>NC_142063.1:31151631-31806631 GCF_059756535.1 Pantherophis guttatus
GCAGCCATTTACCCCCGGCCAGAGAAGTTCACACAACTCAGACCAGCAGCTACACCCGGGGAACCTCCTTTTAGCGTTAACCTTGGTGGGCTGCTTCTTGTGCCTTAGGGTGCTGGGTCAGGCCGGCCTTTCTCCTTAATTTCCAAATATCGGCCGGACCCAAGAAACGAGTTCATTCACTAAGGGTTATATAAGCGCCGTGTGTGAATGCAGCTATTAACGTTTGGGGTTTTGAATGAACTGGCCTCAGACTTAGGGAGAGATGCGTCCAAGCAGAGGGAAAAGCAGATTTCCTCCCTCCAATGTTGAGGAAGAAGAGGAAGGAGACCTCCAGGATCCGAACTCGATTTAAATCGATTTCGTTCCCTCAAGGCCTGTTTCAAGGACTTCGGTGTCCCGTGTCTGTAACCAAGCCTCGAGTCGTGGGAATGGCTCAGTTTATCCGTCGAAATCTCTCTGGCTTTCGAAATGCTTGGTAACGCCCAGGCTTCTTGGCTCTCCCCGACGGGACGCGCCCGATCCACCAAGGCAAAGAAGTTTCTGTAGTTTGTGGGAAGAGGAAACCCGTGTCTTTAGTCAACTTCGCCGGGAAGGGAGACCCACCGGATTTAAGAGGGGACTAAATATTCGTTGTGTGCGCCTGCTAAGGATTTTCTTTGCTCAGCCCGGCCTTTCCATTAAGTTAGGCCGGCAACTCCTCTCTCAAACACCCACAAACAAGCTTCCTTCGAAACCCAACGCGTGGCAGTCCTGGGGGCCAGCTCGGGGTGTGTGAGAGTGAGTGAGTGAGTGAGTGAGTGTGTGTGTGTGTGTGAGAGAGAGAGAGAGACAGAGAGAGGGAGAGGGAGAGGGAGAGGGGGAGAGAGGTTGTTTTAATCTCCCCAATGAAATGTGTCTTTATTAGCCACCGTCGCCGATTGACTTCTGGGGAACCATGGTTGGGGGGCAAGTGGCTTAAGACTGCAAGTTTAGGCAGGTCTCCGCAGAACAAAGTCCGGCCGAGTCCGGAGGTTCCGACTCCCAAGCAAAGAGGGGGTGAGTGTAAGGGAAGCTCCTCCCCCACTGACGCTCAGGACTTTCACCTCCCTCGTGGAAACGCTCGCCCGCAAAGAAGAGGCGAGTCCTCCTTGCGCAGGTAGGCTAAACAGGCGCGCCCGCAATCGCTGCTTGGCTCAGTCTCGGGCACCCTGGCTGCGGTCCCAACACAGGCTCGCCTGGGCTAAGGTGGACCTGCTGGGTAGCTCCTAGTCCAGCAGGTTGTGGGAAGCCAGCCATTATTACTCCCCGTTTGGATGAATCCAACCAAGCCGTTTCCTGACGGTTCTGTTGAGGGAGATCGAATCTTATTCCACCGGGGTCGCGTTTGGGGAGCCCGATGTGAGAAGGGTTTAGAGCCGGTGGTGAGAACCCGGCCAGTGAAGGCAACCATGGACTGCCATGAGATCTCTGCCACAAGTCTAGGGGAAATAGGCTGAGTACCATCATCATCCCCCTCCCTCACCCATCCTCTCATCCTGCCCATTTTGGCGGACTTGCGGAGATTGGGAGGCTGGGAGGTAGACCGGGATGTGTATCTTCTTTACCCACCAGAAAAACCCGCAAGGACTCGACTCGCCTTCCCTCGTATGACTCGGGAGCTGAGTTATTTAAGAAGCCGTGGCCGCCTGAAAACGCCACGACCCCAAGCCACCCGGCCACTTTTCCTCGGAAGAGGGAGCTCCGCTCTCCCACTCGATTTCCCCACCCACGTCCCGATATTTATTGATACGATCCAGGGGCTAATTGCCCCCATCTCTCCCCTCCGCCCTTCAAGCGAGCCTTCTCTCTCTCTGCCCCGCAGCAAACAGGGTAACCCGATCCTGGTTTGTCCACCCGACGCGACTTGAGGGGCTTCCAGCCAGAAGCGCTCCGAGGGCTGGAGGGCTGGAGGGGACGGGGGGGGATGCAGGAGAGGGAAGGGAAGGGAGGGGGAGCCTTTTCTCCTGTATATTTTTATCTGCCTGCCTGCGCGTCTCTTTTTTTTGAAAAAGTAGCTGTTATTTGTTGCCTGATTGTCCCCCCGGCGAAGCTGGGCCCCTGTTTTCCTTTCCCCCCGTTGTCTGTTTTTATTCTTTTCCCTCTGGCTTAGATGTGTCAATCATAGCCCGCTTGCCATTGGTTGGAGAGCCGCCGTCAAAAAAGTTGCCCGAGAGGCGCTTGTGCAGCAAACCCAGCCGGGAGAGCGAGCGAGAGAGAGAGAGCGAGCAAGCCCGACCGCCGCGCGTTCGCCACCAATCTGCCCCCGCCGCCCCCCCCCTCTCCTCACCCAGTCCCACCTCGCTCCAGCGCCTCCTGCCCCTCCGCTCCACCAGAGGGGAGGGGGAGCTAGAGAGGGAGCTCGGTATATATAGCTTTTTAAATCATTATTCTTATTTGCCTGACTGTTTTAAGAAGCGGGTCGCCGTTTGCCCCGCTGCCCTCCCCCCCTTTCTTTCTTTCTTTCCTTCCTCCCACTCTTTTTTCATCCTCATCCTCATTACCATCACCGCCTTCATCTTCTTCGTCGCCAGAAGCGGAAAGGAAAAAGAAGGCGAGAGGACCGCTGTCTCGGAGGAAGGGGGCTTTTTTTTTTTTAACCCTCTTCCCTCTTGCTTTCTTTTGTAGGAGAAAAACTCTGTTTCCGGAGCTCCTGGAGATCAATCGGCCGGACGGTTTGGCCACCGCATTTTTTTTAACTCGCAGCTCTTCCAGAAGCTTCAAGGTAAGGGAGAGGATGGTACGCGCACTCCGGCACTCGCGCACACACACACACACACACATCGCCAGGCGTTGATTTTAGAGGGGGGCCTTTGACTTTGGCGTCCGGGACTATTGGGAAATAGGGGGCGAAGGGAAGGCGGCTGCTTCTTTCCTTTCGGCTCTCTTACAAATCGTCTGTGTCCCCCCCCCTTTCCCCGCCATTCTCCCCACACACACCCCACACCCCCTCTATAGAGACTCTCGAAGTTAGGCAGAAATCGACGGGGCTTCTCTGCTTTCTAGCGAGGTGGGTGCGCCCCTGTGCCGGAAGCCTTTTCCAAGATCGACGATTGGGTCGTTTTTGTGTGGCAAAAAGTTGTGACTGGAGGTTGAGGAAAAAGGCACCGATTCTGAGATGTCCTCAAACTAAAATATTTTTGTTTTGTTTTGTTACGCTCTTTCAGGCCCGCTTGGTTCCTTCAGCATAATCGCTTTTCTTTTGTGGGGGGGGGGGGGAAGAATCGTTGAATAGTGCGAAGTGCGGTGTTCATCTCTGTGTGTGCGCGCGTTGCGTTTCCCCTGTAGAATCCTCCTAGATTTACCTAAAATTCGGCCCAATCCTATCATTTCTTTTGTTGGCTGCAAATTCGTCTGAATTTTTTTAAAAAAAAAAACAGATTTAGAGAGAAAGGTTGCAATTTATCCGGGGGGTGGGGGGTAACTGACCTGAACTGGGACTACTTCGGAGTACAGAGGTTTACAATTAGTTTATTTAAAAATTAAAAAATGGGGGCGAGCAAAGATCCCTACGGAGGAAAGCGACGTTAATGTTAATTCCGCGGTTTGGCTGGGCTGTGTACAGGCGACAGAATCTCTCCCCACATACAACACAGCTCTCGTTTTCTTCCCTTGCCTTCGTGGAGGGGCCGGGCAGGGCAGAGAGAAGGAAATTAAATCCACCTAGCTCATGAGTTATTGATAAATAGTTTATCTCCGACAGTCCGATCAATAGACTAAAAATCATTTGACATACACACAGCATTGGATTTTCAAGTATACTTGAAAGAGTTGCAGCGCCCAAAGGAAAACCTCCGCTCAACTGAGGGAAAGGAAAAGGAAAGGAAAGGAAAGAGGGGGGAGGGAGGGGATCTGGCCAGGTAGGATCCTGTTGAAGAGATTTCCTCCCCCAGTCCAGCCTTGATATTCTTGGACCAAGGGTAGTACTAGACAACTCCAGCGAATTTAAGGAAGGAAGGAAGGAAGGAAGGAAGGAAGGAAGGAAGGAAGGAAGGAAGGAAGGATCAGTCAATTTGTTCTGCAGAGCAAAGGAGAAATCCAGTCCAGCTAACAGAAGATTGCTGGGTGCTTGGATTTCTCTAGGGCTGCTCCTACAGGCAACAAACCAGCCAGATCGTAGAAAACTCCAGAGAATTTTGGACGCGCACTGACCCTCCCCATCCAAAAGCCCTTCTTTGGAAGGCAACCCTATTGGAAGCCAGAGGCCTTTACTTCCGAGGATCGCCCCTAACCGATCCTCGGATCGCCCCTAAGCGAGGATTGCCCCTAACCGATCTATCGACTTCCAACTTCCTTGGGTTTGTGGGTGCTTCTTGACACCCCGAACCGGACGCGCTTTAAAGACTCAACGAAGTGAGCCTTTAAAAAGGTTTAAAGGTTTCCAAAAAGTTAGCTCTGACACACCGCCTTTGCAACGCCTGAGAAACGGCGATAATCACATTCCCCATCGGGTTTGTTTGCTTCCCCCTTTCCATCAGCGTTGGGGAGAAGAAGCACGTTACTTTTCTATTAGTTGTATTAGCCAAACCAGGTTTCAAACGGGGGGGGGGGGCGTTTGCAAGCTTTGCATTTTCTCCCGCGGGGACCAGCTCGCCCGCTTTTGAATTCGTTTGAGTCTCTTTAGTATTTAAGGCCAGGACGCTACCGAGGGTGTAGATCTAAATCTCCCACAGAGATCCCTCCGCAATTGTACGTGGGTCTAAACAGCGCAGGTTGCCAGGCGGATCTTAACAGTATTCGTAAAAAAAAGAGCGAGCGGAATGGATGTTGCTAAACGGTGGTCGCGTCAGAATGTGCAGCTCTCTCATGGGGCTGCAAGGGAGAAAAGGCGCGGATTTACGGGCTTCCAGGGAAGGTAGCAAAATCTGCTTCTAAAGAAACTCAGCCTTTCTCGTTGCCTTTCCCCCCCACTAGCCACGCTTCTCTTCTCTGCTTTTTCTGAACAAGGTCTCCCACTAGAAAAGAATTCGATTTTGTGTCGTCCCCCGCCGCCACTTCGCCATTGTAACTGTGTTTGCTTGGAGATCGCGCTGATCTACTTGACTACTTCGTTGCAAAGCGAGGCTCTTTGGGATTTCGGGTTAGGAAGGATCCTCGTTGTCTAACCTTGCTTCCCGGCCCTGCCATTGGCCCGCTCGTATTTCAAATCAAGATTTTAAAAGGTGTTTTTTGTTTTGTTTTGTTTTTTTAGCAGATCCGATTAGCAGATCCAGATAACCTTGGACACTTAAAAGTAAAACAGAATGGCTTTCCAGAATGGAAAGTTGCAAACGGTCGTCGGAAAGGTTGCAGCTCTATTTCTCGGCGGAGGAGTGGGGTGGAGAGAGAGAGACACACACACATACAAATCAACCGGGCCGGGATCGTAGCTTGAGGAAAGGCAACTCAAACTTTGGTCCCGATCCATTTGTTCCCCAGCAAACTCTCCCCGACTCCCGCGGGATGCTCGGAAGTCAGGCCTGTGGCTGGTTCCACGAGGCTGCTTCTAATGGACGCGGGGTTGGTCGCCTGAGGATGCCAGCAGAAATTGTTTTGAGAAAACGAGGCAAGGAGGGCTCGGAGAAGTCTGGAGAACTCCAACTGCAACCCCAGCCTAGAAAACTTCCTAGTGAGTTGGGACAGGATCGCGCTCTACATGGCCCAAGAGAGCCGGAGCGACTCTCTTTGGCCCCCAAAGCGAATTTAGGCTTTGTATCCAGAGAGAATTGCTGGAGCTCCTGTTCCACTGTGGAAGGCCTTCTTCTCCACCATCCTACCTGCCCCCATCAAGAAAGAAAGAAAGAAAGAAAGAAAGAAAGAAAGAAAGAAAGAAAGAAAGAAAGAAAGAGAAAGAGAGCGAGAAAGAGAGAGAGAGAGAGAAAGGAAGAAAGAAAGAAAGAGAAAGAGAGAGAGAAACAGAGAGAGAGAGAAAGGAAGAAAGAAAGAAAGAGAAAGAGAGAGAGAAACAGAGAGAGAGAGAAAGGAAGAAAGAAAGAAAGAGAAAGAGAGAGAGAGAAAGAAAGAAAGAAAGAAAGAAAGAAAGAAAGAAAGAAAGAAAGAAAGAAAGAAAGAAAGAAAGAAAGAAAGAAAGAAAGAAAAACAAACAAACAAACACGGCCGGGGAGGAAGGCCAGGAGGCGGTAGGAGGCGCGTCGGCTTGGCAGTCAGAAACGACTCGAGGGTTGCCTGCGCCCCAAGGCTCACTGCGCCGAAGGTCTGGGGGGTTGGGTGGGTGGGTGCGCCGTTTGCTGGGCAGCTGACGCCGAAGATCTCGGGGCAGGACGGAAGGAGCCCGGCTCGGCTATCTCCCTGCGTCAGTTAACCGGTAGAAGCGCCTCTTTGCTCTCGCTTCTCTCCCCGAACCTTTCCGCCAGTCGTTGGGAGGGTTGGGCTCTTTTCTTTTCTTTTTTTTTTCTTTCATCGCCATCAGGCAGAAAATTAATCAACCCAAATGATCCTGAGTGCTATTGCAGCCGTCCCGTAATTAGGGGCCGTGTGCCGCCCGGATTATCTCGTTAGTTTATCAAGAAAACATTTATTATAATTAATTCTTGGACGGGGTAATTATAATTGAGCGGGGACAGAGCAACTGGTAGATGGGGGTCCGCGCGGGGGGGGGAGGAGGAGGAGGAGGAGGAGGTCTGGAGCGCCCTGGCAGCGACAGATTGCGGAGAACCGGCTCTTTGGGGGGAGAAAGGCAGCTGTCGCCTTCTCCCCTCCTGGCTGAAAGGGCGTGACTTCGGATCAGGTAGGAAACTGGAGGGAAACTCCTCTTCCCCTTCGGAGCTTTCCGGGGGGGGCCCGGCAGAGCACCTGCCCTCTCGGCTCTTTGGAGGCCGCGCTGCGGATTGGGTTGTTAGTAAGAGGAGAGGTGGATTGCTGTCTGGGGCGCGGAAACACGAAAGCGAGCAAGGTTGGTCGTGTGGAGTGGGGGGGAAAGTGGCGTGGACCGGATGGGTGAGCCAAGGGCCCGGCTCCCCGAAGAAAATCTCTTTTTCCCCGAAAGAGTTTGCTTGTTCCGGGACACGATCCAGCCCAGCCCAAAGCCCTTTGGAATTTCGAGCAAGCCACGTGCTGTTTTTCTACCTCCCCATCTGTTGGGGGCGAATCGAGCTAAAAATGTCTGCGTGTCGTTGGCTAAATCGTGCTCTGAATTTAAGGGAATTTAACTCTGCCTGTTAACCAAAGCAAACGGTAGGATGAGGTTTTATATATATATATATATATAACAATCACCAAACAAACTTGGTTGGAGTTCTTGTGCTATTTTTAAAGTTCTAGGGGTTTTTAAAAATAAATCTAATAGAAGATTGGCTTTTTTAAAAAAAAAAGTCAGAGAGAAAAATAGCATCTAAAACATGGCGAATTGGCGATCCCATTTCCTTTTTTGCAGAAAGAAGGATGGCGGGAGTGACCCGTAGCAGCGCGCAGTCCCATCCTATGTTGAGTAACATAGTTCCAGTGAGTTCAATGCTGATTACTTGCGAATAGGTGTAAAAGTGGTTCTCTAAAACGACCTTACCCGTGTGTTTACTCAGAAGTAAGTCTTACTGTATAGAAGTTTGTCTTGCCCAACGTGTAGAGAGTTACACTCTCACTATTACTGGAAAATAAGTTTATTGAGGCTTTCTCTTGGTTTAAGCAAAGAGAAGATTGGGCCCCTAATGAAACAAGCTTACCTTGGGAAACCAGTCGTTTTAAACCACAATATTCCCTGTCTGTTTCCTTGGAACGAACTTTTTATATAAGTAAGGTGTGGCAGAAAACGAGCCAGCTGTTTCCAGGATGCGAGCTGGGTTCTTGAGCTACAGGTGTTTATACAGCCGTTTCTTTCAGCAGGTTGAAAGTTTTGTGGTCTCAGTTCAGCAGCTTGAGATGTCAACGAAAAATCTGAACTCAATGAATGGATCCAGATAGAACTGGGGGGGGGGAGATGACGTGACTCCCAAAATCCATTAATATGTTACAAAGATTTTTTAAAAAAGCTAGCTGTAACTTTTTCCTATTCTTTTCCTCAACCACATAGTGGTTTTAAAAAGAAGCGATGTGTATTTGTTCCAGTCTTCTTATTCAGACAAATGCATATTTTGTGAAGGGATTGGCATTCGTAAATATAAATACGCAGCTTTGAAATATCTTCATAAAGATATAGAACTGATCGCTTAGTAAGGATCCCTCCGTTCTAACTCGACTCTATGAACAATAGCTTACTTGAAATAGCTCGTATACTTTTAAAAAATATCTCAGGAGAATTGCACTTGCATTTTTATTCTGAAGCAGAGAAGGAAACGTCTGAGTTGAATTTCCTATTGCTGGTTTTAAAAATGTAATAGTGGCCCTGGGGCCATACAGGTTATACTACCCTTCTCTCCTTTTCCCCTGCTCTCTCTTTAAAAATATGTCTATTTTATGAGAGCAATCCTGAAAAAGTTTCGTGCAATTGATTTTGGCAAAATGTATACTGTTTAAATTGAAATTCCTTAAGGAATACAAGGCTTGTACGAATCCCTAGACTGAAATCTCTTATTTAAGAATCTTTGGAAGTATCCCACATTTTGTGCATCCAGAAACTTCTTTGGAACTTAAAGTGTTTGGGTGGATTTAGATGCCTTTTAATAAACAGGGTTTTGCTGCTGTGGTTTTATTTTGAAAGTCTCATCCGAGGTTGAATCTTCTTAACCAGGACACAAGGACTCCCCAAGACTCCCCACAGTTTTTCATCCTCAGCTGAAACCACTTTCTCTTGGTGAAAGTGAAAAGTTTAGTGGGACTTTCTGGAAGCAGGAGAAAACCGGGGCTACTCTTCTTTTAGGATGTTTGAAAGAAAAAAAAAATCCCAGGATCTTTGGAGAGGAGACAATCAGGCTGCGATCTTTGCCCATCGCTACTTCTTGGAAATTCCTCTCGTGAAAACTAAGCCGGGTTGATCTTGTCAGTGCCCATCTGAGCAGGGAAGCTCAGAGGCGTATTCTGCTCTGATGCCAACACGCATAAGACACGCGTTTAGGGAATGTCTGGAAGGGGAAGGCTGGCTTTAGCTTTAACCGCCCGCTTGGAGCGACTCAGTTGCGTTGGCGGTGTAAGCCTCCCTTTTCCCGGGCAACTCCTTCTAACTCCGGATCTGAAAGAGATTTTTGGCCCTAAAATTCGATTGACTTAAAAACGGTGAGTCACTTTGCTCAGAAGCCCGCTGGCTTCCAGTGGCGCCAGTCCTCTTGAAGGAGCTGTGAAAACGCCTTTCGGCCTTTCCTCTGCCCAGTCCCCCCCCGTTTGCTTGCAAGCTCGCGGAGGGAAGCCTCTAGAGCTCGGCGGGCTGCGTCGATTGGATCGCCCTTCCTGTAACTTGGATCGCCTTTCCTTCTATACGAAGGAGAGCCGGGCGCGGAGCTTCAACGTTGCTTTAGGAGAGAGACCAAAGGGATTCCCTGCGAGGAAAGGGGGGGAAATGAAATTTTGAGGCGGGCTTTAAACTTCAAGCCCGTCCCCCTCTTTTTCTACATGCCCGGTTAATGCGCAGAATTTTTTTTTTCCCCTATAAAAACTTTCTGTGCCGTAAAAATCCGGCTTCCCAAAACAAGAATTGCCTAGGGATGCTCGGCTAGAATTCCTACGGAGATGTTGGGAGCTTCTATTCCCACTATTTGGTTGAAGTATGCTTCGTTAAGTTTATTTGTTTCTTGAAAGAGAGAAAAGTACTAGAGTACTCTAAATAAGTTAGCCTTTTTTTTTGGTTTGGTTGCCTACCTCCGGACGGCCTTTGATGGCGGTTCAGAAAGAGGGAGAAGACCCAGCCATCCTCCTCCTCCTCCTCCTCCTCCTCACAAAACTTCAAACTCATTAGATCCTCGCAGAAATCTTAAACACCCTCCCACCCCCGTTTTCCTCCTCCTCGATGCGCGAAGGTTTTGATCTGTCAGGAACTATTAACGTCCCCCTGTGATGAGAGTTAGGGGGAACTCTCTAGAAGTTTGCCGGGAAGGTTGCTGACGCCCAAATCTTGTGCTGAAATGGAGAAATGCACACCGCGAATTGGTGCGGAAGTTTATCTTCGTAGATTGGTCTCCAGATTAGCTGGAGGTGCGGAGTGGGATGGGGTGGGGAAGACTTCCAAACCAACGAAAAACCCAAGATCGCTTCTTCCTGCGTTCTTTACCCAGGCACAGGTTTTAAACGGTTTCAGTTAAGGCAACCTTTCTTCCCCTTCCATCCTCCTTCAAAAGAGAGGGAGGCAAATGCTGACGAGGGCTGCAAGAGAGTTTGGACCAAAGGATTCCCCCACTTCATGCAAAAGTTAATTACTTGTTTGTTTAGCTTGCTGCGGCCTTCTCTCTCCTCCTCCTCCGCCCCCCCCACCACTAAAAGTCTTCAAAATAGGGGAGTCCCTTTTTTTTTTTTTTTTTGCTTCTAAATCTAATTAGCGCAAGTGCTAATTAGGGGGGGACTTAGCTGAAAGAAATCACTTCAGGCATGCCAAAGATAGAGGGACGGTAAATCAGCGGAGCGCCCCACCACCACCAAACCCCCCTCGCTTAGATCTTCTTTAAAGTGGGCATTTGAATTCTCAACTTTGCGGAGGGGGGGGCGCTTCTTTTGCAGTTGCAAAATCCGGGGTAATTAAAAAGCTCGGGGTGGGGGTGGGGGGACAACAGATACGCTCCTTTGTCGCCGAGGAAAATTACGGAGTGGGGTGGGGAGGCTTTGTTAGCAGCCTTATTTATTTAGCCAAGGGGTCCTTTGTGTCTGTAAAATGGGTCCCAATCAAGTTTTGTTGGAGGCAATTAACTACTTGCTAAACCCAGGAAAACCTTGGCAAATGCCCCCTGGAAAGCAAGCCCGAGCGGAGTAGGCTGGAGAGTGGTTGCGTGCGTGCGTGCTTGTGAGTTCGGTGGGGGTGGGTGGGCTGCTCCTAAGGAAGGGAGCTGCTACTGTACGTCGCCCCTGTGACTTGTGGGGAGGGCGGGAGGAAGGAGTTTCTCGGGGGAGGGAGGCGCCCCTCCAGTGGGCCGCGGTTTGGCAAGTCCTGCAGCTCAGCGGGTGCCACCCCGCAGCGAGCAAGACTTCGCTAGTTCGAAGACCCCCGTGGACAGGACTTTTTTTTTTCACTCTGCTCTCTCTCTCTCTCTCTCTCTCTCTCTCTCTCTCTCTCTCTCTCTCTCTCCCTCTCCCTCTCCCTCTCCCTCTCCCTCTCCCTCTCCCTCTCCCTCTGTCTGTCTCCCTTTTGTTTTCTAAATTAGGCTCCAGGTTTCAAGGTTAACTTCTCTACCCGAAAGATCTGGAGAAGAAAGAGGAAAGGAGCAAGAAGCAGGTCCAAGAGGCATCTCCTTCCAACTCCACCCAGCCCCAGAATTTTGGCCATTTTTCCTCCTCACCCCAACTTTAGCATGATGTCGTATCTTAAGCAACCACCTTACGCAGTCAACGGCCTAAGCCTCACCACCTCCGGGATGGACCTGCTCCATCCCTCCGTCGGGTATCCAGGTAAGGTAGGAGACACCCGGTCGATTGGGGGGGGAGGGGGGAGGCTTCCAAAGGGCGGGGACTCGTTGGATTTGGGCCCTCATATTTACTCCCCCCCCCCCGCTGGTGGGATCCTGTTTCCCGGGTGCCAATGAAAACCAGGAGGGTAGCTGGAGTATCCCAACTTTTCCCTTAAATTTCTCCCGTTCACGGGTTCAGGAAAAAGTTCTTTGAACGGTTTTTTCACGAATTTTCGGTCTGAGCCTTTCCGGGCAAAGTGCTATTCCCGACGATTGGAGCAAATCGGGTTTTTGCTTCTTTTTTTGTTTTGTTTCGTTTTGTTTTTGATTTGTTTTTGTTCTGAGATCTGGAGAAGGGCGAGAGGATTGTTCATGGGGTGGAGGGCGATTAGGCTACCTCCATCTGTGGAGCCCTTGCAAACGTTTCATGACCTAACTAGGTAAGATCATCAGTTACACTAGTGATCTCACCTGGACTGGTGATCTTACCGACTTGGGTAATGACACATCTGCAAGCAAACCGCCAAGCTCTGAGAGCCCCAAAGACGGCACGAGTTCAACCACGAGCTACATATATTCTCTTCTATCGGAACCTCCATCTGCACCGTCGATCCGGATCCTGTTAGTTCCTTGCACCCAGACGCCACCAGCAGGCCTCCCGCTGTATCCGAATCGATTCCCCCAGTCGGTGCACCGTCAAAGGCTGCCACCCTGAGTTAACTGCTCTCCTACCAGCACCCTTGAAGCTACGCTGGCCCACTTTTTTCCCCCAGAAAGTCGGGCTTGCGCTCCCCATCCGCACCCCCGGCCTCTCCCAAGAGAGTCCGTCGCATTCAGCTCGATGGGGCTCCTTTTAGAATGGAGGCTATAGGATCGCGCGCTACTGCGGCCTGTCTTTGGGCATCTGAATCCGCAGCCGGTTAGCCCGGGGAGTTTGGCCTTCTCTGAGCTCGGAGAGATGGCCATCATCGCGCAGCAGAGACTTCTACCCCTCAACCGGATTCTGCCCGAGTCCGCCCAGGAGATAATGAGGCTTCTTTAGGAATCAACCTTCGTGAAACCGGACTTGTTGGGGGGTTTTCTCCCAAGGAAAGAGGGGGCAGGGCTTTCGGGGAAGTCAGAGGCATCGAAACGGCTTAAGGTGGACTGATTGCTCGAGCCCCCCCTCCGTTGTGGAGCGGCCGAGTTCTCTTTCCCCGGATTTAGCCAGACTTTCCGGAGGCTTTTATTTATTTATTTATTTATTGGTTCGATTTATATGCCGCCCTTTTCCGGAGACTCAGGGCGGCTTACAATGCGTTAAGAAATAGCCTTCATACTTTTGTATATACCTGCTTAGTAGGGCTTTAGATCCCCCCCAAAGCGGTGTTCTTTTTTATACGAAGTCACCTTATTGCCCCCACAAATCGGGTCCTCATTTTACCTACCTCGAAAGGATGGAAGGCTGAGTCAACCTTGAGCCTGGTGAGATTTGAACTTGTAGTAATTGCAGGCAGCTGGTGTTAGGTTTTTTTTTTTTAATTTGATTTATATGCCGCCCTTCTCCTGAGACTCAGGGCGGCTTACAATGCGTTAAGCAATAGCCTTCATACTTTCGTATATTTTATACAAAGTCAGCTTATTGCCCCCACAAACTGGGTCCTCATTTCACCTACCTTAGAAAGGATGGAAGGCTGAGTCAACCTTGAGCCTTGGAGAGATTCGAACCAGCAGTAATTGCAGGCAGCTGTGTTAATAACAGGGTGCTTAGACCACTGTACCATCAAGTTAACAGTGCTTTAGTCTGCTGCGCCACCAAGGCTCTATATTTTCCTCCTGACCGATCTGAGCTGGCCTTTCTTCTTTCCCAGCCACCCCTCGGAAACAGCGGAGGGAGCGCACCACCTTCACCCGCGCCCAGCTGGACGTCCTGGAGGCCCTGTTTGCAAAAACCCGCTACCCGGATATCTTCATGCGCGAAGAGGTGGCCCTCAAAATTAACTTGCCGGAGTCCCGAGTGCAGGTAAGGACTCCTCCCCGTTTTCCTTTTTTTCTCTGGAAAGACTGGATCTCCAGGGAGCTTGGGGGCGGGCGGGAGGACGATACAACTGGGGTAAGGATCTGGGCAGGATAGTGGTGAAGGAGACCTAGAAAATAAAGCGTGTGGAGTGGAGAAAGAGGTGAGATCCAGGGTCATCTTCAGTATCTTGTCCTCAGCATCCTGACTTTCCTCTCAGGACAAGAAGCTCCTGAAGAAGAGAAGCTCTGAAACTCAAACCTCTTTCTTCCCACCCCGATGGACAGAAAGGCAACTTTCTAGGCAGGCGAATGTTTTAGGAAAGTTTTCTTCCCCTCCAATTTCCTTTTTCACTACCTCAGCCACATTTAGCCATTACAGACCACTGTCAGTAACAGTAGTTGAGAGGAATGGTAAGAGCTGTTGCTGAATATACCTACCTGAAGATCCCTAAGTTGAGAAAGGCCCCCTTCAGGTATGGATTGCAGCCAGCGAGAGGTATTCCATGGTTTTTTGAAAAGAAAGATGACCTTGTAGTGGAGGGTGCTAAGCTAAAATGGGACCCAGGCTCCAAAAGTTTTGGATCTCTGAAAACCAGAAGTGGGGCAAGGCCTGATGTTTAATGGCCTGTCTGGGGAGTGGGAGAGATTTCTGCTTTGCCATTATGGGGGGGGGAGGACTCTGAGTTTGCAGACCATCAATCTAATTCAGCCAAGCTCTCATTTTTGATCCTGCACCCTTCTTTGAAAGAGTGTCATATGCACCATGTCAGAACAGTTTTTCATCCTTCCATGTTGCTAGACCCGTGTTTTTTTCAACCTGGACAACTTTTAAGACCGGTGGACTTCCATCTCCCAGAATTCCCCAGTCAGCATAAATTCTGGGAGTTGAGGTCCACGCACCTTTAAAGTTGCCAAGATTGAAAAACATTGTGATAGACTAAGGGCATTTCCTCTCTAGTGATTGGTATTCTCATCCATCCATAATGTGCCATAATGAGGTCCAGCTTGGCTGGGGTAGAGCTGTAAGACTCTATAAACTCTCTAGGGAGGGAATAGCCCAAATCTACTTTGCTTGGACAATATCTTGGACTGCGTTTCTCTTCCCCTACCACCCCCCCCCCCCCAGTGTAGCTTATGCTGATCTCGAAAAGTGACTGGGATGAATTAGGTTCAATGCAATCCTCCCACGTTGAGCAAACTGCATTTGGGCAGCCCTGCACTTCCCATAACTAGGAATTCCTTGCAGGCCACCCAGTAAATCTTCATGGTTTCTTGAGATAGCATTTATGAAGAGGGCTGACAACTGAGTTCAGTTTGGCTGGGGTGCATGGAAGAAGATTCTCAGCAAGGCTTAAAGTCCTGACAGACAGACATACTGGTCATATTAACTTGCCAAAAAAGAAAAAAAAAAAGCAGAGGATTTTTGGAGCATCTGTTTGCTGTTTGATTACTTTTCTTGTCTCTCTCATATGACTGTAGCAAGATAATCACATTCCTCTCCTTTTATTTGGTGGGGAAATGAACGAGCGCTAAAGCGTGCAGTTCACAGGCAGGCCTCTTTAATGATTTATCACATCAATTAAGTGGCCAGAAACCAAGATGATTTTGCAGATATTCATGCTCAGTCTTACAAAGAAGAAGAAGAAGATGATGATGATAAGGGTGAGGGTGTATGCAAGTGACGACTTTTGGAAAGAGATCTTCAGAGTGCAAGCCACTAGACTGTTCCTCTGACTTCACCAGCTCTGATATTATACCCTGCTGAGAAGGATCATTTAACATACTGCTCTTTCAAGCAACAAACATGTACACCTTTAAGTACTTCCAAGTGGTACATGCTGAAAAGGAAAGAGGAAATATGAGAAAGTGGTGAACCTATGTTGGGAGATATGGGTTGAACTATTTGGAACTGTGCCTTCCTGGTGTAGCTGACTACTATACCAGTTTTGGCTGCTATACATAGTGGTGAAGAATTTTCTAGAGGTATGGAAAATGAATGAGGTAGAGAAAGTGGGTTCTGACGGAAACGGCACTAACCATGTTCTGTACCTTCTTACCCCAGCTTCTACCTCCTTCTCTGTTGCTTTTGATTTTGCTTAGAAACCAAGCAGCTCCTTTAATTGAAAACCTATGGCTTTTTCAGTTGACTAACCACATTGTTTTTAGTTGTTGTTGATGTTGTTAGCATCATCGTTGTCATCCTCATGCCATGAAATATAATGGTACCTATATAAAACCAGGAGTCAGTTAATGTTTATTTATCCATCAGGTCAGCTTTTGTACTTTTTAACAGCAACATTCAAGCTGTCAGTCTCTAGCCAGAAAGTATATGAGCTGCGTACTTCAGGAACGGCCCCCCAAACTGATTTGTGACAGATGTCATTGAAAAGCAGTTCTTGGAAAACTGCAAACCCCAGTGACCAAGGGAAATTCTTTCTCCAGACAACATTTCCTAATCCTAACCATAATTACAGGGCAAAATGACATATTGCGATAAAACATTTAAAAAAAGAACTTGGTTAGCTTATAAGAATGAAGTATAGTACTGTATCATTTTGCAATACCTGCATTGCATTCTGCCTACTCGTACTCCATGTTTTGCAGCTGGGTACGAGTGTGAACACACACATGCATACACCAAAATTGTTACGCATCTCAATTGATAAGCAGGTTTCCTGCAGGGTCCACCAAGAGAAGCCTGACATCCAAAATGGTCCTTAACTTGAAAGCATTGTCCAGTGATTCCATCTATACTTGCTTTCCACTAAGCATGAAATGAATTGAACTGCCCAGATATTTTCAGGAGGGAGTAAAATAGGTTTGCCTCCCCCCCCCCCCAAAAAAGGATGGCCACAGGACACATTTGCTGACATTACATCTGGGAATTCATAATATGTTGTAAGCTGCAGGAAGAGGCAAGGCACATTTACACTTGTAGAGTTAAACTAGTTTAATAGGTTTTTGCTCTCTCCAGGAGATTCCAGGAGCTGAGATATTCTCTGGAGAATAAAGGATCACTTAAAAAAAAAAAGACCTCTCAGCACCTAGACTCAATTTCACTTATCATATTGTTTGTGTTTGATCATTAAACTGCTATAAAATATGTCTTTTCTGAACACATATTTAAACATAAATCTTTTTTTTTAATTGCTTTTAAAAAAGAAATTAACTCCTTTTCCAGATACATCATAAAAGCCATTTATTTTAATAGAACAGACTTGACGAGATAGGCAAAGCTTGTTGCTCAGCTGATTTCCATATGCTTTACCAGGTGATATAGTTAAACCCCAGGTTCCTAACAAGCCTGAGAGAGATACTTGTGGGGTTCTTGGTGCTCTTTGAGCTGAGCTGTTTGCTTCCAGATGTTTCATTATCCAAGTAGATAACATCATCAGTGCAATGCTTGGAGCATCTGCAAGCAAACAACCAGGCTCAGAGAGAATACTAAGAACTCCACTGTTCAACCCTGAGTTACAGATACTGTCTTCTGTTGGAGACCTACTTGTACCGTTAATGTGGCCTTCTGGAATCACAAACCACAAGGTTCTTCATCATACACCTGGAAGCATGAACTTCTTCAAAACACCATTTAGGCATTCCTAATGTGCACAAAACTAGGAACTTAAATTTGCTGTATTTGGTATAATGTAGGCTTACAACATTTTTACAGTTCCATCGTTTTCCCTTTTACATGAGCCGCATAAATTTTTTGCCATATTTTCTAACTTGGTATCTTGGCTGTGTGGTTTATTTCATGAACTTCCTATCTAGTTTTCTATTTCAGTAGTACAATTTATATTGTTCACTATAGTTAATATTACGGGCTATGTTAGGAATAAAAGAAAATGAAAAACATATAACTAATATTTTTTTAAATGAAAAATGACACATTCAAAATGATTATTTCACAAAACACCGTTAAAGAGCAATTTAAATGGTAGGTGAGAGGAACTGAGATTAATATTTTATTGAGTAACTGTGTGAATTGGGCAGCTATATACATTTTTTAAATAAATAAATAAATATAACCTCCTCCTCTTGAAATAGTTTCCTTTTCCTTTTTTTCCCCCTTTCCTTTTTTCTCCTATTCCTTATCATTTCCTAGTAAAGATAGTTTCATCATTTGGATAGAAGTCACAGATATGAGATCAAACCAGAAGAAAAGCACCCTTGATGCGCCTTTTTCTTGCAACAATTACTCCAGTCAAGCACCAAAATGGTGGCCCTTGATAGCATCTAATTTTGCGATATCTAAAAATGATGCCCGGTTCCTTTTTAGAAGGTATTCCTAGAGCTGCCATTGATTATTTGAGTGGAGATGAAAGAAAAGACAAAGTCAGAAATATGTTATCCAAGGAGAGATGAGAGAATGTTGTGACAGTTGCATGTAGTGCTCCACTTTGGAGCATATGCTGTTTGCGTGTTTTTAAATAGATATCCACATGTTTAATAACAACATACACAGATTCCTATTTGCATTGGACAGTCCAAAACAGCTACGATCTAAAACAGGGGTCTCCAACCTTGGCAACTTTAAGACTCATGGACTTCAACTTCCAGAATTTTTGAAAAAATTCTTTGCTTTGCTTTGCTGGCTGAGAAATTCTGGGAGTTGAAGTCCACGAGACCCCTGATCTAAAAGGCATATGTTGTGCAAGAGAGCATCTCCGTCACCAAACTGATAAACGTTGTTCAGTGGCATGCCTATATCTCTTACTGATCTCTTCATACCCCAGCTAGTAGAAAACCGAAGACTATTCTGATCATAAATGAAAGCAGAACATCAGAGAAGCAAGCGATAGAGTATACCTCTTGGTTGGTATGAAGGGAGTTTAAGGGATCACAAAGGTGCTTTTTCAAAAGGCAACTGGGGTGAGGGAGTTAGGAATTAGACATAGAGGAAAAAAACAGGGGGAGATGCTCTGATTGGAAATCACGTGACTTGAAAACAAATCACATGACTTACTTACATGAGATGCAGTAAATGAAGACTTTTCACCTCTATCAACAGGTTCTAAGGAACTTCCTACTATTTAATTGCCCTTCAGAGAGGGGTGGAAAGAAAGAAAAGATACAGCCCATTAATTGGACAAGCATGTTTCCTTCCCATTCAGTTGCTCTCTTAATTGATAACCTCTCCTTTCTAATATTCTATTCTTTTTAATTAAGGGCTTGACTTCAGTAGGACTTAAGTGGAAGTCCTTGGGGTACCTAAGCTGCCAGGCTCAGAGGCTTGCAAAGAACTTTTTCCCCCTTTCTTCAAAGTACTCTTATTAAAGGTTTGCTTGGTTCTACATTATGAAAGCGCTGGTAGCCTGACACTCTGCAGTGGTTTTTCCACATACACTATTGCTTCATGGTGGAAGATGAAAACAACAGTCCTTTGAGTAGCCGTCTTTAAAATAAAATGTAACCACATATTTTTCAGTCTGGGATTGCAGTAGATGCCATAAAGCAGAGATGAACAGGAGAAGAAGAATGGATGAAGCTAAACAATGGGCAACTCCAGGGGTCTCCAACCTTGGCAACTTTAAGCCTGGAGGACTTCAACTCCTAGAATTCCTTAGCCAACAAAGGAGTTGAAGTCCTCCAGGCTTAAAGTTGCCAAGGTTGGAGACCCCTGGGCAACTCAATGCCTCTGCAGTAGATCCAATGCAACTCAATGCAACTCAATGCCTCTGCAGTAGATCCATGGTTATCTTTGTTGGCTCCCATGAATTAAATCATTTTTATTTATTTTTTTGCTCCTGGTCATTTATTTCAGTTTTCTGAACCCATTTTTAAGGAGCAAAGGGGTAGGCCTCAAACTAAATACTGATAGGACTCCCAGATAAAGTCTTTGTAATGACTGCTAGATGTTGATATGGGCTTCTGCATTATAAAAGTTGCTACCATGTTCCACCTGGATTTTTTTTAAAAAAATTCTGACAAAGCTTTTCCATAGTGTATCAGCAAAACACACAAAGGATGTTGAGGGAAGCCCAAAGGGAAATCAAGAGGACTAGCAACTTTTTTTCGTAACAACTTTTAAACGCCTGAGAACTTTTGCTTAAACGAGGAATGGCTAATACGATATTCCTCAGGAAAACATCATATCCTCCTCAGTGCTGTCTGTTCTCCCCGGTGATAATTATTCTCATCCCATTTGTCCTTGCTGTGATCCGCATAGCTAACGCCCTTCGCTCTTCTTTCTCCTCCTTCCTGGTTGGTTTTCCAGGTGTGGTTCAAAAACCGTCGCGCCAAATGCCGCCAGCAGCAGCAACAGCAACAGAACGGGGGCCAGAATAAAGTGAGGCCTGCAAAGAAGAAGAGTTCTCCAGCCAGAGAAGTGAGCTCAGAGAGTGGAACCAGCGGCCAATTCACACCTCCAGCCAGTACCTCAGTCCCTGCCATTTCCAGCAGCAGCGCTCCAGTGTCGATCTGGAGCCCAGCATCCATCTCTCCTCTCTCAGACCCCCTGTCCACTTCTTCTTCATGCATGCAGAGGTCCTACCCTATGACCTACACTCAGGCTTCAGGCTATAGCCAAGGATATGCCGGCTCAACCTCATATTTTGGAGGAATGGACTGTGGATCTTACCTGACCCCTATGCATCACCAGCTCCCTGGACCAGGGACCACCCTTAGCCCCATGGGTACCAATGCTGTGGCCAGCCATCTCAACCAGTCTCCAGCTTCACTCTCTACTCAAGGTTATGGAGCTTCAAGTTTGGGGTTTAACTCATCTACTGATTGTTTGGATTATAAGGATCAAACCGCCTCCTGGAAGCTAAACTTCAACGCTGACTGCTTGGATTATAAAGACCAGACATCTTCATGGAAGTTTCAGGTTTTGTGAAGACCTGTTAGGAACCCTTTGTGATAAACAATAATGGTGATGATGCTAATGCTGATAACGATAAGTGACCACAATGATGTTGTTGAAACAGACAAGACAATAGCCATAGTAGGCTGAAATTTCCAGTTTTGAGATCTTTGATTTAAATTAAAAAGAATTGTGAACAGGACACAAATTAATAACAAAGGCAAGAAATTCAGTGGCCGTGATCATACCTCCCAATTTCACCTCTTGCTCAGATGCTCTGGAAAGGAAGACAAGAAGGAAAGACATGTTGTGTAGACCAAGAACAGAATCACATCACTTAGTTTCTCGTTGCTCCATAGTTTTAGCCAATTGTTGGGTTTCTTTGCCTGGATAGGGATGGAAGATTATTCTATGAACCAGAGTAGTGGGTATTGGGTTCTTTCCTTCCTTCCTTCCTTCCTTCCTTCCTTCCTTCCTTCCTTCCTTCCTTCCTTCCTTCCTTCCCTTTTTCTTTCTTTCTTTCTTTCTTTCCTTTCTTTCTCTCTTTCTCTCTTTTGCTTTCTCTTTGTCTCTCTCTCTCTCTCTCTTTCTCCCTCTCCCCCTCCCTCCCTCCCTCCCCCCCCTCTCTCCTGCCTTCCTACACTTAGGTACCTTATTTTTGGTATGGCAAGAATGACCCTTCTTTTCCTTCCCCTTCCATCCAACCTTGGTTAAAATGTTTGTGTTATGGGACAGTACATCCATATACATCTCTCAAGCTTCTTCGATTGCTTCAGCCACATTTGGCAAAGTTGGCCATAGGAAAAAAAAATATGAACAAAGAACTCGGTTAAGAGCTCTGTGGATCATGGGACTGATTGTCTTAGCTGCACTACTTTATTTAAGAGGGGGGAAATAAGAATAATGTCAATAAGGAGTCAATATGTAGTTTTTAAGAGACAATCAGTGTGCGTCTTATATAAATGGTACATCTGTGGTTTTTAATCTGTGCTAGACTTTAAAACTGTGATCTCCTGTATTGTATGCAATTATAAACCCCACACCAGCAGGCGGTTCTGCTGCGATTTTACAGAGGTTATAATTAACAGTGAAATTTGAGCAACTGAGTTACATATGACCATCTTTTTATTTCTTCTTTCTTTTTCTATCTCTCTTCCTCTCCCTCCCCGTCTCTGGTTTTCTTTCTGTCTTTCTCTTGCTCTAAAATTGCCTTTTACCAGAGGTAAACTGCACTGAAAAAAACAAAACAAAGCAACTTTTAACAGCAAGCTGTGGCTGAATGAACATCACTGAGATCTTTAAAAAAAAGTCACTAAATAAAAATACACTTGGACTTTTACAATTCACCTGTACTACAGTAGCCTACTGTTGGAAAAGTTAGCAGTAAGGAGAAAGAAGTATATATATTTAAGACATCGGTCAATTGCTCTGACCTTGAATTTCCAAACAGCAAAAATTCTTGTTGTTTTTTATGCTTGCAGATGTGAAATGGAGAAAAAAAAAGATATATATGCATAAACCTTTTTTTTCCTGGATTTGGCAGATATGTATAATTCTATTAAATGGTTCTAGCACAAGTGATAAGTCTTTGTCTCCTCCCCATGTGCTCGCCAAAGTTCCCCTCCTCAAAGCTCGTTTCAACTTCCAAAAAGCGAAAGGTTTTAAGAGTTTGTTTCTTGAACCGAAGGGGGGGATTTTGTGTGTGTGTGGGTGGGTGGGTGTCTCCAGGGTTTTGATTTAACCTTTTGTGGCATTCCCAAACCAGCTTAGCTTTGCTGTCTCCGCAAACTACAAAGAATCGAGATCTTTGCTCTCTTTTGGGGGTTAACTCAGGAAACAACCTGCATTTCTTCCACTGTTCGCTAGAATAGAAAATGGTGGTGGGCTATCCCCCACTTTCCCTCCCCTCCCCCCCTCCCCCGGTCTTTATTTCGTTTCGGGCTTTTTGCTGATTAATTTAGAGATTGAAAAGCAGAGGAAAGGAGATAAAGAACTAAGGGGGAGATGCTTTGGAGGCTCAGAGGGGTTGTTTGAGCCTCTCCTATAAACGTTCTGAGAAGAAGGGATATAGGATATACGCGAAACAGCAGATGCAGTCACGCACAAATGATGGGTGGACAAAAGAGTTGGGGTAAAGTTTTTGAAAGCTATGATTTCTACAGCTGGACACAAAAGGACTTAGAGCACCCTGCACCCCCTCCCTTTTCCTCCCTGCCTCTCCCCCCCCCCCTTGAAATCACCAGGAAAATTGTTACCTCTTTGGGGGAGAGAAATAGCCTGCCTGAATTCTCCCCCCCAGCCTTCTTTCCTTTCCTTTCCTTTCCTTTCCTTTCCTTTCCTTTCCTTTCCTTTCCTTTCCTTTCCTCCAGTCGAATTAGAATATCTAAATGTTTTGGAATGGGGGTGGGAGGCATTTAAGGGGCAGCCACACCGCAATAAACAGACCCTTCGAATTAACTGCATTTCAACGAATTCTCACTTTTTCTCGCTTTCTTTTAATCAGTCATCCGTTTCTAAGTTCTCCCTTTTCTCCTTCTACCGCCCCCCCCCCCACACACTTTGGCACTGATTCCCATTTCTTCTTCAGGTGTGGTTTATTCGGCGTTATAGCGATTTCTTAATATTAAATATTCCCGGTTATGTCGCCAAACGGAGTGGGCGGGGATTACAGTCGTTCCTTGTGCCCTACAAAACAAAACTGCAAATCAACTAGCAATTAAGGCAAAACCCAACCCAACGAAGGGGTGAAATCCAAGGCTCGGCTTCTTCTCGGAAAGATCACATTTAAGCCAAGCCTTTGCGGAGGTTTTACTGAAAGGAAGGGTTGGTTTCTCTCCACGCTTTGGCGCACAAGGGTCGCTTCTGATGGTTTCCCTCCCGAAAACTGATTTTAGAAACGAGCGTTGTCTGTATCTCGAAATATTTTGGCGAACGAGGGCGCTGATTTTGAAGTGAATTCGATAGAACTGATTTCTAGCCAGATTGGATAGATTCTTTGAACTTCTCCGTTCTATTTTTTTTTAAATTATATCTACAAAACTTTTTTTTCTTTTAGTTTGCTCATATTCCTAGAATCTGGATTATTATTATTACTATTACTACTACTACTACTACTACTACTACTACTACTACTACTACTATTATTATTATTATTATTATTATTATTATTATTATTATTATTATTATTATTATTATTAACCGGGGTAGCAATTCCTGACCGGTAGCTTCTTTTTTCCTCTAAGAAATGGAAACTTAGCTTTCGGTTGATGCGTGCCCTGTAAACACGGAGCCAGATTATCCTTTTCAAATAAACAAAGCCTCAACGCTCCCAGCGCAAATACACGGACGCCTTTCCGCGGGGGGGGGGCGGCGGAGGGGAAGGGGGGGCTGAAGGTTGAGTTGGGTTGAGAGAAAAGCTTCAGTTTGCTGTTCTTGGTTTAATTCAGGGGAAGCAAAAGGCAGAAAATCTCCCGCCAGCGGTCGCAGATCAAAGAGGACCAACAATTTTTAGTTTATTTTATTTTATTTAAAAAAAACTTTTCTCTAAACAATTAGATTACAATAAAATTGTGTGTTGTGTGCTCGGCCGCTCGCGGGGGGAGCGTTATATAAGGAAGTTTTTTTCCGGTGTAATTCGTTTTAAGTGTTAAAAAGGTTGTCATTTTAAGCGAGAACTTCAGTGAAAAATAATCGTCGTCGTCACCATAGGTTTGCCTATTTTTTTAAAAAAATATTTTTAAGCCTTGAAAAGCTCTACCCAAAAAGGAAAGGAAGGTTGAATAAACTCGCCAAGGGCATTAGAAGTTGCCCTATCGGCTACCCTTTGGCACCAGTCACTCGGCTCGCAATTAAATCCATTTTGATCGAAGTTGATCCTAGTCTAGCCTCTTGCACTGCCCCCGGGGATTCCTTCTTGCAGTGGGAGCGGCCTGGTATGTTTGTGGTCCCTTTGGGGGAAAGAGGTCGCAAGCAAAACGGAACCTAAGCCTTTTATAACAGAACAGAGGACTAGATCGAAAGTCGAGTGAGTTTGGGGAAAGAAACGGGAGAGGTAAGTTATTTTGCCGTGGAAAAGCCGTCGCTTCGTTCCTTCCCTACTTGGAATCCACCCTCTCTAAAAATCGGATGCCCACAGGTGCTGATGAGAACGAGATTCAGAGGGCGCTTAAGACTGAGGACTAGTCTCTTGACCTGCCTTCGAGACCGTTGCCTTCTCTTTCCATTGCTTTCAGTTCTAAATTGCCAAGTTGTCACTTCCTCCCAACAGATTCTGGAGAACCGGTAGCGGAAATTTTAAGTAGTTTGGAGAACCGGCAAATGCCACCTCTGGTTGGCCCCCGAGTGGGGTGCGAATGGAGATTTTGCAATATCCTTCCCCCAGGAGTGGGGAGGGAATGGGGATTTTGCAGCATCCTTCCCCTGGAGTGGGGTGGGAATGGAGATTTTGCAATATCCTTCCCCCAGGAGTGGGCAGGGAATGGGGATTTTGCAGCATCCTTCCCCTGGAGTGGGGTGGGAATGGAGATTTTGCAGCATCCTTCCCCCAGGAGTGGGGAGGGAATGGGGATTTTGCAGCATCCTTCCCCTGGAGTGGGGTGGGAATGGAGATTTTGCAATATCCTTCCCCCAGGAGTGGGGAGGGAATGGGTATTTTGCAGCATCCTTCCCCTGGAGTGGGGAGGGAATAGGGATTTTGTAGTATCCTTCCCCTGCCATGCCCACGAACCCACACCATGCCACCAAGCCACACCCACAGAACCGGTAGTAAAAAAATTGGATTTCACCACTGTGGAGGATGGAAGCCTCTGCATTGAGGCTGTGTTCTAGCCGGGTTGGTAGAAATTGGGGGAGGGGGGAGGGGAGAATTCTAGGGTTGAGAGACCAAGTATATTAAGAAATCGCCAAAGTTCCCAACTGGCTTCTGTGGGTAAAGGAGAACTAGGACCTGCTTCTAGCCGGTTTGGTTTTAGTGGTTGAGGCACCAGACTAGAAAGCCAGAGACGGTGAATTCAGGCACTGCCTTAGCCATGGAAGCCAGTTGCTTGACCTTGAGCCTGTCTCTCTCTCTCTCTCTCAGCCAAACTCACCTCACAAGGTGGTTGTAGGGAAAACAGGAAGTTTTCAGGAAAACAAGAACACAAGAAGTTTTCAGGAAAACAGGAAGTGCTGTAGAAAAATAATACAGGTGGGATATAGAGAAAAGAAAAATAATAATTACCAGTAACCTCCATTGGCCAACCAATGAGAAAAGAGAGTGGAATTGCTGTGTTAGGAACTGTGCAAAGGAGCAGACGAGGTCTGGCACATTGGAAAGAATGGGAGATAAATGTGCTGGGCCAATGCATTTTTACAAGGCGAAGGAATCCTGCATATATTTCTCCTTGGGGATAAGCACTCAAAGGCCAATGCGGTTACCACCTCAGAAGCAGTCGTGGATCAATATTAACCAGGCATATGTGTAGCCCTGTGAGCATATTATCTTGTGCAGGTGCTCACAGAACCCACTTTGCCAGGCCAGGAAAAGACTGACGGGCTGCATTCACACATGCTTGTGTAGCCTTAAGCATGGTTAGTTTTTTCCTGAATAAGCACGTAAGGAAAACTCTTAGCTAGTTGATGATCATTCTATCTAGTGTGCAATCCCAGCTAATGGCTCCATCCAAAAATAGGTTAAGAGTGTTGTACAAACATGTCGGCTGAAAATATTGCCTGTATACACAGCTGTCCCTTTTCCTCCCTGCCCCCCCCCCCACTCAACAGTTGTTTGAATACAGGTAGTGATAATATTTTCCTCTTAAAAGAACTAAGCCACTGGTGAACCAGGCAGTAGACAGGAAAGCTATGTGATTGTAACAATTGGTTAGGCCAGAGGTCTTCAAACTTGGCAGCTTTAAGACTTGTGGACTTCAACTCCCAGAATTTTCCAGCTAACTTTGCTGGCTGGAGAATTCTGGGAGTTGAAGGCCACAAATCTTAAAGCTGCCAAGTTTGAAGACCCCTCGGTTAGGCGTTAGAACAGTGTTTCTCAATGTAGGGTGTATGGACTTCAATTCCCAGAATTCCCTAGCCAACTTTGCTTGCTGGGGATTTCTGGGAGTTGAAGTCCACACATTTTCAAGTTGTCAAGGTGAAGAAACACTGCTCTAGAATATCACCACACTCTTTGCTGCCCTTGCAGAGACAGGCTAACAGGCCGGGAGTGTTTTTGCCAAGTGGGCCACCACGGCTATCTTCCTGTTCTCCAGATGTTGCATTTCTGAAGCAGCAGCTGCTGCAGCATTATTTGCAACAGCTAACAGAGAACTCAGCCTGGCCTGTGCTTTCACTCCCCTGTGACTGTGGGAAGGGCAGCCAAAAAATGCAGGCAGCCAAAAAATACAGAGCAGGACAGAAAGTAGCCTCCTTCTGCTTGATGGAGGACGAGGGTGGTGCAGTGAAAATGAGGGTCTATGGAGATTCTCAGTGATCCAGGTCATGGTTGTCCCTTCAGAGCTGAAGAAGCTTCTTGGATGAGAAGCAAAACATCTTCAAAGAAAAACCAGAAAGTCCAGTTGCCTTTGGGATAGTGAAGATGAAGGCATCTGCCTGATATGGGAGTGAAACCAGCTGGGGCCTGCTGAAGGACTTGGTTGAACTTTGGCTGTGTTCACACAACACGCTATAACTTGCATATCCTGATAGGATAGCTCAGATTTGGAAGGCTCCTTGAACTCTAATCATACAAGCACAGAGAGAGAGGTGGGGGGTGGGGGAGAGGGAGACAGAGAGCAAAATGCAAAATAAATTAAAACTCACCAAACTTAAAATGCTATGTCTGGTTAAATGGATTGCGAGAACACACAGTCACTCCCTTGCTCAGAAAATTTCATGAATCAGAGACCACTAAAGCTTGCTATTTAATTTTAATAATTTTATTTATATTTTTATTTAATACATTTATTTTTCATGTATTTATTTGCTGTTAGCCAACCCTCAAAAGTAGGCCGGAAGAACTTTTATTTTTCTCTTTTCTGTGCATGCTTGGGAAAAGCAAAATTCACCTGGAACCTGGACAATTTTGGCCAACAATTGGGGTCCCCAAGCAGGGGAGAAAGGTAGGAGAATTAGGGGAAGAAACAGCCGCTTTAGCTCTGCCAGTGACTGCAGAAGGATTTCCCTGCTCTTAGCTGCCTCCTCCTGACACAGGCATATTTCCCCCTCCTCTTTCTCTCCCCCTCCCTCTCCAGTTCCTTAATATCATTTGTTTTCATTTGAAACAAAAGAGGTATAAATCCCTTCCCTCCACCCAGCGCTAAGGAGTATTGTCCGTTTCCAAGGAGACGTGCAGAACAGCTATTTATTTATTTTAAATCCGGTGTTATTTACTCCTGGCTGCCTTCTTGTATTTGTCCTTTTGCTCAGAAATTTGAGTTCAGTCCATTCCTGAATCGGGGGAAGAAAAAAAAGAGAGAGAGAGAGAGAAACAACTATGGGTGGACCAGTGGGATTTCCCTCCACGGACATTTTTCCTGAGCTGGGTTGATTTAAAAAAAAAATTAAATTAAAGCAACATCAGCAAGAAGAAGCAACATGGAAAAGGGATGACACACCAGAGCTGGTGGTGGAAACACAAACTCACCAGCCTGATAGGAGAGATGCCAGATCAAAGAAGGATTAAAGGAAGCACTTTTTTTCTTTCTTTTGGGAAATATATAAAGCTGTATGCCTTCTTTCCTCCATCTTCCCACCCCAAATTCCTTGAATATTCCTGATAATGAAATGGAATCCCAGGCTGTTGAGAACGGAAGGTTGCTTCAATGAATCCTAAAGATTGCTAAATTGCATTAACAGAGGGATACAATCAAGATCAAGTGAGGTACTAATACCACTCCATAAAGCCCTAGTAAGACTACATCTAGAGTACTGCATCCAGTTTTGGTCACCACACTATAAAAAGATGTTGAGACTCTAGAAAAAGTGCAGAGGAGAGCAACCAGGATGATTAGGGGATTGGAGACTAAAACATATGAAGAACGGTTGCAGGAACTGGGCCTGGCTAGTCTAATGAAGAGAAGGACCAGGGGAGACATGATAGCAGTGTTGCAATATTTGAGGGGCTGCCACAGAGAGGAAGGGGTCAAGCTATTTTCCAAAGCATCTGAAGGTCAGACAAGGAATAATGGACGGAAACTGAACAAGGAGAGATTTAATCTAGAAATGAGGAGGAACTTTCTGACAGTGAGAACAATCAACCAATGGAACAGAAGTTGCCTTCAGAAGTGGTGGGAGCTTCATCACTTGAGGCTTTCAAGAAAAGATTGGACTGCCATTTGTCAGAAATGGTACAGGGTCTCCTGCTTGAGCGGGGAGGGGGGGTTGGACTAGATGACCTATAAGGTCCCTTCCAACTCTGTTAATTTGTTATATTGGGGTTGAATTTTGACACCAAAAGAAATTGGGTTCTCCTACTGAGATATGAGTGTGTGCGTGCTTCTGAGTCAATTATGACCTTGGCAACTGCCTGGAGTATCGTAATCCCTGCAGGGTTGTTTTTTTTAAAGCAAGATTTCAAAAATGTTTTGCCATTGCCTCCTTTCTATGTCTGAGAGACTGAGACTGGTCCAAGGTCACCCAGCTGGCTTTGTGCCAAAGGCAGGAGTAGAAATCACAACCACCAGGATTCTAGACTGATGCCTTCATTACACCAATCTGACTCACTTCCTACTGAGATGTTCTCCTATTTAATATAAGCCTTCCTAGCTCAAGTGTGTTAGGGTTTGTAGTCCTTTGCATCTGGCTGGTAGACCCTTAGTGAAGATGGCGACAATATTGCTTTCCTTTCCAGCCATCTAACTCTTCGTTTTCCTCTCTTCATCAAGAAGTCTCAGCCAAATCAGAGGAAAAAATCAATTGTCCCTTCTAAAGTATGTGGTACACAGTTTGGAAGTTGAGATGAGATAAGATAAGATTGGCAAGAGGAAGAGGAGATTTGAGGTTGGTATTATTTTGTGCTTATTCAAGGATGAGCAGAGAGAATTTTGAACAATATTGCCTGGGAGAGCCAGGAACTTAATGCCCTGTGGTTACTTTCATCTACATACTAAAACAAGCATAGAGGTTTGTTCAGATCTTGCCAGCTATTTATTGAGCTACAAAATTTCTGACACAGTCAAGCCAATCCTGTACCGGAGCTTAATGAAGCAGCCTTTGGTAAGCCTGGAAGAGGATGAAGATACAATACCAGCAAAGTTAGCAGCAGCAACATCAGCACTCTCAAATGGTATGAAGGTCAGACAAGGAATAGTGGATGGAAACTGACCAAGGAGAGATTCAACCTAGAAATGAGGAGGAACTTTCTGACAGTGAGAACAATCAACCAATGGAACAGCTTTGCCTTCGGAAGTTGTGGGAGCTTCATCACTTGAGACTTTCAAGAAAAGATTGGACTGCCATTTGTCAGAAATGCTGTAGGGTTCCTGCTTGAGCAGTGGGGGTGGGGGTGGAGGTGGACTAGATGACCTATAACATCCCTTCCAACTCTGTTAATCTGTCAAATCTTGATAAATTTAGGATTCATGGATTACCAAAAGTTGGGATATTAATTGTGTTGGGCTAGTAACAGTAACAGGTTTGAAGAGATCCTTTTCAAATCCATTTACAAACTTTCTACCTTTTTCTTACATTGTTTTCTACTTGTCATTATGCTTTTTTTTTTTTAAAAAACCCAAGGATTAGCAATCCTGCTAATTTGAACACCTAAAAAACATTAAAATATCTGGGCAAATTTAAATGGGAATAACAGCAAACACAATCCTGTTCCTCGGGAACAGGATATCCTTCTCTCAGATGCTCATATGGCTCCAAGACTTCATATCTTCTACAGGTTTCTGAAGATCTGGTTTTGTCCCCCATACATGGACTTAGGGCATTTATGGAGCCCCTCATTAGTTAGTTATTTTAGTTATTATTTCTGTGGGTTTGCCTGGGTGTTTGTGTTTTCTATTTGTAATATGTTTTTTTTTAAAGTTGTAAGCTGTCCAGAGTCTTTGTGGAGTTGGGTGGTCCTGAAATCCTATTAATAAATAATATGGTGCACCTAATTAAATTTCCAGTAGTCAAATCAAATAGTGGAATCATTCTGGCTAAAGAGCACTCTTTATGTTGCCAGTCTCAGTTGACATCCATCAATTGTCTATGTACATGAGGACTTGGAACTTTAGAGACTGGATTTCTAGGGGAAAAAACTGACATATTTTACCATTGGTATATTCTTCCAGTCCTGATTGCTAAAAGAAATAGTTCATTCCCTTTCAAAATTACTGGAAATGTAATGAGTAGATCAGATCAATTTTTCACATTGGGCAGCAATGTTGTAAAGCTCAATAATTCTAGAAAATAATACTAGAATAAAACAAATTTATAAGGTTCAACCCAGGATGAAATTCAGCAGGTTCTGACAGGTTCTGCAAAACTGGTAGTGGAAATTTTGAGTAGTTCGGAGAACCACCAAATACTACCTCTGGCTGGCCCCAGAGTGGGGTGGGAATGGAGATTTTGCAATATCCTTCCCACAGGAGTGGGGAGGGAATGGGGATTTTGTAGTATCCTTCCCCTGGAGTGGAGTGGGAATGGAGATTTTGCAGTATCGTTCCCCCGACACACCCACCAAGCCACACCCACTAAGCCACACCACGCCCACCAAGCCTCGCCCACGGAACCGGTAGTAAAAAAAATTGAATTCCACCACTGGGCTTCAACCTGCACTATTCATATCAAACTTTATTAAACCATGTATTCCTTTACAGTATATCAAATCAGCTTTTGTATATGTTAGCTGCTGCATATGGTTATATGGTTCTTGGCAGTGGTGAAATGTAAAATTTGTTTTTACCGGTGGGCGTGGCTTGGTGGGGGGGTAATGTGACTGGGTGGGCTTTTAAAAGCCTCTGACGATCCCAGCTAAACCGCGGGATCATCAGAGGCTTTTTTCTTTTTTACTTTTAAAAGTAAAAAAAAACAGCCTCTGATGATCGCACGGCTTAGCTTGGCATGGGGGGGAGGGGCGCAGGGATTTTTGCTACCGGTTCTCTGAACCACCCACCACCATCGCCACTGGATCGGGTGATCCGGTCCAAACCGGGAGTATTTCACCCCTGGTTCTTGCTGGAAAGGTTGTTAGAGCTCCTTAATAGAAGAATGGTGAACTGTTGAGGTCTAGAATAAAGTAAATTTGACATAGAATTTGATTCCTAGACTATAGTTTAATATGTGGATTTGTACCCCACCCAAAAGGTGGGGTTTTCTATGGATAGACTCTATCCATTATTTTATTTTAAATTATATTTTTTATAGTATATCTACTTTTATTTCTACCCTACTGGCCTTCCGAAAAGCTGTGAAGACCTGGCTTTTCCGGCAGGCCTGGGGCCATTGATCTCGCTTTGCGATCTGGCGAGATCCGGCCATGAATGGTGTGAATGTGTTCTAAGGTTTTTAATGTTTTTTAATCTTTTAAATGTTTTTAGAATGGTTTTTTTAAAATGTATTGGAGCCGCCCTGAGTCTCCGGAGAGGGGCGGCATATAAATTTAATAAATGAATGAATGAATGAATGAATGAATGAATGAATGAATGAATGAATAAATAAATAAATAAATAAATAAATAAATAAATAAATAAATAAATAAATAAATAAAATGGATGTAGGAGATGACCAAGCTAAGCCAGAGGAAGAGGTCAAATGCATCACCAATCGTGAGTCCTTCGTGCCCCCAAGAAATCTACTGTATAAAACACTATTATGAAAATGGACACTTCATGGCTTTTCCCCAATTGCAATTAACATTTTTTCCCCTGTTGTGTTCTTATGATGTTACTTTCATCTCATTCCCAGTAATGAGTGAGACAGGCTTAAGTTGTTTTCTATTGTGCCAGCCTTACAAAATATTATTAATTCTGACTCTGTCCAGAAAGAGGCTCCAGTGGCACAAGGTGTTAGGCTTTGTTACCCATTTGCTAGGAAGAAGTTATGAGAGTGAGTAGGAATAAAGGAAATAGTGGCAGGATAGGAACTGGCAAATTTTGTTCTGGTTTAATTTTCTGACATTCCAGGGGCAGGGAAGAGCACTTAAACTCAGTTGTTAGGAAAGATCCTTGGGTCAGGCAGAAATAAAAGGGAAGCGTTTCCACCCTAAGGAAACACGCAGGACCTTATTTTTCTCACTACTGAACTGTTTCATGTTGGCTATGGCTCAATGCTCAAGTCTTCAAGATCAGTGGTGGGTTTCAGCAGGTTCTGACCAGTTCTGGAGAACCGGTAGCAGAAATTTTGAGTAGTTCGGAGAACCGGTAGTAAAAATTCTGACTGGCCCCGCCCCCATCTATTCTCTGCCTCCCAAGTCCCTGCTGATCGTCAGGAAATGGGGATTTTGCAGTAACCTTCCCCTGCCACGCCCACCAAGCCACATCCACCAAGCCATGCCACATCCATCAAGCCACACCCACAGAACCGGTAGTAAAAATTTTTGAAACCTACCACTGGCCAATATCCTTCTGAATCTTGAGTCTATCTTCCAAAGTGTTAGCAATTCTCCCCAGTTTAGTGTCATCTGCAGTTTTGATGAGTCCTCTGTCTATCCCCTCATCTAGAACATTTATTAAGATGTTGAAGAGTACTGGGTCTAAGACAGAACCTTGAGGTACCCCATTGCATACTTCCCTCCATGTAGATGCAGTTCCATTGAGGACTACACACTGAGGATAGTTGATCAGCCAACTGTGAATCCATCTGGTGGTGGTACTGCCCAGCTCACATTGTTCTATCTTAACAAGAAGTGGGCTGTGGTCTACTTTGTCTAATGCCTTATTGAAGTCCAAGCACCTATGTATACAGTATTTTCCAGATCCACTAATTTAATTACTTCATCACAGAAGGTTTGTCTGGCATGATCTGTTCTTAACAAATCCTTGCTAGCTTCTAGTAATCATCTTGCTTGTTTCTAGTTTCTCACAGATCTGCTGTTTGATTATCTTGTCCTGGATTTTCCCTGCTATTGATGTTAAGCTGATTGGTCTGTAGTTTTTTGGATCCACCTTTTTGAAGATTGGAACCATACCAGCTCTTTTCTAGCCCTTAGGCAGTTCCCCCATGCTCTAGGACCTCTGAAAGATTTTGTTCAGTGGTTCTGAGATCTCATTTGTTAGCTCCTTCAGAACCCTGGCATGTAAACCACCTGGTCCTGGCAATTTGAACTTGTCTAGAGGGGATGAGTGCACTCTTAGAAATGTCTTCCTATTTTTATTTGTACGCCTTGTCTGTCTCCCATGCTGTTGCTTTGGATAGGTTGGACTATTTTTTCCTTTTGCGTGAAGACAGACACAAAGAAGGAATTGAGCAGTTCCACTTTTTCTCAGCTCCCTGTCACTTCTTGCCATCTTCACCCATTAATGGACCAGTCGGTTCCTTGACTTTTTTTTTTTTTGTTCCTTATATAATGAAAGAAACATTTTTGTTATTTTTGACATTTGTTGCAAGTCTTAGTTCATTCTGAGCCTTAGCTTTCTTGACTCCACCCTTGCAGATTCAGTCTCACCCCCCATTGGCATCCTTCAGTCTCAAGAGACTATGGTATCGTGCTCTGGAAAGAGGTCCTAAAACAGCATCTAGTGCGACTAAAAAGGCCAATTCGAGAGTGGCAATCCCTTCCACACTGAGGGCAGATACATTTTGTCCCCTCCCCAGCCCCCAGATTTCGCTGGTTCTGGGACTGCCTCTTTGCCTCAGCCTGCCAAACAAGTGTCTCTTCGAATTGGAGAAGGCCATGCTGCGTCTTTAGCCTCCAAGCTGAACGATCGGAGGTCAAGTTTTCCCAGTTGTTAATGTCCATTCCCAGGGCCTTTAGGACCCTCTTGAAGGTATCCTTATATCCATCAGCCATTCTCATGACATGCCCCAGCCAGCGTAGACATCACTGTTTCAATAGCGTATACATGCTAGAAATTCCAGCACGTTCCAAGACTGCACTATTTGGAACTTTGCCCTGCCAGGTGATGCCAAGAATTCATCGGAGACAGCGCATATGAAAGATGTTCAACTTTCTCTCCTGCCGTGCGTAGAGGGTCCAAGACCCTCTACGCATGGCATTCAATAGATTCAGGCTATTGGTTCGCATTCTATTCTAGTTATGGTATATGCCCCCTTTCTATTTTTTTTAAATACTTGTTCTCTTTGTCTCTCAGTTTTTCAGAGAGATTTTTATACAACCATCTTGTTTTTCTTTCTTTGCAGTATTGTTTTTATTCGGGCCTTTATTACCTTGTTTTTCAGTTTCCCAAGCATCCTGAACTGTTTTCTCTATGGAATTTCTAGCCAGGGAATCCTTCCTATCCTTTTTTTTTAAATTTGTTGTAGTCAGTGCTCTTAATAATACGAATGTGGATATGAAATGAATGAGGATGTAAAATAAGAGACCTAAAAATTGCAGAATACCTTCTTGTTTCCACTTTAGAATCCATTGTTACTTAGGGCAGAATCAAACTGAAGAATAACCAAAAATGCAGGAACATACCAGGACTCACACAGAGTATGTTTATATTTACAGTAATCCACAAACCAACAACGACATTTTAGCCCCAGCATGTTGTAGCAACCCAGCCTGTAAAAGTAATTCATCATGCAGTTGTCATGCATACCCATGAAACCAGCCTGAGTAAATATGTTTAGCCATGATTATACAACCGTAGCTATTGACCATGTTATTCAAGAAAAGTTCAATCAAAATAGGAAATTGTCTCAATCTTCTTATTCAGAAGGATCAAAAGGCCAGCCTGGGTGGATGCAGTCGATCCAGGGCGCTATTAAGTAGCACCTGCAGTTTAAGGATTCATAACAAGCATTGCAATATATAGAGAGCAAATATCTGACACTTCCTAACAACATTATAATTGGTACTATTCATTGCCATACTTGGGCTTCAGAAACCCAGGAGACCGCTAGAGTGATACTGAAAACTCTGGTGTTCTGCTGCCCTCTGGTGCTGAACCAGATTTTTGCAGTGTATATATGATAGCCTCAATGACTCAGCTGTATCAAAGATCAGAGTGTACATTCAGTAGTAAATTCATATTTCAAGTGACATAATATATTAAGTAACCTTGTTGGTGATAGGTAAAATAACTGAGGTCATTTCCCAGATGTCAAAGTTGCAGAGTTGAACAAAACTCTGTTACACGATTTGCTCTGATCATTGGTAAATTTGAGCCGCTAACAATTCGACCTGACCAGTAATGGCCATTTCCATTCAATATATATTTAAAAATAATAATGAGAATCATCCACTAGAAAACTTTTGTCCTTGGTGCACTTGATCATGTGATATCAGCACTTGTATAAATACATCAGATGTAACAACAATGGATGAAAAGAAGAGAGTTGATGTCATAGGAAATGGATGGCTGTACCTGAGAAAATCATTTTAAAAAATCACAAGTTGCTTTGGAATCAAAATGACATTGCAGGAGGCAGATCTAAAGCATCCTCTTCAGATAAATTTAAGAGGCAAATCTAAGAGGCAAATTAGGACCATTATCTTTCCCCCAAAGATCTGTCTCTTCTGTATTTCTCTTTCTTGGCTCGCCATAGAGAAAATAGGTTCCCTAAGATGATGAGGAGCACCAATATCACATGCAAGTTTTCTCAAATGGGTACCCAATGCTCTCCAAATGTACTGAGATTATGAATTCCAGAACATACATCCATGGGTCTACCAAATACCTGGCTAGCACTGATTTGGGGAGTGCCACTGTAGAGTGATGATACCTTGTCTAAGATGGAACCACAGGTGAGCAGCTACAGCAGCAATCTGAAGGGTTGATGTTATATTAATAATGCCTATCACTGGTGGGAAAAGAGAAAGGGGCAGTGAGGTGTTGTTCAGTGGTGGGTTCCTCCCGGTTCGGTCCGGTTCGGCCGAGCCGGTAGCAGTGATGATATGACATCACCGAACCGGTTCTCCCCCCCCGCCCTCCCCCCCCACTCCCCCACATTATTCTTACCTTTTATTTGGTCCCACCCCCAATCTATTGCTGCCTCCTGAGTCCCAGCTGATGACTAGAGGGAAAAAAACTGTTTAAACTCTTGCCGCAGGGGTTCAAAGGGCCGTCCTACAGCTGATCAGTGTTAAAAGCAAACAAATGAGTTGGGTCATAAGTGCGAGGACTGGTCGTAAGTGCGAGGACCTTCCAGAAATGACTCTGACCAGCTAGCCATGCCCACCTAGTCACATGACCTCCAAGCCACACCCACAAAATAAGCCACGCCCACAGAACCGGTAGTAAAAAAATTTAGAACCCACCCCTGGTGTTGTTCAGAGACAGCTAAAAGCAATTCTCCTACCTCTCTCTCTCTCTCCCTCTCTCTCTCCCCCCCTCTCTCTCTTCAAGCTACAGGTTGCTTCTATTACCAGCCTGTGGCTCACCAGCTCACTGCTCAAGGCACTTGGTAATTATTTAGGGGCAATCCATGGAACACAGTATTCTAAATAACAGGCTCCATTCAGTATCTCAGCACCCAGGGAAAACATGCGTTCACTGGCTCAAAATACCTTTTAGTGACACCAGCCATTTGCCAGGATGGAATCATTGTATGTAATGGATAATTGCTCACCAATTAAACAATTTGGAAGCCATGAGGCAAGATCATTAGAGGAGAAACAAATGGAAGGCAGAATGGCCTTTATGAAAGCAACAGCAACCCAACAGAGTTGCTTTGGAGAAAACACACAAGACTTTTGCCAGGATTTTTGGAGAAGGGAGATTATCACCCACAGTCTTCAAGCTCTGACTTCCAATCCAGATTGATTTAGGAAATGGGATGGGGCTTCAAAAAGCTCATCTTTAGAAAATATTAACATTGCAGTAGAATTGTCAATGTAATAGTTTTGTATAAATATGGGAGATGCTTTGTATAAACATCTTTTCCTACTTTGGGAAACTATAAGCTGCTGACAAAGTCCTACATGGTGGCCTTGCTTTCCACTCCATAAACTTAATATGAAGTTAATGCTTCATAACTAGATGTCTTCATTTTTTCTGCTTCTTTTTCAGTGCCTCAGTCGTTGCCAGCAGGGAAACACATTGTAAGCCAGTATTTAGGATACAACTTAAGCTGAAATAAATAGGCCACCAAAAACCTCGACATAGGATGGGCATTTTTGACATATTATTTGTAATGGGACAGATTTTGCAATGTTTGAGTTTGTAGATACTTTGGTTTTTGGATTGTTTATTTGTTACATTTATATTCTTTCGTATAGAAGCTCAGGTTTGGATCCTGATTTCATCCTCTCAACAATCATATATGGTAGGTGGTTAATGAAAAAGTTACCTCGCGGATTCCATGGTTGAGTGGAGACTTAAACCTGACTCTCTTTAAGACAATCTTAATTCCCCAAAGTCCACTTTAACCTCAGTATTATACTGACAAAGTTGTAAAGTTGATGATTCAATAAGGATCTACTGATGACAAAAGCTTATTACTATCAAAGATGCCTAGATCATTAGAACTACACTATAGATTGGTCAATATAAGTTTTTAAATATACTTTTATTTTATTTTTTCTGCAAGCAAAGTAGGTAGCTGTCCTACTTTGTTTGACTAACTTTGTAGGTTAGTCTTATTAGTATTTGGTTGTTTCATATACAATATAATGACCCCTGAATAATGACTTGTGCCCTTCATCTATGCAGCAACATTGACAGACTACCTACCAATGAGCATGGGTGGTAAGTTGAAAGCATACCAGACAGCTGAAAGAGAAAAAAGAGCATTGGAAGAATATCTGAAGGAGAGAAAAAAGATGCACTGAAGCTGGTGTAGCATGAAGGCTTACTGGCAAGGCCAAATTGGCCTACAAAAATGACCAAATCAAGAGTAGAAAAAAGACATGGCAAGGCAAAGTATTATATAGCCAGTACCTTAAAAAAACTAGCAGGCAAAGCAGATGACAAGACCTGGCAATGACTAAGAGTGGGAATGTTGAAGAAAGAGACCAAGGGGCTAATTCTGGCTGTATAAGACCAGACCTTAAGAACAAATGCACACAAAGCCAGAATTAAGAAGATAGCAACAGACAAATGACACTTCTGCAAAGAAGCTAAAGAAACAATGGACCACCTAGTTAGCTGCTACAAGAAGATTGCACAGACTGACCACAAACCACAGTATGACAAACTAGCAACCATGGTGCATTGGAACATCTGTAAGAAATACCACTTGCCTGCAAGCAAGAACTGGTAGGATCACAAAGAAGGTGAAGTTATAGAAAATGAAGAAGCTAAAGTGCTCTAGGACTTTAGAATTCAAACAGACTTGTCATATAACACACCAGATTTAACAATTGTTGATAAGAAACACAAAAAAGTCTGGATAGTGGATGTGGCAGTACCTGGAGACAACAGACTAGAAGAGAAAGAGCTGGAGAAAATCACAAAATACAAAGCCCTGCAAATAGAAGTAGAATGACCATGGCAAAAGAAAGCAAAGATAGTTACAACTATAGGCACATTGGATACAATCCCAAAACATTTAGAGCACCACTTTAATACAATTGGCATTGACAAAATCCCCACCAGTCAATTGCAAAAGGCAACTTTACTTGGAACAGCTTACATCCTGTGACAATACTTTTAAAACTATCAAACAACCATCCACAGATCCTTGGGAAGGATTTGATCTGTGGATAAAAATGCTAAAACTAGTCTAAACATCTGGCTGATTGTGTGACCAACTATAATAATAAAAAAAATGAATTTCAATGGATCAGTCTTCCTATCCATTGAAAGCATCTGAAGTGGAAATGGGAAGATTTCATGGCTGTAAATAGCTTTTACCAAAGGTTTTGTGAGCCTCCGAATATATAATTTCATCATTCCTTTGACTGCCAGGCTTGTGAAATAGAAACTAAACAATATATTCTGAAGCTATATATTACTTATATAGCTTGCTGCGTTTCTTATTTCTTTCTCATTCTTTTTCAGAAGAGGCATTTGGAAATTCGACAAGGAGGTTCTCTCAAGTATTATCTTTCCACATTCCTCAAGCCTGTGCAATTGTCCTTATCTTGAAACCTGATCACCAAACAATGTCAAATAATATCTTGGAATTGTTTTATTTCCTTCCCTTCCAATCCAGCATCACCTCGTCCATACTCTTTCTATTCTCTTCTGGTGCTGCCTTCCTGTTTCCTTCCCCATTGCAGAGGTATTAAGAAATCCTAATGGCCAGATGTGCAATTTTGCTCTTTCCTGACAAACTCTTGGAAAACTGTCCTGAAGTGAAATACTTAAGGCTGAAGTGAGGTTTTAGAAACAACAATCAAGAACAGAAAAGGAAGCCAAGATTAGTTTTCTTCTTGTGGTCACCTTGGCCAGATTAAAAGAGATGTTATTGAAGGTTATAAAATCAGGAAAGGCGCAGGTTCTCGAACCTACCATATGACATTCCTACTCTGGGAGTGACACTGGCTGTCAGTAGGCTTTCAGATACAATTCAGGATATTGATTAGATTAACAGAGTTGGAAGGGACCTTATAGGTCATCTAGTCCAACCCCCCGCTCAAGCAGGAGACCCTACACCATTTCTGACAAATGGCAGTCCAATCTTTTCTTGAAAGTCTCAAGTGATGAAGCTCCCACCACTTCTGAAGGCAACTTCTATTCCATTGGTTGATTGTTCTCACTGTCAGAAAGTTAATCCTTATTTCTAGATTAAATCTCTCCTTGTTCAGTTTCTGTCCATTATTCCTTGTCAGACCTTCAGGTGCCTTGGAAAATAGCTTGACCTCTTCCTCTCTGTGGCAGCCCCTCAAATATTGCAATACTGCTATCATGTCTCCCCTGGTCCTTCTCTTCACTAGACTAGCCGTGCCCAGTTCTTGCAACCGTTCTTCATATGTTTTAGTCTCCAGTCCCCTAATCATCCTGGTTGCTCTCCTCTGCACTTTTTCTAGAGTCTCAACATCTTTTCTATAGTGTGGTGACCAAAACTGGTACTGGTGATGCAGTACTCTAGGTGTGGTCTTACTAGGGCTTTATAGAGTGGTATTAGTACCTCACTTGACCTTGATTGTATCCCTCTGTTAATGCAATTTAGGATTATATTGGATTTTTAAAAAAATATTGCTTACAAGGCTCTTCACTGCAGGTTATCTGAGAGATCATTCATCTTCCATGGTTTCTGCTCATCCAGATAGATAAGCAATCTTTCCCAAAGTATATATGAGCATTATGTTTATTTATTATTGATTAGATATTAGATCCAGCCTTTATTATTTTTATAAGTAACTCAAGGGAGCGAATACATACAATATTCCTCCCCCTTCCAATTTTCCTTACAACAACAACCCTGTAAGATGAGTTGCTCTGACAGAGAGTGATTGGCGTAAGGTCACCAGGATGGCTTTCATACCTAAGGTGTAAACTCCTGGTTTCTAGGCCGGCATCTTTACTACTACACCAAACTGGCCTTTTATTTTAAGGATATGAGTAGGTACAAGTAGACACTAACTCCACCCTCACCTCAACCCCAGTCCATGAATAAAACAGGTTTAGAGCATCCTTCACTGTTCTGGCATTAAAACAATACTTTCTCCCTATTCTGTGATCAGCCTCAATCAACATCCATAAGTTCTGATAGGATTTTATTTCTCCACTTTTTTAGATGTCTGCAATGGCTTGAAATAAAGGCAGTAGGGAGGATAGGACTTGGCAATGTAGGCAGCAAACATCATACTAGTATAATTGTCTGTTGACTTAAGGATGGGTGAAGAACATATAATGCAACAGTGGGGAAAGACTTTAAGACTTGGTAGTGGTTCTTCAGGCAGCCAAGAAAGTCTGTTCTACCTCGCCAACAGCAATTGAGCTAAGATCCCTCTTCATTCAGGGCATTGAGCTCCAGATGTTTTGCGGTTTCTGTAACAAGGCCCAACCACTGAAATCACTGCCAGGATTCCTCCGGATATTTAACAGGAAAATTAGCACTTCTCAGTCTATCATTGCATACCTTTCTCAGGCATCTTCCGTTCACTTGTTTTTAAAAAAGGAGTATACTGTGTGTATGTATGTATGTATGTATGTATGTATGTATGTATGTATATGTGTGTGTGTGTGTGTGTGTAAATTGAGAGAGAGAGAAAGAGAGAGAGAGAGAGAGAGAGAGTGAGTGAGTCCTGGTGTAAATAGTACATAAGAAAATTATCAAGGGCTTAACAATACTTAGGGAGGGAATGTTGCCTCAATTTCACACAGATGCACACACTTTGGAAAAGTGAATAGCTGAGGTCTGAGGTGTGGTATTAGAACTTCTATTAATGTTTCCTCAGAAAAGAGTACAATAGAGGCGTTTACACAACACCTGAGCCATCCACTGCCAGGTTGATCGTTCCCACGTTCCTAAGGTGAGATGCTTTCTGGAAAGACTGAATTGCCCACCTGTTGGTTGCATGCTCTTTTCATAAAAATGAGCATGTAGCCAGCAAACACTGAGATAAACGATAATGCAGTTCCTGATTATATTACAACATGGGACAATGCCTAACAAGGAAGCCAGTCATTGATTTTTGGAAATGGCCAACGTTTTAGATGTTTTGGTCAGCTAAGAAGATTAAAATAATTTAATTTATAGGAAAGAAAACATCAAATTCCATACAGAGGAGTAGGCGGAGATTTATTCACAATCAGTACTGCGCTTGGCAACACCATGAGGGAAATAAAAAGATATTGTTGAATGCTTTGCTTCAAGGGAAAACCCTCCAGTCTACACAATCAAACAGAAACATAAATAACGAGGAAGTGCATCACAGTTAGAAACACACAGAGCTCTAGGCTAAATATGTTACAGGAAAGGATTAAAAAAATAACAGCCAAATTAATTTCTCAGCCCTAAATATAAATAAAACAAATTTTAAAAACACGATTATAGTGGTTTTTAAATTATTTTTGTTTTGTTCTGAATTTCTTGTAAACTGTTTTTGTTTCTAATGAATAGTCTCCCATGTTGGAATTATTTTTCATGACTCACGTTAGAGACCATCCATCTTAACGGTGCTAATATTGAGAAACACTATTTTGCAAGGCTTCAAGAAGACTTCCAGTTACACGGTGAGGTCAGCAGAAGGAAAAGCAACTGAAAAAGTCCAGCTTAATTCTCAGTGTTTTGTGGGATTTTAGAAATGGAAGTGGGAGTCGAAGGCAAACTAAGCCCAAATGCATTGTCAAAGAACCCCCAAATATTCAATTGTTAACATTTTGGGGGTGGTGAAAATGGAGGAAAGAAGTCTTTAAGAGGAAAAATGGCTTGAATTCTCATCCTTGACACTCCCCTTTCCAAATAGCCACAAAGCAACCAGGTTTGAAACCTGGTCATACCTGGCTGAGTGTGCCACAGATGGAATACTAAATTTGGTGAAATCCAATTTTTTTTACTACCGGTTCTGTGGGCGCGGCTTGGTGGGCGCGGCAGGGGAAGGATACTGCAAAACCTCCATTCCCACCCCACTCCAGGGGAAGGATACTGCAAAATACCCATTTCCTCCCCACTCCAGGGGAAGGATATTGCAAAATCTCCATTCCCTCCCCACTCTGGGGCCACCAGAGGTGGTACTTGCCAGTTCTCCGAACTACTCAAAATTTCCGCTGCCAGTTCTCCAAACTGCTCAAAATTTCCGCTGCCAGTTCTCCAAACTACTCAAAATTTCCGGTACCGGTTCTCCAGAACCTGTCACAACCTGCTGGATTTCACCCCTGGTTTCATGTAGTCATTGTGTATGAGCTGCCTACTACACATTTTCTAAAGCAGTGTTTCCCAAGCTTGGCAACTTTGCAAAATGTGGACTTCAATTCCCAGAATTCCCCAGTCAGTCCACACATCTCAGAGTTGCCAAGGTTGAGAAATACTGATCGAAAAGAAATCGTTTCTCTAAATTATTTGCTGTTGGATGTTCCTCCCAAGCAGCGGCCCCAAATTAATTGCATCAGTGCCATGAAATATTACATGAATTAACAGTATTCCAAAATCTACTTTCTCTAAAAATAAAAAAATAAAAAGCACAAAGGAAGGAATAATTTAGGGATCTCTTCCATACAATTGAATTGGAGTGTGAGAATAATTTAGGGGTCTCTTCCATACAATTGAATTGGAGTGTGAGAAACCAGGGAAGCTACAGAGTTATAGGGAGATGACGACACAAGGAAAGATAGGTGTCAAGCTCGTGGGGTCACATTACTGTCACATGACGTTTCATGATGTTTTTCCCTTTGTGGAGCTGGGGTGGGCGTGGCATGTGTGTGACACATCTGGCCTGTGGGCTGCCAGTTTGACACCCCTGGGCTAGACATAAACTCACACCTTCAGTCATAAGCATCCACGGGAGAACTGGTGGGGCAAGTGATGGTCTCAATCCTCTAGCTTAAATACCTACATCTGACAAATTCAAATCACAATGCCCGTTACTTTTCTGAGGGGTACAGGGAGGTTGGCCAGAGACAACTAAGCCTTAGCCAGATCAAAATTAAATAAGTACAAAAACATCATGACATCAAGGACAGTTTCAACAAAATTATCTTATCTGCTGGTTTCTACAGTGGAAGCAGCCCTGTGCTTCCATCACTGTTCTTTTCTGAGCCAGAATGTTAGATGTTCCATAAGCCACCATCCCACGGGTTTGAGTTGCTATAGTTCTTTGTCTTATTCCATTGAAAGTGCCCTTGAAGCAGTGGCATGTAAAACCAGCTCACAAGAGCATATTGAGAAATTTTCAGGCATTTTGTGAATTGGTTGGCAACAGTGCTGAGCTAATAGCTGCTTAGGGGACTGGAGGCTAAAACATATAAAGAATGGTTGCTGGAACTGGGTACGTCTATTTTAATGAAAAGAAGGACTAGGGGTGACTTGATAGCAGTGTTCCAATATCTCAGGAGCTGCCACAAAGACGAGGGAGTCAACCTCTTCTCCAAAGCACCTGAGGGCAGGACAAGAAGAAATGGATGGAAACTAATCAAGGGAAGAAGCAACCTAGAACTAAGGAGAAATTTCCTGACAGTTAGAACAATTAATCAGTGGAACAACTTGCCTCCATAAGTTGTGAATGCTTTAACACTGGAAGTTTTTAAGAAGAGATTGGACAAGGATTTGTCTGAGGATTCCTGCTTGAGCAAAAGGTTGGACTACAAGACCTAGAAGGTCCCTTCCAACTCTACCAACCAGGGGTGAAATTCAGCAGGTTCTGACAGGTTCTGGAGAACCGCTGGCGGAAATTTTGAGTAGTTTGGAGAACCAGCAAATACAACCTCTGGCTGGCCCCAGATTGGGGTGGGAATGGAGATTTTGCAGTATCCTTCCCCTGCCACGCCCACCAAGCCACGCCCATAGAACCAGTAGTAAAAAAAATGGAATTCCATCACCAACATGTCACTGTCATGAAACATTTCCAGAAAGAAGAGACAGATAGATAATCTTGGTACCAATAAAATATTTGGAGCTCAGGTTTGAATGTTGGGATCCCTGCTACTGAGAGAGCATCAGTGATCTCATAGATAATCTTGGTCACAGTATCAATTTCTCCTACTCATCTCCAGTCCCTCCCCCACCTTACAAATTCATAGATTTAAAAAATTGCAGGTTTCACATTTCACTTTAGAAAAAGAAAGGCAGATTACTCAATTTGAAAAGAACCAATGAGAAAATAGATCAATAAGAGTCCGTTTGATGTAGTGGTTAAGGAAGGCATCAGGCTAGTAACTGGGAGTTCTAATCCTGCCTTGGCCATGAAGCTAGCCTTGGTCCATCTCTCTCAACCTAGAAGGGAGGAAATCAGTGGTGAAATGTAAAATTTGTTACTACTGGTTCTGTGGGTGTGGCTTGGTGGTGGGGTAATGTGACTGGGTGGGCATGGCCAACTTTTATTTTTTTTAACTTTTAAAAGCATTTTTTCTACAACCTCTTTGGCCGAAGAGAAAAAAATGCTTTTAAAAGCCTCTGACGATCAGGCAACTCAGCTGGGATCGTGAGAGGCTTTTAAAAGCATTTTTCCCCCTACAATCTCTTCAGCCAAAGAAGTTGTAGAAAAAATGCTTTTAAAAGCTTCTCACGATCCCAGCTGAACTGCGTGATCATCAGAGACTTTTTTTTTTTACTTTTCAAAGCATTTTTTCCACCGAAGAGGTTGTAGAAAAAATGATTTTAAAAGTAAAAAAAAAAAACAGCCTCTGACAATCGCGCAGCTCAGCTGGGCATGGGGGGGGGGCAGGGATTTTTGCTACTGGTTCTCCGAACCACCCACACCATCGCTACCGGATGGGTGATCCGTTCTGAACCGGGAGCATTTCACCCCTGGAGGAAATGGCTAATCACTTCTGAAATCTTGCCAAGAAAACTGCAGGGACATGTCCAAGCAAACACTGACTCAGAGACAGGGGTGAAATCTACTTACCTTCCCTACTGGTTTGGAAGTGTGCGCTCTGTGTGTGTGTGTGAGCAAAGCAAGCAAGCGCACATCACATGCTATTTTGGACCCTCTGTGCATGCACAAAGCCTTCTGTGCATGCGCAGAGGGTCAAAAACAGGTTATTTCCTGGTTAAAACCAGTAAGTAATGACATCCAGGTGGGTGGGCAGAGCTTCACACTGCCACTGCTACCGATTCTCCAAACCACACGCCACCGCTGCTACCAGTTCGCCTGAAAGGGTGCGAACTGGTAGCATTTCACTCCTGCTCAGAGATACCCCCCCAAAAAGGAATAAGGGGGGGGGGCGATATATTGTTCTTTTTATGTGCCTCTGCTGAAAAATGCACCTTCCAAAAGTACTTTCCTCTGAAGGCATGCAAATTAATTTTTATTATGGCATTGCATGCTTTATTGCGTGTCTGGCAAAGATTAGCCAGACAAGGTGTTTTATATATATTGCAAGGAATATCCAAGTTCTTCCATTGTTCTTCTTGCTTTCTTGCGAATACAACAGGATTTGAAAAGCAAACAACTCTTTCTAAAATTTCTCCCTAAATTTCTGGATAACCATGGATGAAGTCTATAAGCAGCCTTAGAGAAAACCACTTTCGACAAAGGCCCACAGAGATGCTTCATTAACCCAATTAAGCAGGTGGATGGAGAAGAGCCTGTCTGATCATTTACACCTTGCTAATGAAGTGTGTGACGGTTCATCTCTTCCAAACAAGAGAATGCCCCCGTGCAGGCAAAGTGGAAATTAATTAAGTGAAGGAAGGAGGAGATGAGATTATAAACAGGGGAATTTGAAGAGAGCAACAGTAACCTGGTGCTGATTAGTCATTTATTAGTATGCCATTTTCCTTCCTAAGCCTATGGCAAGGTATCAGGTTACAAAAGTTCGCCCATGGCTTGAAACCACCAATTTTTGAAATCCAAAATACAATTTGATGTTAACAGATAATCTGTATCTTTACCTTTGTATCTGTATTTGTACCTTTGATTTGTATTTTAGTTCAGCTCAGAAGTCTCTGATCAGGAAGTAGATGATGAAAATCTCAATCCTTAACAAACATACGTTAAAAACATTTCTGTTAGAAATTGCCAATTGTTGTTATTGCTATTTCTTCTCAGCTATTTCTTCTCCTTGTCATGCCTCTCCGTGTTTCTCTCCTACATATTTTGTGAAGATATGAAGCTATCCTTTAGAAAATCGGAAAAAATGGATGTATTATAGTACCACAAAAGGCAACCTTTTTCCACTGGGGACTATATTGGAAGAAAAGTTACTGTTTTCATTGCCAATTCCTATCCTGCCTCTGTTGCTCATCACTCCCAGTCACCTGCATTTCCTTCCATTTAATGGGTAACCAAGCCTAACATATTTTAACTTTGACACAGCGCTTGGCCAGGGCAAGGATTGGGTACTTTAACTAAGGACAATTCTTTCAGTCCATTGATTCAGTTACCTCTGAGTTACAGAGAGCATGCCTCCAAATTTCAGTGCCACAGGAATATTGGAAGAGAGGGGTTTACTATCTGGTTGCCTGTTATGATAAACAAAGATGGACTAAGAAGGTCCTGGCCAGATCCAACAGATTGTTCTTAAGCATCAGACCAAGGCAGAAAATACTACTTTAAAACTGATATTTTAACCCTACATCCATTAACTAGAAGATTAATCAGGTTTAATTATATACACTGAAAAAAGTCAGCATCACTCTCTATATTTTTATTATGAAGGTGTTTTTTAGATCATGGAACATTAGAGCGCTGAGAGATATATCTAAAAAAAGGAAGTTTTTTAATATATAAATTGAAGCTTTTCAGCCCTGAGATTATTTTTTGCTTTTGATTTTTAGCAAGAAAGCCACATACACCCCAATGAAAACATTTTATGTTATAGTTTTATTATGTAAAATATGATATATTTTATTATATATGATATATAGCATAACATATTTCTATTTTTATAATGGCAATTTGAAAATTGTCACAGAATTAGCAACATTAATCTATACATATTCAAATTTCAACATTGACCAAGACATTCTGGATACCGACAAATGTTATATAGCTTTGAGGGCCTTGAAATGTCTTGGATAAATCTGTATGATTGATTAAATGCCATCAAGCCCTGTTTCTATTCCTACTGATCATATAGATAGAAGCTAGCTATAATCTGGAGGTTTCAAGTAAATATTTTGCAAATCCTGATGGTGTATAAATGGATAATTGTGGCTGGGAACTTTTTCTTGGGTTCAGTTTGACACCAAAGTAAAAATTCAAAAGGCAAATTTGTCTACACCCTTCGTGCAAGGATACAGAAATTTCATTCAGTTGACAATTAAATCTAAGCAGGAATAATTTTTATCAGTCATATTGGGAACATGCTTATGACTGGATTATTTTTCAATTTCTTGATTGATGGTTAATTGTGTTGTGGACTCTAGCATTGGTTCACTTGCTGTATAATTTTTGATCACCCTCTCGTAATGAAATCAAGTGGTTTAGGCAGGAAAATCCATATTAGTGGACTGCGATATTGTCATTGCTAGATGTCCTTCGGTTTGTTAACTTACAAAAAAATCAATAAAAGAAATTGATTTTTTTTAAAAAAAACCGAACTATTGACAAATATGAAAATTGTAAGGAATGAATTTAAAGTATTAATATTTGTTAAGATTAGATAGATAGATAGATAGATAGATAGATAGATAGATAGATTATATATATACTGAGTGTATATATATACTGTGTATCAGGGGTGGGTTCTACTTACCTTTACTACACTACGGGGCCGCCCGCGCGTGCGTGCTCTTCTGTGCATGTGCAGAAGCATTTTCATAACGTCAGGGTCAGGGCCTCCCGCCTGTTTTACTACCGGTTCTATAGAACCGGTGCGAATCGGGGGCAACCCACCACTGCTGTGTATATCTACACTGTATAAATATATATATATACAGTGTGTGTGTGTGTGTGTTTGTATTTGTATACACACACACATATATTCTATCATGCTTTTAGATCTGTGAAATTGGAGCTTGACCAATTACATGCATTGAATATTCATGACTGAATGTGTACAGATCCATGGGGAACAGGGAGGAAAAACAGAAACAACTGAATCAAAATAAAATACCTAAAATAAGAGACTCTGCGTGGATAATTCAGAGAGATTATAAAGTAATTAATTCTCAGAGTTTTATTTAAGTCTATGTTGTATAAATGTAGACATATCCACTGAGCAGATGGATTTTATTTTTTTTAACATGGAATAAATCTTCCAAGGATTTCAGAAGTCCATTTCAAGAGATTTGACTGCAACGTTAACTTGGATGGAGGTATCTGATAGTCTTAAAATAATAAAATCTGGAAAGCTCCTCTGGCCAAGTAGGATTCTTACTGAGGGAGACAAAAAATAAAAGATATGTCTATCTTCTTTCATTCAAAATTTATACTTAATCTTCTAATAAAAAGATTCTACCATTCTCATTTCTCAACACTTCTATAATAATTACAGGTAGAAGTAGTCCTTGACTTACAACAGTTTGCTTAGTGACCATTCAAAGATACCACAGCACTGAAAAAAGTGACCTATGACCATTTTCACAGTTACAACCTTTGCAGCATCCCCATGGTCTGTCATCAAAATTCAGACACTTGGCAACTGATTCATATTTATGACGGTTGCAGTGTCCCAGGATCATGTGATCCTGTTTTGCGACCTTCTGACAAGCAAAGTCAATGGGGAAGCCAGATTCATTTAACAATCATGTTGCTAACTTATCAACTGCAGTGATTCACTTAACAATTGAAGCAAGAAGGGTCATAAAATGAGACAAAGCTCACTTAACAAATGTCTCATTTAACAACAGAAATTTTGGGCTCAATTGTGGTTGTAAGTCGAGGACCACCTGTATTTTAAAATTAGGAAGCATCCTATAAATAGCAATAGCACTGAGACTTATATACCGCTTCACAGTGCTTTACAGCCCTCTCTAAGCGGTTTACAGAGTGAGCATATTGCCCCCAACAATCTGGGTCCTCATTTTACCGACCTCAGAAGGATGGAAGGCTGAATAAATCTTGAGCTGGTCAGGATTGATGGAATTGAACTCCTGGCACTCTGAGAGCAGAATTAGTCTACAATATTGTGAGTGTTTCAACACTGGAAGTTTTTAAGAAGAGATTGGACAACCATTTGTCTGAAATTGTACAGTTTCCTGACGAAGAGGGGGTTGAAGCAGCAAGAATGTTCCTTCCAACTCTGTTATTCTACTCTACTCTACTCTACTCTACTCTACTCTACTCTACTCTACTCTACTCTACTCTACTCTACTCTACTCTACTCTACTCTACTCTATTCTAACCACTGCACCACCATGGCTCTTGTGAGTTAAGGTCTGATATTGTTGAAATGCAAAGATTTTAATAGCTACTTTGGCACAAAGACTAGACAAAATATTACAAAAATTCATCCAGCACAAGGTAATTTCAGGAATGGACATTAAGTTTCTGACAATGTATATCAGATTATATGTAGCCGTTCTAGCTGTACTGGTGCATTAGGTATGGTCAAAGCTTTTAATACAATGCAAATTCAGTCTTTGGAACAAGTTATGGCAAAAATTTCCAATCAGTTTTATTTCTTGGATAATACATATTTCCATCCTTCTGCTTCAGTAGCAACCTATAGGATAATTTCCCTGGTGATTAATATAAAATTACAGCCTGCCTCCTTTAATTGGTGTTAGAAATATTAATATGTTTCATTAATATGTTTCACAAGGCAATATGTTGACATTCAAGGGGTTCAGATAAAAGGCAAGGAACATTACATGTTATATGAAGATGACATTTTCAACCTTTTTAATTATGATCAAAGGTCCAGATTATTCACCTCTTTTTCAACAATCGTTTGACAGAAACATCTCAGACTCGCCAAAATCTTTATTGTGAAGAAGAATGAATAAAGAAAGTTTGCCCTCTGTTGAATGTTGCAGAGTTTAATTTCCAGGCTCTTTCCTCCTGACTATCAACCCTTTGTGGCCAGCCAGGTCAAGCATTAGATATCACTAGAACTCCAGGAATGCTACATGATTGTTGTTAGGGTGTCAAAACAAAATCTTAAAATTTCTGGTTGTCCTATCTTATATAAATAGAAGGAAGGTAGGATTATTTTAAGTTCCTTTAAGTTTCACACTTTCCACTGAGTTGCCATTTCACTTCCCTTAAGGCAGGGGTGTCAAACTCAAGGCCCGGGGACTGGATCCGGCCCACAAAGTGCTTAGATCTGGCCTGCGGGGCTGCCCTAGAAAAAGGACCAGCACATGGTGCCTCTGCCAGCAAAAATGGAGCTTGTGGGCCCTCCCAGGCTCTGTTTTCAGCCACGATGGTCTCCTGCCACACACTGCCAGTGAAAGGGGAGCTGAGGGGGGCACATGTGGCCCCTGAGCTCCATTTTCACTGGCAGAGGGCGGCAGGAGCTGTTGCAGCTGAAAACAGAGCTTGGGAGCCCATTTTCACTGGCAGAGCACTCAGGCCACCACAGACGCCCCCGACATGAGTAGTGTCAAGCTGCCCATTCCCACCCTGACCATGCCCACCCCAGCACTCGAGGTCAAACACAACACTGATGTGACCCTCAATGAAATCGAGTTTGACACCCCTGCCTTAATGGTACCTCCATTCCAAGGTTATCTCTGCGTTCCTTAACACCAGGGGTGTCAAACTCATGGCCTGTGGGCCAGATGTGTCATGCGCTGGCCATGGCCATGCCTGGTTTAGTGAAGGGGGGAAAAGTCACGATACGTCATGTGATGCCGCTGTGATGGCACGAGTTTGATACCCCTGCTTTACACCCATGTTTTTCAAATTTTAAGATGTGTGGACTTCAACTCCCAGAATTCTTCAGCCATCCCCCATCTTAAAGTTGACAAGTTTGAAAAACACTGCTGTACACTGTCTTTCTGAGTTAAGGGTTACTTGACCATTCTCTTGGGCAATGCTTACACAACAGAGGCAATGTTCTCTGTAGTTTGAGAATCATTGATTATGATGCTTATCCTTCACAATAGAGACATAGCAGAAAAAAATATATTTCCAGAACATGTTTATGCCATGTTTAGATGCAAAAGCAGGAAAAGGATCACTGAATAGCAGCAGGTTAGAAGCAGGTATGATCCTACGACAGGTGCAGTTGGATCTGCAGTTGGAGATCAACTGCAAGATGGCCAATGTGACAACTAGCTTTAAACAAACTCAGCTTTGAAATAAGTCAAGATGCTTAATTAAGACCAGAGGTACAGTGTTCATCTTGTTTGTGTTTTAAACAAAGTTGTTCAATATAGCTTAACCCCAGTACCATGTAAAATAGGCTCAAGAAAGAGAAGGATCTTGACAGAGTTGAACACTGGTTTTTATCTAACAAAATGAAATTCAGTGGTGAGACAAGTAAGTTTCTACCTTTAGGCAGAAAAAAACAAATGCACAGGTACAGAATAGATGGCACTTGACTCAATAGTAGTAACTGTGAGATGATTTTGGAGTCCTAGTGGACAATCTCTTAAATATGAACCAGCAGTGTGCTGAAACTGCCAAAAAAGCCAACACAGTCCTTGGCTGCATTAACAGAAGGGCAGAATCAAGATCATGTGAAGTGTTAATGGTAAGATCACACCTGGAATATTGCATCCAATTTTGGTCACCATGATATAAAAAAGACACCATGATATTAAAAAGACATCTAAAAAGAGTGTAGAGAAGAGCAACAAAGACGATTAGGGGATTGGAGGCTAAAATATAGCAAGAATGGTTGCAGGAATTGGTTATGTCTAGTTTAATAAAAAAAAAAAAGGATTAGGGGTGACATGATAGCAGTCTTCCAATATCTCAGGGGTTGCCACAAAAAAAGGGAGGTCAACCTATTCTCCAAAGCACCTGAAGGCAGGACAAGAAGCAATGGATGGAAACTAATCAAGGTGAGAGCCATCCTAGAACTAAGAAGAAATTTCCTGACAGTTAGAACAATTAAGCAAAGGAACAACTTGCCTCCAGAAGTTGTGGGTGCACCAATACTGAAGGTTTTTAAGAAGAGATTGGACAACCATTTGTCTGAAATGGTATAGGTCAGTGATGGTTAACCTTTTGGGTGCCAAGTGCCCAAAGCGCGCACACGCACACGAATGCATTTGCACGTGCCCAAACCCCCAAAATGCAATGCGAGCGTGCCCCCTGCGCATGCGCCCTGCCCCCATGCATGCACCTGCGCCCCTCACGCATGCACTCCCCCACGCCCTGTTTTGGCTTCCAGGTTGGTGCAGGAGGCTTTCTAGGCCCAAAATGGTGCATGCCCCATTTTGGGCCTGGAAAGCCTCCTGCACCAACCTGGAAGCCAAAATGGGGCATGGGAGAGGCACGCAAGGCCCCTCCCCATGCCCTGGTTTGGGCCTGGAAAGCCTCCTGCACCAACCTGTACCCTCTGTGCATGTGCCCGGCCCCCCGCACATGCGCGCACGCATCCCTGCGTGCGCCCCGCCCCTATGTATGCACAGCAGAGAGTCAAAGACCAGCTGGCCAGTGGGAGGCACACACACATATGCGGTGGAGCTGGACTGGGGCGATGGCTGGCGTGCCCACAGAGAAGGCTCTGTGGGCCACCTGTGACACGTGTGTCATAGGTTTGCCATCATGGGTATAGGGACTCCTGCTTCAGCAGAGGGGATGGAGTACAAGACCTCGAAGGTCCCGTCCAATTCTATTATTTTGAATTCCAGTAAAAGTTGATGTTCTTTCAGAAATGAACCCAGAGATTGAATCTAGGACTTTGGAACTGAAACCATCTGCACCGGCAAGCAATGGCGCTCCTCCTGCTCTCTGCTTATTACAGGTTTGGCTACTATGGTGCAGTATCTTGGACTTCCCTGACAATAAAACTGCTATTTTGGACAAAGATGTTAAGCTGTTCTGCAACAGTAAAGAAATGGCTTCACTTCAAAAAAAAAAATTAATTGACAGATTTTGAAAAGACTTGCTATGTTTCCTTCACTGGCATCCACCTGGCACCAGGCTGAAATTATTAGCAGTGTGTTAGTATAAGAATAACCCTACAATCTTGAAGAGCTTATGCTTAGAGCTAAGGCTTCTATGAAACCTCATGACAAGCACTATCAGAAGCCATGTTTTATCAAATATATTCATCTAACCCCACTGCAGAAGTAAATTAAGCTCAGTTTGCTTTGGAAGAAAAAGAACACAGCCTCCATTCACAAAAGTGTTGCCTGCCGGTGACATACCTGATGAAGTTGTTTTGTTTTTTGTCCCAACAGTTTGGCCTCAAACTGTTTTTTAAGAGGGATTTCAATTATATTTTAGAAAGGATATATAGTATTGATGATACAAGTTGATTGAGAGCTGCTTTGTAACAAGAGTCTTCTCCTTCATTACTGGAAATGAAGTCTTCTGCAATAGCAGGGGATTGGCTTGGATAATATTTGAGGTCTTTTCTATCTCTGATTTTTAAAAAACATGTTTACAATTGCAATTAAAACTGTCTTTCTCTGAATTTACTGCATTCCTGTTCAACCATTATTTTTTCAGGGTTTGCATTAAATAAGGGAGGGAAAGATGTCAGAGCACTAAATTCCTAAACATGCCATGCTACCTTAGAATAGAATAGAATAGAATAGAATAGAATAGAATAGAATAGAATAGAATAGAATAGAATAGAATAGAATAGAATAGAATAGAATTCTTTATTGGCCAAGTGTGATTGGACACACAAGGAATTTGTCTTGGGTGTATATGCTCTCAGTGTACATAAGGAGAATAAAATACATTCATCAAGAATAAAAAGATACAACACTTAGTGATAGTCAAGGTTACTAATAAGCTATCAAATCATACTAGGAAACAAATAAAAACAATATAATTGAAAGATACAAGCAACATGGTTATAGTAATAAGTGGGAAGAGATCGATACTAGTAAGGAAGAGAAGAATAATAGTAATTCAGTCTTAGTAAATAACTTGACGGTGTTGTGGGAATTAGTTGTTAAGCAGAGTGATGGCATCCGGGGAAAAAACTATCCTTGTGTCTAGTTGTTTTGGTGTGCAGTGCCCTATAGCATCTTTTTGAGGGTAGAAGTTGAAACAATTTATGTCCAGGATGTTTATTTATTACTTAAATATTTATTTAAATAAATATTTAAATGTATACCTCACTTTTCCACACAATAGGAACCAATTTAATAAAAAAATCTTGCAGAAAACAAAAACAAAAAAAGGGGGTTTTTGCAAAAAGCATGCTTGTTAATTAAAGTGAAAATATATTCGGGAGTTGAGCACTCTACTCAGTGGGAGGTTAAAAGGGAAGGCAAAAAAAAAAGGTGGAGCTTTCATCACATAGTTGTGACTACTATCTTGACTTTTCTTTAATCTCTTCCACCTTCTTGTGACAGATGCCTCTGTCTTTAGTCCTGGATTGTTAGAGGTTCTAATAAAAAGGAATTCTACTAAAAACATAGTAAGAGTCTATCATTCTCAGCTGTAAAAATATACATATGTTTTTAATGTTACTTAGGAATAGCTAAGTATTTGACATTGGGAAATTAAAATTAAATATACCAGAATCGTGTTTAATTTAGGTTTAGTTTAGTTATTTAGTAAAGAATTTAAAAAATGTGTCTATATAACACTCAGAGCTGTTCAGGTGCGATTCTCCATCTTTCAATAGAAATAAATTTGTGATCTTTTAGTGGAATGATCAGTATTATGCAAGTTTGTTCATATCCATGAAAAAGTTGATGCCTTTATGAAGTTTAGTTTTGAAATGTAAAAAATGAATATTGGAAGCACTTCACATTTATCTCTTATACTTAGCCCTTGTCTTGTCCTGTAACATACAGTACATAATATTCTGCTATTTAAGTATTTTACAAAGATTAGGTAAAAAGTTTGGGCAAGATAAGTAATAAGGAGGAAATGAGGAATATACAGTATGTTTTTGCTGTTATTTGGGATATACCATGACTCTTCACTCTAACACATCTTCTCTTTATCTCTGACAGCTACATGTAATCCTGTCAAATGGATCCTATCATTAAAGGCATCAATGTAGTGATAACAACAGGAAAAAAAGGCCTATTAGTCCTGGGACAGAAACAGGACTTGATTTTTTCCCTCAGAAAATCTTAGCTCTGGGCATGTGATTCCAGCATCTATAGTCCTAATGGATTTGTTCCAACACTTCCATTCTGATCTATTTTTTTCAAGTTCTAACATTGTCTGTGTTAGAATATTGAATTTAGTTGGTGGAGCAGTAAAGTGTATAATAGGCCAGAACACACAAGTTGTAGTTGATAAGTTGGAGAGTGCTGACTCATATATGATGCCATCTATGCCAGTGGGGGTTTCAAATTTTTTTACTACCAGTTCTGTGGGCATAGCTTGGTGGGTGTGGCATGGCTTGGTGGGCGTGGCTTAGTGGGCATGGCAGGGGAAGGATACTGTAAAATCTTCATTCCCACCCCACTCCAGGGGAAGGATACTGCAAAATCCCCATTTCCTCCCAATCAGCTGGGACTTGGGAGGCAGAGAATAGATGGGGGCGGATCCAGTCAGATTTTTATTACCGGTTCTCCAGAACTGGTCAGAACCTGCTGAAATCCACCTTTGATCTACGCTATGATTGGTTGCTGTAAGTATAAAGGGGGACTTTCTCTTTTTCCCCCTCCTTTTTCTTCTCTGTGTTCTGTATAATGTATTAGATTTACCCCATGATATTCCTGTGGAACTGCCTATCTTATGTTCTTCCTTTTCTGGATGATGACAAAGACTACTGTAAATTTGAATATTAAATATATTTATACAAAAGACTACAAGTTTGTGTCAGTGTCTCTAACTACATCTGGGCATCTGTTGCACAATTCCTTGACAGTCTGATAGAGATGGGGATACATAACTTAATGTTTCAGTGATCGAAGAAATAATTCTTACATCAGAGAGGATAGTTGTTTTCTGAAAACAAATAAGCAATGTAGATTTCATCTGTGGTATACCTCTTCTGCTATCATGCTGTACACGGCCATAACTCTTCCCTATGGGTCACTTGGGGCAGAAGTATTAAAAGCTCTATCATCATTCCTACATGAATGATGTAGGAAAGCTCTATCATCATTCCTACATGAATAATGCCTATTCTAATAGGCATTAGAAAATATTGCATTAGTGTTATTAATTCATTCTACAAATTATGCTTTTCTATGAGGAGCGGCACACTTGCATTTAACTACAGCATAATTCTATATTTGCAATACCCATTTTCCCTCCTGACCAAGGCAAATACTGACTGTCTCTCTCTATCTACTTCATTTGCATGATCAAAGACTTCATCTAGCATAATAGAGAAACTGCCTTAGGTAATAATAAGTTGTACCAACATTAAAAGGATTTTTTCCACGTTACTCTGATACCATCCAAGAACAGCTTCAAGGCCAGTAAAATCTGTTGTTTCACCACTCACCACCTTAAAAGTAAAGTTGGGTGACCAGAAATGAGTTTGATCTCCTTTGTGGACTTCAGGGAAAACTGAAGACCGTTCTGTTGAGCCAATGACTGTAGCAGAATGAAGACTCAACCCTTCGCAATTGCTCTGCATACAAGGAGGCAACTGAGATCACCCACAAGTTCTATTAATAGCTGTTACTAGTGAACAACCTGCAAAAGAGTGTTCTCCAGGGGGTTTAAAGCACTTAAATTTGACTTACCAATATAGTATGCAACAAAATATTTTAAATTTAAACTAAGGATCAAGATTGTTAAAAGTAAAGTGAAGGTATATAAAAAGATCAATATTCTTAAAAGTAAAAGGAAGGAATATAAAACTGATTTAATTGATCGGGATGAAAATGGATACAATGTTATCTCTGGCAACCCTTAATGGACTTTTACTGACCAGAACTGAATGAGGAGTCTTTAAAAACTTGCTTATAGATAAAAGTTGAAATATGGGAATAAGAGATTATTTTTTTATATTTTAAGAGAAGATGATGTTAAAAAAAGAAACAAACTTGATCAAATTAGTGTTTATGGATATTTCAGGCTGGAGCAAGCATATTGCCTTCCCTCGAATCTCTGGTTAGTCCTTTTTGCCGCCATCTTGTTATACTTCTGGAAAGAGTTGAGAAAATCACAAAGTAGTATTAGGGAAAATAAGCAACATGCATAAAAAAGAATGTGGCTTTGACTGCATGGTTATGGCTGCCATGTTGACTTTTTTGACCACCCTTCCTGTAGACAACCATGCTTGGTATTATTTCAATGTAAATAACAGGTTGAAGCAAGGATTACTAGTATTTTGACAGTTGATTGGATTAATACAATAGCATTAGAAAAATCTAGCTTGCTGTAACTGTACGAACAAAATGTAATAGCAAAATCCACAGGACGAATGACATAGTCAGAGTGATGTCTGCAGCTGTGCAACTGAAGTCTTGCCAGTTTGGTGCATTCATTGACTTTGATCATACCATTTCTCCCCACAGATGGCCCAGTATCAGAGAAACTACAGGAAGTGGAGAGAAATCCTAAATAAAAGGATTTTGTCCCAAGAACCTGCATTAGTGACTCAGCTTCTTTAGTGCTGTTTTGTTTTGTTTTTTACAGTGATTATTTTCAAACTTGTCAACTTTAAAATCTTCAACTCTTCAATTCTCCAGGAGCTGGCTGGAAAATTCTTGAAATGGAAATCAAAGCGTCTTAAAATTAACAACTTGAAAAATATTGGTTTATGTATTATGCAACTTGTGTGATGTTGGAACTGAATGGAAAAGTAAATAAAATAATCTAGGGGAAAAGAGGTGGAAAAAGCATTAGGTTCATCAGATCCCACCAGCAGTAGTCCTCTAGGACAGGGCTGTCAAACTCGTGACCCGTGGGCTTGATGCATCATGTGCTGACCACGCCCATGCCCAGTTTAGCAAAGGGGGAAGGAGTCCTGATACGTCACGTGATGCTGCCATGACGACGCAAGTTTGACAGCCCTGCTCTAGGAGATAGGTAGTTGATGATGAGCTGAAGGGAGTCCCAGCAAAATCAGAGGAGAAAACCAATCATCCTCTCTAAAGCAAGTGGAACACAGTTTGGAAGCTGAGACAGAATAGGGATTGGCAATGGGAACAGGAGATTTGAAGTTGATATTCTTTTGTGCTTACTCAAGGATGAGTAGAGAGAACTTTGAGCCAGTGGGAGAAAGACTCTAATAGTTGTTACCAAACAGGGCTGAAATATTAATTTACATTTCCTGAAGTTTACAGTGTTATCACTTGAAATTTTGCAATGAATATGTGAATAAGAATATTCTGGAGATATACTGATTCCTTTAATTTGTGTATGCATCAGATGAGAAATCCTGTAAGCTTTCACCTGACTAATTCTATCTCTGAATTTCCATCAAATACCACTTTTAAAGATATTCACCAACCACACGCCTTAGGCAATATCTGAAAAATATTGGCATGCACCAAATGCTTGGTGAATGTTGGCTTAACCAATTTCCAAGAAGAATTTTTTGGGAACAAAGTCATTTTAGTTCTACAAATCTTTTTTCCTTCTCCCACAAAAACAGAATCATAATCCTCCTTGTTTCGGCCACTGAATCTGGTTCTTTCTATGGAGAAAAACAATAGGCCCGCAGATTAAGGCTGTACTCTCTGGCCCCAGTTGCACAGCAGGATTTGGGATACTCACATCAATCCTATCAATTCCTGGCATCGGTTTGTCTTTACTCTTGGTAATTAATCTTTTCATGAATTGCTGTCACATTTGGAGCCATTTCATTAAGTTTCTTTCCATTTTATGTAACCGCTTGTTGCATTTCACATCTGCTCCATCTACAGGAGAGGTCATGCCAACTCCTCCTCTCCTCACCCCCCCCCTTGTTTTTCTCATTGCTGGACCCAGATCCAGATCACGTACTTACATAACCACTGTCTGTCTACATTCAAGGAAGGCACTGCAGATAATAAGTTCTGAACTGGTTTCCATATTTAGGATGATTTTCTGCTAGCCATGATTATTGTTTTCCTCTCCCCAAAGGTACTCTTGAGTCCTTCAATCAGTTTTTACAAAAAAAATCCAAAGGACAATGTTGCTAAATTGTTATATACAACAGTGGTGAAATTCATTTTTTTTTTACTACTGGTTCTGTGGGTGTGGCTTGGTGGGCATGGCAGGAGAAGGATACTGCAAAATGTCCATTCCCTCCCCACTCCTGGGGGAAGGATATTGCAAAATCTCCATTCCCACCCCACTCCAGGAAATGGAAATACTGCAAAATCTCCATTTCCACCCCACTCTGGGGCCAGCCAGGGGTGGCATTTTCCAGTTCTCTGAACTACTCAAAATTTCCGCTACCGGTTCTCCAAAACCTTTCAGATCCTGGATTTCACCCCAATATACAGTCTCTTCTGAACTAGAACTTTTTCCAGATCTGATTTGCTGCTGTTCATTCATTTATCATAGTAATGCAATTGCAGCACTAGTCTGTTTAATATGAACCGTAGAAAAGATATTAAGATTTCAATAGAAGAGAATATCTGTAGCTCAGGATTGAACAGTAGCATTCTTGGTGTTCTCTGAGCTCAGTTGTTTGCTTGCAGATGTTTCATAGTCTGATTTGAGAATATCATCAGTGTTAGCACAGGGTCTAAAGAAGTTACCCTGTCAGGTAATCAGAGGTGGGTTTCAGTAGGTTCTGACCATTTCTGGAGAACCGGTAGTGAAAATTTTGAGTAGTTTGGACAACAGGTAAATACCACCTCTGACTGGCCCCACCCCCATCTATTCTCTGACTCCTGAGTCCCAGCTGATCAGGAGGAAATGGGATTTTGCAGTAACCTTCCCCTGGAGTGGGGAGGGAATGGAGATTTTACAGTATCCTTCCCGGTGGTGGGTTCCTCCCGGTTTGGCCCGGTTTGCGAGAGCCGGTAATGGTGACGATATGATGTCACCGAACCGGTTCTCTGTCTTCGGGAGCTGGGCCCTCCCGCCCGCCCCGGCATTATGCCGACGTTAAATTTCTTCTTTTTTCGCCCAGCTGAGAGGTGCGGCAGAGTGGATTGCCACACCTCAGCTGAGCAGATTCGCAACGCGTTTGCGCAAAGCGCAAGTTTGGCATGCAGGCGAGCAAACCGAGCATGTGCACGGCGATCCCGCACAAAGTGTGCAACCGAAGAGGCGATCACGCGTGAAGCACATGCACAAAGAGAACCGGTAGTAAAGCCGGTTAGAACCCACCCCTGATCCTTCCCCTGCCATGCCCACCAAGCCACACCCACCAAGCCATGCCACACCCACCAAGCCATGCCCACAGAACCGGTAGTAAAAAATTTTGAATCCCACCACTGCAGGTAATGAAATATCAGCAAGCAAACAATCAAGCTCAAAGAACACCAAGGGGGCCACAGTATTAAGTTTTCCCAGGACTATTATCCCTTTACTTTTTTCCCTTTGCCCATGTCAGTTTGCACTCAGTCGGGCAAGATCAGTGAAGGAAAACTTATGCAGACTTCAGTAATGTATGTTTTAAGTAATGTAAACTTAAAATAAATTTAAGAAGATTTGGAGCAAATATAGAATCTTGGAAACTGCGACAGGATTTTCAACCTTCATTTATAGAGAATTTATTAAGACAGTCTTTTGGAATAATTTGAAATGCTTCTTCTCAGATTTCTTGCTACCTGGGCTGAGTTGCCATTTATAAGATAAGCTAAGAATTGACTCCCTTTCACCTCTTGACTATTTATGTCTAATCTCTCTTTCATTACTTTGCCAGCCTCTTTCCGATCTCTCTATCCTCTTCCTTTGAAACTCTGGTCCTCATATTTTGTATTTTTAGTTAGTTGATTCCTGATCACTTTTCTGTGGCCATGTTGTTTCATGGCTAGTTCCTATTATCCATAGCAAGGAAGGGCCCTAATGTTTTATTTCTTCTAGAAATAACCTGCAAGCCCTAATAATGAAAGGCAAGAGCACAGTGACAAGAGGAGGACTAAAATTAAATATAAAGAAGACCAAAGAAATGACAACAGGTACATCAATCAGCCTTAAAACTGACAAAGTAATTATAGAAGTGATGAATAGCTTCTGCCTTTTGGATTGACTATCAACAGGAAAGCAGTCAAACACTGTCTAGATCAGTGATGGCTAATTTTTTTGCCATTGCGTGCCAAAAGCAGGGGGAGCATGGGGGGATCGCGTGTGTGTGTGCCCACACCCATAATTCTATGCACCCCACCCCCCCTTACATGCACATGCAACCTCCCGAACTCCCCTCACTTTTGGCATGTGATGGCACGATGGGCCTGGTAGGCCTGTTTTTCGCTCTCTCCAGGCTCCAGAGCCTTTCTAGGAGCCTGGGGAGAGAGAAAACGGCCTTCCCCCCCCACCCCCGGAGGCCCTCCAGAGGCCGGAAATGGCCCGTTTGCTGACTTCCGGAGAGTGAAAAACAGGCCTTCTGGTCCCACCATAAGTTGGCAAATGGGCCATTTCCAGCCTCTGGAGGGCCTCCGGGCGGTGGGGAAGGTTGTTTTCATTCTCCCCAGGCTCCTAGAAAGGCTCTGGAGCCTGGGCAGAGCAAAAAACGGGCCTTCTCCACCCCCCCAAGGCCCTCCGGAGGCCAGAAACAGCCTGTTTCCCAACTTCCGGTGGGCCCAGAAGGCCCAAAAATCAGCTGACTGACATGCACATGCGTGCCGGAGCTGAACTCATGTGCCCACCGATATGGCTCCACGTGCCACCTGTGGCACGCATGCCATAGGTTCACCATCATGGGCCTAGATCAGGGTTGGGTTCTAAATTTTTTTACTACCAGTTCTGTGGGCATGGCTTATTTTGTGGGCATGGCTTGATGGTCATGTGACAATTATTTAGGATTTAACAGAGGTACTGGTCTACCAGGCTTTTAACTGCTTGCAGAGCTGTACCGATCTACCCATTTATTTTTTCAAGGTACTGATCTACTCATGTATTTTTGCAGGCATCGGTCTACTCATTTGTTTTCTTTTAACACTGATCAGCTGTAGGGCGGCCCTTTGAAGCTCCGTGGCAAGAGTTTAAACAGTTTTTTTTCCCTCTAGCCATCAGCTGGGACTCAGGAGGCAGCAATAGATTGGGGGTGGGGCCAAATAAAAGGTAAGAATAACACGGGGGGTGGGGGGCACAGGGGGGCGGGGAGCAGAACCATTTCGGTGACGTCATATCATCACCGCTACCGGCTCGGGAGAACCAGGCTGAACCGGGAGGAACCCACCACTGGTCTAGATACTTGATAGAGTAGCCATGAAATCCTTGGAAAAAATACTGAGATACCATCACATGCCTCTAACTACAATGGTTAAAATTGTGACAATCTGAGAAAGCAAATCTGGACTTCGAAAAACCAGAATAGAAAGAATACAGGTAGTTCTGCAATTTATGACTGTAATGAAACCATGTGGTCAATCCAATTTTATGATTTTGTTTTATGCTGGTTGTTAAGCAAACATCACAGTTGTTAAGCCAACTATTTGTTATTAAGGGTTGTAAATGCTGGTTTTTGGCAAAAACATTGTGTAGAATTGTATAAACATTGTATAATGCAGTCATATGACCATGGAGCACTGCAAACGACTGTAATTGCGGGTGGTTCAGAAATGTAATCATGTGACCATGAGAGGGGTAGCTATCAGAATTTCAAAACCAGGTCATAAGTATCCCTGAAGGAAGTCCATTAGATCATTGATTACTAAACAAAAAGCTTTTGAGAATATCATGATAGCGAAGGAAACAAATGGATCATTTATTCAAAGTTCTCACCCAGGGCACAAATGACAAGGCTCAGATTATCATAGTTTGGACACCTTATGCAAAGACTTAGCTTTCTTGAGAATTCTGTGATACTGGGAAAAATGGGGGTGGGGAAGATGACCAGAAGCAATGGACTTGATTGCAGTGGCAATGGGTGCAACATTCTACTAACTGAAAGGCCAGGTTAGAGACAAGTCATCCGGCAGATTATTTATGTAGTCCGTAAGAGACAAGAACAAATTCATGGTGGATAAGCAGCTACAGTAATCCAGACAAAGAGTAATTAGAAAACCGATATGAGTTTGGCTAAGAGGGGAAGGAAAAGGGCCATCCGTTGGCAGTGTTGGGAAGGAAGAAGCGAGATGACTTGCAAACAAACTGAGATGCTTTTGCAAAATGTAATACAATGAGAGAAAGCCAACTCTGTGTGATTATTCAGAGACGTTATTAGTCTGCAAGCAGTAGGTGGCAAAGGTGGATCTTGAACATGCAGTATTTACTCTGAGACAATGAGGAAACTTTTAAATACAGACATCAGAAATGTAATAATAGATGCAGGATTGGAAAATGGAGAATAATTCTAGATTGATGAGACTATATGGTGCATATAATATTAAAACGTCTTTTGGATCTAAGCCTCACTAGCAGCAGGCATGACTGGCTTCTATACGGACTAAAAAGGTTCTCTTTCTTCCCCCATCTAAAAATGATATCAGAAATTGACTTCTGCAAAGAATGCACTTAATTTTTCTATGCTACAACAGAATATGTAGACAGAGGTTTGCATTTCAAGACAATTGTAATAGAATTGTTCATTTCTGAATATGTTGCAGAAAAACAACAACAACATTTTCTTTATTATAATTGTGCAAAAGTATGTTTCATTCAAGGGTTATTCTTCTGGATTATTCTTTTTTTTTTTTGGCTCAATGCCCTTCCCTATTATTAGTGAGGAGGTAAAATATTTTCATTACCTTCTCCCCTAGTAGGAAAGAATCTTCAAAGAAGAAGTAGGAGGGAGGTTAGCTTCTTAACCCTAATTTCCATACCACCAGCTTTGTTTGGCTGTGCATCATAAAATTAGTTTGCATTCACTTCTTGCATAAAGGCATTGGTTGGTTGTAGGGTTTTGCTTAGTGGGTTTTATATTGTTTTGTGTGTGCGCATTTTAAAAATCAGTTTGTATTGTACACCTAGTGATTATTTCATGCTGTTTAGACTATATTTACAGCCTTTGATCATGCATTAGAAAACCAAAGTAAACTGCTGATATGCTGGGGACAGTGGATGTGTTCTAAGCTTCAACGTTCTTTGTTCAGTGCTTTATAGTGTGAGGAATAAATAATATTCTATTCTGACTTATATGAGACAAAGTAGATAAACTGAAACTGGTGATGGCCCTGGAGGGGAAGGAGACAGACAACAAAAAACCAGGTTATTGTTGTTGTTGTTGTTGTTTTCTCCTCTGGTGTGAAGGGAGTCAATATAAGGGTACAAAAAAGGACATTGTTTATGTTAGAAGATGCTGGTATCAGTAGAAAGGACTGGCTTGGAACCAGGGGTGAAATCCAGTAGGCTCAGACCAACCCTCTGCCCAAGGCATCTCAGACATACCCAGTTCCTGCAACTGTTCTTCATATGTTTTAGCCTCCAGTCCCCTAATTGTCTTTGTTGCTCTTCTCTGCACTCTTTCTAGAGTCTCAACATCTTTTTTACATCGTGACAACCAAAACTGAATGCAATATTCCAAGTGTGGCCTTACCAAGGGATTATAAAGTGGTATTAACACTTCACGTGATCTTGATTCTATCCCTCTGTTTATGATTTCGACTGTTTGCTGGTATTCTGCTCGTTATAAGCTCCTCTTTCCATTTTTTACACTTATCCTTTTTGTCTCTCACCTTTTGTCAAGCATTTTTGTTTTTCCTAACAAATACAATTTCCTCTTAACATATTACAAACCATTCATTACTTTCTCCTGATTGCAGGCACATCTTAAAATATTCTCTATCTATTTTTACCAGTTTCAGTAATCACTTGACAAAGGTACACTAATTTATTTTTGTTTTTAATTTATCCCCATTTATTGCATTTTGTTCCAATAGAAAAGAATATATGTGGCTGAGGGTTGAACTGTTCTTGGTGCCCTCTGAGCGTGGCTAATTGATACAGAACTTTCATTACCCAATTAGATACTGAAGCTCTCACATTGATCCTATTACTTAGGTGGACAATGGAAGGTCTGTAAGGAAGCTTAGAGAGCACCAAGAACTCCACACCTTATAATTGTTCAATTTATTTTTCACTACTTCAGTCTCTATAACTTGTTGATCAGATAATATACAGATAGTCCTTGACTTACAACAGTTCATTCAGTGACTGTTCAAAGTTACAACAGCACTGAACAAAGTGACTTATGACTGTTTTTCACAGTTATGACCATTGCAGCATCCCCATGGTCATGTGATCAAAATTCAGACACTTGCCAACTGACTCATATTTATGATGGTTGTAGCATCCCAGAGTAGTGTGATCCCCTTTTGCAACCTTCTGACAAGCAAAATCAACGGGGAAGCCAAATTCACTTACCAACTGCATTACTAACTTAACAACTGCATTACTAACTTAACAATTGCAGTCATTCACTTCATAACTGTGGCAAGAAAGGTCATAAAATGGGGCAAAGTTAAGTTAACAACTGTCTCACCAACAGAAATGTTGGGCTCAATTGTGGTTGTAGGTTGAGGACTACTTGTACCTAACATTAGCTGTAAACCGGATGGACATAATAACTCAGTTAACTTTTTGTAAGGCTCTAAAGATCTGGCTGTTTCCCAGGGATTTGGGTTAGGAGGTTAAGTAAATTCTGCTGGTGGTTTGTTTTTGTTTGTGAGGTGGGGTTTATTTTAAACAAGATGTCATGGGTTATACCTTATGGAGTGGTTTCCATTTTTGTAAGGTACCCAGACTTACTGCTGCGAGATGGATGGTTTTATAAATCATTAAAATGAAATGAAACTTCTTAACAATATACAATCCTTTTCATAGAAACAAACATATATATTCATTTTCCCAACCAACACATTTCTACGTATTGTCATCACAGGCATGCCTTACATCTTTACTAACAAATACATTAAACAGCCAAGGAGACACCACCCATGCTTGCTTCATTCTCTGCTCAGTGTTGAATCATTTGATAAGCAAACATTCCATAATTCAAATCTATTCACTTTATTGTCCCAAAGGTGCTTTTTTCAAGAGGCAACTGGACTTTCTGGTTTTTCTTTGAAGAAGTTTCACCTCTCATCCAAGAAGCTTCTTCAGTTTCTTCACTTTATTCTGCACTTTCTCTAAATCAACCTGCATACAATATACTCTCTTTCTTACATGACCTGTTGAAGAGCAAACTTTGATTAAGACATGGCATGAAGTTGCACTGCATTTTCCAAATTGGATACGGTATCTCTTTGGGTACCCTTTTTATTGGACACATTATTCAAGCATTTGCAGAACTTCATAAACAAGTTATGCCCATGTTTTATCATTTCTTTGGTTACACAGGCCATCCCTTACTATTTTTATTACTTTTTTAAAATTATGAATGCTTCTATACAGTTTCAGTCTAAATGGCTTAAAAGAAGCACACTATGCATACAATATAATTATTTAAAATTCTTAAATATATAAAGTATTAAATACCATAAGAGAGTACCAATATGGAGTGATGCTTAAGATGCTGGACCAGGAGAAGGATGCCTCAAATTTTACTTTTTCCTTGAGCACAGAAGCCAGATGGGTGACTTTGGGTCACTTCTTCCTCTTAGCTCCATAGGTACTTTGAGAAGTCAGCTGCAAAACACAATTCATTCCACCAGGCATTGATAACTTTGCCATATGAATGGCAAACAAGTGGATCCTAGAACTTAATAGGACAAATACTAGAAATAATAGGGTCCTTGATGTTTTTTGAACTTTGCTGTTTTCCTGCAGATGTTTCATTACCCAATTAAATAAAACATCTTTAGTGTTGCACAGAAACCACAAAACTCAGACCGCACTAAGGATTCAACCGTGAGCTACAAAAATTCTCTTCTATTGGTACTAGGAAAAGTGTATCAAATATGTAATAATATATAATATATAAATAATAAATAATTTAAATACTCTATCATATTAATAATTTTGTCAATATTCTTATACCATTTATTTGCTTGAATACTAACATAGCATTCATTACAATTCCCACTATATATCTTTAAATTACTCCTCTTGGGAATCCCTCATTTAAGTTTCATCTCAAATAATTTCATCATTTTCGCTAGAGAGTCCTTGTTCAATCCTTTTCATCCACTTCCAAAACATTTTTTAAAATGTTCCTTAGAAATCACTGCATTTTTCCATTTCTTTTCATCTTGAACAAGCCTTGCTCTCTTTGACTTAATTCTTTTCAACTGACTTTTTCTTTCTCTGCACAATAGTATATACAATATCTTTCTCTAACCTCATTTTTTTTCAGGATTCTCTTATATGCATTTTTCTCATCCATGTTTACACAGAGAGAGTGGGGGGGGAGTGTTTCTCAACCTCAAAAGTTTTAGAATCTGAACTTCAATGCCAGAATTCCCCCATTAGCATGCTGGGGTATTCTGGGAATTGAAGTCCTCACATCTTAAAGTTGCCAAGGATGAAAAACTGCTCTATAATATAGTTTTCTTCACCCTGCCAAGCAGCTTCAGCATCCTCTTTCCTTCTGTCTGTTTTCTATTCATCCGATTGAGAAATCAGCCTATCTGCTAATATGTTTCTTACAAGAATCATACTTTCTCTTTATGTGATATATATATATAAGAATCAGGCCAGACTTCAGTTGCACTGCCTTGGATACCATATTGATTTTTTTATATACCCTGCAGACATTCCTGAACTTTTACAGTTAATGGTAGAACTTCTGCTTCCCAGACCATGAAGGCTAGGAAATGGCAAGGGCCATCTCTATATTGTCAAAAGTGAACAATGCGTTTCAAAATGTTTAATAAATACCCCAGTGGGGAAGATCACTAAATGGCCAATGTCACTGCTTGGTTTGTTGAACAACCACTTTTGCTGGACAGTTTTAAGACCCTGCTTTCCATTCTGATGCTTTTGAGGTTTAAGTTACTTTGGACCACTTTAAAAAGGAGTTCTCTTCCATCAACTGCAGAGTAGGCAACTATCAGCATTATAGATAGTCCCAATTTACAATTCATAATTCTGAGTATCTCTAGCATGCAGGAGAAGCCTGCTAGGAAATATCAATATCTGGATTACTACAGGCTTCTCCCTGCCCTAAACTACAGTGTGGCTTGTTTTTGACTTAATATGTTATGTGAACTTAACCATTACAGCTTATAAATTGGGATACAAGGCTTAGCATGTTGCACAAATTGGTTGAATAAAACATGATGAAGCTCACTGTGGTTTAGTGGGATGTAGGAACCTCATTTCTCTGTATGTTGTGAGGCTGTGCTTTAGCTACATAAAAGGGGTGGCTGGAGCAACCTGACATACATAGATTGCAAAGCCAGTAGTGCAGTGGTGGGTTGCCCTCGGTTCGGACCGGTTCTATAGAACCAGTAGTAAAACCGGCGGGAGGCTCCGCCCACCGACCCCAATGTCATCAGAACGCTTCTGCATGCGCGGCCCCATTGCGAACCGGTAGTAAAGGTAAGTAGATCCCACCCCTGCAGTAGTGCTTTGGTTTGACTTTTCAGGGCTCCACAGTAAGGCCCACCTGGTGAAAGTAACTGGCAGTGATCTGGACCAATCTCAGCAATCAGGCCCATCAGCTAGTTTAGAATAGAATTCTTTATTGGCCAAGTGTAATTGGACACACAAGGAATTTGCCTTCAGGGCATAAGCTCTCACTGTACATAAAAGCTATAAGTGATAAATCATGGACTAAGGTCCATTTATAAGTGATAAATCAAGGACTAAGCATCACCCTGACTCCACCCACCCTTTAATGCATTAATCTTGCCATTTTTTGAGAGATAGTGCATTTAGTGATAGATAAATCATAGTCATCATAAAAATATATTCATCATTACCATCTTGACCTCCCATAATACTCAGAAACTGTATCAACATGGATGTTGTAATGGTCATGGTAAGCCAAATTTGGTTTCCAAATTTGTTATCAAATATTAAAATACATAAATACTTTTCTCTATAGGTGCACATCCGGTGCACATACTGTGTAGAGTGGTGCAGACTGTTAGTTAAGCATGGTAGCAAAGATCAGGAATAGGACTAAGCATCACCCTGACTCCACCCACCCTTTAATGCATTAATCTTGCCATTTTTTGAGAGAGAGTGCTTATTGTATAGGATAATATCATATATTAATATGATTGTATAGCACATCTTTTTAGCTAGGTAGCTATATTGCCGCACAGAATACCCTTTTTATTTTTATGGACAACATTGGAAATGCATTTGGATCAAGGCCTCCATATGTAGCCCAAGATTTATTATTTTATTTTTACCCCATGGCAGACATCAGCAACACGATTAACAGATTAAGCAGCTACACAAAAGACAGCTATGCTTTTGTCCCAAACATTTGCAGTCCTACCTCATCCCATCCCACATGGCATTCTTTTTACTTCATCAGAACATCTGGTCATTAAATAATAGCAGAAACATTTGCAGATTTAAATAGAGGAGTGGGTTTATTTTGTTCCCTTTTTTTTGTTTTTGGGGAGGATCTATAAGAAATGTGGGAAATAAATTTTGAAACCAAACTTTCACCAACCAATAAATATTCTATAAGGCTTTATGCCAAATAGATTTGAAAGGGAAGTAAATGAAGTGATGATCTCTTATTAATGAATCTTATTTCCTGATTAAAGAAACAAAAAGAAGCCATCTTGAATGTTACAGGTATGAGGGGTACTATTAAAAGCTTGGACATTGGAAGCTCCCCCAAATACCAGACTGATATTTTTTTTAATGATAGTCGATAAAGAGGAGATAAAATGAGAATCTGCAAATGCTTTATACTTCCTCCCAGACACCTAGCTAGCTAGCTAAATAAATAAATAAACTGCATCTTTTTAGATCATTATTGACACTGAAGATGACTCTTGAACAGATTGCATAACTGTTGCCTAACTAATGTGCCCAAGTGTGGCACTAATTTAATTTTAATTTTACAGTGCTAGTTTGTCTAAGATCCACCCCAGCTGGCTGGTGCCCATCATCTGTCAACAGAACTAAGCCATGCTGGGCTAAGTCAGGATTATAAATGAAGAGCTGCCATGTGCGCTAAATCTTCTTATTTGACTAGCCTGGAAGGTATGTGGTTGGAAAATTTGATTGGCAGCTCACTTCATTCTGGCAATTGACTTTGAAGGCCTCTGTCCTATTGGTCCTTTCAGGACAACTCAGTAGCTGTATTGAGTGTCACCTGCTGATTCCAGCACGTGCCTGACCTTTGAACCTACCCCCTCCCCTTCCCAGCTTCTTTTTCTCCCCCGACTTGTTCGGTTACCAGCTCCAAGGCTGCTTCGGTAGCTGTGTTGCTCTGGTGGCACGTGGAGCCTATGGGGCATATGGCTGGCTAGTTGCACGCAGAATGGGATAAACTGAAGCCAAACAGCCTCGCTCTGTTATCATAGCAGATGGGGGAAGCGTGGCATTCAATATTTAGACAGATGCCACCTCCTTATTCCACCTGTCTGGAACTTGGACATTGTACAGCTTGAACTGTCTGCCTCATTATTAAAGAGACAAAGGGTGTCTTTATGGAGTGCTACCCAGAGCATCCTATTGACAGAGGATGCACAGATATTAATTGCCGACCCTCTCAATAAAAACTCAGAAACATCTTTGCAATTACAAAAGAGGAACATGCAATGTGCCCAGCTGCTTTTCCCGGTTGTTCGCTAGACTGGTTTTCTGCGCTGAATTAAATGTGGAGGGAAGGAAGGAGCGACTTTTAAAAATATTGTCAGAATTATTATTATTATCCTCACACTCTTATTATTTTTTATTATTACAATTATAAAATCACATTTGAAAATGACTGTAAAGTTCCTGCCATTAAAAAGCCCAATCGTTCCATCTAATAATCACAGCTCTATTGTGTCGTGCCCTTTCTTGAAAATTTGCTCTTTGCTTCCCAGTAGTCAACAGTTCTTTTAAACAGCCAGAAGCTGGAAAAACACACTTTGCAAGGGTGCTATTATATTCTGCATATTTTTACACAACAGTTTATACCTTTCTTTCTTCAGCTTTGTTTAAAAGAAAAAAAGAAGAAAAGTAACAAGATTTTTTTTTTAGAAAACGGAAAAGAAAAAAGGGACAGAACAAAGACTATCTGGTTATTTGGGTTCTATATTTTTTTAAGTTCTGAAAAATGACACGGGAAATAGAGGACTGTGTAAAATCTAGAATGTTTAATCAAGGGATGTCACAATTAATTTATATCCTTCCATAGTTTCCTTAGGGTCCCTAGGAGATCAACAGACCAAACAGCTTTGAGTCTCTCTGAATGGAACATCCAATTCTTCTTTGGCTCTTTTTATTTATTGTTTACAATGTCCAAGGACAGATCTCCTAAAGGATAGGCAGATTTTGAAGAACCTGAGAAGCAGAGGTGGGTTTCAGGAGGTTCTGACCAGTTCTGGAGAACCGGTAGTGGAAATTTTGAGTAGTTCAGAGAACCAGTAGTAAAAATTCTGACTGGCCCCGCCCCCATCTATTTTCTGCCCCCCAAGTCCCAGCTGATCAGGAGGAAATGGGGATTTTGCAGTATCCTTTCCCTGGATTGGGGAGGGAATGGAGATTTTACAGTATTCTTCCCCTGCCACGTCCACCAAGCCACGCCCACCAAGCCACACCACACCCACCAAGCTACTCCCACAGAACTGGTAATAAAAACATTTGAAACCCACCACTACAGAGAAGGATCTGTGAAGCAACTGTACTAGGAGTCCCTGAAAGCCAGGCAAGTGAGTCCATCACTATAACCAAGAATTGCCTGCTAAGCCTTCACAACTTCAGAAAGCTCATGAGTAAACAGACTAAAACACAGAAGCACTTGTCTTTGTGGGAAAATTCTTTTGGAAGAAGAGCTCAACTCAAAAATCAAGGAATACCTCAATTTGTTGTTGTTAGTTGCGAAGTCATGTCTGACCCATCGCGACCCCATGGACAACATTCCTCCAGGCCTTCCTGTCCTCTACCATCCTCTGGAGTCCATTTCAGCTCACGCCTATTGTTTTGGTGACTCCATCCAACCACCTCATTCTCTGCCGTCCCATTCTTCTTTTGCCCTCAATTGTTCCCAGCATTAGGCTCTTCTCCAGTGAGTCCTTCCTTTTCATTAGGTGGCCAAAATATTTGAGTTTCATCTTCAGGATCTGGCCTTCTAAAGAGCAGTCAGGGTTGATCTCCTCTAGGACTGACTGGTTTGATCCAAGGGACTTGCAGGAGTCTTCTCCAGCACCATAGTTCAAAGGCCTCAATTCTTTGATGCTCAGCCTTCCTTATGGTCCAACTTTCACCGCCATACATTGCAACTGGGAAAACCATAGCCTTGACTATACGCACTTTTGATGGCAGGGTGATGTCTCTGCTTTTTAGTATGCTGACTAGATTTGCCATAGCTTTCCTCCCCAATAATTTTGCTAAATCAGACCTAGGCCCATCTAACTCACATTCCATTTCACATACCAGTAGTAAACCATCATATAACCCACTTACTCCTATGCAGGACAGTGATCAGAAGCTTAAGTGAGCATCATCTGAATCTGAGTAGGAGTTTTGAGGTTGAGGCATACAATTTTCCATTCAAGAGTAGCTAGATGCTGAAGCAACCTTTGTATCAGTTTCACCTTGTTGTTACATGTCCTGATTTCCATGTTTTACTTTTACTCTGTTTTGGAGTCTTCTGTCTTTTAACTGATTAGGTATTACAATTTCTCAATTTATTTATTTAGCTCTAGATCTACTTTGTCCATTGCTTAGTGAAACAGAACTGAATTCCAGAAGACTATTCTTAAAGGACCATGTACGATGTGCATCTGAAACCTGGAACCACAGCACATTCAACCTGGTGCTACAGCCACTGGCACTGCAGCTTATTAAACAAATGTTTGGCATAAAACAATACTTCTCTAGAGAAAAGATCAAAACTTCTTTAAAAAGCTTAGAGTACCAAGTTCCAGCCTATGGAATAATGTCAAAATTATAAATGCATATGTTGGATTCCCACTATTGTAAGTGGAGGGAAACATCCAACTTTAGAAGAACAGGTCCTATTGTTGGAGGCCAGCTTCTGGGGTTGGCTAGGTCTGAAGTTAGAAAGTTGTAGAGGAAAAAGTAGTAAGGTGAGGCTAAAGATCCATTCTATCCCAAGACAGACTGTTTTTCTGCTGTATAAACCAAGATTTAGTCTAAAGTTAAACTTTCTCATTGGGATACAAGAGAGGGGAGAGAGAGAAGAGGAGGTCATTTCTGCACTCATAGACTATTTTAAAAGAGTGACTGTCAGAAACCTCTGTTGTTAAAACTCATTGTGGAACTTCACATTAGGCATGCATTTAACTTCTAATGAATTGTTAATAGCTTATCTTCAGTTACCTGAAATATATATTCAGCAACATATATTTCAGAGGCAAATGTTCATGAGGGTTTGCTAGAAGGAGGAATGTATTGCAGTACTGAATCTGAATTCACAATTTAGCTGTGATTAAAATTGACATTTTGGTCTACCACTATGCTACACTAACATAATATTATATGAGCAGGATAATTATTCAAATGCATGAGCAAACTGAAGATGCTTTCTTCTGTTCCCACAAAATCCTATATCACAATGCCAGAATATAGGCACCTGAAGACCAAAAACTGGCAAGGGAAGCCTAGACAACTGAACAATTTTCCAATATCTCAGCAGTAGCTGTGCTCCAAATGGGATGCAGCACTTCAGCAGAGCATCTAGGAATGCCGTGGATGGAAACACTGTGAGAGATATCATCCACATAGAGAAGAAATGGCTTAAGGATTTGCATTAAAATTTGAATATATTTTTGTATAGCCGCAGATGTGGCAATAATTATTGTGATTTATATAAAAAGAATCTCTTATCACGGGAGAGATTGGGACTAGTCAGTTAGTAAAGTGAGGTTCAAAGTCATCCTAGCAGATAGCAGGGGCTGTTATTTCAGCCACAATGGCTCTAAAAACTAAGAAAGAAAAACAAAAGTACATCCAATCATCTGGGATTTTCTGACTATGATTAGTCTAGGGCTATGGAGCTATCCAAATGCCCCAGGAGAAAATAGAAACATCTTCATCCATCGCTGTGGAGGGAAGCCTGGATTAGCATAGGGGGAAATGTCTCACGTAATTGACTTGTTATGTTCATATAATCTCTGTCAGGTTGCTCCCTGCTTCATCATAATTGAAACAGAAGCATAGGAAGTGGAGCTGAGATTGGTTAGAGGGGTCACGGTGAAATTTATGTTCAGAGGCACTCCATGCTAGTAGCTGGGTAACAAGAGTAGCAGGACAGCAAAGAATGAATAGATGAGGAGAGCTACAGAAGGAGAGGCGGCTATCAGGACCATCCCAAGATGCACCAAGGCATCGCAGAGATGTTTAGATCAGAATGAAGATCAAAGCAGAACATGCTGGAGCCATGAAGGCCGATGCTGTTGTCCAGGGTGAGAAGGACAATCAAGAGCCAATTTCTTCACAGTCCAAGTGACTCACATGGGGCATTTGCCTCTACAGCATATAAGACACAAGTTCCCCACTCAGGTGACTGTTGAATCTCCCAGACAAGAAGCTACCTGTGAACCTTGAAGACATTTGCTTCTTTGAGGATGTTGGGATGCAACCAAACAAGACAGACACAGACTTCAGAGGACAATTAGAACTGCAGAAAAAACAATTACTACCAACCTGCCTTCCATTGAGGACCTGTATACTGCATGAGTCAAAAAGAGGGCTGTGAAAATATTTACAGATCCCTCACATCCTGACATAAAATGTTTCAATTCCTACCCTGCGATGCTATTGAGCACTGCACACCAGAACAACTAGGCACAAGAACAGTTTTTTTCCCAAATGCCATCACTCTGCTAAACAAATAATTCCCTCAACACTCTCAAACTATTTATTAAATCTGTACTACTATTAATCTTCTCATTGTTCCTATCACCTATCTCCTCCCACTTATGACTGTATGACTGTAACCTTGTTGCTGGTATCCTTAAGATTTATATTGATTGTTTCCCTATGACTATCATTAAGTGTTGTACCTTATGATTCTTGACAAATGTATCTTTTCTTTTATGTACACTAAGAGCGTATGCACTAAGACAAATTCCTTGTGTGTCCAATCACACTTGGCCAATAAAAAATTCTATTCTAGTCTAGTCTAGTCTAGTCTAGTCTAGTCTAGTCTAGTCTAGTCTATATGTGGTTTGCATCTTATAATGCTTGATACTACTATTATAAATCATTTGTGCTCAAGGGTAGTATTCCCACAATATGCTTAGCTAGACACCATTGTTGTTACAGTGTTAGCAATTTATAGTAGTTTACGGTTCAATGCAAGGTGCAAACTCAGACACTAGATTAATATAGTGATCAGATTAAGTGTGTTGTATGAATGCAGGTAAAATATTGGGGATAGGTTCATGACTTTTCTGAAGATCATCTGTTCAAGGGCCTTGAGACAACTGCACATGATCTGCACACGTATTATAGGGCTTCAGGTGGTACACATGAATGTAGTAATAACTAGAAAATATGCTTTAAATTGGATTCTCCATCTTAGGTGATATTTTAGGAAAATGTTCACATTCTGGCAAGGTTCAGATAACACCTCCAAAAAAGGTCAAAACCCATTCTGGTCTCTGGTTTTGATTTAATCTGTTATGTGAACCCAGTCAATTGTGGTTTGAAAACCACGGTTCGTGTATGGCTTAGAAAACTGCACAAACCTCACATCTACATTTTATTTAGCACAATACAGATAAGCAAACTTGATATCTTATAATATATGGACTTTTTTTTTAATGTGGAAGCTTTTTTTAGTCTTAATACCTTATAACAGGAAACCTAGTATAACAGCAGTGTGGGTGGAAGCTATGAATTAATTATTTGAATTAATAAATTGCCTGGTAGACATGAGCCTGACAGCTCTCTTGGGGTGAGGGCGTTCCACTATATATCTATAATATTTTTAATGCTAATATTTATTCATTTTCTAAACTATCATTTTACGTTAAAAAGCCTATCTGACAAAAGACATATGGACGATATGGCTGATGGAAGGGGTTCAGTCTAATTGGACAATCCAGGACTCGTGAGGTTAATTACAGATATTAACATTGCTTTTCCCCCCTCTCCCCAAAACCCTGCTTCTTGTTCTCACAAAGGCCACAGGAATTTCCAAATGATCTGGCCCCAGCAATAAGTCTCTCTCTAGCCTGTTAACTAATTGATAAAAATGTAAGTATTTAGAATGAGTGTAATTAAATGCCAAGCCTTACAATTACAAACCTATTTGGTAGCTGTTGGGAGATGAGTAACCTCAGCTGGCATGGGCAGTGAATAGCAGGGCTCCCCCTGCCACCTAAATAAATAAATAAAAGGCAGCTTAATCAAAGAGCTTTTGAAAAGCTGTTAATTGCAAAGCAAAGTACACATTGGCTAGAAATGTATCCATAAGATAATGCTGCCTCCCTGACAGTTGATTCTCTGGCCAATGCAAACTTTTGAAAAGCAGGGGATTATTGCAGAACAACATTACAGCTTTTGAGTTTCCAACTCTCCCCTCTTTTGTCAGAGCCTGCCAATGGTTTGATATGATAGTAAGAAACTGGTCGTTTAAAGCTCTTTATCTCACAGACTCTTCAAGAAGGCCTCTGAGGAGCTGCTGGTTGGAGTGGGCACCAGACATTACCATCTGAACCAGGGGTGGGCAACTATAGTTCCTTTATAACCTGTAGACTTCAATTCCCATAATTCCTGAACCAGCATGGTCATAAAGGGGTCATAGTTGCCCATCCCTCATCTGAGCCATGGGGAAACTTTGGGACGGTCATTTTCTATCCACCTAGCCTACTTCACAAGGTGGCTGTGAAGATAAAATGAACCAGGATGCAGTCCTGAGCAACTTTATAAAAGGCATAGCAATGCATCTTATCACTTGCTTACATTAACATAGACCCATTGGAGTTTGTTATTTGACCATCTATTCTACAACTCCTGGAGGAAAGGCATGAAATAAACCTGCAGCTGTTGAAGGAGTATGATCAAATTTTTGCATTCTCTCGCATTAAAACAAAAGAATTCAAGTTTTGTCACATTTAGGAAGAATGGTATAATATTTGAGAAGTTTTTATCAAAAAGTAAACTGAAGCACATTCTTAGCCATCAACAGTTAACATCTGGTGTGTCTGTACTTCGATAGCTGCAGCCTAGAAAAATCAAAGTCCATGTTTGCATAATAGGATTAACCTGTGATTATGGTTTTCCCATTTTCTAGGTTCTTATAGCATCATGAATACTAAACTGAATTCAGAGGTTGGCTACATGGCAGGCTAAAATGAAGTTGACAGATTCAGTAAGTTGTGTGTGGTCATATTGTACTTCTAAATGTACAATATGTAATTCTAAAGAAAAGAGAAATGGGGAGGAAAAGTGGTTAATTTCATTCAGCAGCGTAAATATGGTTGACCACACTGAGATTCAAAGAGAATTTGAAGAACTAAGCATGGAACATCATCTCTGCCAGATGGACGAATCTGTTCCTCTCTTATGAAAATTACATCAAGTTCTTTCCATCCTGTTAATGACGAAGTTTACTAATGTAAATGTTAATAATATACTGCATTTAGAGGAGGCAGATCATCCAATGATTCCTGAATTACTGAAAATAATAGATAAGGGGAAGTCTATAATAATAAATTCAGAGGCTGAGAGGGATTAAGACCAATTTAGAGAAAATCTATTTCATTTAGTTTAATCATCTATCCTACTTCATTGTGGAGTAAAGAGACCCCTGGCAGCCATGTTTGTATGGCAGATCCTCTATATGAATGCCAGGCATTCAGGAATCACTATTTATGGAACAATAGTCTGTTTCTGGACATTGTAATAATATAAATACAATGCTTCACAGCCACCTGGTAGGGAAAGCTGGGCAGTGACAACTCATTAGGAGACCAGCAGATATTTTAAAATGATGTGCATGGATGTCAGACTCTTAAGCCTCTACATTCAAGGAACTATTGATTCTTAACAACCATCTGCTTTTTTAGATATTGACTGATTGGTTGATTATGTTTTTTTTTACTCCTAATGATCACATAAATAGATTTTCTTCATGATGATATGTCTTCAACCTGGTCTTTCAATAGTACACGCATCATTACTTTAATTGAATCCCTCCATCTTGATGCTGGCCATCTTCTTCTTCTCTTTCCTCCCAATTTCCCAGCCTTTGGACCTTCTCAAGAGAGTTAGGTTTTTACATGTTTAGGTACTAAGTAGCCAGTATCGTGTAAATTATGCTGTTTGAAAGAAGACCATGAGCTCCAAAGCTGCTGAAACAAGCTGAAAAATTAACTGGCGGAGAAAACGGACACACTTTTGAGACTCTTATAGAAATAGTATTTAGACTTATATACCACTCCACAGGGCTTGACAGCACTCTCTGAGCAGTTTACAATGTCAGTATATCGCCCCCCAAGAATCTGGGACCTCATTTTGCCAACCTCGTAAGGATGAAAGTCTGAGTCAACCTAGAACTGGTCAGGATCAAACTTCTGACTGTGGGCAGAGTCAACCTGCAATACTGCATTCGAATTCTTCATGTAGCATAGATTTAATAGTTTGTATAACAGATCGACAGTTTGTTAGAATAATTTAGTAGGGTGAATCATTTAGCAAGATGTGCCATGTGTAATTTCAGGGCAAAATAAGTCAACACACAGATATGGCTTAATATGGGATGTTCTACTATATAAACCAGGCCTTGGATTTGTTTTTCTTCATATGTTGCAACAATAATGGCCTATGATTACTGAGAATCTAAAACCTATACAAATGTTGTTATTGAGGATTATACAGACTCAGTGCCGGAGTTTCTTATTTGGGTCATTAAGATCCATCCTGTGCTCCTTTCAGAAGTCCATTCATTGCCATCAAGAACAGTCTAGTTCCCCCCTGAACATTTATTTTTATTTATTTTTATTTTATTTTATTTCAAATTTATATACCGCACTTTCTCCCGAGGGACTCAGGGCAGTGTACAGCCAGATAAAAAACATACAATACAGACATTAAAAACAAACATTAAAAACATATGTAACGAAGGAGGTTTACCTTGGTAACTTGATTCATCACTGAATTGCTCTTACTGTTAGGAAGTTTTTGGGTTTTTTCCTAGAATTATTTTTCGGTACTTTGACCCTCATTCTGCAGTTTGAAACAAATAGGAGAAAAACAATCTCTGTCTCTACAGTGAGATATCCTTTTATGTATTTGCAGTGTGCAATTACAGTATAATCCACCGCAAGTTTTTTCAAGTCTAAATGTTACCAACTATTTTAGTCTCTTAACACTTCTAGTTTCCTAATGAACCACCAGCGTATGAATAAAGCTGTCTTATACTTACCCAGATGACTGTAACCTGGCCTTACTTAATCTGCTGCTTTCCAAATAGATGGGAACTGCAAAATGACGACCAAAATTTCTGGTGTTGTAGTACTGATATATCTCAAAGACACCAATACAATAAAGGCTGCTTTAACGGGAGAAACGAGAGACTAAACCTAGATTAGGTTTAGAACTCGCCATACAAAACTGATGCTTAGTCATCGAGTTCTAGGTCATTCCATTAAACGTTTTAAGCGTATTTCTGAAAATCTGAATGCAGGCAAAAGGTACTTTAAAACATGTGGACCGTATAGATAGAAATTCATCCAAAAATGAAAATTGGCTAAGGTTAAGAGGAAAGATGTTACAACAGGGAATTCTCAAGCTGGAACTCAAGATCTCCCCGGAGGTCACAAGCAATTTGAGAGGGATTCTGCTTTTAAAAAAAACACTGATCAGACATATAAGCAAAGAAGGAGTGTGGAAAATTTTGCCCAGCTTGCTGGCAATGAGTAGTGGTGAATCTTGATCTAGTTTGTTCACCACAGTTTCTTTGTAGAATATCAGTGGGGAGTTTTGTTACTACAGTGTTTGAGAAACTGCAATACATAGATTAAAATGAATTATTAAAAAATAAGTGGTGTATTTATTTCTCATCTATATAACCCCAATGGCATTTTTAATTATTGCAGAAATTTGCTTAACATTTTAGGAAGTCATGGCACTGAAAAATTTAAGAAGCCCTACGTTACAGCATCATGAAGATAACATCACAAGTGCTAGTTTGTGCCTGCCATAATCTAGTTCGCACCTCAGTCATAATTCATAAGTTTATTTGTCAAGCATATATAAGATAACAGGTAAAGGTATAAACATAATTTGAATACACTGGTTCGCTGGTGCACTTATGCACGCCCCTTACAGACCTCTTAGGAATGGGGTGAGGTCAACAGCAGACAGTTTAAGATTAAAGTTTTTGGGGTTTGGGGAAGAAACTACAGAGTCAGGTAGTGCATTCCAGGCATTGACCACTCTGTTACTGAAGTCATGTTTTCTGCAATTGAGTTTGGAACGGTTTACCTTGAGTTTGTATCTATTATTTGCTCGTGTATTGTTGTGGTTGAAGCTGAAGTAGTCATTGACAGGAAGGACATTGTGGCAGATAATTTTAAGTACTATGCTTAGTTCAGACTGAAGTCAGTGTAGTTCTAAGTTGTCTAAGCCCAAAATTTGGAGTCTGGTGGCATAAGGTATTTTATTGTGGTTAGAGGAATGGAGGACTCTTCTCATAAAATATCTCTGGACTCTCTCGATTGTATTTATGTCCGATATGCAGTGCGGGTTCCAGACAGATGAGCTGTATTCAAGAATTGGTCTAGTAAATGTTTTGTATGCTCTAATTAGTAGTACAACATTACCAGAGAAGAAGCTATGCAAGATTAGGTTAACAACTCTTAATGCCTTTTTGGCAATTTTGTTACAACAATGTTGCTGTCCCCAATAGATCCAATAAAACATTTGCTGGATCGCAACTAGGACTTTGAAGATTGCCAAAGAATGGTGTTTTGACAAGTACCTGCAGATCTACCCAAGAAGTATATAGAATTAATATCATAAATAGGTATTTGCAAGGCCTGAAATTTAGGAAAGTGATGGAAAGTAAAGGTTTCAAAAATAATTATAAAAAATTATTGTTTGTGGCTCAAACAAAAAGTAACAGATACTGATCTTTTATACAGAACAAGAGATTGTAATGTGTGCCTATTTGGTACATTATTCAAAGACAACAGATGGAATCTTGGCATGAATGCACCAAATGCAAGATGTGTAATTTTATCCAAGTGGAACACTAAATAAACCACTATACCGTTTATTAATATCCCTCAACCATGACTTCTAATAGTAAAATTAAACAAAATACTTCCAGGATAACTGTGTGGAAAAAGTGGCAGACGAGAATGTCTCAGGACCAGGAGACCCAGTTCATATTTATTGACTTGGGATTTCAAACGTTCTTTAGATATGACTGAGCTTAAAACACCCATCATGTCTTTATTGAATAAAAAATACTTTATTGAGTCAAAAACACATTGATGTACATTTAGGTTTTTCAGGAATGGGGATTGAAGTGTCTTTTCAGGCAACCCTGCCCTAAAGAAAATAGAAGAATAATAAAATTGGAAGGGACTTTGGAGGTCTTGTAGTCCAACCCCCTGCTCAAGCAGGAGTCCCTATACCATTCCAGACAAACAGTTATCCAACCTCTTCTTGAAAACCTCCAGGGTTGGAGCACCCATAACTTCTGGAGGCAAGTTGTTCCACTGATGAATTGTTCTAATTGTCAGGACATTTCTCCTTAGTTCTAGGTTGGTTTTCTCCTTGATTAGTTTCCATCCATTGCTTCTTGTCCTAACTTCAGATGCTTTGGAAAATAGGCTGATTCCCCCTTCCCTGTGGCAGCCCCTTAGATATTGGAACACTGCTGTCATGTCAACCCTGATCCTTCTCTTCATTAAAGTAGACATTCCCAATTCCTGCGACTGTTCTTTATATGTTTTAGTCCCTTATTCTGAACTGACTTTGTCCTCAATCATGCCATCATGTAGTTAAGTCAAATTAGCCATGTAGTATTACATGACATCATTCTGCAATCAGTATTGATTGGGTAGGAGCCCACAACTGATTAATCCAAGAAACAGTAGCAGTTGTAACTTGAATAGGAGAAGAGAGCGAGCCATGGTGGCAGAGTAATGGCAGGTTAACTCTGCCCACTGTCAGGCATTCAATCCTGACCCACGCTCAGATGACAGCCTTCCATCTTTCCAAGGAGGACCAAGATTGTTGGGGACAATATGCTAAAGTTGTAAATCACTCAGAGAGTGCTGTGAAGCACTGCAGAAAGGTATTTGAGTCTAAATGCTATTGCTATTTCAGTGAGAATATTTTGGGAAAGATTTCTGCTTCTTGGGAAAGCCCTGATACAAAATAATATAATTTCACAATGTTTTCCCCATTCGCGGAGCTGGGATGGGCGTGGCCTGCACATGACGCATCCGGCCCGTGCCCACCAGTTTGACAGGCCTGCCTATAGTGTTTCTGCATAAGATTCCAGCTACTTCATCTCCTATCTCCACTCCAGTTTTTTCCCTCTTTCAAGCATTTCTGTAGCCATTTTGAACATCCCGGTCCTTGCTAAATGATTTTCAACTTCCCTCTAAGGCTTGTGATTGTGCCCTATATATAATAAACACACACACACATGTACATATAGTATCCCCATGGGACTTACCCCTAAAGGCTTTCTGTGCTGTTAGAAGAGAAAAAAATATTTAAACAAACATAGTTTATAATAAATACTAAAAACTGGCCTAAACATAACATCTCTTTCATATTAAATTCAATTCCCAGTGATTTCAGGAACACAACCATATTGTTTTCTTGGCAACAGCAGTGAAGTAGTTGGCGATTTTCCTGGCTGTTTTTAAGACTTCCCAATTTAATTTTATAGCTCTAAAGTTTCCTGCAAGTCCCCCATCTAAGAGGAAACAGGCTGAACCCTACTTTGCTTCCCAATCCTGCCCAAATCAACCAAGTGCTGCCATCTACTGAAATCAACAAAATCATACTTTGAAGTATTTGATTATTCATCAAATTTATGATGCACATTCTTCCAACAAATGAACCAGCGATTGCCATGTTGGTCCTAATTATGCTGACAAAGAGTTCCATGCCAAATAGCATGACCCCATGTTGAGGTCTTCCAAATGTATTCACGCTATTATAAATCCTAACTAGCACAGCTACTGTTAGTTGGGCTAGCTGGAGAAATGGAAGTTATAGTGCCATGATGGCGAACCTATGGCACGGGTGCTACAGGTGGCACACGGAGCCATATCAGTGGGCACACGAGTGTTGCCATAGCTCAGTTCCAGCACGCATGTCTGCACCAGCCAGCTGGTTTTTGAGCCTTTCAGTCCCACCGGAAGTTGGGAAAAGGGCTGTTTCCAGTCTCCGTGGGGAGGAGGGAGGCCATTTTCACCCTCCCCAGGCTCTTAGAAAGCCTCTGGAGCCTGGGGAGGGTGAAAAACAGGCATATCGGGCCCACCATAACATCACGTGCTAAAAGCGGGGGGGCACGCAGCAGCAGGGCACATTGGATTGGGTGACCTTCCCGCACTCCCCATGCTTTTGGCACGCGACGGCAAAAAGGTTAGCCATCACTATTATAGTGAAATCATATTAAGGACATCAGGTTCAAGAAAGCTGTTGGTGGTGAACTGGCTCACCTGTTCCTGGCTTCGTTCAGATCTTAAACCAACTAATTTGTGTTTATTCAAATCACACCAGTTCAAGAATGTGCAAAGAAAATGACTTAACAACTGATCTTTATCATAGTTTATTTCTTTATCATTCATCCACTTCCCTAATAAAAAAATCTGCCCCATTTTTATTGAACTTCCAGAAGTCTCCTCCTCAAAATATTAGAAAAACACCAAGTTGTTCTACCAGCCAACAATTCACATTTTAAAGTTCTTTTTTAATCACCAATTATAGTGGAACCGGGATACAAAAGTTTATTCAGAGAGAGAGAGAGAGAGAGAAAAAAAACACCAGTCATTACTCTAAAAGCAATGATTTCTTTAGAACAGTACTTCAGTTCTTTTCCTTATAGAGATTTAAAGCAGCCTGCAGTAAATAATTTACAACAGGAATAACCCATGCACCTTCTAAATCAGCAGTTTCCAAGCTTTCCAGGACACTACCATCATCACTGAAAGCTTTTGCTGACTTCTGTGTAAGCAAGCTGTTTTAAACATAGCCTGTGGCTGATGGAGGTTATTTATATATCAAAGGGCATTAAAACCTCAGGTATTTCTAATAATTTACTATGCTCACTTAGAAGACATTGCATTCATCACATTATATTCCCCTGCAATAGGCCAATCCGTGGGGGGAAAAGATAACATTATCTTCATGATAATTATTATTACATTATTTTCTTTCTTCATGGACCCTCCTGTTGTTCATAGTTTTAGAATCACTGCTCTAAACGAATCCCTGATCTTTGCTTTCTCTTGATAGCCGGTGACTCTTCTTTCTATATTTTTTATATTTGAGTATGCCACCAATTTATATTGAAGATGGATTCACATGACATACACAACCAGGTCAGTTAAAGTCTGAGCAGCTCGTTTGCCGAGTATGCTAGACTGAGTTTTTGTGGCTTAGCATTTCTATCATCTGCTCATTTGGTTATTCATGATCCAATATACTGTGCAAATGCAGAACATTGGCAAGTTTAAGCATCGTGCCAAGTGTTTTATAATTCAGCCTATCATTTGTCCAACAACAGATGCATCTGCAGAAGTAAAAAAAAAAAAAAAGCTAAAATGGTGGAAATGACCATAGAGTCAAAGCCCTCCCTCTTTACAGATAGTCCCCGACTTACAACTATTTGTTTAGAAATCATTCAAAGTTACACCACTGAAAAAAAGTGGCTTACAACTCAGTTGCAGAGGTGGGATTCACTTACCTTCCCTACCGTTCACAAATGTGAGCGTGCACACTCATCATGCGCAAGCCTTCCGTGCATGCGCCTGGCCTCAAAAACGTGGCAAAATAGGACATCATTACATCCAGGCAGGTGGACAGGGCCTACTGCAATCGCCGCTAGTGGTTCGGTCGAAATGGTAGGAACCGGCTAAATCCCACCTCTGCAACTGATTCTCACATGTGTTACTGCTGCAGCATCCCCACAGTCACATGACCAAACACTTGGCAACTGGCGTCTGTGTACAATGGTTGCAATGTCCCAGAGTTATATGATCCCAGCACTGGGCAGAGATGATGGCTTGCAAACACTTGCTTTTGAAAACTTGAGATTCAAAGTTTCTAGAGGAGTGGTCCTGGAGTAACAAGTGGATAAAAGAATTTCATTTTTTTAAAAAATTATATTTATGGAGAATTTTACATAGAGGAAACGATACATTTAAAGAAAAAGAAGGTGAAGGGAAAAAAAACAGGAAATCTAAGTTATGACTTATAATGAATTCTGACCTTCTCTTCAACAGATAATTACAATGTCATATCCTCCCTTACTCTTTAGTCATTATACAAATCCCTTCAGCTACTCACTTAGTCCACCTCTTCTTAGTCCACCTCTTTTTTAATCCTCAAACACAACACATCATTATATGCTTTTTTCCCCCTTCTTTTGGCAAAATGTCTATATAAGACTTTCAAACCAAACCAAGACTTTCTGACCAAACAAATCAGCTTTTTTATCTTGATAATAATAATAACCTTTATTGTCACTGCATAACATATGTACAATGAGATCTTGATGATTTGTGACATTGAAAGTACAAAATTGATTTAAAATTCTGATTGATAAATCAAATCAAGGATCTATGATTGTGATAAGATGGTAAGACATGTGGTAAGATATTCTAAGATAACAAAATATTAAATGGATATTATGCACATTATAATTGTGCAATATAGTCATAATGTTATTTATTAATATTGTGGAAAATTATGCATCTGATGTAAAATGCTTGATTGAACATCAGTTCACAAGTGTGGGAGGTATTCAAAAAACGTCAACTGTTTTTTAAGTGGACACAAAAACCAATGCTTACTGAGTATTACTAAATAAAACTGATTTAGTGAGTTATGTTGATTTGTTTCACAGTGAAATAAAATTGCACAGAGCCTTGAAATTAGGAGACTGCCCACCTGAATTTTTCAAACAAACATTAAAGAAATTCATTTCAGAATGTACACAAGAATAGAATAGAATAGAATAGAATAGAATAGAATAGAATAGAATAGAATAGAATAGAATAGAATAGAATAGAATAAATAGAATAGAATAGAGCTGGAAGGGACCTTGGAGGTCTTCTAGTCCAGTCCCCTGCTCAAGCAGGAGAATCTATACCAGTGATGGCTAACCTTTTTGCTGTCGTGTGCCAAAAGCGGGAGCATGGGGGGGTCGTGTGCATGTGTGCCCAAGCCCATAATTCAATGCCCCCCATGCCATACCCCCCACATACATGTGCATGTGACCCCACCCCCCGTGCTTCCCCCACTTTTGGCATGTGATGGCAAAAAGGTTACCGGTGGGCCTGATACACCCATTTTTTTGCCCTCCACAGGCTTTCTTGGAGCCTGGGGAGGGTGAAAATGACCTCCCCCACCACCCTGAGGCCCTCTGGAGACCAGAAACAGCCAGTTTCCCAACTTTCGGTGGGCCCGGAAGACCCGAAAATCAGCTGGCCAGCGCGTGCATGCATGCTGGAGCTGAGCTAGGGCAATGCTTGTGTGCCCACAGATATGGCTCCACGTGCCACCTCTGGCACACGTGCCATAGGTTCGCCTTCAGGGACCTATACTGTTTCAGAGAAGTGGCTGTCTAGTTTCTTCTTAAAAACCTCCAATGATGGAGTATCCATGATTTCTGAAGGCAAGCTATTCCACTGGTTATATTCATCTTCCCTTCATAAACAGACACGCAGTCACTTTTGCTGAGATTTTAATTATGGTATGAGTTTACAAAGTTATACAGAAATAACTGGATATCACAGGGACAGGTAGGAATTTTAGCTTTAAATAGCAATTCTTTTGGGTACCTGTTCTTTTAAAACATTTTTATTGGTTGGGTTATCCCAGGTGTTCTGCAAATGGAGCCTGAGATCTAAATCAAGTACATAAACCAAATAAATAAGGTAAATAAATTCTGAGTACCTTGAGGGTGAGAAGAATAATTCACAAACCAAGACAGAAGGAAATCAATTGTCAGTCAACCTAATTGTCAACCTATAAATCACATTGCAGATATGCAGAATTAATAGCTAAGACATAGATGCCTGAGCTATATACCACAGAGGCAGAAATATCCCTGGTAGACTTTGGGGCCTGGGGGCTTACTTGCACAATTCTGCAGAGATGGTAGGTAATTTGCTGCATGGCATTGCTTTAGCGCTGATTAATATATGCAATCTTGTTCCTTCCCTTCAGAGGGAAACGCTGATAAAGATAAATCAGACAACTTGATGTCCTTCATGAAGCAGAGAAGGAAGCACAATGCATTCGGATTGGAGCTTCTTTTCATCTCTTCTTGCCCTCCCAGTTTGATCGCAATCTGCTATCTACATGCCTTTGCAAATTAATCAGGCCTGCTTGTTTAGCCCCAGTCAGGTTGTATGCTATATTAATAAATGTAGTTGCAGCAACAGAATATGCAATCAAAGACTTCTGTTTAAGCTCCCGCCATAATAGCTTTGACCTTTGCCTACAGCCAAGTTGTAGCTAGGGGTCTATGGAAGAGACGTTACAAGACCTTATCCCGCTGCTGAATAAAACTAGTACCTACTTTCCTTGAGTTGGAAGAAATCTAAAAAGGCACAATTCTTGATTCTTTCTGTTGTGATCCATGTCCTGCACTTTCCCTGACTCATTGCAAAAGGCCATCGCCCCAATCAATGAGGATATCAGAATTCATGTGAATGGGCATTAGATACAGATCATCTCGAAGTACCACCACAATTGGGATCAGACCAGGGGTGAAATCCAGCAGGTTCTGACAGGTTCTGGAGAACCGGTAGCGGAAATTTTGAGCAGTTCGGAGAACCAGTAGTGGAAATTTTGAGTAGTTCGGAGAACTGACAAATACCACCTTTGGCTGGCCCCAGAGTGGGGTGGGAATGGAGATTTTGCAGTATCCTTCCCCTGGAGTGGGGAGGGAATGGGGATTTTGCAGTATCCTTCCCCTGGAGTGGGGAGGTGCCATGCCCACCAAGTCACACCCCACCCACAGCCACGCCCACAGTACCGGTAGTAAAAAAAATTGAATTTCACCACTGGATCAGACTTTCCATTTCTAAGCAAGGTGATTATTAAGTGATCCAATTTTGCATCCAATTTTATGATCTTTTTCCCATGTTTGTTATGTGAATCATGCAGTCAATAAGTGAACAAGGATTTCTCCCTTGACTTTGCTTGTTGGAAGGTCTCAAACATAGCAACTTATTGCAAATAGATGTTCACAAATTTTGATCCCATGATTCTGGGGATGCTGTTGTGTATAGTCCCTTTTTTCAGTACAGTTGTATCTTCAGATGGTCGCTAAACAAATGGTTTTAAGCCATATAAATTGGATTTTCATCTGCCACAATCCCAAGTGGGCACCAGACATCTTCATTTTTTTATTTCTGTGATTTGATCTTTTTGCGTTTAGTGTAAGAAGGAAGAGATGTGGACGTACGAACTTGAATCATAACTTAAAACAGGAGCACAGAGGGTCATGAGGTTAGGATGCTGGGTTGGAAGTTAGTAAGGCCGTGTTTGAGACCTGCGTGGGGCAGGGTGAGCTCTCACCCTTTGCTCCAGCTCCTGCGGGGACACGAAAGGAGCCTCCAACTGGGCATCCCCTGAACAATGTTGATATCACCAGCTAATCCTTTCAACCTTGGTGCTTCTGACCTGAGTGCAAAAATAACTTAAAGTAGAAACAGTTTTAACTTCAGTGCTGTGGTTGTAAGCATTAAAACACTTGGGTTCCTTGGTTCTCTGGAAGTACAATATTTGAATACAGGGGTATATTTCATTTGCATATCTTACTTATGATCATGCAGTCCCCTCCAACCCATCCCCAATTCCTCCAGTTCAAGCCTTGCTTCAATTAAACTAATTATAATATTCTACCCAGTATATTTTAACTCTAGCTATTAATTTAATCTGCTAAAGTTCTTTAGCTACTCTCTCATACAATGATGCTCAATTAAAAGATGGAGGGAACCACAGCTTCAGTTTGTCTGCAAAGAGGAATGCATTTAAGGCAGTGGTGAAATCCAAATTTTTTTACTACCGGTTCTGTGGGGGTGGCTTGGTGGGGGTGGGGTGGCTTGGTGGGCGTGGCTTGGTGGGCATGGCAGGGAAAGGATACTGCAAAATCCCCATTCCCACCCCACTCCTGGGGGAAGAATATTGCAAAATCTCCATTTCCACCCCACTCTGGGGCCAGCCAGAGGTCGTATTTGCCAGTTCTCCAAACTACTCAAAATTTCCGCTACCGGTTCTCCGAACCACTCAAAATTTCCACTGCTGGTTCTCCAGAACCTGTCAGAACCTGCTGAATTTCACCCCTGCTAGAATGCAATATTGCAGACTAATTCTGCCAACTGCCAGCAGTTCGATCCTGACCAACTCAAGGTTGACTCAGCCTTCATTCTTCCGAGGCCTGTAAAATCAGATTGTTGGAGGCACTGTGCTGACTCTGTAAACCACTTAGAGAGGACTGTAAAGCACTGTGAAGCAGTATATAAGTCTAAGTGCTGTTGCTATTGTTATTGCATACATTACTCCCTGAGGTTGAAGAAATGCTCTTATACTAAATTGATAGTGTCATGGGTGTAGAATTCATTGCTCAAGCCCTTCCAACATTGTACTAGCATTTTCCCACTCTGAAGCTCTCCAGATGTATCAAAGTACCCCTCCCATCATTCCCAGTGAATGTGGCCAAAGGCAGCTCCTTAGGGTTTGAGGTGAGATCCTATAATTTCGATGCAATATCTTTTACACTAAGCAACAATCACTTCCTACTCTTTTCAAGTAATCATTCTTTCTAACTCAAAGGGATAAGATTGTCTGAAGGAAGTCATTTGATTTGTAGAGAATGTTCTTAGCATGCTTGCCATAACTGAGATGCAGGCTCTTAAAGTGATCTTTTTTCATTTTTCTTAATTATCTTAAGGATGAAGGCTTCTCAGAGGGATTTGGCAACACAACTCCAGAAAATTGTTTCAAAACCATTGGGGTGGGGGTGGGGGAATGCTCAGCAACCATGTAGTTTTTGTCTTTAAGATTTAGAGAGGAAATTGACTGCTCAGGAAAATAGAGAATCAGAATCTATTTACCCAGTAGTGAAACTCACTGATTGATTATGTGCCATGAAGACTGTGTCAACTCTTAGCAATAGATTTTCTCTGTGGTGTTCTGGCCTTAAATTTGCTCTTTCAAGCCTTCCAATGGAGTAGCCCTTGCCACTATAACTGAGTCCATCCACTTTGCTGCTGGTGCTTCTCTTTTCTTCCAATTTTTCCAACATCAGAACCTTCTCCAGAGAACTAGGTTTTTACATAAAGTATCCAAAGTAGAATAACTTGAGCCTGGTCATTTGTATCTCAAGTGACAATGCTTGTTGGTGATCCACTTGTCAGTTTGGCTGTTGATGAAATGACTTTTACCAAATCCTGAACTTGACTATATTCATTCTGGAAGAACTGTAAAACTAAAATTATGGATGTTTGAATTGAAATTTACTAATCAAGTGTAAGCAATGTTGAGGGGGTTCGATTTAATTCATCCAGGCATCTTGTTTTTAGTGTGTGTATATTAGACTCCTTGGGTTCAATGGGCATACTGTATTATATTTTTTTCAAGTATCGATTTTATAAGATATTCCCAGAGTTCTAAGCAAACACAAAAGTTGTGCTATAGAGACACTCATGCATGTTTAGTTGCTGACCGTTTTTTTAAAGACTAAGCTGAGTGCTTTTTCCTGTTTCAGTATTTATTTTTGCTAGCAAAGCTTAAGTACTGCATTTATTTTTGTTATCACCTTCTATTCAAACAAACATTTCCTAGTTGCTAATCAAAGAAAGGGGGAGGAAAGGAAAGGGGGTTCTGTTTGAGTCTATTATAGCATCCCTTCATTGACTTGTTCCAGGCATTGTGCTTGGAATCAGATTGTCTGAATAGATAGATAGATAGATAGATAGATAGATAGATAGATAGATAGATAAATGTTGCATTAGATACCTTGCTGGTGACAGAGTCAATGTAGCATCTTCACAGAAACATGTTTCAGTCATTTTCATCCCCACAAATTGGGTGCAGAACCTGTTTTGTCTCAAAGGTCACACATGTGTCTGGTAAATGTATTGGGAATCTGACTGTCAATGGAGTGGTCAAAATAGGAAGTATGTCCAGATTATTTTTAAAAAATTATTAAACTTCACTTGTTCATGTCTTTTCCCCATCAACCCTCTTCCAACTAATCCAGAATCAAAACCACTATATTCAATTGAATGTTGCCGTATGTTGTGTTGTACCTTATGATTCTTGATGAGCGTATCTTCCTTTATGTACACTGAGAGCATATGCACCAAGACAAATTCCTTGTGCGTCCAATCACACTTGGCCAATAAAAAATTCTATTCTATTCTATTCTATTCTATTCTATTCTATTCTATTCTATTCTATTCTATTCTATTCTATTCTATTCTATTCTATTCTATGTGTTCTCCGGCAGTTAAGGAAATGACTGGAGAATAAGGTTCTGGAACACAGCATTTTCAATATTAAGCAAAAAATCAACCATCGGGGGGCCGAACCTTAAACTGACAGAAGAGAATTTTGAAAGTTAATGTTAGAAAGTGTTACTTCACAGAAAGAGTAGTGGAAGCTTAGAACCAACTTCCAGCGGAGGTAGCGAGTCAGTCATCATTAACTGAGTTTAAACATGCTTGGGATAAACACTCGTTCAACATCCTACAAAAATGAAAAAAATGAAAAATAAAACCAAATAAAATATAATAAATAAATAAGAAAACAAAAACAAACTCAAAGGACAGACTCGATGAACCACTATGTCTTTTTCTGTGGTCAGTTTTCTATGTTTCTAGGGATAGGATGGGAAGGATAGCCATAGTTTTAAACTTTCACCATGAGAAGTAGAATGCTGGGACAAATAGAACTGGTCCATATGTAGGGATCTGCATACATTATCTGCTGAATAAGGGTATCATTAAGTGTTGAGACAGGCAAAAAGTGTTGAGACAGGTAAAAGAGCCTTGATAGTACAGGGGTTTAGTGCACCCTGTTATTAACACAGCTGCCTGCAATTTCTGCTGGTTCGAATCTCTCCAAGGCTCAAGGTTGACTCAGCCTTCCATCCTTTCTAAGGTAGGTGAAATGAGGACCCAGTTTGTGGGGGCAATAAGCTGACTTTGTATAAAATATACAAAAGAATGAAGGCTATTGCTTAACGCATTGTAAGCCGCCCTGAGTCTCCAGAGAAGGGCAGCATATAAATCAAATTAAAAAAAAAAAACAACTGGTGGCATCAAGGACTAAAGTGGCCCACTGCCTATATATTGAATAAATCCTTGGCCCAACTTCAAAAGCTCATTGCAAGCAACCAGTTCAGACATTTGATATGAGCAAACTCTTCCTTGGAGGAGGAACAGAGAGAGAAATGTGAGGAAAACTGTGATCATGTTGGGGTGGGGGGGAAATGGCGGCTGGGAAGGGAGTGCTAGAGAAGGAGAAGCAGAGAGACAGAAGGGTAGATCCATGCCAGTCCTTTCTTCAGCCCTCCAACCATTAACATGAGAGTTGCTTCACAGCAAATACTTGGGGAGATTAATAACAATGGGTATTGTGATACCGTAAAGAATGATACCAAATGTATGTTTGCATTCCTATGGGAATATAGTATTCAACAGAATACTATATACTTGGCTTAATGGGGCAGACATTTTTGCATCTGGAAGGTTAATCTGCAAGTAAAAGGACCCAATATAAAAGAATCAGACCCACACAGCTGTTGCCAGGTAGAAAAAAAAAATACATGGCCACATCAACCAGATCTCACTCAGTCTAAATCAGATGCATCTGCTTGCTCTTGCTCTTACTTTTTCTAACACTTCAGCTGTTGTTTTTTTTTATGCCAACTTTATGAATGGTATCATCCTTATATTTTGACAGCAGCTTACACATTCTGGAAACTGTTTAGAGGAATAGAAGAGGCTAAAATATGAACTGCACTGGAAGACCTGAAATACTGGATTAGGGATAGATTGTCATGAAGAAAATTGATCTCAGGGGTCACTAATAGCCAACTCTGATGGCACATAATCAATCAATCAATCAAAATACAGAATGATGATGGAAGACACTGCCCAAATAAAGTCTCTTTTTCAAAGTTTATTTAAAATGCTGCCTTCAGTTGAAAATTATACTGGCATAAAATATACTGACCTCATTGCTTGATCTCTATCCAGCCACAGGTATAACGCTTAGAAATAATGGTGTCCTTTTTTGTCAGACTACATGGGTTACTGAACAATAAATCTCAGCTATCAGCCGAGATTCAGGGACCTGGTCACAGCAGAAGCTATATAAGTTTCCTTATTGTAAACAAGACAGTTGGACAGCATTACTTGGTCTGTTGTGTGGATGTTTGGGTGGTTTAGGGGTGGGGAATTTGTGGTGGGTGGGGGGGGTGTTTGGGGATTGTTATGTGTGTTGGACCTGGTCTTTGGGTGTTAAGTGAATTTCATTGTATGGGTATACTGTGTATACCCATACAATGACAATAAAGTTATTATTATTATATTCAGAAGATCAACCTCCTGTAAACATAGAAATTAAGCTTTATGTCTAAATGTCTGGCCCAGGTTTAAATTCTAGTCCTTTTCCTCCCATTTTTGAGTCATCAGATTTGATTATCTCTGCTCTTTCAACCCGAAGACTGGAACCATCTACTCAATGCTTACGTAGTCATATTTTGTATCTCATCATCTTCAGCCATTGCATTAATTACTGTGTGCAAGTTATATTAATGAAAGATACTGATGGATTCCTCTGGATTTCTCTCCCTCTATTTACCAGCTATCAGGAAATATCTATAAATCATTCTCTCTTATATGGGATGAGGGGTGATGAGGCAAGTTTTGACAAAAGTCTAGACTGTCATGTTTAGCCATCGGTCAAAATGTGCTCAGGTTTTGTCTGGATGCCTCACACTAGGGGTGGGGTTTCACCATGAAACAGGAAGAAGTTCTCCCAATGGACCATGTGGGTAACTTCTCCTACACTTGTCCTTTGATCTGCTAAAGTATTTTAAAATAAAGGTTTATTACTGTTTCAAATACAAGAAAGCAAAGACTCAAAGTGAAGCAAGTTCTAGTTTCATCCATTCTGGAACAGTGAGGGGTCCCTGATGCTCTCTGAGTTTCCTTGTTTTCTTGCAAATGTTTCATTACCCAAATTAGGCACCACCATCAGTGCTAGTCATCAGGACTAGCACTGATGATGTTACCTAGTTTGGGTAATGAAATCTCTGCAAGAAAACATGCAAGCTCAGGGAGCACCAGGACTTCTCATGTCAACCCCGAGCTACGAATCTTCTCCTTTCAGGAAGAGTATAAACAGGTATTAAGCACCTGTTTGTATCAAATAGATACAAAGTGCTTGGGTTCTGCAAGACTGAATTCTAGGCTCATCTGCAACTTGGCATGCTTGCTGGTCTTGAGAACAAAAATTCAGCATTCCCAAAACCACAATTTCCCCATAGGAGAAGTTGGGTTCAAATGCTGAAGACCGACAGTGTAAGCAAACAGGTGAAATCTCATTTGTGCCCTATGCAGTTCTAAAGGATGAAAAGGCTACCTTTTTAAAAAAAAAACAAAAGTAATTTGCATGGTTGTTGATGCTGCTGTATCTCTCAAAAACCAGAGGAAGCAGACCTTGTCCTAGTATTTATCAGACACATGCCGCCCATCTGCTATTGCTGGGGTCAGGAAGGATTTGCCGTTAATCCTCTAGACCCATCTGCAGGGGGTTCAAAATGCTGACCACAAAGCTAGATGGGATGAAGTTTATTTAATTAAAAAAAAAAAAAGAGGAACTGCTCCCGAGGTTACTGGAAATTACTCTGAAGAAGAAATTGCTTTTGATTGTGTCATTTCTTGAGAGTGGAGGGCAGGTTCATTTTTTTTATATCAAAATGAAATTGTGCCTAAAAATAAAACTAAGCACACAGCGGTCCACCTGTTGCATCTAGCAACCTACACCAATAAATGAAATTGTTGAGTGAATTTCACAAACAGCTCCAAAGGGGGTCTGCATTAAATCTAGGACAGGTCTAAAGAACTGGAACAGGGTTATGCACGTATGCCCACAACCGGCACCGACATAAGACCCTGGATTTTCATTTTGTGTCACTTTGTTTTTGTGAACAAAGAAGAACGTTTTCTTTTCTAAGCTTGGAATCCCAATGAAGACTGTGTTTTCATTTGTATCTACCTAGAAATTAGATTTTTTTTATATCAATGGAAATTATACCTACAGTAGATGAATGGGATGACACACATATCGATGGAATAAACCTTGTTTGGAAAAATCTATTGATAGACTGAGCAAGCATCCACCTACCCACCTTTTGGCCAAGTGGGCACTCTTATGAACAATGCACTTTGCTGAAGCTACTTGTTCTGACCTAGGCTTCCTGATACAGTAAAAGCACACAATGAGTCCCAAAAACCCTCTTTTTATTTCAACGGCTGGGAATTCTGCTCATTCAGAGCCTGTTCCTTCTCAATCTGTTCATTCACAGATGAGTCCCAAATAGTTGTAAAGAGTCCGACAGAAGTCTGCCACAGTTCTTTGGGATAAGGCTGATAAACACACACCTTTATCTCCTTTGACACGCTGTCAAGACCTATTGCAAGGCCACATGGAACACAGAGTCAGCACGGAGCTGCAGTCTTGAAACAGGCTAGCACGAACAACACTTGCTTCCTGCAAAGGCCCACGTGCCTTTGCTCCTCCTTTATGTCTTATGGGAGGAGCCAATCATCTCCAAGCCTTACTCCTGAGTTGACTCTTTTGTTTTAACTGTTGTTGCCTTCTGGCAGCTCTGCACATGTGCGCACTGGGAACAGGCTCCCCCTGTTCCTCTGCCTCGCTGATGTCCAACTCTGGAGGCTCCAGAGTCTGCACATAACTCCCAGATGGCCCTGGCCCCATCTCTGCCTCCGATGCAGAGCCCTCGTCAGAGCCTTCCCCAGACTCCAGGATTGGCCCATGTTCCTCCCCAGCCTCCTCACTGTCCGACTCTGCTGTCAGGTCCGCAGACCACCGGCAGACCACAACACTACTGATCATTTTTCGTTCTTTAATAATTCCTATGGAGAGTATTCTCACAGGAACTTTATTGCTATTATTTGAAATAAAATCAACAAAGAGGCTTGTGGCTCTTGAAGTCTAACAGATAAGCAGACACAGATCACCATAAAGTAGACACTGATCCACAAAATCTTATGAAATAATATATCCATTAGTCTTTAGGATGCCTTAAGGCCAGTGGTGAAATCTAAAATTTGTTACTACCGGTTCTGTGGGCGTGGCTTGGTGGTGGTGGGGGTAATGTGACTGGGTGGGCATGGCCAATTTATTTTTTTTTTACTTTTAAAACCATTTTTTCTACAACCTCTTCAGCGAAGAGGTTGTAAAAAAAATGCTTTCAAAAGGCTCTGACGATCCCAGCTGAGTTGCCTGATCGTCAGAGGCTTTTTTTCTTTTAAATGCCTCTGACGATCAGGCAACTCAGCTGGGATTGTCAGAGGCATTTAAAAGAAAAAAGGGTTTTTTTCTTTTAAATGCCTCTGACGATCCCAGCTGAGTTGCCTGATCGTCAGAGGCTTTTTTTCTTTTAAAAGCCTTTGGCGATCCCAGCTGAGCCGCGCGATCATCAGAGGCTTTTTTTTTTTTACTTTTAAAAGCATTTTTTTGGCCGAAGAGGTTGTAGAAAAAATGCTTTTAAAAGTAAAAAAAAAAAAGCCTCTGATGATTGTGCTGCTCAGCTGGACATGAGGGGGGGGCAGGGATTTTTGCTACCGGTTCTCCGAACCACCCACCTCCATCGCTACCGGATCGGGCGATCCGGTCCGAACCGGGAGCATTTTACCCCTGATTAAGGCTCTTTGTTATTTTATGTGATCCATATGATCATTGTAAGAAAGGATATGAGAAGTTTATTTATTTAGTAAATTGGCCTATTTATTTATTTTTATTAAATTTATATTCCATCCATTTAGCTATCTAGAGTGACTCTGGGCAGCTTTGTTTTGTGATATGCCAACTTCCTATTTTATTTTTTATTATTATTAAAAGAAGAATATTTTTTTAAAACTATACTCAAGTCGAGCTGGCAATTCACTGGTTGCCTATGAAGCTAACCTCAGTGGGCCATGGCACAGTTTTAAGAAGGGATTGGGCAGTTGTCTGGAATGACATAGAATTTCCTGCTTCAGCAGGGGGTCAGACTAGAAGACCTCCAAGGTCCCTTCCAACTTTGTTTTCTGTTACAGTGCCTGTGCGCTTTGGAATAGAATCCTCACCACCCACGAGATCCATACGACTCCCACCCTGATAGCAATCTGGAAGGTGTTGAAAGGTAGGTAAGCATGTCACCTGTTTCTTCTTCTTTAATTGTTCTAACTTTTTATTATCTAGAGCACCCAGAATGGTTGGAACATCGGGTGTTCTTTAAATCTATGAACTAATTATATAAATAAATAGTCCTCTGTCTCAGCCCCTCTCAGCCCCAAGAAGCTTTTAACACTCGACACTCTGACATAATTTCCCTCCCATGGAATAGATTCTGGATCCTGGCCCAGTTATTGCGTTTTATTTTCAAGATTATTGTTCTGTTTGTAGAACCATGAAATCTGAAAGTGGCTTTTAGTTACGTAGCTGGAATCCTTGATATTTTTAATGTTTTCAAACTAGGCAGGTAAAAATTATATCTTCAGAAAATCTCTGTATGTTAGTAAGCATGGAATTTGACCAAAATAAAAAGATAGGATCATTTTCACATACCTGGACAGGTCCAAGAAACATTTCAAAAGTTATTTTATCCATATAGGTAAAATTACACTCTACAAGAGATCTAGATCACTTTTCTTGACTTTAAGGGTGTGAACTTCCTAAAGTTGAAGTTCACACCTCTTAAAGTTGGCAGAGTTGAGCAACACTGATCTAGATGATCAAATACAACTGTGCAATTTTAATTTTTTTAAAAAAAAATTTTTTTGGGGTGTATTATTTCCAAGATGTGCTCTATTAAAAAGTACCTTATGCAGGGGATAATTTATTTTATTTTATTGTGTCTTTTTCTTTTACAATTATTGACCTTCATGTCCATGATGAAATATTGCTATTTGTTTAATTTCTTGGGGTGTGGGGAGAATCAAGATGGAGCAAGTTCCCAAATAAATCCACATCCCACTTTGGGAGTGAAAAGCAGATTAAATTTTAAAATAAGTAAATAAATAAATAAAATTGCAATGTGTGTTCCCATATGTAATAAATGCCATCTGTTTTTCAGTTAGAAATATTTGCTTCCAGGTTTCAGGAAAATCTTGCCAAAATGTTCTCCGATGGGTGTTTTTTTGCCCTGGGAGGCTCACTTGATAGCCCTGTTGAATAGCTTCAATGATTTTTAACACCGAGACTTGGGTTAGTCTAACAATGCATGTGGAACTCTGTGAAGGGTTGGGAAAGCAGACAGATTGTTCCACAAATTGGGGTAAAATAGATGCCAGGCCTTACACACCAGTATAAAGATAGAGAATGAGAAACTAGTAGCAATCACTACCGCATAGCTCCCAGCGACCAGTAAGATCCCACAGAGTTGGCCTCCTCAGGGTCCCATCAGCTAAACAATGCCGGATGGCGGGCCCGCGGGGGAGGGCCTTCTCTGTGGCTGCCGCAGCTCTCTGCAATCAGTTACCTCCTGAGGTCTGGACCATCCCCACCCTATTGGTCTTCCAAAAAGCGGTGAAGACCTGGCTCTTCCGGCAGGCCTGGGACCGTTGATCTCGCTGCTGCGATTTGGCGAGATCTGGTCATGAATGGTGTGAATGGGTTTTAATTGTTTTTAATGGTTTAACTTTTAATGTTTTATATATGGTTTTTAAATGCATTGTAAGCCGCCTTGAGTCTTTGGAGAAAGGCGGCATACAAGTTGAACAAATAAAATCAAAAGTAGAACAAAGACCAACAGGTAAAAGGTTTGCAGAGGGAGATTCAAACTTGAAATAAATTTGACCGTGAGAGGTATTAAGAACAGCCTTCCTGCTGAAGTCGTAGATGCTTCGTCACTGGAAGTTTTCAAACAAAGACTGGACAGCCATTTGTCTGGGATAGTGTGAGGATTTTTGCTCTGAGCAGGGATTAGATTAGAAGTCCGATCAATGCAAACTTACAACAATGTAGTTTTACAGTAAAGTAGAATTATCTCACCTAATTGTGTTTCCTATCATAAGGCTGACATCAAGCTTGCAAGTCTAAAGATACTTCTCTTCCCCCATCCACATTAAGGTAAAGGTAAAGGTTCCCTTCACACATATGTGCTAGTCGTTCCCGACTCTAGGGGGCGGTGCTCATCTCATTTCAAAACTAGCGCTGTCCGAAGACGTCTCCATGGTCATGTGGCCAGCATGACTAAATGCCAAAGGCGCACGGAACGCTGTTACCTTCCCACCAAAGGTGGTCCCTATTTTTCTACTTGCATTTTTTATGTGCTTTCGAACTGCTAGGTTGGCAGAAGCTGGGACAAGTAACGGGAGCTCACCCCGTTACGTGTCACTAGGGATTTGAACCGCTGAACTGCCGACCTTTCGATCGACAAGCTCAGCGTCTTAGCCACTGAGCCACCGTGTCCCTTGTGTGCTTATGTGGCTCCTTTTAGTGTTGATGTCTATCCCCCAAAATAAATTTTTTAATTTTTTTTTGTTTTGGTAGATTGTTTTAATATTGTACACTGACCAGAATCTCAATGATGCTAGGCAGCCTATAAATTAAAGAAATAAGTAAAATCAAACAATATTCATTAAAAAGGTTTTGTAAAACAATAAAGCAATCTGCCAATAAATTCACAACAGTGAAAATAATATTGATTGTTAAAGCGCTATATTCCTGTAGAGTTGTTACTTTACAGGTGCCCTTTATAAAGCCTCTTTAACTAGGCAACTTCGGGGAGGGGGTAGGAGGGGAGCCATATGTCCCTCAGAGAGAATTCCATAATTAGGGCACCAATTCTGCTTCACGTGGATTTGCATGGCTTTATCTGTAAACAGGGCAGTCTATAAGATGTGGCCAAAAAGATGACACTTTGGTCTCTAACATTTTTAGAACTGACCAATATGAAGATTATTTAGAAATGGTCGATATGAACACTTCCTTGTTTGAAAAAATAAGGTTGGTAGTATTTAAATATGATTTCAATAAATAACACAACACTTAATAAAAAAAAAGAGAAAACACAGAGGGGGAAAGGCAACAACAAACAATAAAATATAAATATATAATAAAATAAATATAAAAATGTAACAATAAAAATATGTTGCATATAGGAAATCATTTAATCTAAATTTTAAATATGCCACTAAAGCTTGACTACAAGGAATAATGCTCATCAGTCTCAGAGCATTAGATTAATAGGATAGGACATATGATTATTTGTGCCCCATTTTAGGAAACCAATTATATTTTGAAAAGCAGTTCTGAACTCAACTTGGCTCCAGACATTATGGGTGCTCCAACACTGTAGGTTTTTAGGAAGAGATTAGATAACCATTTGTCTGAAATTGTTTAGGGCCGTGATGGCAAACCTATGGCACACGTGCCACAAGTGGGCATATCAGTGGGCACACCAGCTCAGCTCTAGACTCCTAGAGAGGCTCTGGAGGCTGGGGACAGCAAAAAATGTCACTTCCTGTCCCACCGGGAATTGGGAAATGGGCCCTTTGAGGCCTCCGGAGGGCCTCCGAGGGAGTGGGAAAAGCTGTTTTCGCCCTTCCCAGATGCATAGAGAGGATCTGGAGCCAGGTAAGAAAGAAAAATGGGTCTACCAGGCCATCGCGTGCCAGGTGCGGGGATGGGAAGGGGGGGGTTGCGCGCGCATGTGCAGGGCAGGGCGCATAGAATTATGGGTGTGGGCACATGCACGCGCAAACCTCCCCCCCTCCTCTCCTGGCACGCGATGGCAAATAGGTTAGCCATCACTGGTTTAGGATCTCCTACTGGAGCAAGGGGTTGGACTAGAAGACCTCCAAGGTTCCTTCCAACTCTGTTATTCTGAAATATACATAAAATAATATATGAATACATCTTTAAAACAGGGAGCACTTCTATCACACTGCTGTGGCCACTATCATGATTTGCCTGGGAGTGAAAAGGTTACCACGGTGAGCAGGGATGAAATCCTCTGATGTCTGCTGCTACCGGTTCTGTGAAATCTGCTACCGAGCGCATGCTTTGTGCACGCATGAGTGCCTGAGATGCACCCGTGCAGTGCTAAAAAAGGAACATTTTGAAGCCTTCTGAGTCTGCAAAGGTAAGTAGAACAGCGAGGGGGGTGGGAATCCGCTGTGCCACGTGATTTAAATTAGCTAGAAAGCAGGAAATCCGACAATTCTAGCTAATATAAATCACACGTCACAGCTGATCATCATCCAGCTGATCGTTGGAAATACCGGTTCGCCTGAACTGGTAGCATTTTTTACTACTGGTTCACCCGAACCGATTCTAACCAATAACATTTCACCCCTGAAGGTGAGTCAAATGCTGGTGGACTCCCACAGGATGCTCCTTAAACATACCCCTATAAAGCACCATGACTGGGAAAAAGCAAAAACATTCGCTATGCCCTCTCTTCTCCTTTCCTTTCCTCTCCTCACCTTTTTCTTATATGAGAAGAAATGTGCCAGTTTAGGCAGGCACACCATCTTATTTTATGACACTTGGCGATCCACAAAATCTCAAGTTCAATTTGATCTGATCTGGAGGAGCTTCACTTTGATGCAGACACCTCTCAAATCCAGTGCAATTTAAAATAGGCAGGGCTCAGCCAAAATCCCTTTTATTCTATCCTAACTGAACTGGAGCTCCCACTTCTGCTGCTCCTGATGATGATGATGATGCCTTAAGGAAAACCAATTTACTCTCTTTGGGATTTTAGAGGTTGCCAGATACCTCCACTTGCACAGTTTATCACAGATGGCAACGATTTGTGGCGTATCTTCTCATGAGGGATTCCTCCACACTCAGCATAAGTAACCCTAAATCGGTGTTTTTCAACCTTGGCAACTTGAAGATGAGTGGACTTCACGTTCCCAGAATTCCTCCTAGCTATGCACTTTTACCCAGTTACCAAGGTTGAGAAACACTGTCCTAAATAGTCATTACACCCCATCTAAGGATCACAAAGGAGAAGAAAAAAGCTTCTGTCTCTTTGCATCAAAATATCCTGCACCTGTCTTGGAGTGAAGAAATTTGGGGAAGTGAAACCAGCTTCCCCCTATGATGTTGTGGTCAAATGTACCAAGAACACACAGCAAAGATTCATACGGATAGGAACAATGGTGTATATTGCATATCGAACTGCTGATTATTAATAACAGTCTTATTAATAATAATCTACTAGATCAAGGATATCCAAGGTTGGCAACTTGAAGACTTGTGAACTTCAACTCCCAGAATTCCCCAGCCAGCATTCCCCAGAATTCTGGAAGTTAACGTCCACAAGCTTTAAAGTTGCCAATGTTGGATACCCCTCTACTATATGGAGGCAGTTTTCCCTACAAAATCATATTATATTTGAAGTTATTTTTATAGCATATAGAGTACTGATGATGACTGCATTTCTGTTTTTTCCCTTTTCTTTCACGTGGAATTGTCTTTTTATTATTTTAATAACAAACAGAATGGTACATTATTATTAGAAGGGGATTTCATTTGTTGTACTCTATATTAGACAATGCAAATTGAAATCTCATGAACGTAAGAATTTGTAACCCCATTTGAGAGATCCGAGGCTCCGAGTTAAATGACCCATCATGCGGCTTTACTTGCATTGTTGATTGTGCTGCTTTCCCAAGCTGCCATACACTTTACTTTTCATATTTATGGTTTTGATTGTTTTTGTTTTTATTTATATTGTTTGTTGCCCAGAGTCTTATTGAGTATACAACTATACAAGTTGAATGAATGAGAAGGAAGGAAGGAAGGAAGGAAGGAAGGAAGGAAGGAAGGAAGGAAGGAAGGAAGGAAGGAGAGGGAGGGAGGGAGGGAGGGAGGGAGGAAGGAAGGAAGGAAGGAAGGAAGGAAGGAAGGAAGGAAGGAAGGAAGGAAGGAAGCTAGGGCGTCATTATTTTTACGTTTTATTTGTTTGTTGTTCAAGATAACAAAAGAAATTATATGGGTAATTCCGCATGTATGAGACTCTCTTAGCAAGAGCCAGGATAATACCATAGAGCAGGGGTGTCAAACTCACATCGTCACAGTGGCATCACGTGACGTATCACAACTTTTTTCCCCTCTGCTAAACCGGGCATGGGCATGGCCAGCATGTGACACATCCGGCACATGGGCCGCAAGTTTAACAGTCCTGCCGTAGAGTGCAAATAGGTGGAGTGAGCTAGGAATTTGTCAAGGCCTGCAACAGTCTGTATAAATTGACAATGGTAGTAAATATTGTGGACACAGCAAAGTGGGGAAGAAAGTAGCCCATCTTGCAAACAAACAAACTAACAAACAAATAAGTAATTTACACATTTCAGTAAGCACCTCAACCCAAACTCCAAAAAGAGAGTTCCATCTTGAGATGAATTTTTTAAGCTATAAGGGGAACAGACAGAAGTTCAAACAAGTTTATAGCTAAACGACTAAGTGATTTTACAGTGAATCTGCAAATGGTTCCTGATGCCCCGATATGGAAGAGTGACAAAACTGAAAGTATTTTTGACTCTCGATTAGATATTGACATTAGGAAATGTGTTAGGAAGTGAAAGATCAGGAATAGGTTTCGTGTGTGAAATAAAATGGCAAGGACTGCTTTGAGTCAAGCTTGACTCCTGGTGACTATGTGAATATACCCTTGTCCTGGCAGCAGTACAAAAATGGCTGACCATTGCTTGCTTCCAGGACAGCTGATGGGCTCTCCTCCAGGTACAAGCCAGGGCCATCCCTGCTCAGCTTTTTCTAGGTCAACCAAGGTTGGCTAGTTGCTGCCATCTGCTGTTTTATGTGAAAGGGCTGGAAATTCATTTCCAATAATGAGAGCTAATTCATAGCTGCTGAGTTCCAGTTACATTCAATTTCTGAAATAAATGTTTTCTAAGAACCTTTTTTTTAAGTAAAGGATTGCTGGAAAGAGAAGAAAAATTAAAACAGGATAGACCCAGAAAGCTTTGATTCCTCAGTAACATTTTTTATTCATCTTTATTTGCATTTTGATACATCCAGATATCTGCTTGGCATCAGTGATATCAGACAATTTATTTTTTATTATTATTAAATTCTTATGCCACCTATCTACCCTAGAAGGATGGAAGGCTGAGTCAACCTTGAGCCTGATGAGATTTGAACTTGCAATAATTGCAGGCAGCTGGTGTTACTTAACAGTGCTTTAGTCTGCTATGCCACCAAGGGTACAAGTTATAATTACTTTATATTTATATAATTAATTATTATGGTTGGTCACACAGTCAGCCAGATGTTTAGATTGGATTTTGCAGGTCTTTGTGTTTTGTAATTTTCTCCAGGTTCTTGTGTTTATTTTTATAATTCATCACATGGTCAGACAGATGTTCAGACCAGATTTGGTATTTTTTAATCTATTTATCAAGTCCTTCCCAAGAATTTGGATAGGCAGATGTTGAAGTTTGATGGTGTTACAGATATTGTCACAGAATGTAAGCTGTTCTGAGTAAAGCTGCCTTTTGTAATTGACTGATTGTGAATTTTTCAATGCTGATGGTGCTCAAGTGGTGCTCCAGTTGTTTTGGGATTGCATCCAGGACTTCTTATTTTGCTTTCTTTTGCATAATCATTCTTTTACTATTTGTGGGTCTTTGTATTTTGTTATCTTCTCTAGTTCCTTCTCTTCTGTTCTGTTGTCTCCAGCTGTTGCTATGTCTACTATCCAGTGGACATAGAAAGACTTTCTTGTCTTTCTTTTCGACAATTGTTAAGTTTGTTATGTGGCACGTGCCTGTCTGTTTGAATTCTAGAGTCCCAGAACAATTTAGCTTCTTCTTTTTCTATTATTTTCTCTATTTTGTGGCCCCATCAGTTCCTGCTTGCAGGCAAATGATTTTTTTGCAGATCTTCCAATACACCATTATTGTAACTTTGCCATGAGTTGCTTGTAGTCAGTCTGTGTGATCTTCTTGCAGCAGTTAACCAGGTAGTTTCTTCAGTTTCTTCAGAGGCGGTAGTTTCTATTTGTTGTTGTCTTCTCAATTCTGGCTTTGTAAGTATGTGTTCTTAAGGCTTGGTATTATGTAGACAGAATTATCCCCTCTGTTTCTTTCTTCAACTTTCCTGCTGTAGCCATTGCCAGATTTTGTCCCACCAGCACTGCCAGAGGAAATGCGCATGTGGGTGACTGCAATGCCCACGTTCAGCAAAAACCACCAAGGAAGTTGTTTGTTTTGTTTGTTGCTTTGTTGCTGCTACTCTACTTCTTCATAACATAATATGGAGACTTTATAATTTAAGATTGAATTGTTAAATAAATTTCACATTGTCAGTATTTAGATTTTATGGAATCCTGTAACATCTAATGCATTTTCTCTTTCATGAAACCTTGTTAAGCTTTGAGATGGTGAGAATAATTTGCCAGCAAGTTTCATATGTATTTCATATGTATTTGCAAAAGCAAAGAATTAAAACTGGAAAGAGAGAAAAAAACCCCACCAAGAAAGGTTTGGAAGTTAAGCAAAACTTGATAGATTTTTATTATTATCTTATTTGGTCTGCTTTTTTTTCTTTAATGTACTGGCCATGTAATGCTTTGTTATCCCGTGCCTCTTTTTTTATTCTTCATTTGATCTTTCCTGTAGGCCATTTTGGTCTCCTCAGGACTTAGTATACTTATACTTATACTATACTTTATTCATTAAACATGAAACTCAGTCAACTGAACATTCAAAAATGCATCACAAATACCATTGACTGGTGCTAATGGTTGATACGGGTTGCTGCCAGCATCCTAGGTATCAACCAAGTACCTTCTTAAGATGTACGATGTTCCAAGTAGCACAGTTTTTTGCAGTTCTGCTGGTGTTATTGCAGGAAGCTGCAATTTCTTGATGTGTTTTGTAAAATTCTTGGACATGGTACCAAGTGTCCCAATGACAATGGGTATCACTGTTACATATTTCATCCATAGCTGTGTAGTTTTGATGGCCAGTCACAATATTTCATGATTTTTTCCATTTTTTTTTCTTCGACTCTGGCGTCTCCTGGTACAGCGATAATAATCAATAAACTGTACGCTTCGGCCCTCGACAACCATGATATGTGGCGTGTTATGTTCCAAATGACAATTTGTCTGTATTCAAAAGTCCCACAAGATCTTCACATTATTATTATTGTTGTTGTTGTTTTTGTTCTTATTGGTTGGCATTATTATTTTCTGTACTAACACTTTCTTCCAAGGTAACCTAATGCAATTTTAAAAGAAAAAATAGAACCCAATCTTAAATAATAGTGTGAAAATAAAAATAACTGTCTTTTTAAAGTACTAAATATAAAAGGTAAATTAAAGTTCATAAAAGTTGGCATGCCCAATGTGAATGGGTGGAAATTTTTCAAAGGGAGATGAGGTACAATGTAGAGCCACAACTGCATGTGGAGATGCCATGGGAAAGACTATCATAAACAACCCTCTAGTCTTTGACGGGTGTGTGTGTGAATATTTATTTTGATTAGAATTCTATGAAGAAAACACACAGAGAGAGTCAATTTTTGAAGGGCCCCTGAAAATCATGTATATTATTTACTTTAAGATTAATAGACAAGACCACTGTTGACTGTCAAACTAAACAGAAACATTGCAAAAACACGCCTATCATTACCTTTTTTGTCCAATGATCCAGGCACTTTATTCCTGACGTGACCTTGGATTCAGAGTCTTTATTCTGCTCTGCTTTGAACTGGGTTGCATAAACTTTATGCAAATAGTCCAATATAATCGATTCATCTAATCTTTCCCAAACTAAATGCTTTTCAAATCAAGCTGACAACTTCTTAGACTTTGCTTTGAGTATTTTTTTTTCTCCAAAAGTGGTCAAGAAGGTGGTATGGAGGCAATCAATAAAGAGAGAAGGAATATAGTTGTATTACAATGGATTGATTCAGGATGACGAATGATGGATGATGATGATGATGATGATTTGGACTTGGGTTGAAAATGTGACTGATATTTCTCTTTGCAATTTTCAGACATCAGATTTTTTTAAAAAGTTTTGTTTATGCTAATGATATGTAGCTGAACAATCTATTTCAGGATGAGGATAATGAATAATGATGATGATGACGATTTGGACTTGGGTTATGCCTCAAAGGTGTTGAACATCCCAGATTTATCCTTGATGTCCTCCTGAATTTCATACAGCTGTGCTTGAATTTATACAGCTGTATCTGGAATTCCAGGAATTAAACTTGTGAACTTGCAACAATAGTGAAGTGCTTCTAATAACCCCTTTCTTTTGAAGATCATGGACCATAATCTGCCATGCAAGTCTTGTGCAGGTTTCTAGATAGATGTATTTCAATTCCTAGTCAAGACCTAAGAGAGAGAGAGAGTGATTGGCCAAAAGTCCACCAGCTAACTTCCATGTCTAAGGGAGAACTAGAATCTGGATCTACCCTCTTCAAGTCCAACACATCCATTCTCTTTCTTGCTCTCTCTCTCTCTTTCTTAAAATCAAACTATGAATTATAAATATTTAATATACCCTTTAGAAACATCTCCCCATGGAAAAATTAAAAAGTTAATTAACTTTATAAAAATAAATTTCCTCCCTCATTATCCATCCTCAAAACTGAATGTTTAAATACTACATTTCACTCCCATTTCTATTTTCAGTGTAGATCAAGATTTTTTCATGACCATGCAATATGATTACTAAATATGTAGAATTAATTGAAACATTTTAAAACATTAATATGTAGTACAGTAACACAAAACATTCCAAGATACTGCACTTGATATGTAAAATTATTCATGTTTTTTCCTCCCCCAACTGCCAACTATGAATACATTTGATCACTTTTTTGCTAGCAGATCAATAATAACAATAACAATAATAATCCCTCTCTGTCTCTCTCTCACACAAGCAACTCTCCAAACCTCTTTTCAGGGACGGGGGGGAAACCCTAATTTTATTTATATATATATATATATATATATACACACACACACACACACACACACACACACACACCTCTTTCTTATAAATGCCTAAATATCCATGTAGTGCAAACTTAAAAGAGCTGTGGTGGCATAGTGGTTAGAGTGCAGTACTGCAGGCTACTTCTGCTGACTCACGGCTGTCTGCAATTTGGATGTTCGAATCTCACCAGGCTCAAGGTTGATTCAGCCTTCCATCCTTCCGAGTTCAGTAAAATGAGGAGCCAGATTGTGGGGGGCAATATGTTGACTCTGTAAATTGCTTAGAGAGGGCTGTAAAAGCACTGTGAAGCGGCATATAAATCTAAGTGCTATTGCTATTGCTATAGGATTGGGAAGACAGAAAGAGGATAAGGCACAGAAAATTGGAATGTTTCTCTGTTGGACAAGGAAGACCTGATCAAAAGGCAGTGAAATACGGTGATGGCACCAAGGCAGGGGTGAAATCCAGCAGGTTCTGACAGGTTCTGGAGAAATTCTGAGCAGTTTGGAGAACCAGTGGCAGAAATTTTGAGTAGTTTGGAGAACCGGCAAATACCACCTCTGGCTGGCCCCAGATTTTGCAATATCCTTCCCCCAGGAGTGGGGAGGGAATGGGGATTTTGCAGTATCCTTCCCCTGCCACGCCCACCAAGCCACGCCCACCAAGCCACACCATGCTCACAGAACCAGTGGTAAAAAAATTTGGATTTCACCATTGCCCCAAGGTTATATTTATGTAGATCTAGCAACTTCTCAATCCTACAGTAGGAGGAATTTCTTTCCTTCTTTCACTATCTACATACACAGATATTAGTGGACAATTTCATCTGTTGCCAACTCTGTTTAATATCAATATAGGTTGTTTTCCTCACTATTGATTTATAGTGATTTTTACTGTCACTGGCTATTTTTATGGTGATGTAAAGCTTGTCTTCATTACTTTTATTTGAACACAGTCATAGTGGTGGTTGGATGCCACCATAAGACACTATAAATGTCTACTAAGAAAATAGCAGTGATCTGATATGTAAGAAATGCTTGCTAAAATATAATTGACAGGAAGAGTGGTTAAACTGGATTAAAGGCAAGTAGAGACACTTCTTCAATTCTTCTATTTGTAAAGTATATCTCATGGAATCCACTATGTTTTCAGATTTCCAATCCATACTGTTGCCAAATGCAGTTTTGTTGACCTTCGACAAAGCTAAATTATTGTATCATGTAACTTCGGAACAGTCTTTTTCCTATCTCATAATCAAGACAAATTCCAAAATGACAACTGTTTTTTAACATATAAATTACAGACTCTGTTCCTTAAGCACCTAGAGTAATGGATGCTTTTTTAAAAGAAAAAAAATGGAGTAACATTTCATAAATCAAAAAATTGAAAACTTCAAATCATGCAACAACATCTGAACATGGTATTAAAATTAAAGTTTATACATGTGATATAACTACTTCTCATTTGCATACAGACAACAGATTAGATCTTCTTTGACAGAGTTTGTCTATGACATGACCTTCTTGATTATCTGTGTAACTTAAAGATGAATCTGACTCTGATCAAGGTTGACTAGTTATTGAGTTGTAAAATTGACTTTCCACTCCCACACCATCTTTTGTAAGGCAAATGTAAGTTTACCTAACTTGAAGCTAACACCAATTTTCCACTAAAAATATTAACCAAACACCCGGAGAAATGGTCCATGTAACTCTATGTACTGCTTCAATAAAATTAATAAAGCAGATGTTGACACTTCTAGCTGGAGTCATATTTTCACCCACTGCACACCAAACACTGAAATGACACTAAATTCATTTAAAATAAATGTGTGGCATTGTTATTTGAAATGATACCTAATTTAATTTTGGTGTTTGGAATTCAGTGATTGGAAATTATTAATACTCTTGTCTAATGTTGGAAACAGATTGTTCAGCTATATATTATTAGCATACGCAAAATTTCCCCCACCCCACCCCCAAAAATCTGATGCCTGAAAATTGGAAAGAGAAATATCAGTCACATTTTCAGAGAATAGAGAATTCAGATGAAAATAAAAGCCTGAAATCCTTGTCTCCCAATGGAATTCTCCAGAACCAAAAACTGAAATTCTTTTCAGATCTTCTCAGAGTAATTTAGTAATATGTAGATGATCTTCTCCGTACAATATTTATACATCTTTCAACTCACGTGCTTATGGAAGTTCAAAACCAGTGGAAGCACCACACTTCTGAAATGAATTAAAAGATGAAGTAAACCGTATAATCCACTGTAACAACAGAGAGCTTTGAGGTCGCCATATTGCTCAAATCTTGTGTAAGCAGAACTTAAATATCAGTCCTGCTCTCCAATGTTCAAATTTGTCAGTATTCAGGATTGATTCCTACATGTATCTTTGCCAGCAAACCAAGACGCCTAAAATTGCAAAGAGAACAATGACTTAGCTTAAGATCATGGCAACATTTGGAAAAAGGAAGGCATAGAAAAGCTGCAGTTTCTCCTATAGAATACGGCCTGGGATAATGCTACAAAATGAATTATTATTTTGTTAGTTCATTTTTGCAATGGACTGGTGCCAGAATACAAGTAGCACATTGCTCTGTCTCATGATTTGGCATGAAAACGTGACATATCAACTGAATTTTGATTTGGAAAAGGAATAATGATAATTGTTGGCCAGCAGCCCTAATGCTAGGAAAGACACAAGCAAAGTGCAGGTTCATCTCCAAAAGGTGCTCACCTCCATTAGCCTGTGTACGTCTCTTTTCACTACCCATGCATGCAAAAGTAGATGTTGCCATTCCAATGTATTGTACCCAGCAAGATGACATTTAGACATATAGTTGATATTCCTTTTTAGTTTTAATGGTTGCCCGTCCCTTGGACCCTGGTGAAGAAGAGAGCCTTCTGGTTTAGGAAGAAACCTTACTTCTTGTTTCATTTCTTTTTCTGGGGTCTAATATGGAAAGCCTAAGATTGGGCCATTAAGCGGCTAACTATGGAAGGCTTGCAATGTTTTGATCCGCCGTGTCTCTACGCCGCTGCGCTCGTGAATGGTTTGATTGCATGCAGAAGGCTTAAGCAACTAAGTCACACCCCTGAATCAACATGAAGGGGTTTTAATCGTAAACTTGGTGACATAAAGACAAATGCCGAAATCTTAGGACCAAATTATTTCTAATTGCTGTTCAACAGGGGACATAACATTAAACTGGCAATTTGCATATGGGGGAAGGACACACGCTGTATTGTTTTAAACAGGTTTACCAAACATATCATTAGTGGCAACTACCAGCCACCTTTTTTGTTTTTTCTTTAATTTATAATTAGAGCTCCACTCAGCGTTGAACAGGCCAACTTCATCCTCCTCCAGCTAGTGCTTCTTTATCAGAAGATTATTGGAGCACACCGTCCGCAGTGGGGGGTAAAGATCAGATCTAAGTGGAACAGCCAGTTGGACAGAAAGCATGGAGATCAGTGGGGATCCAGCTGGAAGCTTCTGTTTATGAATCCCAACATTCAAATGCACAAGTACTAGAAATAAACCAAACATACAAAGCCAGAAATGCATATATTGCATTTAAGAGGCCAGAAGAACTTGAAGTTGGAAATCAAATCTTTCCTAGATTAAGAGCTTGGCAAGAAATGTCAGTGTGATATTATTACCTACAGTAGGGATGAGAGCTCCACCCATCACCCCCCACCCCCACATCTCTTTCCTTTATTATTACAGTTCATTGTGCCTTGCCAGTTCCATGACTCCTCGATTAATACATTTAAAAGAAGTTCTAAAAATAATTAATTGCCGTCCTGGAACATGAGTTATTTGCAGTAGCAATTGATGTGTTCAAATCATTGCTATGTTACTGATGCATCCATGTCCATGAAAAAAATTGCAAAAAAATGCAATCTTTGTTCAAACTTTGCATCTTTTGTGCAGTACTTGTGTGGAAAAATAATAATATAAAACACAAGTAAGGTAAAAACACCAGTAAATCTAAATCTAACAAAGGGTAAAGGGATAAGGGAATATCTAATGAATTCTATATAGCTCAAGACTGGATACAGTGAGCTAAGTTAAACAGGAGAATGATGAAAAAATTGATTTAATTTACATTTTTTGCAAACTGACTAATTTGATATTTTCAAAGTAATGTATATATCAGAATGCTGTTTTTCTTTGAAATCTGCACTGCTGTGATTTTTATTTCTTTTACCCTATCAAAAATCTATACTTACTATTGTATAGTATTAAAATAACATACAAAAATAGGTATACTGAGATATATATTTCACTGAGTTATTAGACAAATTGTGTTAACCTTTGGGAAAATATTTAAACAGCTTAAAGTGATTGAGTTAGTGAATTTAAGAATAGAAAAATGAGAAACTGAAAATGTTTGATTCCCCAAAGAGAGTATAAAAATTCATTGGTGCAGTTCATAATTTCAGTATTAATTCTTCTCAGTTATTTGGGTGGTTTTGCTTTGTAGGTGCCAGTCCACCTTCAGAAACCTTTCGTCCGAGTTTTGCTCTCTAAAAAAATTGTTAAGTACAAATAGGATCATTGTTAAGCACTATACATACATTTCATCATTTGGGCAGGGAGATAAGGTAATTTGATACACAATAAACCAACTGGCTGTGGCATTATTTAAACTAAGACGTCTAATTAAATGGTCTGTCTCTTAATTTTTATCAGTTAATTTTGAAAATTAACTGATTATAGACAGAGATAAATGGACCTAGGGGAGGGGTGGGGGTTGGCCCTAGAAAGTTAATCTTTGATTTCTAATTTTGTAACTGAAAGTGGAACAGTTGAATGAAGTAACATTTTGGAAATAAGCATTGAGAAAGGACAGTTTCCTGAGCTGTGTGCAATTACGGCTTTAGTCCACCACACGTTTTCCATTAAAGTAAGGCTGGGAGAACAGTGGTAAATTTGGGGGGCGTGGGGGAGCCTGGGGAGGTTATAAAAAAAAGTCAAGGTGGTAGGTGTGGGTTCAAATTAAAGTCCCAGCCATATATTTATCTATTTATTTATTTGGCAAAAGTGGCAAAGGGCAGCGCTTTAATCACACAATTGTGGCCCGTATCTTGTCTACTTCAGTCGCCTCCTCATGGATGCTCCTGGTGAGATGCATAGATATGAAGGAACAAAGAAGTAGCACTGTATAGTGTACAATTATTACTCTCCACAAACCCTTATGTCAGGGGTGTCCATCCTTGCCAACTCTAAGACTTGAGGACTTCAACTCCCAGAATTCCCCAACCAGCATTCCTCAGAATTCTGGTAGTTGAAGTCCACCAGTGGTGGATTCCTCCTGGTTCGGCGTGGTTCTCCCAAGCCGGTAGCGGTGACGATATGATGTCACCGAAATGGTTCTGCCTCCCCGCCCCCCGCCCCCCCGCCCCCGTGTTATTCTTAACTTTTATTTGGCCCCACCCTCAATCTATTGCTGCCTCCTAAGTCCCAGCTGATGGCTAGAGGGAAAAAAACTGTTTAAACTCTTGCCGCGGGGCTTCAAAGGGCTGCCCTACAGCTGATCATTGTTAAAAGAAAACAAATGAGTAGACCAGTGCCTGCAAAAATACGTGAGTAGATCAGTGCCTGCAAAAATAAATGGGTAGACCAGTGCCTGAAAAAAATAAATGGGTAGATCGGTACAGCTCTGCAAGCAGTTAAGAGCCTGGTAGACCAGTACCTCTGCTAAATCCTAAATAATTGTCACATGACCATCAAGCCACGTCCACAAAATAAGCCACGCCCATAGAACCGGTAGTAAAAAAAATTAGAACCCACCCCTGAAGTCCACAAGTCTTAAGAGTTGCCAGGGTTGGATACCCCTAACTTATATTATTGGCATGAGGGGCCTTATCAGTCTTGCTCCACCATTTGGTGGTCAAAGCATGGCTCCAGTTGAAGAGAATAAATTATTACATTGTGCCTACCATGGTGACAGGCTCCAGGGGTGGAGCAGTTCCTCTGGTTTATTCATTCATTTTATAAATGATCTGATGAGTACAAAAGAACAATGAAAATAAGAAGATAAATGCAAAGTTATAAATGCAAAAGAAAATGATCAGTAAAATAAATACTTGAATCAAATAACAAGTTAAGAGTTTGGTGAAAGAGATGCATCTCTACAGATTACCTAAAGACTGACAGGATTGTGACTAACTGCAACTCCTGAGGAACTTTAGATCCTTCCCCTATGCCAGAAAGATGAGTTTCTTATAGCTGTGGTATCTTTGAAAGGGCTTTTCCTACCAGTATTAAAAAGTTTCCAAGTTTATATTGGGACAAGGTTCCTTAGACAGTCTGGCACTAAACATGTTTAGAGTTTTCTAGAATTCTATTAACGTTTGTTTTGGCTCCAATTTAGTGTTGACCACCATTAATTGTATACAGGAGCAATGATGGGATTCAAGTAATTTAACAACCAGTTCTCTGCCCTAATGATTTCTTCCAACAACCAGTTTGCCAAACTGTTCAGAAGTTAACAACTAGTTCTCCCGAAGTGGTGCAAACTGGCTGAATTCCACCACTGGGCTTGAGCAATAAATCAGTTTGACCAGAACATAATGTGTGATCCTGATTATTCACACCTGAGAGTCCGCTTAGATACATATGTCAAACCCAAGTCCAGTTCATTACTTTTCCATAAGAAAACAGAGGTTGACTTACCAAAGAAGCTCTTTCAGTTTCAGACATTACCAATACTTGCAACTGATATTCCATTTAAACAATGGCAGAGGGATAGCTCTAAGTTCATATGGCAAGAGGGAAAAAAAACCCCCAAGAATTAGATACAGACTACTGCAAGATGCTAAGGAAAGAGAGGGGTTAAGTTTACCAGAATTGAAATTATATTTTGATGTTTGGTCTGTTTGGTCTGGCTAAAAGAATGGGTGAACCTTCATAAGAGGCTACTTGACTTAGAAGGTCATGAATTAAGATTTGGATGGCACCGTTACCTGTGGTATTACAAGGTTAAAGTAAATGTTGATTTCAACCATCATTTTGTTAGACGTGCAATTCTGAGAGTTTGGAATAAATATAAAACAAGGTTTTCTACAAAGGTTCCTCTTTGGGTTTCCCCACAGGAAGCTTTTTTCAGAAAAGAAATGGTGACAAAGCCGAATTGGTGGATTTATGGTAAAATAATACCTTTTAATTTTGGTGACCTACCCTGAAGTCTAAGGAGTAGTTAGAATCAGAAGGTCATGTCTGCCATTGGTTTACATATTTACAACTGAAAGAAAGGTTTAAATTATACAAAAAGGGTTATTGGTTTGACTTCATTAAAAATGAATTGGAAATCCTAATGTGTGGTAGTGATGAACATATTATTGCTAAGGTCTATAAAATGTTATTGAATTTGAATCTGGAATGGGAACATGTAAAGCATTGCATGATTCAGTGGGCAAGGAACTTTGGATATAATGTAATGCCTAAACAATGGGAGAATATGTGGAAGAAAGGTTTAAAATTTACATTAAATTATAACTTAAAAGAAAATTTCTATAAGATGATGTATCATTAGTATTTAACTCCAGACAAGTTGTCTAGAATGTATAAAGATATTTCAAATGAATGTTGGAAATGCAAATGTAAAGAAGAGTTTTTATCATTTATAGTGGATGTGTGATAAAGTAAAGAAATATTGGAGTAGGATTCATAATTTAATACAGAAAATTCTTAAAGTGGATATAAAGGGGAAACCAGAGACTTTTCTTTTGGGTTTAAGGAAAAAGACTTGGAAATTTTTTTGAAACCTTTACATGACAAATCTACGTACAAAAATACTCTATGCACAGGAATGGAAGGACATTTTGATCCCCACAATGGACGAATGGCTGCAAAAATTGATAGAGTTAGCAGAGATGGCTAAATTGACTGCTTTGGTAAAAAAAAAAAATACAAATACGTTTATTTCTACTTGGAAACCGCTTTTGGACTTTGTGTCTGAGGTGGAAAAAAAATGAAACATTGATTTTGAGTTCTACCAATTAAATAGATTAGTTGTTATAGAAATGGCTAGTTGAAACTATTATGTAAAAGTAAAAAGTTGAGGTTTGATGTTAATGCCGTATTCTACTGCACCAAAGGGAGTCAGAAGTCAATACCTTTTCTTTCTTTCCTTCTCTCCTTCTTTCCCTCACTTTCCCCTTCGCTTTTCCCTTCCCTATCTTTCCTACTATTTGCTTTTGTATTTTCTTTGTACACTATGTTATAACACAAATTAATAAAAACTGTTAAACTTGAAGAAAACAGAGGCTGACTTCAAAGTTGACCATCACAGATAAATACATAAGTGGACTAAGCAATAAGAAGACGAGTCATTTAACTATAGCCATGCCCAATACAGTGAAATGTATTGCACTATAAATCACACTAACTTTATAACAATACGTATAACTTACCATATGCATCTTTATGTAAATGTATTTGCCTTTCAGTTATAATATCTCCTGTTTTTAGCAATATAAAAAGGATCCCCCCCCTTTTTTCTTGGCTTAGTTCTCTTTTCACCATAATCTTTGATTTGTTTGGGTTCTGCTCTTTTGAAAAAGCATGGATTAGAGCAGTGGTCTCCAACCTTGGCAACTTTAAGCCTGGAGGACTTCAACTCCCAGAATTCTGGGAGTATTACTCCCTTTTTGTCCTGCTTGTGAATTTTTTTGGAAAAAAGCTGGTTGGTGGCCAGCAGAAACAATGTTGGATAAAATAGCCTGATTCACCAAATCAGGAATAGGCAACTTTTCAATCATGAGAGACATATATGGAATGTTCACATAAAAAGGCAGCCATTGAGGAGATTCACAGAAGGTCAGAGCAGCCAAATTATAATAAATAGGGAGGATTCACAAAGAGCCTTGGTGGCGCAGCGGATTAAAGTGCTGTTAAGTAGCACTTAGTTGCCAGCTGCCTGCAATTACTGCAAGTTCAAATCTCACCAGGCTCAAAGTTGACTCAGCCTTCCATCCTTCCGAGGTAGGTAAATTGAGGACCCGGATTGTGGGAGCAATAAGCTGACTTTGTATAAAAAAGAGCACCGCTTAGGGGGACCAAAAGCCCTACTAAGCAGGTATATACAAAAAGTATGAAGGCTATTGCTTAACACATTGTAAGCCACCCTGAGTCTCCGGAGAAGGGCGGCATATAAATCGAACCAATAAATAAATAAATAGTGAGTACTACAGTACTACATCACTAATTTTCAGAAATCCCCCGTCCTTCCTTCTAGCATCAGGATGCTCTATCATCCCAGTTTCTTTTCTTTTTGTGGGACTGATGGGCACAGCATCAAGGAACCCACACATTTTCATTTTACAAGAATGCTTCTGCTTATACATGGCGACAGAAATTATTGTGTACTAAATAAAGATGCACTGGGTCCTTGGTTCTCTCTGAGCCTGGTTGCTTTCTTGCACATATTTCATTACACAGCTAGGTAACATTAGCAGTGCTAGGGTCACCTGCTAATGTTACCTAATTGGGGTAATGAAATGTGCAAGAAAACAGCCAAGCTCAGAGAGACCAAGGACCCCACACTTCAACCCTGAGCTTCTATTGAAAGGAAGATGCTGCTAGAGTAAAGGACTTTGGTTTGAAACATGCCAACTTCTCATTTAAAAGGAAAAAAATAAATAAATTATGTTTTATAACATAGTCACAGGTATCTATGTATTCTTCATTAGCTGTCCCTGAGCTGGTCTTCCCTTTTTCTAATTTCATAAGTTGAATTGCTCCTTTCATCCGACCTGCTGTGGCATCTAACTAAAAGTCTTGTCCATCTTTGTTACAAGATTTTTTCAGACCCTTCGTGAGGAACCAGAGAAAAATGGTGTCTAGGATGCAGGAGTGCTCAATGGTATTTACCCTCAGCATGCACGCTAAATAAATGGACAGGGGAATGGTTTCTTCCATCATCCCAAATTAAAATTCATACCCTTTAACCTTCTGAAATAGCCAAGATCTCTGTCGTTAAGACTGATTCATAGGATGCCTTGATATTCTCCATTATTTGTATGCCTGGGAATCCCAAACAAACATTTGTGAAATCCATTTTGAAAGACGTTAACACTTGTGAAACCTGTGTGCCCCAGAGGGATTAGATAAATTTCCATGTCAAATATTTGAAGCGGAGCACTTCTGCAGAAACAGTGGGCTTTTTTGTGTGTGTTTTGATGCCTTTCATTTCCATAAACTAGATTACTTTCTGAAATTACTTTCACACAGAGAACAGTTTCTATTGAATTCCAGTCAGTGAGCTCCTTGGAGTGTGAGGTGAATAAAAATATCAGCAGGCCAAATGTCACTTCCAAGATTTGCAGGCATTTGGGTTTCATAAAGAGGGCAGAATGAGTTTCAGATTTTTATCTTGGAGAGAGTTAAAGATACACCAAACCAGATTGTCTTAGAATAATTGCTAATCTGCTCCCTACACTATATAGCTCATTGGTTTCCTTTTCTTCTCATATCTTGCTAATAAGAAGTTGATCTATTTGTTTGAGGAGAGATTTTCTGGCCGACTCTTGAATACCATAGTTTGCCTCTTCCAAAGACTAACACAGTAGTTACTATTACCACACTTTGGTGCTGCAGAGAAACAAAGAAGTCAAGAAACCTAGTGCAAACCTGTTAGGGACTTCACCATTTGTCATTGGTGGTATATTGATTCATGTGCATGGCACTCTCTGCTCTTGGAAGGCTAGAAAGGATATTGGTAACTACAGAAACTCCCCACATGCAATCTACTCTATTTTCTACCACCTCCTATTTCTGTGTGATGAGTAATTAACTAAGCAGAGAAGCCCTCCCAAAATTGTGAAAGAATGTTTTTTTGACAAACATACTAGTAGGAAGTTTTCAAAAGTTCTTTTTTGAAAATATTTCATTGTAACACTAAAGTAATATTGCTATTTCTAAAATGGAGATGACCTGCTGGGTAGTTTCTACTATTTTGTTTTCGGTTTCTTAGTATAGCTAAGAGTATTGTGCAAACAGTATTTCCATAGATCGATCGATCGATCGATCTATCTATCTATCTATCTATCTATCTATCTTTCTTCCTTCCTTCCTTCCTTCCTTCCTTCCTTCCTTCCTTCCTTCCTTCCTTCCTTCCTTCCTTCCTTCCTTTTTTCAATACGTTGCCAGTGCTCATATCAGAGTGAAAAAGAGAAAGCCACTTTGATTGTCTACCTGGCAGGGATGAAATCTACTTACCTTCCCTACCGGTTTGGAAGTGCGCATGCTATGCGCATGCGTGAGTGGAGCGAGTGCGCACATGCACACCACGTGCAATTTTGGACCCTCTGTGCATGCTCAAAGCCTTCTTCGCATGCTCAGAGGGTCAAAAACAGGTTACTTCCTGGTTAAAACCAGGAAGTAACAACATCTGGGTGTGTGGCGGAGCCTCCTGCTGCCGCCACTACCAGTTCGCTGAACCACCCGCCACCACTACCGGTTTGCCCGAATCAGTGCAAACTGGTAGCATTTCACCCCTGCTACCTGGCTTATATATCATGATTCATTTGGGATTGGTTTTATTAATATGCCAGAGGTATATGGACACCTATTTCTTTTCTTTTTTTTAAAATGTAACTGTCCTTATTATCTTGTTAGAAATGTTTTGCATGTTTTGTTAATGTAATTCTGAAGCTAAGGTAAAGTGCAAATGAAGAAACTGAAGTTATGCTCCAAGTCTAGATTTATATATATCTCCGAGATTCTAACTTTATATATATAAATTGAAATTCAGAAAGAGAAAAGGTTCAGTGAACAATGCACTAGACTAGAACAACCATAATGACAAGAAGAGACAAAGAGTGGAAATCCTAGAACATCTCAATGTTTTCATGCAAACTCTGCACCCAGGACAGGAAGCTACAGTCCAGACTGAATGTGAAGAAGCAGGCTGGCTCCAGATCAGCAAAGGAGTAGGATAAGGCTGTATATCCTAACCCTTATTTTTTCAAACTACTGTACATGCTGAATATAGAGTGGGAAGAGCTGGATAGGAAGTTCAATATGATTGTAAATTAGAGAATCAATAATAAACTCTGCCCTAAACTGATAACATTATTTTGATAACTAAAAAGGCTAATGATCTGGAGACTCTTGATTGAAAGTCAAGGAGCAGAGTGAAAAAAGTAGTATGAGATTATACATAAGGACAGATATAGCAACCACCTGTAGAATTGACAATGAAGATACTGCAGACAATCCCTGGATTTTCAATAGCAAAGGAACCAGTGGTCAGGCAGGAAATATGCTGCAGGCCGTTATTTGACTGAATACCCTTAAAGGCCTTCCATAAAAGAAAATATATTCAAATATCCTGATATGTCTACAAAGATCAGAATTGTGCAGTAAATAGTTTTCCCTGTGTAACTCTATAGAAGCAAAAATTGGATTTTGAAGATAGAATATTGATGCTTTGAACTTTGGTGAAAGAGGCCTTCTGAAAATACCATGGATAGCCAAGATGACAAACAAATGAAACATCAAACATGGAGTTATTACTTGAGACACAAATGACCAGAGTCAAATTATTATTATACTTTGGACAAGTTGTGCAAAAACTAACTTTCTTGAGAATTCTGTAATACTGAGAAAGGTGGAAGGAAAAAGAGAACTATCAGCCACTAGGTGGATGGCCTTAATTACACCAATGATAGATACACTGTTGGAAGACTGAAGGACCAAGCTGGGAGACAGATAATTCTGGAGAAAATCTGTCTATGTGGTCGCCAAGAGTCAACGTAGTATTAATCTGTCTAGGTTATAAGGTTGACAGATGACCTCCTAAAGACTCCTGCTCACAAGCTCTTCCATATACCTGCTATTTTAACTTTTACTACTGTAGTCACACAATTATCTTTTCTTTGTAGTTCACTAATATCCCTTGGAAATTCTGACTCAGAGTCTGCTTCATCCTCCTGGTATGGGGTTTTGGACAAAGGGAGGGAAGCGCTGCTGGTGGCAAAGAGCCAGAGGGCCTCGTTCCAGTGAGACTGCATCATGGCCTGGAACTGGCTGACCATCTCAGCCCACTGAGCCTGAAGGCGCCACTCCTGGAGGTCTTCCCTCTGCTTGGAAAGCCTATGCTCACAGTCCTCAGTGAAGTGCTTCTGCTGAGCCTCCTTCTCAGTCAGATCCAATTTGAACTGAGCCAGCTGTTTTGCCAACTCTTCCTCATGGTGGCTTCTTAGCTCCAACAACTGCTTCCTGTTGAGGCCCTAAGGAGCCTGAGTGGGCAGGCGAGGAGTAGCTGAGAGGGGAGGGGCAAGTAGAGGCCGGCAAGGCACCCCTCAACACAAGTGACATTGAGTTGGCCATACCCAACCAGTCACATGACCATCTAGCCACGCCCACCCAGCCGATCATTAGGCAGATCATATTAGTGGTCCGCAGGATTTAAAATTATGAATTTAGTGGTCCCTGAGGTCTGAAAGGTTGGCGACCCCTGTTCTACAAGCCCCATGGCATTGTAGGGAAAACTCTGACTTCATCCTGTTCATTGCCCCCTGCCTCTCTCTTATGGAAAAGCTGTTTCTGATCTGGATGATTTTGGCAGTTCTCATTGGGCTGCAGTGCAAAGTATCTTTTTTAAAAAAAAAAACCTGGAAGACTCTATTGCAGTTTATGTATATTGATAAAAGGAGCCCATTGATAACAGGGAAAAAAATATTTCTTTTGTTCCTCTTTTCATGGTCTCAGTTCATCGTCTTCTGGCTTCTTGTTCCTGAAAGAAACTCTCTCCTCTCCTTCTCATTTCACGTTCCCAGCCACCAGACCACTCTCCAACCAAGCCAGACATTCACATGGCAAATTCATCTCTGCAACATCTGAGACACACACTCTGTCGTGGACACACCCCTCTCATTACTGGGGCCGTTGGGGAATACAAGTCTTCTGTTTCCTTCGCCCTCTTTTATGAATAGCTTGCAAGGGTGGGAGGAACATTAGATAGGCAGTACGGGAAGCGGGAAGAAAAATTGTCCCACCCAAAGCATCATTTTCTCAATGAAGAGATGAAAAGAGCTGCAGCCTGCTATTCAGAGCGACCCTTGTACCGTCCCCTCCCCATTCCTTAGCACTGCCATTCTAGCTATTATTACTGTCTAACCTCGTTGACCTTTGATGTGTCCTCAGCCATGAGGGACTCAACCAAAGGAGGGCGGGGGGGGGGAGTTGCCCGTAGCACTGTTTCATTTCAGTTTTAATTCAGAGCTTATTTATTTGTTTCTTGTTTACGATTTCAAGAGAGATTGTGATGGCTGTACAGGAGATGAAACCTGTTTCTGTATGTGTGTGTGTGTGTGTGTGTGTTTGAAATGAGTTAATTTCAAATTCATTTAAAACAGCATTTTAGAAAAGGCATCATTATCAGAGATATGGCTGAGTCCTAAAGTAATGTTTGGTGTACCCAAGATGCCTTCTTCACTACCCAGGATCCCCAGTTGAGAAGATCACAAGTGGCAAAGCAGGTAAAGATTGTCCACCTGAAATATGAGGAAACTGGGAGGCCAAGAAAAGTAACCAACTACAGGGGCTCGTAAAATAGATTACAGAGTATATTCTACTACAAACATTGGGAAAGTCTTGCAGTTATTAAGATGAGCCTTTTCTTCATCCCCAAGTTGGCCCTTGATTTTACATTTGCAATAAAAACGGTTCCATTGGTCCCTGATGATTTCAATATTATTATAACATTAATTTTATTTATTGAACGGATATGTTTAAATTATTATGGTATTATAATTACAATAATTATTACAATATTTTTGTAATGTAATATGCATTGTATATAATAGTGTTACCTTTATTTTGTCATGACTTTTTAAAATACTGTTTTGAAGATTTGTCATCAAAAAGGTAAGTTTTATATGTGTGTCACATATGGGCCAAGCTTTGATCACTCTGTTTGGGCAGACATCTTGATTTTTTTTAACCACTCATTGCATACGCTCCTGGACAGTCACTCTCTGAATACTCTCCAAAAAGGAACAATATTGACTCATGATCTGATTCATGATTTTACATGATCTGTTCTACCTTAAAATGGATACAGATTGTAAAAAAAAACCACTTCAGATTTAAGATAACGCAGTGTAAACTGATCATAAGTGTTTTCCCATGTCACTGTTTCCCTGTATCAACTAATAAAATAGAATGAGATGGACAATATCATTCTGCTCATCATATTAGTAAATGATGAAAAATATAAACTGCAAGCATTATAAGCTCACACAATTTAAATTGTAAGTAACGGAGCTAAAACCCTTCATAAGCACATTGAAAAACCTGAAATAAAATCAATTTCATAAAATGGTAGGCTGGGAAGGCTTCTGTTTAGATTGTTGGGATGCATTTGGCCCACATTTAACTGATGCAAAATGGATATGGCTATATCTTATCTATGGATGACTATCAACAAAGGAGAATAGTTGTAGCTAAGGGTTGAAATGGGGGGTTCTTGGTACTCACTGATGATGTCTGCAAGAAAACAACCAAGTTCACAGAGCATCAAGGATCCCTCATATGGATGAATCTTGGATATTTCCCTTTGAAGGGGATATGTAGAAGATTATTTTCATGGGGGGAAAACTATCTATAAAGTTTGATAGGTCACTAAGAAGGTACATAATCAATCAAGGTGCTTATTTATTATTTTAGATTGTACGAAGCCAACAAGAGGGTTAAACTACAGTTTTGCATGTTGCTCAAAATAGGGACAAGACCTAAGTCAGGAACTGCAATGCTGTATTTTGAAGGTGGCTATAGGGATCACAAAAAAGGAAAGGGTTTTGTGCAAGGTTTTCATCTATTTTACTTATTAGCTTCCCCACTCATCTTTTAAAAATATTGTAGACTGGAGTTTAAAATCTTTGTATTTTTAAAATACCAACAAAGTAAGAAGTATCAGATGAAGGTTATTTGTTTTGAAGAAACAACCAAATATTGAGTTTATGCCTTTATTGAATTCACCACAGAGTTTTACCAAAGTTGGATACATTACTTGTCCTTACATATCTCTACACAGAACACATTGCTTTTTTCACTTTGGAAACTGAACTTCAGGTTGTTCTAGTTTTAGTATCATAAAAGAGGAAAGAGATTTGAACCAAGATACAAATTATACACTAAATAGCTGTTCAATAGGCTAGCATTTCTGTTTTTCCTCCAATAGGCTTGCATTTCTGTTTTTCCTCTTAGATGCAATTCTTCATACAATATATTTTTTAAACAGTTTGTAGGATGATGGAGACTAATTTAGCATACCCATCTCAAGTCTGCTTTCAATACAAAAAATGGAGATTTGTTTGGAAGTAATGGCAAGATTAATTGGTAGCCAGCACTCTTTGCAGCTAGAGAAAGCAGGTTAATGAAGGCAATCAGCTCTTTTGCTTCAGGGAGTAAACTGATTCTCCCACTGAGAGACTTCATCATTGGGCACTTTATTGATAAGTGGACATGTTTCTCCTCTAAAGTATCAGGTATTGGTTAATGCTGGAGGGCAGGACTTCAGCTCCGATTACCCAGTTTTCTGATTCAGTGAGCAACTCCTGCTATGCAGAGCCAGGGGGGGAATAACACAAAGATTTGAAAGAAAAGCTCATCATGTACATGCCACCATATGGGAAAAACCAAACAAACATGACGTTTGAACATAAATGCTTCTTTTAGTATATTATTGTTTTTCTGTGTGATTAATTTTACCTCTAAAAAAGACAACAACAAAAACAACAAAAATATTCACAGAAGACAAAACTCACCCAGGCAGTTAATTACTCTCCCCCCCAATTGTTTTCCTCTTCAGAGGAGTGGGTTTTGCTATCATGGGCTTTGGGCCAAAGCTGTCAGTAAACTCCATTATCTTTGGGATAAAATCATTTCAGATTAACAGCTCCTGTGGTGGTGGCAAAACTGTAAAACAAATCCCATCTTGTGTGTTATGCTTAAACTGTTCAGCTATTCCCGAACTTGCCTATAGTCTGGTGCTTACAGTAGAAATTCAATCTCTTTTCATATTATTTGCAGAAGTAGCCACAATAGAAAAAACTAGGTAGCTTTCCAGATATTCGCAAAGAGGCCATCGTTATCATAGGACTAAAGAACGTCCCCAAGTTTATTTATTTAGATTTGCAACCCTCCCATTCCAAAACTTCAGGGTGAGTTAAGAAAGCCAGAATAAAATGAAATGAGGTGTCATCTTAGCCCATTGGTAAAATGCTAGTGAATGTTTGTGTCTTCGAGAAGACAGCTATGCACTACCCTTCACTTCAACTCTATGGTTTATGTACCATCAAGTTGTTATCAACTCTGAGCAACCAGGTAGATAGATTTTTTTTCCATAATGGTCTTTTCCTAACATGAATGTTGGGAATATATAATGGATGGAAACTAATCAAGAAGAGAAGCAACCTAAAACTAAGGAGAAATTTCCTAACAGTGAAAACAATTAACCAGTGGAACAGCTTGCCTTCAGAAGTTGTGAATGCTCCAACACTGGAGGCTTTTAAAAAGAGGCTGGAATGGTATAGGGTCTTCTGCTTGAGCAGAGGGTTGGAGTAGAAGACCTCCAAGGCCTCTTCCAACTCTGTTATTCTGATCCTTCAACTCTTCCAATGGTGCCTCCATTGCTGTTGCAATTATGTATATCCACCTTACTGCTGGTCACCCTCTTCCTCTCTTTGCTTCCACCTTTCCCTGCATTAGAGCCCTTTCCAGAGAGTTGAGATTTTATATGATGTGTTTGAAGAAGGATAATTTCAATCTGGCCATTTGCGTCTCGAGTGAAAACTCTGGTTTGATTTGTCCAATGATCTATTTATTTGCTTTCTTGACTGTCTGCTGTATTCTCTATTCCAGCTACTGTATACATCAGTGATTTTCAAAATTGCTCTTAAGACATTATTAATTCATTGTCATGAAATTAAATGCCATGGTTTGATCAATGTTCCCTTTACAAGGGAAAGTGAAAGCATGAAGAGTATTGCTTCTCAGATTCTTTTCACTGGCTTAAGGGCCCCCACTCTGAGTCACGTGACCAGGATTGAGAGAGAGATGGCCTAGAATGGAGCAGTCAGCAACCTGTAGAGCCGCTGCCCAACTGCTTCTCCTGCTAAGAAATATTGGGGGAGTTTTTTCTTCTGATTCTTTTTCCTAAAGCTGCCACCTGGATTTGAGCTATTTTCAGAGAGAGTCTTTCATTTGTTAGTTTCTACCACCTCACCAAAGTTTATGCCATTCTTTCCTGGAAATATCCTGCTAACAGGGTTCTAAAGTCTTTTGCTAATTTTTTCCCCAACATTCTGTTGAGTTGTAAGACTATTTCAGAATAATTAATGTAATAATACATTAAATATATTTAGCATACAGATGTCATCAGGTTTGTTAGAATGTTTTGATGTTTAAAAAAATTATACTTTTAAACCTACTGTGGATGTTGTAATGCTTTAACTTTCTAGGTTTTATGTTTTTGCTATGAATTGTGAATCAATTCATTGAATGTGTTGTTATAAAGTTAAATAAATATAAACATATCTACATGCCAAACTATATACATACGGTTAAGGAAAGTATGCAGAGCCCAGGTGCCATAGAGAAAGCCATATTTTATTCTATGTAATCAAGTAATGGTGGAGGATGTTTTTACTTTCCACTCTTGTTGCATTTGTGTGTTTGTATGCACATGTGTGCTTAGAAGCACAGGGGTAGATGCACATTCTCTACTCTAGGCCATATGACCAGAAAGGAGTTGTATTTAGAATAATGCAGCTGGCAGTATTCTGAACCACAGCCCAACTGTTTCTCCATATGGACATTCTGGATGGAGTCAAAAATCTCTTTATTTATTTATTTATTTATTGAAAAAGTTTTACAAATATCAATTTTTCCCCCATTTCCCCCCTCATCCCTCCCTAACCCCCCCAAACCCTCCCCTCTCCCCGTGACTTCCCCAAGGTGAAATCCATCCACATTATATTATATCATACTTTACCATCCCTCTATTCTCCCCCCTGTGCACTATACATTTCTACATGACAATAAACTATTTTACCCCCTATAAACTATACATTTCTACACAACATTTAGCTAAAAGCTATCTGGTACTTCCTAGTTTGGTATTTATTCTGCACATAATTTATCCATTTCTTCCACTCCCATATATAAGTCTCTTGAGTCCGGTCTTTTAAGTATGCTGATATCTTCGCCATTTCTGCAAAACTGGCCATCTTCAAAGTCCATTCTTGAATTGTAAGCATATCATCCCTTTTCCGAGTCAAAAATCTTTTTGATTCAACTTGATATCGGGAGAGGGGAGACCCAGAAAAGATTTTTGACACCCATTTTTTTCTTTTGTTCCTTTGTATCAAATTTGGCCCCGTTACATTCAAGTTTTGGAGTATTATTCTCTGATACAGTTCTTCTAAGCCACTTGACATAATTTCTTTCCTGTATGCTGTTGATTTGAAAAGAATAAAAAAGATGTTATTTGATTGTAATCTGTGCTTTTAACAGTATTATATTTTTTATGATTTTTTTTATCTCCCTTGTGCCCTGAACTACAACAACTTTACAGCCTGCAGCTCATGTTTATCTGGTTGGCTGAAAGCATTATGCAAAATTCACATATCCCTTTGTAGTAGTGGTTGTTGTCATTGTGGCTACACAGGTTTACAGTTTCTATACTTTCTCTAGCAAGTAAATCCTGACAATAGGAACATAATGAAAGTATGTCCATGGGATCTGTGCAAAGCTTTCTCATTTCTTGTGTATTTTATTTAACACAATTCAAGAGCATATTACTCTAAGTTCCAAAGAACTAACAATCTATAATTTGAAATAGGAAAAGCAAAAGGACATCAGGAAAAATGGAACAGACTGGAGATGAGAAAAATATACAATTGAGTTACATATAATTAGAACAGAAGTTGAGTTTCCAACATAGCACTTGAGTATGCCAGTGCAAATATCTCCCGTACTCCCTACAGTTTTCCTGCTCCACTTAAAAAATAAACTTAAATAGGAAGCGAATATGCTATAGAAAAATACATCAGTCTCCAATATTACCATTCCTTCCACTAATTCTTTTGAAACCCATAAAGTTTCTTTTAAAATAAAATAGCAATTGGCTTCACTCTCATTTGGAAATATGTCTACCTGCCCAGGATAAGGGAAAAAGAAGAGAGAGGGAGAAGGAAAGATCAGATGATCTAAAGAAGGTAGATCAACAGTAAGTCTGCTTTTTGTAACTGGTTGTGTCTCCCTAGGCCAGGGTTATCAAACTCAAGGCCCAGGGCCCAGATTCAACCCACAGGGTACTCAGATCTGGTCTGTGGGGCCACCCTAGAAACAGCAAAGGTCTGGCCTGCAGTGCCTCTGCTGGGGAAATGGAGCTTTGGAAGGCCGCGTCAGTCCCTCCCAGGCTCCATTTTTGGCTGCGACGGCCTCCTGCTGCCCTCTGCCAGTAAAAAAAAACCCCGAACTCCATTTTCACTGGCAGAGAGTGGCAGGAAGCCGTCGCAGCTGAAAATGGAGCTCTGGAGCCCGTTTTCTGGAGCGCTTGGGCCACCACAGACACCCCGACATGAGTGAAGTCAAGCTGGCCATGCCCACCCTGGCCATGCCCACCCCAACCCCTGAGGTCAAGCACAACCCTGATGCGGCCCTCAATGAAATCAAGTTTGACATCCCTACCCTAGGCTTTCTCTCTTTTTTTCAGAGAGTACTTATAACATCATCAGAATTTGAAATGAATCCCTATTGAAGAGAAGAATTAGTGAGACATGACAACCGTCTTCCAGTACTTGAGGGTCTGTCACAGAGAAGAGGGGATTGACTTATTCTGCAAAGCACCAGAGGGCAGGACAAGAAGTAATGGGTGGAAGCTTGTTAAAGGTGCCATTGCAGCGACTCTGACGGGGGAGGCCGCTGATTGGGTGGCAGATTTGCATAATGATCATGCCCAAGAGCTCACCAATGTTGGGCTATTCTTGGAGGGTCTTAAAGTAAGGTTCGAAGACGATACTCAAACTCAGGTGACAGAGGGGGAACTCGTACCTCTGAAGCAACGGGGCCGCCCGGCAAAGGAATGAGTAAAAGAATTCCATCGATTAGCAGGGAGAGTGTGGGGGTAGCCTGAACGCATGCTGGTTCACCAGTTCCATCTTGGATTGGACCGCGATTTGTGGCAGGCCTGTATCTATCAGGGAATGCCGCCCCATCTGTCCGAGTGGTGCAAGGCTGCTATTGATCTGGACATTGGCCTAAGGGAATTCTGGATTAGAAGTGGTGTGAACTCGAGTTCCAGCCTCCGGCAACCAGACAGACCAAGTCTTGGTAGAGCGCAGGCAGGGGGGAACCCAATCCTCAGGTAACCGACTCAACACGGCGGCCACTGCGGTGTTTCCATTGTAACCAAGGAGAATTTTTTCTGACAGCGAGAACAATGGAATGGAATAGGTTACCTCCTGGAGTTGTGAGTACTCCATCACTGCAGGTTTTCAAAAATAGACTGGACAACCATTTGACCAGGATAGTATAAAGTTTCCTTCCTTGAGAAGGGGTCAGACTAAAAAACCTCTAAGGTCTTTTCCAGCCTATAGTTCTATGTTCTCACCTTGAAAAAAAGATTGCTCCTGCAATAAAGGTTGGAAAGAGAGGAGGGGCCGAGTCAAGATCTTCATACAAAAGCTGGATGTAAAGCAGCTTTTTCAATCTGGTGCCTCAAGTCATTCTCCCCATCCCTGCCCCCTTTGGCTTTAACTCAGAAAGCCAAAATTATTAGAAAATTGGCCAGGCAGAATAGTGGGATAAGAGACCTACCAATTAAATATATGCTAAAGTTGTGGACTGTTTCAATACATGGACTAAAAGCTTATATTGGATCTTGAGCCATGTGGTTAGAGCAGTGAGAAGTAGACTATTCTGGGAGAAGACCTGGACCAGGGGTGTCAAACTCACTTTCATTAGGGTTGTGTTTGATTTTGGGGGGCCCGGGTAGGTGTGGCCAGCTTGACATCACTCGTGTCGGGGGCACCTGTGGTGGCCCAAGCCCTCTGCCAGCGAAAATGGACTCCCGAGATCCATTTTTGGCTGTGATGGCCTCCTGCAAGCCGCTACCAGTGAAAATGGAGCTCGGGAGTCCTCCCAAGCGCCATTTTCACTGGCAGAGGCACTGTGGGCCAGTTCTTTGCTGTTTCCAGGGTGGTCCCATGGGACAGATCTAAGCACCCTGCGGACTGGATCCAGCCTCCCGGCCTTGAATTTAATACCCCTGACCTAGATTGAGAGATGATGGTGATGATGACTTAATGTTCACATTAACACCACACCAAAATAGTATAAAACATCCATAGTCAATTAAAAAATAATAACAATGCATCAATTAAAAAGAAATTGCAATAATAAATAAGCAAATAAACATCCAAATCCTGATGGTAAACAGCCATTCCTCAAAGGTCTTCCTGAAAATGTCAGCCTCCATTATCTTCAGAGATGAGGGAATAATAACAGATATCAGCTAAAAGGGAGAATATTGCAATAGTCCCTTGCCTTGTCTATTAAGTCGTTCTTCTTGCCTTTTCCTCAGACTCATTCAGGTGGTGGCTCTCCATCAAGAGAAAGCCATCTGGTGTCTTTTGTCCAAGTATTGGACAAAAGCCCCTTGACATGGCCCATGCTGGCAGGGACTGAGGGGAACTGAACTCCAGAATGACTGAAGAACACCAATTGGCCTAGTCTGTTCATTTAACTTTACCCCATAGAGACATTCAAGAGACAAGGCAGACTGATATTTTTATATCACTTTGAATCTGTTAAAAAGTACTAATAGCATAATATAAGGATGGGGAACCTCTGGCCCGCCAAATGTTTGTTGAACTATATTTCCTCATAATTAACCTTTCTAATTGACTTTATACAGGTCGTCCTTGACTTATAATAGTTCTTTTAGTGACTGTTCAAAGTTACAACAGCAATGAAAAAAGTGACTTATGACCTTTTTTCACAAATGTCTATGGAGATTCTCAGTCAACCAATTTATGGTTGTCCTAAAGGTGCTTTTTTCAAGAGGCAACTGGACTTTCTGGGTTTTTCTTTCAAGACGTTTTGCTTCTCATCCAAGAAGCTTCTTCAGCTCTGATGGATGGTGGGGAATGGAAGAATTTATACTCCTTGCAGACAGCTGGTCATTTGCTTTCTTTTAGAGAGTGTTTAAGGCCACCTGGAAGTTTATCTGTGTCCTCAGGGTCACCTGAGTGGTGCAAATGGGCAAGTGGAGCCTTCTTGGAACTGTTGAAAGGACTGTGTTGTAAACTGGAGAGAGATGATCTAGATGAAACGTTTTTCACAGTTATGACTTTTGCAACATCCTCATGATTATGTGATCAAGTTTCATACTTATGACCGCTGCTGTGTCCCAAGGTCATGTGATCCCCTTTTGTAACCTTCTGACAAGCAAAGTCAATGGGAAAGCCAGACTCACTTAACAACCAGGTTACTAACTTAGTAACTGCAGTGATTCACTTAACAATTGTCACAAGAAAGGTCATAAAATAGGGCAAAACTCACTTAACATATCTCTCACTTAACAACAGAAATGTTGGGCTCAATTGTGGCTGTAAGCCGAGGACTACCTGTACATTGGAGCTTTCGGATTTGAATAGAATAGAATAACAGAGTTGGAAGGGACTTTGGAGGTCTTCTAGTCCAACCCCCTGCTTAGGCAGGAAACCCTACACCATTTCAGACAAATAGTTATCCAACATCTTAAAAACTTCAAGTGTTGGAGCATTCACAACTTCTGGAGGCAAGTTGTTCCACTGATTAATTGTTCTAACTGTCAGGAAATTTCTCCTTAGTTCTAGGTTGCTTCTCTCCTTGATTAGTTCCACCCATTGCTTCTTGTCCTGCCCTCAGGAGCTTTGGAGAATAGCTTGACTCCCTCTTCTCTGTGGCAACCCCTGAGATATTGGAACACTGCTATCATGTTTCCCCTAGTCCTTCTTTTCATTAAACTAGACATACCCAGTTCCTGCAACCGTTCTTCATATGTTTTAGACTCCAGTCCCCTAATCATCTTTGTTGCTCTTCTCTGCACTCTTTCTAGAGTCTCAACATCTTTTTTACATCGTGGCGACCAAAACTGAATGCAGTATTCCAAGTGTGGCCTTATAAAGTGGTATTAACACTTCACATGATCTTGATTCTATCCCTCTGTTTATGCAGCCTAGAACTGTGTTGGCTTTTTTGGCAGCTGCTGCACACTGCTGGCTCATATTTAAATGGTTGTCCACTAGGACTCCAAGATCCCTCTCATAGTTACTACTATTGAGCTAGGTACTACATATACTGTACCTGTGCATTTTGTTTTTCTTCCCTAAATGTAGAACCTTACTTTTTTCAGCACTGAATTTCAATTTGAACTTCAGCAGTCATCTAAAGAGAGCAACTGCTAACAACACATCTGAAATATTTGATATGGCCACACACAGAAAGACATGTGAACAAAACAACAGGCTCCAATGAGCATCAAATGGGTTGTTCAGCAAAGCAGTTTATCTCCATTTGTTGCTATGGACCAAAAATGCTATCAATTATATTAGATATGGTATTTCAATATAGCAATTGCAGTGGCTTCCTTCTCATTTCTATTCATATAAATTCCATAGATATGACTCTCCCAATGCTTATAAATATTAATATAGAAAACCCAGCAAGAACAAAAAAATAAATAATAATAATAATAATAACCACAAAATCTCATCCTATTGATTTTGGAATATCAGCAGTTTAAGGATTAGCAGGTGAACTTTAGAGTTAAAATATTGCTTTGAATGATAATATCAAAATGCAAAAAAGAGGGATAGAATGTAAGGTATTCAAGCTGAATTCTCAATCTCTGGGTTTTTAACAAATATAGCACCATTACAATTCATAGCTGAGAAACTGAAAAAGCAGATTAAATTCCACTTTGCAAACTTTATTTGGCTCAGAAGTTTAAAAAAAAAGGTTTAGTCAAACAGAGAGAATAGAAAAAAGGCAGATCAGATACATAGAGTACATATATTATACAAATCATATTTGACATCACAGAAAATTTAACTATGGACTATGGCACATAGACTATCAAAAGCTGCTGGTCTCATTTCTCTGTTGATTCACCATTCAGATTCATCCTTGGCTTGTACTCTAGTTTTTCAATTGGCACTCCTATCGAGTAGATGGAATGTCAAGATGTGCAGATATGTATCTTATTGTCACTTTATGTGACACAATAAACTGTCCCTGGCGCTCTTAAGTCAAAATGTTATCTGTCAATTAACGCAAAGAAGAGAAAACAAAATAGAAACTGTAGTGGGCATTGGCTCGACATACCTAACAGCCCAAAGAAATTGCTAGCATTAACCAAACGAAACACACTCTAATGAGAGTCTGCAAGAAGTCAAAATAGGCTTTGCTAGGTAAATCACAAAGATTCGTTTTAATTTCCTCACTCAAGGATCTTAAAACTGCCCTTGGATGCACTTTGCAATACTCTCGTTCCTGCAGATCTGTTAAAACCGTGCACCACAAGTCTTTCGCACCAGCTTGCAATAAGTGTTAACTGACTACTCCGGAGATGATGCAGGAAATAAATCTTCTCATCACCTATGAATGTAGGCACCAGAGCTAAATGCCTTGATATGCATTTATCATATTTTAACACAGGAGAAATTTTTTTCTTATGTGGGATCTGAAATGAATTGCCCCTGCTACAATCATTATAATTGCTTCCATTTAAATGCTTTTCATTTTTCAGGACTCCTGGCTGGAGAAGGGACTCTGAATATGAGAATATTGCTCGATTCCACTAACGGCACCTGGTATTTAGGTCCACTCTTTGGAGGAAAGTATCAACTTCCTCTAAAGCTGATATTAAGCTGCTTAAAGAATCATTATGGCTGACGATTAGCATACAAATGTATCACCTGTCTATTAGGACCTCTGGTATATTTCTCAATTTTGTTTGGGGGGGGTTGATTTTACTCCTTTTTTGTTGCTCTCTTGGAGAGGGAATGAGATTGAGTTTGGCATTAGTCCATCTAAAGCAATTTTAAAAAACTTGGCATCTTTAAGAAGTGTGGACTTTAATTCCCAGAATTCCCAAGCCACCATGCTGGCAGTCCACACATCTTAAAGTTATCATGGTTCAAAAACACTGACTAAAAGCATCCATGATACTGAGCAAATGAGTAACAGAACATTCCAAGATTCCTCTGAAATTACTTGAATAATCTCTGATAGAATAATTATTTTATTGTCACTTTAAATGTACACTAATCAGCATATGTTAAAATGAGGTTTTGTTGTTTCGCTGTTATTACTTTGTTGGGTCTTGGAGAATGGATCTTCCTTCTTCCAGACTTCTCTTTATTCTGGGAACAAAGAGGGAGGAAACAATGAAAGGTACTATTTGGTCTTCTTCCTTCCCTTTTGCTTCTATCTTTATGAAGAATCTGGGCTCAGCTACTGGTTCCCCACTATGAAAGTTTTTAAGTCCCTGGAGCATAGAATCCACCATACTGTCAGTCACAATATTGCTTGATAATCTCTCTCTCTCATTAACAAGCCAGGAAAGCGCTAAGTGATGTATGAGAAGATTGCTTCTACTATTTTGATCACCCACTGGGTTGTAGTGCTATGATTGGTCAATGTATTTCTCCTAAATATCTGCCATTTCTCTGTGGGAAAAGTAGTTACCCAGATAGTTTTGCTCAATCATCCTTATGCTTTCTGCATTCATCCTTCTGAAAGAACAACACTTTCCCCCTTCCAATGCTTCCCAAATCCAAAATAAGCTTGAAGTAATCCTGTCAACTCCACACCTGACAAAAGTGCTCTGAACATCAGATATAATGCCACCCTACAGCTTTATATTCCATGTCAGAAAAGTGAAATAAAAAGGGAAAGAAAGAGAGAAAAAGAGAGAAAGAGAGAGAGAAAGAGAGAGAAAGAAAGAAAGAAGAGAAAGAAAGAGAAAGAAAGAAAAGAAAGAGAGAAAGAAAGAAAAAGATAAAGAGAGAGAGAAAAAAGAAAGAAGAAAAAGAGAGAAAGAAAGAAAGAAAGAAAGAAAGAGGGAGAGAGGGAGGGAGGGAGATAAACAGAGAAAATGAGAGAGAGAGAAAGAAAGAAAAATAGAAAGAAGAAAAACAGAGAGAAAGAAAGAAAAAAGAAAGAGGGAGGAAGCTAGAGAGAGAAAATGAAAGAGAGAAAAAAAAGAAAGAGAAAGAGAAAGAAAGAAAGAAAGAAATGAAAGAAAGAAAGAAAGAAAGCCATTTCAAAACTTTGCAAACAATGAATGTTTTTGTTTCCTTCAGCCCCAGCAGCCAACCAAGTGGAAATACTACTTCCATTCTTAATCTACAAATGAAATTAAAGTTGTTGAAAGATGCCTATGAAACCAGAAGAGTCCTCCTTTTTGGCAAGAGAAGAGGAAAAGCTGAAACCGCAACAATATTTGAGCAGCTTTATTAAATTTCCAGCCATATCAAGAATCATCACCAAGCATATGGTGTTTATACACAAATGCAGAAGATAAACATGTTGGCTCTTCGGAGAGAGACAGATACATTTGAAAGCTGCCCCAGCATAAAAAGAAGACTTTGAAAGGAAGATTGGACAATCTGCAAAATTTGTGCTGAGCCAAGAAAACAACTGTGATTACCAGCAGATTCAGGGTCCCCAGCCAACGGGAAGTAGGAAGAGTCCTAGTCAGTGGTTGCGTTGCCCTCTGCAACAAGGGATGAAAGTAAAATACTCCAGGTAGAAACTGTTCCTGCCAACTGGCAGAAAGGTCTGGCTGCAATCACACATTCTCTTCCCAGAAAGCTCCTTAAAAGAAATGAAATGAGGCACAGCGGGCCTATCTAGTGAGCACAGACGCTTCCACACCCTGGCATGGGTTCATCAAGTCACAAAATAGAAATAGGTTGTGTGTGTGTGTGTGTGTCTTCAAATCATTCTTGACACCTGGAGACTGCCCGGACAAGTCCCTGCAGTTTTCTTGGCAAGATTTTGGAAGTGGTTGGCCACTGTCTCCTTCCTGGGACTGAGAGAATGTGACTAGCCCAAGGAAGGCAGCTAGCTTCATGCCTAAGATGACTTCAACTCACGGGTCTCCTGGTTTCGAGCCTGGTGCCTTCATCACTACACCAAAGTGGCTCTAAGTTGCACTTTATGAAGGCTGTTCTCCTATCATCTCATCTGTAAAGGACAGCCAGTTTTTTTTTTAATCCAGATCATGTTTCTGAAGCTAGAACTTCTGCAAAGCATAGCAACCCAACTCCTATGCTCTGCTCTGTAAGGATTGCTATTGCTTAGCATGAATCTGATCCAGGGATGGGTTCTACTTACCTTTACTACCGGTTCGCATCGCGCCTGTGCACACTCTTCTGTGCATGCACAGAAGCTTCTGTGCATGCACAGATCACCTAGGATGACGTCCAGGTCAGTGGGCGGAGCCTCCCGCCGGTTTTACTACCGGTTCTTGCGAACCGGTCCTAACCGAGGGCAACCCACCACTGATCTGGTCACATAATTGTCACTTTAATGTCGTGAAGCATGCATTAAATTCCTAACTGTAGAAATGAAAATGAATCCCCTTCCCTATGCTATCTTTATTTTAATACAAATTCTACCGATAATGTTGTTGCTGCTAATTAAAACAATTTCAACTCAGCTCTCCTAATTCAGAGGCTTACACTCTTTGCAAGGTATAAATTTGGTTTAAATATATATCTATATAGATCTAGATCTAGATAGATGTATATAGATATTTAAACCAATATATATTTTGGAACTCCTGATCCAAAGTCAAAGCCAGTGATAGAAAATTGCCTGGGCTGAAGTGAATTCTCCACCATTCCTCTACTTTCTCAGAGAACCCATCACAATCTCTGGGGCTCTATAGAAGGTACCTAGTTAATTTGAATTCTGTCCTTGGACTGACAGTGAACCTGATTCTTGAAACCAAAAGTTGTCCTTCTTCCTTCCAGTTGATTAGGTCAGTGTTTCTCAACCTTAGCAACCTTAAGATGTGTGAACTTCAACTCCCAGAATTCCCCCAGCCTGCCTGGGGAGTTGATGTCCACACTTCTTAAAGTTGCTGAGATTTGAAAAACCACTGGGTTAAATATTTCTGTGAAACCAACATCCTTACCAGGATTTGATGCTGATTGTTAGATTACTATCGGACCACTGCTTGGGAAATCACTATAGTCGTGATGGCGGACCTATGGCACGCATGCCCGAAGTCGCATGCGGAGCCATGTCACCTGGCACATGGGCCGTTGCCCCTTCCTCTTCTGGGTTTCTGGTGTGCATGCGCGCACGATGATCAGCTGGCCTTTTCTGCATGCGGCTGTACTGGAAACTGAAAGAGCTGATCTTCCGTTTTACTGCGTGAGCATGTGCGCCAGCCAGCTGATCTTTGCGCGCGTATGTGTGCCAGAAACCCGGAAAAGTAGCTGGCTGAAACCAGAAGTTCATTTTCAGGCCCGCGCATGCACCCTGAGCAGCTCCTCTTTCGGGTTGCAGCCCAGATGCGCGCGGGCTCCCTTTTTGGCACTTGGTGCCGAAAAGGTTCTGTCAGGTTTCGAGGTCGTCTCAAATAAATTGCATTTCAAACAAAGTCTGATGAAAAACTCCCATTTATTAAGCACGACATTCTAACTCTGATTCCATCGCAGCCAACACTGACTTCCAGACCCAAAACCCTCCCTTTCTGTTCCCCACTTCTCTGCACTCATTGGCCATCTTCCAAGTCACTCTACCCCTAATCTACTGCTCCAGCTCAAAGGAATTTCCCCCCTCCCATCCCATCTCCTAGGGGATATTATCTCCAGGGAAAATAAGTAGGTGAAAAGTCAAACGTCCCTTTCCAGACGCCTCCGCTTCTCCTTCTTATGTCAGCTTGAAGTGCTGACAGGTTCACCATCACTGCACTATAGTATATCATTCTGCCTTCATTTCTTTATCACAGCAAAAGCTCATTGAAGTAGGTCAAGAGCTAATGATCAGTCCAATTGTATGCAGAAACCTACCATGGATGTAGACCAGGGATGTCAAACTCAATTTCATTGAGGGCTGCATCAGGGTTGTGTTTGACCTCGGTGGGGGAAGCATGGCCAGATATATGTGGCCAGGGTAGGCATGGCCAGCTCAATGCCACTCATGTCGGGGGCACCTGTGGTTGCCAGGGCTAGGATGGGATCCCAGCATGACCCTCCTGAGCTCCGTTTTCGACCGTGACAGCCTCCTGCAGCCCTCTGCCAGCAGAAACGGAGCTCATGGGGGCTGCACGTAGCCCTTCCAAGTTCCGTTTTCACTGGCAGAGGCACCACGGGTCAGACCTTCACTGTTTCCAGGGCAGTCCCGTGGGCCAGATCTAATCCTGGCTCGTCTTGCTTCTCGCTCAGCCTCTTAACCTTAATCACAGCACCACCCTGATTCTTAGAGAATTTCTAAGGAAGAAAGAGTGCCACTTGCCATTAATAGGGAAAAATAATTATTCCTAATTTCATGAGTTAACCCTGGTTCTGCAGTGGGGTCCTATTATTTTCAGCCCTGGAGAAATGCATTTTGTCAGAGATTTTCTCACCAGCTGAGCAAAATGTAGCCCTATTCTGACATTGCCTCCAATAGATGTCATTCTCTTTGCAATTAGAAGCAGCCAAGTAATCCTGCCTTTGGGGTGTCTAAAATAGTCTTTGCCTACATGGTTTATTCAGGTGTGCTGGACTTCAATTTTCAGCCAGCATTGTATTGGAGCTAAAATTTGCCATCAGGTTTGCCATGCAGGACCTTTTAGATCAGTGTTTCTCAATCTTCCCAAGTTGAAGATGGATGGACTTCAATTCCCAGAGTTCTCCAGCCAACCGACCTTCAATTTGAGAAGGTTGAAAAACACTGATTTAAATTATAAGTAGAAACAGAAATATTTGCCAGTTTGGATGGAGTTCATGACTCTGTGTTTGAAAACGTGCAGCTAGATGGTTTTTTTCATGTCTTTTCATCTTTAAAAACTTGACATCAGGATAGTTGTGTTTTGTTTTGTTTTTTGTCTTTTTTTTTTTTTTTGGCATATTCCGGTATTCTTAGTCCCTTGATGACTATTGGTGATGAAAGCAAATCTAGTTATCTTTGTGTTGTCCTGTTGAGCCAATTCCTGCATATCCGAATTCTTTTACTATCTTATTTAGAACCGATTCAGTTTAATTTAAATGCAAATATTATATTGCTGTTGTTGCTGTTAAGCAATTGGGAGTTGATCCCTGCTTCACAATAGAAAACTGTTGTACAAGGTGAAATTTAAAAGAGGGTCATGATCAAAAGTCAGACATGGAGACCGAATTTAGGTCAATTGGTTCCTTGACAATAGAGGGTGCAAATAGAGCTAGTCCTTGACTTACGACTACAATTGAGTCCAAAGTTTCAGTTGCTAAGTGAAACATTTGCTAAGTGAGTTTTGCCCCATTTCTTGCCACAGTTGTTAAGTGAATCACTGTTAAGTTAGTAACGGTTGTTAAGTGAATCTGGTTTCTCCATTGACTCTGCTTGTCAAAAGGTTGCAGAGGCTGATCACACCAACAACCAAGGCGTTGCAAACGTCATAAATACGAGTCAGTTGCCAAGCATCTGAATTTTGATCATGTGGCCACGTGCAATAGTCGTAAGTGTGAAAAATGGTCATAAGTCACTTTTTTCAGGGCTGTTTGAATGGTCACTAAATGAACTGTTGTAAATTGAGGACTACCTGTAGTCTTTTTTGTAATTTATGGACATGACAGTATCATTTTTTCCCCATTAAATTGTAGCTTTCCGTGTGCAATGATGTTTTATTTTACTGGGTCTCCATTTAATACCTCGATTGGTAAAAGTGTAGATTTTCATCTCAGTGAATATGAGGGACTGAACCAGAGATCTTCAGTTCTGAGTTAATCTCAATATGGAATTTATAGATTTTATCTTTCAGCCTCCTTTTTTAAATCCTTATCTGCAAAATGGGTCTAACAAGAGACATGGAAAAGGTTTGAGAAGAATTCTGGTAATAAACATATCTTTCTTTTGACCCCTTGTGGCCTTTGAGTAAATTGCTGTGGTTTGTTGATGATCTAAAACTTGCTAAAATAATATATTAAAGAGAGAAAAGAATGAATGTACCTCCTACAAGCCTTTTTTTTTCAATGGCATATCCAAATCTTTCAGGAAAAAAATACCTACTTTCTCCAAGTAATGCTAGTCAAACTTGCAGGATTGTTGCCTTGATGTCTCGCTGTGGAGTTCAAGTACAGGAAGTCATTTTAAAGATTCTCATGTGTGTGAAATGCCAAGTTTAATATTTCTAGCAGAAATATTAATAATATAAATTGTAAATACATATTTCTAAATGTATGTAGAATGTTTCATAGTATTCAGCAACTATTCTCCCCACCCACCAAAAAAAAATGCCAGTTTCCCTTCTCCATTTGTTTTTCACAATTCAGTGTTTTACATTTGAAAAGAAAGCAAGGAAGCAATAAATAAATAAGTAACATGCCCCGGTTCACTCTAGTATGACAATTAAATCCAACCATTTAACAGCTTGCATCTGTAAATAGAGCAGCTTGCAAATCAACCAGGGTCTCCAGTGTGTCGATAAGTAGAAACAAAGTTTTAAATCTGATGCCTGCATTCTGAACCACATTCCAGAATGTAAATATGCACACAAAAGCATGGAGCTACATATTTTGATGGAAACAATTACAAGGCTGGCCCCTTTGCAGTCTTCTCTGGTGCGCCCTCTGCTGGGTGCATGGACCCAGAGCAGGGTACCGCACCTCCAATTAATTATTGGCATTTCCTGCCAACATCTGGCTGCATCTGCTGTCGTGTAAAATTTGGTTCAATGTTTCAACTCCACCCCCTCCTAAAAAATGCAAGAAGGACTTACTTAGAGTAGAGTCTTGGAGGAAGGCTATTAGTCTCTGTACTTTGTTCCCTTTGCACCCAACTATCTGTCACCAAAATAAATACATGTCAGGAATAATTTCATGGAATAATTTCCCACATAGTACAACTTATTGCTTAGCATATTATCGCTTAAAAAGTGTGCTCTTATTTGAATACTGCTGATGACACACTTTACATACACACCCATGAACTTGAGAAAGATTTATGGTAACCTACAATTTCATTTTTTATTTTTTTTGCACGGATAATGTATGGTTAATATGATGGTCCAGGAATTTAATAAAAACTTGCACATTTTTGCAATCCACATATGACAGCCTTCTATGTAGCCATATTTATATTATTTGCTTATTGAAGCATATGGAAAAGGACAAGGCAAACAAAGAAACTTTTAAAAAGGGCACACAGAGACATTTCATTACTCATAAAGTAATGAAAATTACTTTAATGGAGTCATCCTTTTGGCTCTCCTAGCCAAGTCTTATCTTCTGAGATGAACAGAAGATCTGTTTCTAAGCAGAGGTTTTCCCAGCTGGCTATGCCAGAAACTGGACTGGAAACCTTACACACAAACATCCATTGTATACTGAAGATTTAGCTCCTAAAAACAGCTGGTATTAGACATTACAGTAAGCCATATTCTGTTATTTGGTGAGGTTTCATCATGTGGGTGGACCTAGCCACGGTGCTAGGAAATCATGCTTTATGGCTTAGCATGATGCATGAATCACTGGGGGTTATTTAATGAGAAATGGGCAAGCAACCCATGCTTATCAGGTGCCTGGGGTTAACCCCAATTAAACAGGAGTCATTCTATTTTTCAAATTTAAAAAGGACCTACAGTGTAATCCTTGTGACATATAAATAAATAATAATAATTTACAATGACTGTGTATTAGAATGATTTCATAATTTGACTGATGCTAACAAACTTTCCAAACTATAAGTACTGTGCCCAATTAGAAATTCCATTTTCATTGCAAAGTAACCCACATTTCTGTTCCCTCATTGTCCCTCTGCTCATTTCTAAATGAAAGTTGGCTTGATGGAAATCCACCACTGTTTCTCCCCCAAATTACATATCTTGTTGACATTTCCTGTAATATACGAAAGCCACAAACCATCTCTCTGCAATCTTCCTAATATAATTTTTTCCCCTCCAGCCTTCTGGATTCATGAAGAATTGAAGCTTTCCAGGTCTTCCTTGTGGCTATCTTAACACAGTATCTTTCACTCCCTGAAAAGTATGCTGGCATAAATTGTACTATTCCTGTGGTCAAGTCTTACTATGTCTCTCTAATGAGGCCAGTAAATAACATTATCCTTACACTTTTAAAGTATGTCAAATGAAGGAAAACAAATGGTGGATTCCCTCAGGTTGATTTCCCCTCCTGCTACCTGTTGATGGAAAAAGCAGCTATCAATTCTTCTGCACCTGGGAAGGGAAGAGCTAAGCAAGTGCCCGTAGCTGCCTGGCACAGAGGATTTAGTCACCTTTCAGGATGGCTGAGTGATAAGCAGCAGACCAGTCAACTGAGCAATTTGTGAAGTGTCAATGAGAAATTTTGGAATATGGGGCAGACTGGAGATGACGTATTTCAGTGTATTCTTTTCTACACAATCCGTTGAAGGCATCTAGATCTTCATAGCTGAATATTTCTCCTCTAAGGCAGATAAGACAGCTTCGTGGATCATAATTTGCATTAGTGTTCTGTATGTGGCAAATTTAAAGGTCTCAAAGTCAAAAGGGAAATTATATCATGGATTAGGCCATTTCCTGTATACATTTAGATGTACAAGGAACTGTGAAAATTGAAGAATGAAAACCAATAACAAGAAGTCATTTCTAAAGATTGAGAAGTTCTCAATTTCATAGTTTCTGGACAAATCTGTAAGAGATGAGGAGGCTCAGCCTGAGGGAGGGATCAAGTGCATCATCAGTTTGGAGTCCCTTCGTGCCCACAAGAGATCTAAGTCCAGCCCCCATTGAATTCCATTGACTCTTATCTACTGCTAATTCACCTTGATCTTCAGTAGTTCAGATTCTTGTTTAGGGATAGCATAGAATCAATTTGTACCCATCTGAATAATTCTGGTTCCTGATTTCTTGTGCCTGACAAAATCATGGTAATTGGACAGTCCTGTTATTACAGATGATGCTCCTGTTGAAACTCTCTTAATGATTTAACCCCAAAGGAACAAGTCTATTACTCACTACCCTGCACCATTAATGGATAACATTAATCGTGATCCAGTAACGGGTAACACTAATCAAGATTCTTGTTTGCTTGCAAGCTCTAAGGATTGAAGTAGCTGCTCTGCCCATTCGAAGTAAAAATAACCATGATGAAAAAGAAGCAATGTAGGAGAGAGAAGAATACTTGAATGTCAAGATAATTGAACCTTGATGATCCTGACACTGGTACCCTACAGGAGAAATAATCACACATATATTTCACAAAACCCACAATCTGATTTCTGACTAGATCCCTATTAATCTCCTGGTGGATTACAAGAAAAAGACAGTTTTTCTTTTACATATGCAAATTCCATCTAAATCTATATATAATTACTGAAGATTTGTAGCTAGTCATGTTTAGTTCCTCATCTCACAGTAGTTTGAACATATTGAGTCAGCTGAGGCCAGACAGGTCTCGTACCTCTTACGTTCCCCATAAATGCAGGGAAGGTGAGATGAAGAAGCCAAGTTGGAGATACATCTCTTTCACCTTATTTCACCTTCCTTACTACAATTTTTTTTTCTGTTATTGCTTTACCCTAAACTGTACGCAGATTTTTCAATTTCCTAGGGAAAAGGGGTATGTAAATAGGAGGAAAAAATTAAAATATATATTACTATACATATCAGCAACCTTACCTGGATCTCACTTCATTTTCTATCACTATACTTATTATCTATCATAAGATACCCAATTAAAAGCAAAACAGCAGTCTTGTGTTATCTTAAAGACTAGCAGTTTCCTTTAAAGCCAGTTGAGTTTTGTTTTATAATGCTTTGGTAGATAGATTAAAATGACTGTCTCTCTGTGTGTAGAGAGGGCCCCTTCCCAGGCAGAAGTAACTTTCAAGTCAATGTAAAGTCTTTAGCCTGTGATTAAAAGCCTTTTCCAATTAGCACTCAACAGCTCCCATTCATTTCCCCCCCAGCCCCTCCCCATTCAAGATGAGTAGGAGACTAATAAGGCTGCGATAAAAGGGCAAAAGGCATAGAGACAGCCAAAAGGAATTAATGAGCCTCCTCCATGTATTTGTCTCCTTAACAGCTGAACTGTTACATCCATTGATGCTCTTCAAAGGGCCTTCCTCTGCACTCTGCAAGCTCCACTGGGCACCTTCAGCCCATGGAGGATGGGAGGGCAAGAGGACTTCCCTGGGCAACCCGCCCAAGCCAATCGAGACCTACAGGATGGGGTGATGAAAACGGAGCTCTTTGCTGCCCTTGATGCCAACTCCACCATCACGACTGGCACTTCTCCACCCCACCCCACCCCCACCCCCTCCTAAAATGTCCAGACCTCTTTTGAGGGTCGGTTCCCAGCAGCTCTGAAGGAGAAAATTCAGGGCTGGGAATTGTGCAGTCAAGACCTTGTCAAGGTCTTCACAGGGACCCTTGTCATGAAGCACCTCGGTGACTGGCATCTGGCTCAGAAAAGCCCCCTCCCTGCCCCCTCCCCAGCCCTTAACAGCTTATGACATCACAAAGGGCACTCCAAACAGATGCCTACATGGCATCCTGCAGCACTTTTAAAAGAGAATTAGTGGCTTTAATTATGGCCGTCGTCTGAAAGAGAGCCCAGTTGAGTTCACTAGGAGGCCTTTGATCAAGGACCTCGGCTAACACAATGGTGCGGAACTGTGACTACTCCTCGCCAGGGGAGAAGGGGCCTTTTCTGCCCCTGAATAGCTCACCAGTGATCTTTGAATGCAGGCAAGCTGGAAAACCCTCCCTCATCATTAAGCGGACATTTCTATACAGGGGCCTACATAGAGCTCGGGAGTCGAGGCGCTATACAATTGGAAGGGGGAAAGAATCCCTACAGATTCTGGCTACTCCTTAGGAAGTGCTGAAGGGCCGTGAGTGACTTAATTCATTAAAACAGGTTGCTATTAATTAACTGTCATAATCAAAGAAAGAGCCATTATTTGCATTTCTTAACGTTGTTCCCTTTTAGTTCATGTGCGGAGGTGGGGCGAGGAGGGAAAAGATTCTTGCAACAACAAAAAAAATGAATTTAAGGCTGGAATAAACACACGCACGCACGCGCACACACACAGGAAAAAAAGGGGGAAAAAGGGGGGGGAAGCTTGCCATGAAAAGCCCCCCATTCAAAATGTAAGCTGTAGGTTCTGCAGCTAATTACAGGACCAGATCTACAAGTGAACAAACAGGGAGGTGAAAACACAAATAGGAAAGTAATGAGGAAGAATGCAAAAATGCCTTTACTTGGCAACCGGTTTCTGCAACTGAGCCTAGTGGAAGAGTCTTTCTTTCTCTCTCTCTCTCTCTCTTTTCCCCCTCTCCCCTCACCTTGCATTTGATCATTAGCAGAGCAACGCTACATGAGAGCAATCAGAATTAAATTTCTGTCAAATAGCTCCTATCTCTCCTTGCTTATGTAGGGCGGTGCTTCTGAAGGCTTCTGCTCATCTAAAGACATGCCATATGGAATTAACAGGTCTCAGCCTGTTGGCAGGATGGTTTGCTACCTTTCAAACACGTACCAGACCAGGTTGGCCATTGATCCGATCCGTTTGTGGCAGATGAAGTGGGGGGGGGGCAGCTGAGAAACTCACATTTTGCAAGTATGATTCCTGTTCAGAGACACCAGCCTGTTCCTGACATGCTAGTTTAATGAAAAGAAGGGCCAGAGGTGACGTGATAGCAGTGTGGCAATATCTAAGGGGCTGCCAAAAAGAAGAGGGGATCAGCCTATTTTCCAAAGCCCCAGAAAGCAGGACAAGAAGCAATGGATGGAAACTAATCAAAGAGAGAAGCAACCTGGAACGAAGGAGAATTTTCCTGACAGAACAACTTGCCTCCAGAAGCTGTGGGTGTTCCAACGCTGGAGGTTTTAAAGAAGAGATTGGACAACCATTTATCTGAAATGACCTAACCTTTTTGCCATCGTGTGCCAGAGTGGGGGGAGCATGGGGGGGTCATGTGCGTGCGTGCCCACACCAATAATTCTATGCGCCCCACCCCTGCACATGTGTGTGCAACCTCCCCCCCTCCGCGCTCCCCCTGCTTTTGGCACATGATGGCACAGTGGGCCCAGTAGGCCCGTTTTTTGCCCTCTCCGGGCTCCAGAGGCTTTTTAGGAGCCTGGGGAGAGCGAAAATGGCCTCCTCCCCCCCCCGAGGCCCTCTGGAGGCAGGAAACAGCCTGTTTCCCTACTTCCAGTGGGCCCAAAAGGCCCAAAAACCAGCTGGCCGGCCCGTGCATCCGTGCCGGAGCTGAGCTTGTGTGCCCACCAATATGGCTACGTGTGCCACCTGTGGCACGCGTGCCATAGGTTCGCCATCATTGGTATAGGGTTTCCTGCCTGAGCAGGAAGGATCAGAAAACCTCCAAGGTCCCTTTTAATTCTGTTGTCTGCTATTCTGTTATACTGTATACAGAGCTGAACAACAGTCATTTCTTTTATAAGGAGCACACTGAGCAGCTATGGAAGATCCAAATGGAATAAATCTCATTAGAAGCCTTTTTTTAATTTAGGTATTATTTTTAGGTATTTAGGTATTATTTTTAATTTAGGTATCATCTTAATGCATTAGTACCAAGACAGAACTGCAAATGTAGAATGAAAAGGTTAGAAGGAACCTTGAGGTCTTCTAATCAAACTCCCTTTGCAATGCAGGAATTCTCATACCGCCCTGGACAGTATGAGAATTCCTGCCTGTCTAATGGCCGTATAAACTTTTATTGAATAATTCTACTGATGGAGAACTCCATAAGATCAGAGCATCTTCATTCTCATCTATTAAACCCCACTTTTTTCAATTTTCAAGACTACAGCTTTTCCTTTCCTTTCCAATTGATGCTTTTTACCATCTTTTCATCTTACATTTTGTCAGTCTTTCATATACTATGATCATCATTAGATGAATCCACAAACATTAAGTTCTGCTGCCTATTATGATTTTAGGCAATTGAAAGTTTTATCTAATGCTTTTTATTAAGAGCCTTGAGTGTTCGGAGAGGGGTGGCATATAAATGTAATTAATTAAATTAAATTAATTAAATTAAGAGGCCTCTCTGTATGCAAAGTGTATTGAAGAAGTGCCTTTACACTGAATTTCTAGATTTACTTTAGAAAACATCTCCATACTGAATTAAAAAGAACAGCACAAAATAGACTTACACATATCCAAGTAATAAACAAAATTTCTTGGAAGCAATCCTTTCATAATTTCAGAGTTTTAATTTTTAGTATGCATACTGGAATTCTCCTTGGAATCTGAGAAAAAAATTCTTTATCTCCTTTTCCCACCAGTTCCTATCCACATAGAATAATAAATCTGCAGTTTGTTATCATAAGAGAATTAACTAAAGCAAGAATAAAAGGGCATCTTTCCTATTTGAGCCATGGTTATTGGAATAATTTCTAGAACAAAAGAATGTGGCCTTTATATTCTTGATGAAATTCCTGAAAAGATGTGATGGTCACACCTCAAGAAGCGATCTCGAAACGTGCAAAAAAATCATAATATTCCAGAGAAGTTCGTTCATCTTGTTTACATGGAATTGCATTCTGTAAAAGACTTTCATGTTCTATGATGCATATCCATCTTTTATGAGTTGGTGCAAAAATATGAGAAAATATATAATTGGTGAGATTGCAAGTGAAAGAATGAGAAGCTGTTTTTGATTTTCTATCACTCCAATTATCAGATAAATCCAGGTATTCTATAACAAGAGCACTTTAATGAGATAAACTGGAAATGAAAGAATTAACTTATTTATTAAAAGCATGTTCATGTTGTTATTCGGGTAAAAATCCCTCAGTGCAACTAGTAAATATAAAAGAACAGTATTATATAAATAAAACAAACATCAAGAGCATCCTCCAAAAGCTACAAAAGAGGTTAAATAAAACAAAGCTGGATCAGAACAATATAAAAATCTACAATTAAAATGTGTGGAACAATAAAAAGATGTTTATCAGAGCTCTGCCACTAATGACACGTGACAATGGTAAGAAAATCATTTGGTGGGTTGCCTTCGCTCCTGTGGCAGAACTACAACATTATGACTGGAAGTACACGTTTCTATTTTCAAGGATATACAGTTGCACATGATGTCTAAGTTCAGATATACCCCATCTTGAATGTACCTTACTTCAACTGGCAGGCAGTATCCAAGGAAGATCTCAGCAATCAGAGAAGTTTATATAGGAATTATCAATCCTTAAAGTGATCTGGTCCAAAAAAGGGTAGAGGTAGAGGATTATATGCTCAAAATCAGCACTTTGTGTAGAAAAAACTGGGTGAAATCCAATTTCTCACTACAGTTTGTGAAGCAGCCCCCTCACAACTTATTTTAACTATATGAAACTATAATCAATGAATGGCTCTCTAAAAATCTGACAGAAATATATTTCCTATCAGCTGCACCTGATTCTTCTTGAAGAAATGTAGGTGATTGAAGCTGAGACCTTTGATGTTCATAACATATACTCAATTTATAAAATATGGTCCATCATTTTTGAATAATCTACTTCCGAGGTGATTAGAGTACAAGTAGTCCTTGTTAAGTGACCACAATTGGGACCAGCTTAGTCATTAAATGAAAGCACACATCTGTTTATGATCTTACTTCAGCTTTCTTTTGCTTTACAGACCGTGAAAACCGTAAATGTCAGGCCTGATTGCAAAATTACTTTTTCATCGCCATCATAACTGCGAACAGTTGCTAAACAAGGCAGTCACTAAATAAGGATTACCTGTAGTACTAATTCTGGTCAGATCATGTCTATTCAGAAAAAGCTGCAAGTAGTGTAAATTTTTATCTTATGGAAAGAGGTTGGTGGTTCAGAGACCACTGGCTTTCAAGAGGTAAACTGTCCTTTAATTTCTATAAATTCTGTGATTATCAAATGCCCAATTCCATCAGGTCAGTTTTTGCTATTAAGATTTTGACTCTGATGTTAACACTAAATAGTAGCACATAAACATGTACAAACGGATAAATTAAACAGAACATATGAATATCCTGATTAGAGGCATCTCAAGTCCAACATTGTACTCCCAACAGAATTCAATTGAATGCTTTTGTGATACTCCATGCTTGGTATGAGGGCAAAAGTGATAATGACTGTTAGCCTTTGATCAAACCCTCTGTCAATATGAATCTGTCTTTTATTCTATCTCAGGGGTGTCAAACTCAAGGCCCAGGGGCTGGATTTGATCTGTGGGGTGCTTAGATCTGGCCGGTGGGGCTGCCCTGGAAACAGTGAAGGACTGGCCCACGTTGTCTCTGCCAGCGAAACGGAGCTCGGGAGCAGCCCTCCCGAGCTCCACTTTCGCTGGCAGAGGGTTGCAGGAGACCATCGCAGCCAAAAACAGAGCTCGGGAGCCCATTTCCACTGGCAGAGTGGTCGGACCGCCACAGGCACCCCCAACACGAGTGACGTCAAGCTGGCCATGCCCATCCTGGCCACGCCTACCCCGGCTCACCAAGGTCAAACACAACCCTGATGCGGCCCTCAATGAAATTGAATTTGACAACCCTGTTCTATCTGGTAGCCATGTTCACAGCAAGTGACAGTGCCTAGCCAACCATAGAAGACAGCTTCCATATTGTCAACAAGAAAGCAATATAATGTAGATGTATCCTATAATCAGAGCTAACCTCAAGGGAGACTTGACTGTAGCTGGCAGGGAAGCAAATTAGCAATAGCAATAGCACTTAGATTTATATACTGCTCCACAGTGCTTCACAGCATACTCTGAGCAGTTTACAATATCAGCATATTACCCTCTATAATCTAGGTTCTCATTTTGCCAACCTTGGAAGGATAAAAGGCTAAGTCAACCTTCAGCCCATCAGGATCAAACTCAAGACGATGGGCAGTTAGCCTGCAATACTTCATTCTAACCATTGCGCCACCACGGCTCTAATGATCAACGTACTGTGTTAAGATGTTTTCAGTTAGACTCTCCGACATTCAGCTTCGTTTAATGACCCCCACACCGTAACATCAAAAGGGAGAAAAATCCCAATTCATGTCCCCCAGCCTTTGTTCATGCTTCTCTATACCACCAAACCCTTCTTTTGATTAGTCTTTTCCTCCTATCTAAAACACTGCATTTAAGCTTGCTTTATTTCCGTCTGTGGAATCCTTCTCTTACTCTTCATTTCCTCTCCGACAGATTTTCCCTTGAGCTCAGCATGTCCTACGCAGGTCGCCTCGCTGCCTTCTTCAGTTTTCTGACTTCCCGAAGTTCTTTCTTCATATGCTTAATGGCTTGCAAAATACTGCTCTGCTGGGGGTCATCTGCAGCTTCCTCCAAGTAAAGGCGGAAGTGTTTGATGATTTCTAAGAGTAGCACCTCTGGGTCTTCCCTTGCTGGGTGAAGATGTAGCACCCTCTCACAGGCGATGGCGTAATTTTTGTGCCAGTTCACTGGATGAGTTTTATACGTGTTTACAATTTCCTTGTACAGCTGTAAATCACAGAAGACGGTTCAGGGTTGAAGAGAAATCTCAAGAGATATCATTTCCCCGTATTACAAATATTTGCTCACTTTTTTTTTTAAAGCAGTCGAGCCTGGCATAAACAGCATCTATATATAATAAAGTCTCTGCAAGTGAAGAAAAATAGGACACCGTTTATGAGCATATGTTTTAAACCATGAAATGCAACTCTCTGCATTTCTATTCAGAAATAAGCTCCGCTAAGCACTCCCCAGCCAGTGTGTATAGGATTTGAGCTAAGAGGTTTCATGTGTGCGGCTGATGATTGGGCATACTGCTCTGATGTCATCCAACTGAAAAGAGGAATAAAGATGTAGGATTCTCAAGGGGAAACTAAAGAATAATAATCCCAAGGATAAATCTGAAAGGTAAACTGGAAGAGAAAAGTAAGAGAGAGAAGCTAGAGAGTAAAAAGGGTGACGAATAAGCAAAAATGAACTGAAGATATGTGTTTTGTTTCTAGTGGAGCCATTCTGCCTATGAAAACAGCAAAAGAAAAGAACTGAACTTGGGTTATTTCTTTAAATTGTATCCATTTTACTGCTAGGCCACCATTATTCTAACGCGGGAAGTGGAAAGAAAAATGTACATGCACTTGAGTTGCTACTGATACAGAATCAACATCCATCCTTTTTCATATTCACACAATTACGAGACCTGCAAGTAACAAACCATGAGCAAAGCTCTAATGGGGGGGAAGGGGAGGGGAAGAGGAGACAGAAAACTTGCTATGATACTATTCTTTAGCTAATCACCCATAGGCCTGTCTTTGCTCGCTGGAAATAGCTTCCTGCTTCTGCTTGGTTCTACAAGTTGTAGATGAGAACTTGGTCCTACTTTTGTACAGGAACCTCAAGTGGACCTTAAGTGGACTTTCATAGTTGCCATCCCCACTAGTCTGCTAACCTTCCCAAGTAAGCTTAGCTGTGGCACCTAACTTCACAGGACAGTGAAAAAGTCCCACAGTTCTGAGGCAAAGTGAAGGAGAATCTCTCCAGCTATCTAGAGGCAGAACTCAACAGCAGTGAGGTAGAAACAGCTATCGCACCCTCACGAATGAAGGCAAATATACGTATCCCAAAATAATGTTGCAGGATCCAATCTGGGACCAGAGGTTTAGTCTTCCGGGCTTTCAGACTTGTGCTGGAGCCCATCCTCAGGGAAATTCTCTCGGCGGGAACATTCTGCTAGAGAGAAATTCACTGACGATGGGCTTTAGCATGAGTCTGAAAGCTTGGAAGACTAAACCTCTGGTCCCTGTGACTGACCCAGATTGGATCTTACAACTGTCATGCCTTATTCGGAGCCCTAAAGCAGGTGACGGCAGCGAGGAAAAGATATCAGCCCAGCCTTATGCCTAGTGGCCAGACAGATGGAAATGGATCTCCTGGTTGTGACTTTACTATTTTATATAAATTGATCTGATGACTGGAACCAGTGGAAAGATCAACACTTATCAACCATATAAACACAGGGATAGATACCACCCAGATCCCAGGCACATCCCTTGGTGCCTAAATGACATTTTAAATAAAGTTTATTTAGTAAAAAATATTAAATATGAAGCTGGTCTGTTATAAAGCCTCAACCCCTAGCAACATAATGACTTTCAGGGACATTTGGGGGTATGGTACAGTTTCCCCCAAAATAAGACATTCCCTGATAATAAGCCCAATCGGGCTTTTGAGCGCATGGCAATAAGGCCAAGCGCTTATTTCAGGGTTCAAAAAAATATAAGACAGGATCTTATTTTCGGGGAAACGTGGTAATTAGCCCACTCAAATGAGAGGGAGCATCATAATAATCTAGCAAAGTGTTTCTCAACTTTGACAATTTTAAGATGTGTAGATCTCAACTCCCAGAAACTCCCAGCCATCATCTGGTTTGGGAATTCTGGAAATTGAATTTTGCACATCTAAACACCGGTCTAAACAGATACATTAACACTGACTTACCTTACACCCATTTTGTGAATAGCCAGGTTTCCTATTGCAGTACATTTTGACTACACCCATTACATAGTGCAAAACTACAAGTGATTCCTGCCCCAAAATTATGACTTATTCATGTGCAAACATATAGACCGCTTGAGCTTTTCTATCCCAAAGTGGAAGGTTCTCACCTTATAAGCAAGTGTGTAAAGCTTTGCTTTCTCTTCCACAGATGTGGAACCAGTTTCTGCAAGGTCAAAAAGAAAGAAGGCTGTTTTCATCCTAGGAGAGAAAAAAAACAACAACAGAAGTGAACTGTATATTCTTTAAAAACCAACTGACATCCATGAAGGAGGAGGTAGGATTCAATTCCCCATGGAATGATTGTACCCCAATTCACTATACTGAGCTGCTGTTTACTGGATATGGCATTAGAAGCTGTACATCTGAAGGGCACCAATTGCCTTAATTTATTAACTCAAGGTAATATTCCATTCCTCTGCTAGACAGCAATTTCTTAGGTTGTCACTGTGCTTCTTCTGAGTTTTACCTGCTCAGTGCTACAATGTACAATATAATTAATTTGTATGTAGATTGATATGATTATCCTCTCTTTCAGACCTTTTCTGAAGCATCGGAAGGAAACAGGGTCTCACCTGGCTTGCCACATCTCTTCATTTGCTACTAACTCCCAGGAAGATGAGTCAAACCTTAAAAAAGAAACAGGTAAGTTGATATGCAAGACCAGGTAGAGGTCCCCCAAAGACAGAGCATGAACAGGATAACTAAAACTTTCCAGATAAAGCTGATGGGAACGAGTATGATGATGTTATCCCTTCAGTCATGTCCATTGACGATTCTATCCAAACCCTCTCTGGATCCATACCAAACATACTTTTGACACTACCACTATATGTTCACTAATGACAAAAAGAATGAACGGTGGGAAGTTTTACATTTGCACTCTTCCAACTCCCTTCTTGCAACTTTTTAGAAGCTACTATCAACTACCGTATTTTTCGGAGACGCACCTTTTCCCCCAAAAAAAGAGGGTGAAAATCTGGGTGTGTCTTATACTCTGAATGTAGCCCCGCCCAGCTTCTCAAATTGAAGTTTCAGAGGCTGAAAAAAGCTTCAGAAAAAAAGCCCCCAAACAGAGCTTCAGAGGGTTTTTTCTGAAGCTCTGTTTCGGAGGCTTTCAGAGGCAGGAAAAAAAGTTTTTTCTGAAACAGAGTTTCAGAAGTTTCAGAGGCAGAAAAAAAAAAGCAAACCAAAGCAAGGCACAGAGCTCACAACCAAGGAACCTGTTGCTAAAATTCACCTCTGGGAACGGCTGATTGGGGGTATTCTGGGAGGCCGATCCACCCACCAATCAGCTTTTTTCTTCTTTTCCTCCCCAAAAACTAAGGTGTGTCTTATATTCCGGTGCATCTTATACTCCGAAAAATACGGTATGTGTCACTTACCTTCCATATTCCTCAGTCCAGTTGTAGAGATTTTGGGTATGCTCAACCCACATTTCAGGATCAAAGGGAACTTTTGAAGATACAAGTTTATCACAAGAACCCCAGGGCCAAAGGGAATAGTCTTTTTTCCAGGTAGGGTCACCTTCATGGAGTCCAATGCAAACAAAGGTGTCTTTGCTATTACAAAGAAACAAATTATTAATTAAAAAAGGTAAGTGGACATGTAGAATGGTGCTTGTCTATGATAGCTCTAACAGCAACCAATATGAAGATAGCTAGGAGTGATGGTTGGTTTATTTTATGTTGAATAGGTTCAGTTGTGTAAATGATTAGAAATACTTGTCTAATCTTGTACTAGATCGGGATGTCAAACTGGTGGCCTACGCACTGGATGGTTCATGCACAGGCTACACCCACCCCAGCTCCACGAAGGGAAAAAACATCACAAAACATCATGTGATGGCAACATGACACCATGAGTTTGACACCCATGTCTTAGATACAGGATGAGGACGAGAGTTTTCTTCAAGACTTCATAAAAATTCAGAACAGGACAAAGCCATTTAGGCTACTGAACTTTGCTCCACAGAACAACCCAATAGTCCTCTACTTGAACATCACCAGTGACGGGAATATCCTACCTCTCATAATAATTGATCAAACCGATCTTGTTATTGGGAAGGCTTTCCCCCCACTAATATTCAAATAGAATTTTTCTTCTTTAACTTAAATCAGGAGTCCCCAACCTGTGGACCATGGGCCACCAACCTGGAAAGGTTGGGGAACTCTGACTTAAATCAATTATTCTATGTCTGAAATGATAGAAAGCAGATCTTAGCCATTTTTTGTGAGATATCCTTCCATACTCTCAAATCAACCACAAACTTGCGGCATCACATTATCATCACGTGACATGTTGCAATGTTTTTCCCCTTCACGGAGCTGGGGTGGGCATGGCCTGCATGTAACGCATCCAGCCCGTGGGCCGCCAGTTTGACACCCTGCTCCACAACCATTGACACAGATAAACCTTCAGGTGGCCTTAATGACTTGCTAAAAGAATGCAAATGACCAGCTGTCTGCAAGGAGTATAAATCCTTCTATTCCCCACTATCCAATTAGAGCTGAAGAAGCTTCTTGGATGAGAAGCGAAATGTCTTCAAAGAAAAACCAGAAAGTCCAGTTGCCTCTTGAAAAAGCACCTTTGGGACAACATATTGATACATATAAAAATGGCCCTGACTGTTATATGGAAGTGAAAGTAAACATAAATTAAGGCTAGCCACATTTCCTTTTATTTTACCTCAAGTTTTTAATATCCTTGACTTTACATCACTTACTCCTTTTCATGAACACTGTATAACACTATTTAACATGGCAGAGAATACAGGTATGTATTTAGGCACACATCCATGTATGAATGTACACTAGTAGGTGAAAAGGAATGCTTACTGTTTATTTACTTTGAGGAAATGATGAAGGTTAAATGTGATTGTTCCATCCGGTAATGGCACTTCTACAGGATTCCAACGGTCGCCAGGAAAGGTGACACCAGGTAAATGTTTAGCCAGCTTTGGCAAATACCAATGGTAAGTCATCATCTAGCACATGGAAGAAACTGTATTTATTTAAAATATTTACATACCACTCTGGCTACCATCACTTAGCCAGCAGCTGTGAAAGTTGGACCATAAGAAAGGCTGAGCACCAAAGAATTGAGGCCTTTGAACTATGGTGCTGGAGAAGACTCCTGCGAGTCCCTTGGACTGCAAGGCGATCAAACCGGTCAGTCCTAGAGGAGATCAACCTTGACCGCTCTTTAGAAGGCCAGATCCTGAAGATGAAACTCAAATATTTTGGCCACCTAATGAGAAGGAAGGACTCACTGGAGAAGAGCCTAATGCTGGGAAGGATTGAGGCAAAAGAAGAAGGGGACGACAGAGAACAAGGTGGCTGGATGGAGTCACTGAAGCAGTAGGCATGAGCTTAAATAGACTCCAGAGGATGGTAGAGGACAGGAAGGCCTGGAGGAACATTGTCCATGGGGTCGCGATGAGTCGGACATGACTTCACAACTAACAACAACAACAACTTAGCCAGCACACATACATGTGCCCTCTCTTGCTCTCTCCCCCCCCCCACACACACACATATGATGAATTCTTTAAAGTAGGACATCTATGAACAACATCTCGTAGAATATCATGACCCAATGTTTCTCTTTTGATATTTCCAGCCTGCTTTGGAGAAGAAGTGAACCACATTTAAAGGCAAGGTAATTCCTGCTTTCCATCACTGCAACATTCAAAGAAGACTGACAGCTGTTGAACTTGCCTTCGGTTTTTTTGCCAGCTCCCTCCTCCCTCAGAAGCAAGAAACTAGCCCAGAGGCTACTTTCAGTTATTCAGTACTATAGGACCCAGTTAGTTGCACAATAATGATCTTGTAACAAGAAGCACATTCATAAATCAGGAAAACACTATTCACCAATCACCCAGGACAGATGCAATATGGGAGGATAGAAATCGGCAATAGAGACAGTATTATCCTATACTGATCTCTATTCAGTTGTCATTAAAGGTGCTAAGACACTGTGAGTTCTCTATATTTAGTATCTCCATGGCAGAAGCAAAATTCAAAATGGGGACTTCTGGTTTGCAGCCATTCTATGATATTCTACTGACCTCTTGGTCAACTAAGCTGATATCAGGTCTTATACCCTCACAATGATGCATGTAGCGAAGAGAATTCCCAGGCAGGTCCCCTCTTAGCAAGATGATGGCATCTGGAGGCATGGAGGACAAAAGATTCATGGCAAACCGGTCAACAACATTGTTGTTACTTTGGTCACAGACACTGTTTCAAAAGGGAAAATTTAAAAAAAGAAAGATTTGTCAACCTAACAAGCAAACATTTTGTTTTCAGTCCAACCCCAGGTAGCTACATCAACTACAGCCTTTGAAAGGAAGGATGCTATGCACAGGAGAAGAACTTTGATGGTAAAAATGGGCCATCAGACACCTCAGGTATGCTGCAATGGATAAAGTGCTAAGCCTAGAGCACTGTGTACCCAGATTTCAATCCCCCTCTCAAGCAGAAAACAAAGCACCCCATTCTTGTATCATCACTTTATTTCAAAACTAAATTCAAAAACCAAAAATTCATTCTTTATAATTTTTTTAAAAACGATGGCGATAGCCCAAGATCCCGTTTGGAAATAGGCCCAACTGCTTAGGAACAAAAAGCGACTAAGATACAGGCGTTTCTCCTACTAGCTTCCTGATAAATTGCACATTTTTCTGCCTATAGCAATAGCAATAGCACTTAGATTTATATACCACTTCATAGTGCTTTACAGCCCTCTCTAAGCAGTTTACAGAGTCATCATATTGCTCCCAACAATCTGGATCCTCATTTTACCGACCTCGGAAGGATGGAAGGCTGAATCAACCTTGAGCCTGGTGAGATTCGATCTGCCAAACTGCTGGCAGCCGGTGATCAGCAGAAGTAGCCTGCAGTACTGCACTCTAACCACTGTGCCACTGCGGCTCATAGTAGCCATTTTATGATTAGGAATCCTCCCTAGGGAAGGTAGCTTTTTTTACTCATGTCAACGGCTTGCTCTTCCAAACTTCAAACATATCAAGCCCCTAGCATGAGAAAACACTACCAAGAAAGTAAGACTGACATGAAGTTTTACTAATCAGGGCTAATGTTAGGATACAAGGGCTTAGGATCAGTGGTGAAATGTAAAATTTGTTACTACCAGTTCTGCGGGCGTGGCTTGGGGGGGGGTAATATGACTGAATGGGCGTGGCCAACTTTTTTTTTTTAACTTTTAAAACCATTTTTTCTACAACCTCTTCGGCTGAAGAAGTTGTAAAAAAAATGCTTTTAAAGCCTCCGACGATCCCAACTGACTTGCCTGATCGGCAGAGGCTTTTTTTCCTTTTAAAAACATTTTTTCTATAACCTCTTCAGCCGAAGAGGTTGTAGAAAAAATGCTTTTAAAAATTAAAAAAAACCTCTGATGATTGCGCGGCTCAGCTGGGCAATGGGGGGAGCAGGGATGTTTGCTACTGGTTCTCCGAACCACCCGCCTCCATCGCTATCAGATAGGGCGATCCGGTCCGAACCAGGAGCATTTCACCCCTGCTTAGGATGCAGACTCTCAGAAACTGAATGAGTAAACTTCCTGCTCTCAATGATGAATCAATTCATTAAAGGAAAGCACTCTGTGTGAGATTTGAACCTCTCTTTCCCTAAGTGCAGAACACAGAGACTAGCTGCTTTTTCCCAAGAAGCAACATCCATTTGGGTTTTTTTTTATTATTATTATTTTATTATTATTATTTTTTACTTTAATTTATATGCCGCCCTTCTCCGGAGACTCAGGGCGGCTTACAATGCGTTAAGCAATAGCCTTCATACTTTTGTATATTTATACAAAGTCAGCTTATTGCCCCCACAATCTGGGTCCTCATTTCACCTACCTTTGAAAGGATGGAAGGCTGAGTCAACCTTGAGCCTGGTGAGATTTGAACTTGCAGTAATTGCAAGCAGCAGTTGTTAATAACAGTGCTTTAGTCCACTGTACTACAGGCTCTTTTTTTGTTCTTGGTTCTCAACATCTTTCCTAACTTCAGTGAGTTATCTTACACTGGTTGTCCTTGGTCAAAAAAATAGGAATATGATAGAGAAGTGCAAGAATCAAATCCCCAGGTAGAAACTTTTGGGTAAATCTTTGCCTACCACAACCTATGGAGATAACAGAAGACAGCAAAAATTCTAGCTTCTATGTATATATTACCCTGAGTAATTTGGGGGAATGGAGAAGAAATATATATAGACATTAGTGCTCAGTCCAATAAACATTATTAACTGCTGCCTCCCTGTTAATTACCTGTAATTGGAATAGATTTGAGCAGTAACAAGAACAGCTGCCAGAAGCCATTCCAAACTGTAAATCATTCTGCTGTTTCCAAGAAATATCTCACCAAGAAAAAAGAGTAAAGAGAAGCCAAAGCCAGCTAGAACAACAATCACTGCATTGCTTTGCATCCAGAATCGCTCGACCTGTTGAAGAATAGAATAACAGAGTTAGAAGGGACCTTGGAGGTCTTCTAGTCCAACCCCCTACTTAGGCAGGAAACCCTATATCCATGATGGCGAACCTATGGCACACATGTCACAGGGGGCACACATAGCCATATCAGTGGGCACACCAGTTCAGCTCTGGCGCGCATGTGCGCGCCAGCCACTTGATTTTTGGGCCTTCTGGGCCCACCAAAAGTAGGGAAACAGGATGTTTTCTGCTTCTGGAGGGCATGGGCGAGTGGGGAAGGCCCGTTTTTCTTTCTCACCTGGCTCCAGATCCTCTCTATGCATCTGGGGAGGGCAAAAACAGCCTTCCCCACTCCCTCAGAGGCCCTCCGGATGCCTGAAATGGCCCATTTCCCAACTCCCGGTTGGGTTACATTTTTACAGCTTTCCGATACCGGCATCTTTAATAATATCTATAACCAACTATATACACGTACATTTTATATATTACTTTACTAATTTCTATATTCACTACAATTTATACCTATCAATTACACAATATCTATAATATCTTCTCTTATGTCTATACATTTATACATTAATTTTGGATTGTTTCTCCAACCAGTTATACCATCTAGTCCATGTCTCGTAATAAATTGTTTCCTCTCTGTCTTTTAATTCCATTGTTAATTTATCTGCTTCTGCACATTCTAGCACCTTTTTAATGATCATCGTATTTGATGGAGCAAATCTTTGGAAACAAAGATGGAACCACAGTGTTATTGGAACCACAGAAAATATTGTGGTTTTGTCCTGTTCTGGAAGAGTGATGGTTTATTGCACTTTTCCCAAGCGTGTGAATGCAGCTTTTGAGAATATGGTGCTTCTGGGGCAATGTTTCCCAACCTTGGCCATAGCCAGGGATGTGGACGTCAACTGTCGGAATTCTTATAAATGGCTATTCTGGCAGTGGAGTTTTGGGAGTTGAAGTCTACAAACCCAGAAATGGATAAGGTGGGAAATACTGTTCTAGGGGATTATGGATTTTGAAGATGATGTAGCCCAATCTAAAATGTGCTTTTATTTTATTAAATTTCTACACTGCCCATCTAACCTGGATGGTTTACAACATCACTTTTATATTGGTTTCCAGCTTCCCCCCCTGTTAAGAGGATCAAATAGCAGGAGCATTCTCTGCCAGAGACCTCAGTGAAGTGTTGTGATCCAAGAGAGACCATTTGAGGCCAAACAGGCAAATATCTTAGCCTGGAACAAAAGTACTTTTTATTTGTGTGCTTCCAGCTTTTAAACAACAATGTTTGGAGGGTGTTTACAATAATACTGTATATGAATCTGCAAAATGAAAGCAAGTTTCTAAAATGCATGGTACCTCCCTTCCAGAATCTCACTTTTGTTTTTAAATTTAAATGATCCCTTTTAATTAAGCAAACTCACCACCCCCTTAAATAGAGGCTTTGAAATATCCAAATTTGCCCTCCAAGCAAAGAAAAAAGAATACATCAATAACATTGACGTAAACAGCCAAATCAGCTGTGACTTCTCTGTCTTCGGCCTAAAGTGGAGGAAAAAAATATAATTTAAAAACTTTATAAAGACAGTTTACACATGCAACAAGAAATTGCAAAATGAATAAAACCTATTACTTACACGATTCTACTTCTAACACAAATTAAAAGCAGAGGTGAACAGCAGTGACAGTAACTGGAACAAATCATGAAAAATAAAATCACACAACAGCTGTTCTCCAACTTAGTTCCCTCCAGGTATGTTTATACTACAATTCTGCTACTCCCAACTATGGCAGAGGACATCAGCTGGGAATGATTGTTTTAAGGAAATAAATGAACAAGTTTTCTCAAAAGCTAATTTTTTTTTAATAATTGAATATAACAAATATACTGAATTTACCAAAATGAAAATTGAGTCTGAACTGAAGATGATCCCATAGCCCAATCTAAGAGCAGATAAATCTAAATCTATCTATCTGCATGTCTGGGCAAACTCTTCCCCACTTTATTAATCTAGGGCAGGGGTGTCAAACTCAATTTCATTGAGGGCCACGTCAGGGTTGTGTTTGACCTCGGGGGAGGTATGGCTGGCGTGGGGTGTGGCTGGGGTGGGCGGGGCCACCTCAACATCACTCATGTCAGAGAGCCTATGGAGGCCCAGGCAGGGCTGGGGGGGATCCATTGCAACGGCCTCCTGCAGTGCTCTGCCAGCAAAAACAGAGCTCAGGAGGGCCCCGTGTGTGTTGGGAGCGCCTGTGGTGTCAGGAGTGCCTGTCGTGGCCAAGGCAGGGCTGGGGGGAGCCATTGCAACAGCCTCCTTCAGCGCTCTGCCAGCAAAAATGGAGCTTGGGAGGAGCATGTTTTTGCTGGCAGAGGCATTGCGGGCTGGTCCTTCATTGTTTCCAGGGTTGCTCCGCAGGCCAGATCTAAGCACCAGGTGGGCTAGATTTGGCCCGTGGCCTTAAGTTTGACACCCCTGATCTAGGGTTACCAACTCTATATGAAACCAATCCTGAAGACTTTGTCTTCTACAATAAATGTATGTGACACACTTGTGTGCACACACAAAATATGTGTGTTTGCACAAACATATATAAACACTATATAAGTGTTTATATATATATAAACATATATAAACACTTATATATATAAATGTTATATATGTTTGTGCAGACACACATATTTAACTTCCAAAAGCAATAATCTAAAAAAGGCAGAGCCAGACGCATACACGTCTGGGAGAAACTTAGTTCAGTCTAACTTTCTGGATCTCCAAATAAATCTCCAATTTGGAAATATTTAAGCCTGAAATAAACCCCAGTACCTCACTGCACAACACACACATGCAGCAATTGCAAAGGCCTGGACAACGAGAGAAAGTTCCATCTTCATGTGGGTCACCTGAAAACTGCAAGGAAGCCAGAGAACAAGAGTATTTGGCAACTATAATGACAGCAAAAGTTCATGGAAAGATGAAGGGGGCTACACCCTATAAAATCATCTCTTGCATAAGAGCCAAAGGCAGATGTCAGAGCCTCTGGCAAAAGCAGTAGCACTTATATACCACTTCATAGTGCTTTACAGCCCCCTCAAGCAGTTTACAGAATCAGCATATTGGCCTCAACAATCTGGGTCTTCATTTAACTGACCTCAGAAGGATGGACGGCTGAGTCAACCATGAGCCGGTCAGGATCAAACTGCTGGCAGTTGGCAGAATTAGCCTGCAATACTGCATTCTAACCACTGCGCCAGCATGGCTCTTTGGATGCTTTCACAATGCAGAGTAAAACCACTGAATCAGACAGGAATTAGGTGCCTGGAAAGGAAGTGCTGAGCTCTCATCCTAAAATCCAGTCTAACAGACACCCAAACAGGGCCTGAATCATACCTGTTCTCCCTTTTTTCAATATTTGCTTGAATCTGGCACTCAGAAACGGCTGGGGTCCACCAGCTATCACAATCAAATAACTCACAACGTCAAAGGAGAATAATTATTTCCATCCATATCACTTTCACAAGTTCACCCCTAAATTCATTCTATCTTGTTATTGCAATCCATCCTTTCTTAATCCACACATGCATTTGCATTTGTTTATTTTACTCCACTTGGGGATTGTTTTAATGGAAAGTGAGATACAATGGTTATTGTAAATACATACATTTTAAAAATGTGTCTTATTCTTTCTGCTAAGATCTTGAAACATTTGGGATGTCGAAAAGGAATACAGGATGAAGATCACAAGACAGTACTTTCCCCAAAGTCTTTTAAATCTTCCATTGCCTAAAGGACAAATAAAAGCCGCAATCTTGCACCCACTTACTGCAAATAAGATCCGCTGAACGCAACAGGAAATGTTTGTGTCAGATACGCTTATAATTACACTATAATCCATACAATTTGCATTCACTTACAGCAATACATCAGTCGTACTGGATCCATTTTCCAATTTTGCCTGCACAGAAAAGAAGAAAATCAGGATTATTTATATAGTGTAAGTCTAGCTATACAGTCCATTTTGGTTAACCCAGCCGGCACCCAGGATCTTTATGCTGGAATATCCATGCATTTCATCAGGAACAAGCAATTCCGAGTTATGACAGAGGGGTTTTGGTCACTATCTGGCCTGCAACCACACTATGCAATGTTAACTTAAACAATGCATTATTCAAACCAACTTCAAGGGCTCTGCAGCAAAATACTGCAGTTAAGGATTCCTGCTCAGGGCTCCAGCCATTCCATCCCAGCCTTTTTCCCTTTCTATAACCCCTATATCTTCAGACAGTCAATACTGAACTTGCTCAGTTCTGACTGGACAGTTTCAGGATTTTTTCACCTTTTAGTTCCTCCCCATCCACCCAATACATACCTATAGTCCTGGCACATCACATGTGCCAATCATTATGGGATAGCTACCATGTTTCCCCAAAAATAAGACCCTGTCTTATATTTTTTTGAACCCTGAAATAAGCGCTTGGCCTTATTGCCATGCGCTCAAAAGCCCAATTGGGCTTATTATCAGGGGATGTCTTATTTTGGAGGAAACAGGGTATATATAATGACAAATGGTTGAAAATGAATTCTAGATTCCCAGTTAATGGTTGCTTCATTTTTTGGGTTTCATTAATGCCAATAAAGTATGTATTCACAAAGAGTTAATAACAACTGATGAACCCCATGCAGCCACGACAACATTGTACAAGATTGCAACCTCTACCAGTAAAACAAGCAAAGGGACAGAAAAATTGATGGAATCATTTCCTGTTTGTAAGCACCATCCCAGTTCAAACAGAAATTATCTGAAATACTTTCTGGCTGTCATGTGAATAAACCCTGCCAGCTGCACATGGCCAAAGGCTGTCATTTTTACTCACCGAAAAGTCCTAAGTCAGAAAAAACTGAGAATCCACTGAATATTCATGCCCAGATAGACCCGAAGCTGGCTTGACTGCTGCAATCAAACTGGCCTTAACACACAAAATACCCCTTTTGGGAAATGCTAATACCAAACATAATCCTGTCCAACGCCTGAGTTCCTCTGATCACTTCAAGGACAAGCTACACATCAATTATGTACTGTAGTAAGTTTAAAATATCACCACCGACTTCAAAACATAAAAGCAGTTAAGATGCACCTACCTAATATGAATTATACAGATAGCATGCAGGGAGCCAGTGCAGTTTACACTGGAGTTTATTGGAAGTTCAGTGTACTGGAGTTATTGGAAGTTGGAAGCTTCCTTCAACAGGAAGTGTAGTGGGTAACCAGTTGCCTTGTCTTGGCTCAGCCCACCTAAGAGGGTTGGCAATGGGATACAAAGCAGATTTCTAGGGCAGGAGGAAAGATATGATACAGATCTTTACAGCCTTCACGTTCCTCTGCCAGAAGAGAGCTCCAGGCTGCAACTGGGTTGCATTAACCTTCATGTTAAATGAAAATCCCATGACTTGAACAGCTGGAGGGGATTTAAATGATTTCTCCAGTCACCAAGTGATTACAGCTATCCTAAGGAACAGGTGCGAGGACCGCAAGCGACAAATAACAAAAACGGCAATAATTTGAAATCCCTTCTGCCTTTCAGAGACTGACCTGCGAGTCGAAAAGATGCAATATCACGCAGGTTTAGTATTTATGAGAAACTTTGTTCTTTAAAAGGAGAACTCAAATTTACCAGATTGAACGTGCCGTACTCTTCCCGGAGAAGATGGATCATAAACCCTTTAAAGGTTGTCTGGTCTCCCCAGGTCCAGCGGGCTTTGTTGAGGTAGGCAGAGATAGGCAAGTAGAGATAAGGCAGACAACCAGCCAAGAAGCAGAAACTTAACTTCAGCACATTGCTCAGGGTCAGCTCCTACACCAAAAAAACATTTTACAGCACTACATGAGTCCTCTGTTTGCATTACCGTATTTTTCGGAGTATAAGATGAACTTTTTTCCCTCCTAAAAGAGGCTGAAAATTTGGGTGCGTCTTATACTCCAAATGTACCCGTGCAGTGCCCAAAATGGTTACCTGAAACAGCTGCTGCCTTCTCTTATCCCTTCCGTGCTTCGCCTGCTTTAGTCACTGGAGCTCCCTTCTGAAGCTGTTTTTCAGCCCCAACACGAAGCGATCTTCCGTGCTTTGCCTGATTTTTGAATTGCTGCTCCCTCCGACAATCAGCTGTGCTTTAGAAGCTGTTTTTTAGCCCCAACCAGCCCCAACCTCAAAACCAGCAAGCGAACTAATGTGCTGAAGCTGACCAGGCTAAGGACTAGCCAGATGAATACCTAGTAGGCAGAAATTTTTTTCCCCTATTTTCCTCCCCAAAAACTAAGGTGCGTTTTATACTCCGGTGCGTCTTATACTCCGAAAAATATGGTATATTGCTGCAAGTGGACAGAGAAGAGAGAAGTCTTGTCTAAACTAAGCTTCAGTTGGCCCCGATCCTGCTAATCTTCAGGAAAGTTTTTAAAAGATGGCTTTTCCCCCAGATATCGGGCCAAGATAATAGATGATCCCACCTTCTGGGAGATGGATTTAAGATTGACTTATGCATTTTTAGTATTATGTCTTAATTTGCTATATTGTTTTGAAATATATCCCCTGGAATTGCAAATATGTTGAGTTGGATGCCTAGAGTGCATAAATCTTCTAAATTAGGCAGCAAACAAGTAATATACTGACGCATAGAGCTGATATCTTAATTTGCATGTGGAGTCTCAAAACATGATGTTAAAAATGGGCATTCTCCGTGGATTACTCTTGGAAGATGACATCACCCTGATCCTTTCTGCATGGCAGGATGCAATTTCAGACTGAAACAAATAGTATCTGAGGCTCCCAAGGATCACATCACTGGCACCTTTGGCCACTGAAATTAAGCCATGACAGGACCAGATAGGAGAAATGCTGCAAAGGGGAGATAAACCACTTTGCAATGATTAAAAACTGGATGGTTTTTGATCAACGCTCCCCCCACAATAATTAAATTAAAATCTAAATGTCTTAAAAGTCTAGTGCTGATCTTCTAAAGGCCATTACCAATCGGAACATCCATATTTAGAGGAGCTGAAGCTTTCTCAGCAGCATCTGTAGATGGGGAACGAAATCTGCAAAGTGGCAGGAATAGCATTGTGATGGACATTTATGGAGATTCTCAGTCATCCAGATCATGGTTGCCAGCAATCTCAGCTGGCAATCTCAGCTCAGTTCCAAGAAGGTTCCATAACCATTTGCACTATTCCAGTGCAGCCTTAATGACTCTGAAAGAGTGCTAACGACCAGATAACTGCAAGGAATATAAATCCTTCCACCTTCCACCATTCAGTTAGAACTGAAGAAGCTTCTTGGATGAGAAGCGAAACGTCTCAAGGGAGGGGGGGGGAGTCCAGTTGCCTTTTCAGAAAGCATCTTTGGGACATTGTGATGGATGTTTCACCCCTTTTTCTTTGTGCAATAATGTCACATACAAAAGGGTCAAGACTACAATCACAATACTCTCCATATTGCTGATTTTGATACCCTCACCTTCATGGAAACCCATGAGGCCTACTCTTAGGGGCACCAAAAAGGGGCAACTAATCTTCTGAGAACTATGGATTATACAGGGACATAATATGAGATAGCCAATTTAAATTATTAAATATTATAAGCTCAGAGTAGAATTTATAGTGATATTACCGTAACACTCTCACATCCCCTTTCCTGAGAGATTCAGACTTAAAAAAATTATTGAGGCGATAGAAAGGAGTAAAGCCACTTTTTTCCTGTTAAAATGAGTGGCAAGTCATCATGACCACATGACTTGTCTCATGGAAGAGCACAGGAACCAACCAAGGATACTGAAGTGGAGTAACCATTAAATGTAATTTATAAGAAGCATTACCTGCAGAGTACATCTCCATTTAGAAGTGTTTTTAATCCAGTGGCCCTTGTTTCAAGAGAGGGTTTGAGCCTCAAACAAAAAGACCAGCTTTGGAATCTCTAAATATGCAACAAGAGGATGAAGAAGTTAACTATCTCAATAAACTTTTTAGGAAAGAGAAAGGTCATCTTGGCTTTCAGTTCTGCTTTTGCAGACTTGTTGAGAGCCTTCTTTATTTTCCGTTCCTGATTTGTAAAACAGACTCTGTCCCAAAGGTGCTTTTCAAAAGGCAACTGGATTTGCTTGGTTTTTTTCCTTGAAAAGTTTCACTTCTCATCCAAGAAGCTTCTTCAGTTCTTAGGACAATCATGACCTGGATGGTTGAGAATCTCCATAGACAAAACAGAAGCTGATTCTCTCAAACTAAAGCGGAACATAAAGATGCTTCCAAATTTCTACGGTGGCCGCTAAGAACTATAACACCAAGTGGTGTAGTGAAATATATTGTACATTGTTCAAAAATATAACAATTCTAGCATTAATAATACAATACCCCAAAGTATTCAGAAGTGTCAATGTGCTCCAAACATCTTCTTTAGCCACCAACAGATTTTCTTGTTTCATTTCATTTTTTAACATCAACATATAAACATTAAAAGAACCAGAAACTGATGTGGAAACAAGGCATGCCCAGGCAGGTAGCGAAAACAGAGAGAGTAGCAAATAATTGACAGCTATTCTGTGAATGAGCAACCTCCAACCCAGCATCTTTCTCACATACAGTTAGTTCTCGCTTAATGACCGCCCTGTTTAGCAACCCTTTGAACTTACAATGGTGCTGAAAATGTATCCTTGTGACTGGTCCTGCATTTACGGCTGTCACAGTCTCATAATTGAGATTTGGGCACTTTGTGGGTGTTTATGACCATCACATGATCACCATAAGCGTGCTTCACAGCCAGTTTCCAAAAAGCAGAATCAATGGAGAAGCTTTATGCAAATTTATGCAGAAGCTTTATGCAAATTTATGCAGCAAATTTGCATAAAGGATGTCTTGCCTAACAACCACATCACTTAGTGATGTGGTTGCCAGTTTCAGTTTTGGTTATTAAGCAAGGACTATTCTTAAAATTCCAACTCTGCCTTTTAACTCAAAAAGACAGGATACCCTTGCAGTCATTTTTCTCATCTCCACATGTGAAACAGACAGGTGCAGATTTTTTATTAATTCTGTATCCTCCCGTTTATTATTGTTGTTGGTTGTTGACATTTGGAACCATCCATTGTTCGTAGAGTTGGCCAGATTGTGGGAAGGAACTCTCCGAGCATGTTTCTAGACTTCCAAATACTCACACGCTCCCTGAACAAGCGAGAGGAAACCCACAAAGCAATGCAAAGCACGTAGATCACAATGGTATGCTGGTTACACATGCTAAGTCCACAAGAGAAGGCACCCACTTTACAGATCTGCAAAAAAAAAGAAAAAAGGTAAACATCAATTCTAACCATGGATTTAAATTGGTTTTCCAAATTGTTTTTGTTGTTACAGTAATTCTGGGACATGTAGCGGTTTGTTTTCACTGCAGCATCTGAGTAGAGTAGAATAGAATAGAATAGAATAGAATAGAATAGAATAGAATAGAATAGAATAGAATAGAATAGAATAGAATAGAATAGAATAGAATTTTTATTGGCTAAGTGTGATTGGACACACAAGGAATTTGTCGGTGCATATGCTCTCAGTGTACATAAAGGAAGATACGTTCATCAATAATCATAAGGTACAACATTTAATGATAGTCATAGGTTACAAATAAGCAATCAGGAAACAATGTCAATATAAATCGTAAGGATACAAGCAACAAGGTTACAGTCATACAGTCATAAGTAGGAGGAGATGGGTGATAGGAACGATGAGAAGATTAATAGTAATGCAGACTTAGTAAATAGTTTGACAGTGTTGAGGGAATTATTTGTTTAGCAGAGTGATGGCATTCGGGAAAAAACTGTGTCTAGTTGTTCTGCTGTGCAGTGCTCTATAGCGTTGTTTTGGGGATAGGAGTTGAAACAGTTTATGTCCAGGATGTGAGGGGTCTGTAAATATTTTCACAGCCCCCTTTTTGACTCGTACAGTATGCAGGTCCTCAATGGAGGGCAGGTTGGTAGCTATTGTTTTTTCTGCAGCTCTAATTATCCTCTGAAGTCTGTGTCTGTCCTGTTGGGTTGCAGAACCAAACCAGACAGTTATAGAGGTGCAGATGATCTGCAGGAATTTTCAAGCTCCAAAGGGTGGAGCTTGCAGCATAATGGCCCAATACTGTGTTGGTCCCTTGGACAAAAGGCAGCCAGAGCTGTGGAGGATAACCACATCTGTTCACATGGCTCCATATTTACAATCCTGGAAGCCAAAAAGTAACCTTGGCTGGGTCTTATAAAAGGTACACAGGTTAGTACTTGATCGGGATTACGAGAAAATCCAAGGGTTGTACAATAGTAGACAACCAGAAGTTATCTTAGGTGGGCAGAGGTTGCACACAGTATTTGGACAACTGAGGGCTTCAGTGGGTAGGCTGAGATTGCGGTAGGTGTGGATCTTGTTGCTTTCTTAGATTGGAAGGGAAGAGTACAAAACTACGCCACAAATTTGGGACAATCATGACTGAAGGGCTCCAAGGTTGCAAAAACAGCTTGTTCTGGAGCCACGTGCTATCATGTGTTGCCTATCTTGTCCCAGGTGAACATGCTTCCCCCATCCCCAAACTGGGCTCCCTTCTGCATATCAGGGGAGGGGGAGGGGGGAGATATATTAAGAGAGACTTCAGGAAGCTACAGCTCTAGCAGAGAGAGAGTTCCTGATTACACCCAAGGTCAACTTGAAAAATTACTTTGACTCACATATCAAGTCCTGTCACACCAATGGCAGGACGATACACTCACCTTTCATACGAAGAGGTTCACATACCTCCATTTCAAAGATCAGTAAAGGGAAAGGACTTTAGGCCAAGATCTTGCTGCTACTGCCAGTGAAAGCTACAACTTGTCCAATTCCCAACCAGTATCTGGCAAGTTACATCCCCAATATATTCAGAGAGTCCAAGCGTGAGGAACAATTGGCTTAAGCCACCCTATGTAGTTTGGTCCTACTCCCCAGAGGCTTAAGGGGAAGGGAAACCATTCCTGAAGCCTTTTGATCCTGAGTAGGCTACCTTTGATCTCTCTTTTGCAGTTGTTGCTTCCTCGAATTGCACGGAAAGCGCCATCAGCAGCCCCACAAACAGATTGTTTAAGCTGAAAACCTCTGCTGTGATAGACCATTGCCACGTTAGACGGGAAAACGAAAACATCCCCACAGCAAAGACTCCTGCCGCCTGCGAGCCAGAAAGCCTGCAAACATAGATAACAAGAAAATGCATCTTTTCCTCCATTATTACTAGTCCCCACTCATCAGAATTAAATACAAACAAACAGATGCCACCTTCATGGTGCTTCTCCTACTATCACCCCAAAACCCATACTGTAGCATCATGAAAAAAAATATATCTTTCTTTTGGCAAGATCCCACCAAAGCCTAGGCTGTTGGCATATTTTTTTTAACACTTGAATTTTAAATTAATAACTAATTAGGTTGTTATTACAGAAGAACAGCATCCCAAGATACTGATAAATCAAAACTACAGAAGCTTCACACATGCTAGAACTACAAAATGTTATGAGACAAGGAGTACCGTAAGGCAATTCGGTGCACCTGCCTTTATTAGCTTCTATCCAGATCAGTGTTTTTCATCCTCAGCAATTGTTGTGTGGACCTTCAAGCATGCTGGGTAATCTGGGAGTTGAAGTCCACACATCTTAAAGTTGCTAAAATTCAGAAACACTCATCTGGAGAGTCTCCACAAACGCAGTCGTAGTCAGCTCTGCTCTTTCTGGAAGCTGAAGAAGGTTGGTCCTGCTTTCGTCCTTGAATGAGGGAACTGCCTGGGACCACCAGAGCTGCTAATTGCCCTGGAAAGTTGAAAAGAACCCCTGGATATAGGCCAGGGCAAACCACATCCATGTTGCCAAGAAAACATGGACGTGATAATGTGGGACTAAAAACCAATCCCTATGAGGAAAGACTGAAGTGGCAAGGTGTTTGGAAAGAAATGTAATGCGCTCCTCAATATGCCTGAAAGGACATCACAAGGAGAAGGTCAGGGCCTCTTCTTTCTTATTCCAGAGTGTTGGATATTGAATTACAGATTCAAGTTACAGGGAGTGGGATCAATTACTTCGGTCAGTGTTTCTCAACCACAGCAACTTTAAGATGGACTTTTAACTGGCTGGGGAATTGTGGGAAGTGAAGTTTACAAATTCTAAAGTTGCTAAGGTTGAGAAACACTGACCTACAGTGATGGGGGATCTCACTCATTGGGTATGTCCAAGCATACATACTGCCATTGTCTTGAATTGTTTTAACTCAATGAATTTTTGCTTTGAGCAGAGGTTGGATTCAATGGTCACTACCAATCTGATGAGCCCATGAAATGCCTTCGTGCAACAAACAAGCAACATTGCGTGCCTAGATGCTGTGAACTACAACTTGTACAAGTATTATAAATAATATTTTTATGTAGGATCCTCTAAGCCAGGGATTCCCAACCCCCGAGTTGTAGTCCACTACTGGGCCGCAGCCCGTTCGGAACTGGGCCACAGAAGTGGTGGGTGAGTGCAGGTGTGCAGCTCCATTTGTGCCACAAGTGGGGGGGGGGGTGCCTACTGCTTGCACAAATGGAGCTGCACATACACATGTAACTTGCCCACCAGCCGCACATAAACATTCTCTATCCCTCCCCGCCCCCCAGTCCACAAAGCCAGAAAAGTTGAGAATTGCTGCTCAAGTTTTATTTTTCCCACAACAGCAACAACCGTGTGACGTAGTTGGGCTGAAGGAGTGACCTTCCCAAAACCATCCAGTCAGCTTCTGTGGCTGAGAGTGCAGAATCTGGATCTCCTCAGTGTTAGTCCAATACTTTAATTGTGTCCCACACTGGCTTTATTTGTTTATGGGAATTAGTCCAAAACATCTTTATATTTCACTCTACACATAAAAGTTTTAAGTTTATTTAAATGCCACATTCAAACCTCAAAATATACTAGATTTTTTTTTCCTCACATGAAATATTGTAGTTTAAATACTTTTACACAGGCTATGGATGCTGAGACAAATATACTAATTTATTCATGCTTATTTACATAGAAAAAAATTCCAGTTAAAAATTTTCTGAAAAGCTTACGAAGTCCAATGTACAAAGATATGCTTTGTATTTTGTTTTTAAAGCTCAGAAAGAAAATATGTGAAAATTCAAGAGTGATTTTGAAAAAGCATTCCTTCGTACAACATTAACTACAGTATGCTATTCACTGCCATCAAATTTGGTGTTAGCCACTAATTTACACAGTTCTCAAGGGGGATGAGTATTGATGGAAATCCAGAATATCAGTGGCTACTTGATAGCATTTACATCTCTGGAAACATGGGCAGCATATTATGAATACCACTCACTAAAGACTGTTTGTATTTGTGAGCTTCCAAAATGCATCTGGTTGGCTGCTATTCGTGGTAAGATCTGGACTATATTTTCTGTTGGCCAACCCTCATAGCTAATACTGCAAAACTCAAAAAAATTCTCAGTGGTCACACTATTTCATTTTCCAAAAAGCTGAAGAAAAGACAAGAGGATCACCTCTTCTAGATCTGATTCCAACCCACAGATTCAAAAAAAAGCCTTTTCGGATTGAAAGTTTGGTATAAACCAAATTTACTGCAATTAACAATCTCAAGATGCAATAAGCACGAAACATATTATTCCCATATGTTTCTTCTTGTAAGGGTTTCTGGATGGCCCATATAGGAAGTCTCGAAAAGAAGCTTAATAGAGCAGAAGCCTCCTCAGTCCCAAGCTATTAAACGTATTTAAAATGTATTTATTCTGAATCCAAATAGCTCAGGGCAAACTTTCCTTAGGGAAACAATAATCTTCTATTTCACAAGTAGAGAACAAATGGGGAGAACTAGAAGTCTTAATGCAGGAAGATGAATATGATTTTGTGGGCAATGGAAGCATAGGGGGAGGAAATTCATAAGTGGAATGTAAGGATTGAATGCATGGGTACAATACATTTGAAAGAAACAGGCCACACACAAAGAGAGAATGTCACATGTGAGGGAGGTGTACCCGTGCTCTGACATCCAGAAATCTGAGCATGAATGACCAATATTTGGGGAAAACACAATGCAAGGGAAACAACAAATATGTTATTATGAGGTTGTATTATAGACAACTGAAACAGGTAAAGCATCTGGATACTATTCTTCTGGACATTAATTTTCAGAGAGGAACTTATTAATAATGGAAATTTTAACTACACTGGCATGGAATGGACAACTGTCATGGCCAAGACCGCAAAAATGGTCTTGTTGCTTTATTTTCCAAAAAGCTGAAAAAGAGTTAAGAGGATCATATCTCTCCTAGATCTGATCCCAACCAATGGAGAAGAGCTAGTTGAAAACCAGAGAAGTACTAATTGGAATCTTCTGAACAGATATTCTCAATTTAAATGAAGTACAACTGAACCTCATTCCAGTGGGGAAAAAAGTGGGGGAAAGGAAGCTTAGAAAATCATTCTGAATCCATAGAGAACTTTCACTTGTGCTAAGAGTTAAAAAGGACAGAAACAGAAGATGGAAAATCAATATAATCACTAAGGAGGTATACTAGCAAAGAGCACACGGTTATAGAAAGAAGGCTAAAAAATACTAAGAGAGATTTATGTTTGCAAGAGAAGGTAGAAACAATACAAATGGCTATTTGGTTTCATCAGTAGAAAAAAGTCAAAGGAAGGGGTAAGTCTACTGCTGGGAGAGAATGGTAGAATAAGTAAAGGTGAAAAGACAAACCTCAATTCCGACATTACTTCAGTCTAACTCACAATGTGGTAATGTGTTCAAATGCACTAAGCCAGGGGTGTCAAACTCAAGGCTTGCGAGGTGCTTAGATCTGGCCTGTGGGGCCACTCTGGAAACAGCGAAGGACCAGCCCGTGGTGCCTCTGCCAGCAAAAACCGAGCTCGGGAGGGCCACTCTGTTTTTGCTGGCAGAGGGTTGCAGGAGGCCATCCCAGAGATCAGGAGCCCATTTTTGCTGGCCACCACAGGGCCCCCCCGACATGAGTGACATCTTGGCCATGGCCCCCCTGGCCCCCCGAGGTCAAACACAACCCTGATGCGGCCCTCAATGAAATTGAGTTCGACACCCTTGCACTAAGCAGAAAAACTGACAACAGGAGAAGGCCGGAATCCAAGACATATAGCGAGATAGCTGAGGAATTCTTGACAAAGTTAAGTATTCAGGAGCAGACCAGTTACATTTAAGAGCCTTGAGAGAATTTATAGAAGTCATCTCTCAGAAATCTTCCTTGGCTGGATTTACTAGACCTGTTCCTTAGGTTAAGTCCTGAGGAGACTAATAGTCAGAGAAAGGTATCTAATCATAGGTAAATGACAGTTTTAGCACACCAAAATTATTTTGGCAATAACTGTTGTCTGTTGAGTGTTTAGCTTATTTTTACTTCATGAAACTATCTCGACTAACTTCAAATCTCTGAAATATTATATACAGGTAGTCTTCAACTTACAACCATTCATTTAGTGACTGCTTGAAGTTCCAACAGCACTGAAAAGGGTGACTTATTACCATTTTTCACAGTTATGACTGTTGCAGCATCCCCATGATCATGTGATCAAAATTTGAATGCTAGGCAACTGACTCATATTTATAACGGTTGCAGTCTCCTGGGGTCATGTGATCACCTTTTGCGACCTTCTGACAAGCAAAGTCAATGGGAAAACCAGATTCACTTAACAACTATGTTACTAATTTAACAACTGCAGTGATTCTCTTAACAACTGTGGCAAGAAAGGTCATAAAATGAGGCAAAGTTCACAACTGTTGCGCTTAGCAACAACTATTTTCAGCTCAATTGTGTTCGTAAGTCAAGGATTAGCTGTATATTTATATTTCTGACATTATTCAGCCATTTGTTGCTGTTCCTGCTCCTCACCTTCCCAAAACTCTGTATAACATTCTAGCCACTTTCTTTCAAATCTGGGAAAATGTCCTGGTAAATCCAACCAGGTTTACAAAGTTTGGTTTTAGCCTTCTGCATTTTTTGTTTTGTTACAGCTCTCTTGGTATAATCCAACCAAGTGCTGCAAATTCAAAGCCCAGAAATGCTTTGGGGGAAAATACAGTACACTTGGAAATAATTACTTCTACCTGAATGCTCCTTTATGGGACATTCCTGAGAAGCATTATGTAAAGTAAGGGCACCATCAAAGTAGACACTGCAGTGAAATCCACTTTCTCCTGGGCAGAAGTGATGAAAACGATGTCATTGGATGGGGCTCCTATACCTCTACAGGTGGCAGTGATCTCTCAAGGCAGCCCAGGAGGCGTTATGACCCCAGTCCATCATTCTGAGACGCACAGTCTCATATACATTTGAAACGCAGGCTTTTTTTTTCTGGCACACTTTAAGCAGAGCTTGGATGCCAGTCACAGAACAGAAAGGTGAAGGCGGGGAGGGAGGAAGAGAGGAGAAGGGGATGAACTTGGCAGGAAACAGATTTAGCAATTTAAATGTTTTATAAGTGGGGGTGGGGTTTTTTCCCCCGATAATTGAGGAAACTTTTCATAATCTGACATTTGTTAAAAAAAAAAAAAAAACCCCAGCAACTTATTAGAAATTATGCAGCAGAGTAGCTGTGGAAATATGAGCTCGCTTCACAATTATGAAGTGGAGCTCGGAAGCCCTGGCCTATTGTGAGAAGTGGCATAAACCCCACAGAGGGCCTATCAGCTCCCTGGCAGGCAGGGGACTGCTCCATTGAAAGCTAGAGATACAAGCTTCAGGGCAAAAACCTGGCAGCTCCCTCCTGACCCCACAATCCCCTACTGCTGACAGATCCAAGCTCCATAGCAAATTAGACCTTCTCACATTACAATTGCAGAAGACAGATTCCATTAGCGGTATCTGAAATTGAGTGGAGAGCAGCTCCGTTATCAGACCTGACTCATAAGCGGTGCTATTAATCAGAGCTATGATAGCATTTATATATTTCAAGCTATCTGCCGCGGCTGTGATATTCTGCTACAAAGGGTTGATGGGACTTAGGGAAGGGAACAATGGAGCTTTCTGGGAAAAGCAGAGTAAATCAAGAAAGTCTATGACTTCCACACATTCTGAAGGGATTGTGGTTTACATAAATTTTCTCCCAATTGGAGACTGAGCTCTTCCTCATCTTACACATGGGATTTAGTTGTCACTCAATGGGAACAGCTGTGAAAAGGTGAAGCGGCCCACCGTTCAGAATACTGCCTCCGCTTTTAAAGCAATTAACCCATGAACAGGAGGATACCTGGTGATATCAAGAGGATTAGACTAGGCAGTGCTTTATTAACATTTCCTTGAACTAATTCTAACTCTGACTAGCTGTCATGAAAGGGCTCTTCAGTCTTTCTTTTTTAATTTTATTTTAAGGAGAGAAAGGGAATAAGTTGGCCTGTTTTTTTTTCCCCCTTCTCCTTCCCCTCCACTCGCCCACTTTCAAAATGAGACTCATATCCTCAAACCTAAACTGTGTTTCTTTTTTTAAGTAAATGCAAATTAGGATGGGTGGGGGTAAGATTTATTTAATGTAACTCTTAAGTCTAATTCAATGCAAATTTGCGGCAAAAATCTCTCTCTCTCTCTCTCTCTCTCTCTCTCTCTCTGTGTGTGTGTGTGTGTGTGTGTGTGTGTGTGTGTGTGTGTGTGAGAGAGAGAGAGAGAGAGAGAGAGAGAGAGAGAGAGAGAGAGAGAGAGGGATCAATTAGCCAAAAGGTCAGAGTAGATAGTCACCTAAAAAAGAAATTAATACAAGAGCTTTCTGTAGTCTTTTATTCCACATCCTTGCTTTGTTAAACCTAAGAATGTACTTTCATTTAAATATGAGCTTCTTCGGGAATTTTTAACAGCGCTTGCAATACACCAGAAAAAAGGCTTTTATCTAGAATAATCTCTGAAGAAATATTTCCAAATATACCTTTGGAATATGCTACAATTTTTTCAGGTACATCATTTTTAATTTTCTGCTTCCGATGGTGTGGGATAATGGCCACAAATACAACCTCTGAAAGGAATAAATTATCTGCTTATGGGTAAAGATTTCATCTTCTCCTTACAGGTAGTCCTTGTTTAGCAACTATCTCATTTAATGACCGTTCACAGTTACAACAGTGATCAAAAAATAACCTTGTGACCAGGTCCGACATTTACAATCTTCCTAGGTCTGTAAAGCAAAGGAAAGTTGAAGTAAGATCAGAAATAAACTTGTGGCTTCACTTATTAACTTATCAAACAAAGTTGTGGCCCCTAACGTTTTTGCTAAAGGAAGACAATTGTATTGGTAAATAGAAGTACAAACTCACACACTTGGCACAGTTGAAAACCTGACCAATCACTTTCCCTCACAGTAAGCAGGTAAGGACAGAAGGAAATTGGGAGAAGCATGGCACAGAGGCCTCATCCAGCCCACTGACTAACAAACCCTCTGCCAAATAGGAAGAAAGGAAGATCACAGTCCTGTGGACAGAAGTCTTAATGGTAGAAGCAGCACCAGAAGAAAGCCAAATGTACTGTAAAGCCTCACCTGAAATTTCCTAAAGTTAAAAAACAACCAAGAACTAAGGAGAAAATTCCTAACAGTGAGAACAATTAACCAGTGGAACAAATCGCCTTCGGAGGTTGTGAGTGTCCTATCACCGGAGGCTTTTAAGAAGAGACTGGACAGCCATTTAACAGAAATAGTATAGGTCTCCTGTAAGAGTAAAGAGTTGGGCTAGATGATCTCCAAGGTCCCTTCCAACTCTGTTACAGAAGAGAATAAACTGTAACTTCATTCTATTAGATTTGAAATCTTCATGCCAAAGAATTACCCAAAGATGTAACATTAGGGTTCAAATAACATGTTCAGATATGATTTCTTAACAATATTTTATTGATGACATGCCAATGGTTGGGTTTATACAACTCAGTGAATTACAAATATATAAAACCTATTTTGCCTTAGAGTAATGTGTGAATGCACCCAGTGAGAAGTTTAGTAAGTCAACACAATTCAAAGGCAATTGTGGCTTAAAAAACCACACTGAATTATATTGTATTTTGTTCTGCCTTAACTTTAAAGATTAGACTTTCCCCATTGTTCTTCATTCACATACATGCAACCAACAGAATGTTTATGATTCCTATTGCTTCAGACTTTGGCTATGTGTGTGAACAGGCAAAAGAATCAATTCTGCTTAACTGCCCCTGTAAATCCTTGTTATTATACGAAGCAAACTTCATTTTCAGTCTTCAGACTTTCACTTCTTTTGCAAGAAATAGAAAGTAAAAATTAAAACAAAAGCCAGACAAGCCTTTTTAAATTTGTTTTTTCATCTCTCTATATTAGCACACAACTGCATCTTTTTTCAAAATAAAGTAAAGAGAATTTCATAACAGGGCTTGAGTTACAGCAAAAAGTTACGCATACTTTCAATTTATGCTTATAGCCTTCCTTTCATGCTGTTAAGCAAACATGAAAATGTTCTGATGGCCTAATATCTGTTACGCAATTCCAAATGTACATGGAATGAATGAAAATGCTATTTCTCAGCATCCTTGGAAAATGCTAAATATACCGCTATAACTGCAAATCCTTAACAAGAGATTTATTAAACAATGACAACTTAATTCTGAAAAATGCTGGCAAGACTTTTTTTTTTTTTTTTTTTTGCTATTTGGGATATAATGTCTATTTCTCATCTGCTAAAAGTGATAACGCAAATTACCAGCCTCATCCTCCCCAGCTAAGAGAAAGCAATCAAAACGTCTCTTACATAAAAGCATGACATTTTTTGTCAGCAAAATAAGACTGTCAGATTTCAATAACGCTCCATCGCTTTGTCAAAACTTCTAAAGCCACAACACACAAAACAATGTTTAAATTTTATTTCCTGCTTTGTCACAAAGAAAAAAGTTATCAATGCATCCAGGTAAATCAATGCCGTATAAACTGTGATTTTACAAGCAACCAAAATTTAGAGAAGCAAAGGATTAGTTATCTGGTTTTAAACATTCTATAGAATGTTCTATAGAAATTAAAATCTTAAACCTTAAAGGGGGGAGGAATTAAAAGCATCTTTTGAAAATCATCGATTTCAGACAAATATAGAAAGAAATTGAGAGGCTTTAAAAAACACAGACATCAAATAGGAGGGGAGGAGAAAGGAAGCTTTGCTACCTGGCAGGATTGAAATTCTGATTAGAAGAACAAAGTGTCAGAATTCACTTAACACTAATCCACATGTAGAACAATGTCCTCCTAAGCGGGAATGAATTAAACTACAAGGAGTGTCGCCCAATTAAACATTAAAATGAAATTATCGTGATCGGCAAACAACATGAAACTTAAGAGATGTCTCAAAGCAGATGCCAATAAAAGGAGCAAAATCTATTACAAGAAACTGATTTACATAGAGCATAAATGAAGAAAATGTGTACGTCGGGAGGGGCGGTTTGTTTAAGAAACAAAACCCACAACAAGCCCAGCTGTAATTCCTCACTGTACTCCACTGTTGGTGCAGAAAACCCACGAGGACGGTGTTATGTACAAAGAAGAAAAGGTTTTTAGAAGGTTAAGTTCAGGTCACCCGACAAATGAAATTGTAACAACCCCGAGTGACACTGTATAATGTCTTCTTCCACTGAATCAATAGGCCACTCTCTCCACAAATTGCCATAGAGATGGCTTGTTCCTTTCTGAAGGGGGTTGTATTGTTTGATGAGACAACAGATTTCCCACTTGAACTGCATTGTTCCTGAAGGATGCATCCTTTATGATTTGGCATCTTTTTTAAAAAATGAGAGACCATCCATATTCACAGCATCTATCGGGATACAGAATGGACAGGGTTTTTTTTCTCATCCCACCTACCTCCCCGGGGGTGGGGGGGAACCTTTCAAGTCTTTTGGGGGGATTTACCTCATGTAAAGGTTAGGAATGTCTGAGGTCTATAAATTTGCCCCAGGATATTTAGACCCCAGTGAATTTTTTCCAGTTAAAATGATCTGTCTAAACCATTAAAGTAGAGAGGAAAGGAAGCAACTCTTCAGACATTGAAAACAAACTGGTTGAGCCATTCCAAAGAAACCTGAAGGTCCTTTGAATTTTTATTTATTTAAGAAGAGATTATCGCAATGTGCGTGCAAATAGCAGCTGCCATCTCAAGGCAGATTTGACAACCAAATCTGAAAATATATTAGCAATATTTAAGCATCTATAGTGTTAATGCAAATTCCTTTGCAGCAGCACATAGAGTTGGCATGATCTATAAACCATTGAAACTCACAGTACAGCCAGCAAACATTGCTGGAAGGGAATATTTCCAGCCCTCAAAATCAAAAATGCATGCACAAATATTTAGTTCTGAAGGTTTTAAAGTCTCTCTCCCTCCCCACCCCTTCTCCCCCTCCCCACCGTTCTCTCTCTCGCTCTCTCAGACACAAACACACTCACAGATGCAGCATAACACAAAATCAGGCCAACAAATGGTGCCACCTCCAAATCAGGAACTCTAAACTCTCCCAGAAAATCAGTAGATGCATACGTATTAGCCTATCTTTGTAATTGGTGGAAGGAAGGAAGGAAGGAAGGAAGGAAGGAAGGAAGGAAGGAAGGAAGGAAGGAAGGAAGGAAGGAAGGAAGGAAAATACTATTTTCTTCTACAACTTTAAAATATGCCTCCAGTTTTGTACAGCTTTGCATTCATGATGCAGGTATAACTAAATATTAATGGCACTATTTTTAAACTCCCCCCCCCCAATTAATTTGCCTGTTTCTTCACCTCCCATGAACCAACTGAAATGCAACAAAAATTACCCCCTTCCAATGCCATTCCTTTGCAAGGTTTCAGCCTGTGAACTTAAAAAAGGTGAAGGATGAAGGTGGATCGCTTCAAGGAGCAGTATTAGTTGGAATGCATTAAAGATTAATTTAAATGACTTCAATGCGATTTCTCCATCATCACGCCCACTAATGGAACGTGAGCCGTTATTTATTCTTCTCTAACATATATGCTCAATGCTGTTACTAACTGACAAAAAGCATCGTTGCCTTGAGAGTTTCTGCTTTAAATATTTTCCTTCAAAAGCTTTGGGGCCTTTTATTATTTTTAACCCTCTTTCTTTGCACTACAGTACACTGAAAATTAGTTAAGGATGAATTATCTGATAGGGGAAGTCCTATTCATAAAATCTTAAGGAAGTGTACTTAAGCAAATAAGGGACTGAAGAGAGTTCTCCCTGCAGGCAGGCAGTATGGAAAGCATTTAACCCAGCCAAGGAAAGAAAATCAAAAAACCCTCCACCGAGCCATCTTCCCCGCTCGCCCTGCATTAATTTTAACAAAGATCGCAAGAGTGCTTGGCAAAGTACAGGACAGGTTTGGATTTCAAATTAACATTACACGAGATGCTAATCCTTATTCAATCAAAAAGGATGTGTGTGTAATAAGGAACATTCAAAGACCCCTAACTCTTCCCATCCCTCTACTTAGAGGCAGCATCCACCTTCCTGAGAAATTCCAGCCTATCTCTTATGCACCATGGGATTTTTATTATCATACATATTTTTCCTCCTAATAATTGAGAAATCTGACTCCTCTCAAAATATTCCCAGGCATTGTTGGGGCATTATTTTCATCTTTTCACAAAAGTACTGAAACCTATCATAACCGCCAGGGTGACCCAGTGTGTTGGCGTGTGGACAGTGGCAACTCAACGCTTGGACGTTAATTGGCCAAGAACATTTTTTTTTTCAGACTGGCCTTGGGCAACGCAGTATCTGTCAGCCTCAGTTCCCAACCCATAAAATGGGATTATTGCAACGATTAACTGTATTTTCTAAATAAGATTAGAAAGTCTGCCCAAGAGGTTTTTGCAATCCCTTAATTAAGACCAATGTATTTATATAAAAGTAAATATTTTCCAACATTACAGAAAAGGGGAGAATGGGGAAACGATTGAGCTTCCTGTATTTTGAATGCTTTCAGAATAATTTTTATGTGGTAATAATCTTTAATGTCTGCAAAACAATCTAGTTCTCCATTAAATATTGGAAAATGATTGGAGTGGAATTTTGGGGTATCCTAATCATTGAAGGGCACTGCCCTCAAGTCATTAGTGTACCCCTACCTAAATGTTCTAAAATGTTCACTATATCAAATAAAACATACTTTTCACAGTTAATCACAAAGGAGCTGCTTCTCTTACTTGGGGTTTGCATGTGAATCTCCAACCTTTGTACACGGGTTCAGTTTTATCTGTCTTTCCTAACCAATCCATAATCCATATGGTTCCAGAATGCACACAGATAATTACACTGGCAAGTCATATAGTCCTCCATTCAAATATCACCTCCCAAAGAATTCAGTAGGGTAACTTAGGCAAGGCTGTCTCACCTAGCCTCAGTTTCCCCATTTGAAATAAGGGGCATACTAGCACAACTGTAGTTTGCAGGGCTGCTATACAATTCACAGTCAGGCAATGCAATTAAAGCCTGTGAACATTTCAGTACTACAATATTATTACTATCAGACTGATAACATAAGCCACTCAGTGTTATTCAGGAGACAACCAGCTGCTAAAGTTACTAAAGAAAGATATTTCACTGTGAACTGTGGCCCATTCCATCTAGGTGGACCCAAACAAATTTGATCTAAATTTAAAGCTAAATAGGGTTGGACTCAGTTAGTATTTATATAGAAGATCACTAAGGAATCCAGTTTTCTACTGTTACCCAACCTCCCTCCCACACACACACAGATGTGTCCATGTAGTCAGAGAGCCAGTTTGCACCAGTGGGTAAGGCACTGGACTAGGAGCAAGGAAATTTGAGTTCTAGTCCCACCTTAGCCACAAAGCAACTAGATGATGAAGGAGTATTCTTTCAGACCCAAGAAGACAACAGTGGCAAATCACTTTCAAAAATGATGCCTAGAAAAGTACATGGACTTATCTACGTTACCCCCAGGAGTCAAGTCTGCCTGGAAGACATGTCACTATAACCGCCATGTCATCAGGCATGTGAGCTCCACTTGAACAATTTTAGTTTTGTCTGGTATATATGTCACAGGTCATCCCCGACTATAACGTGAAAAGTCACTCCTGCATCTGCTCTGCTGAATTAAAGCATAGAGAATCATCTCTCACATATGCAAAATACAAATGAAAGGAGCATAAGAGAGGCCTTCAAACTCTGGAGAAAGCTATCCTTATCAGGAATTATAATACCGTGTTTCCCCGAAAATAAGACCCTGTCTTATATTTTTTTGAACCCTGAAATAAGCGCTTGGCCTTACTGCCATGTGCTCAAAAGCCCAATTGGGATTATTATCAGGGGATGTCTTATTTTGGAAGAAACAGGGGTAGTATGCAAAGAAACCTCCTCGTATGAGGATCGGAAGACAGAAGGATGGGCAAAAGTAACAAAGTACCAGTCGTTTGTTATGTTCTTGTATGCTTAGAACACAGCATCCGATGCAGAAAAGGGCAGATTTGGTGATAATGTCCAACAATCCTGCTCACACAGCTACATAGTCGTAATCTGTGGGGTTTTTTCCACACCACAATTCTCATCTTTTAATTTAATTCCGTGCAGTTCAGTCAGTACCACTTCTTGCTTATTGTATTCAACACAGGTAAAACAGACAGAATAAAGACCATCAAGAGGCATCTGCCTCCATTTTGTAATGCTAACAATTAAAAAGTTTGTCAGTACAGTTGACACTTGTATTGTTTAATATTTTAAAGCCATCTGCATCTTTCTTTAATGACAAACTTTGTTACTTCTGGTTAGATAAACCTGGTCACTGATGTATGATAATAAGAGAGAACAATGTTATCACTCTCCTGAAATAAATTAGTTTGGCAGTTTTGTGCTCTGGGTGTTTCATATTTTTTTTCTTTTTCTTTTTTTCCCGGTAAATTCAATGTCAAATGGCCAACTGAAATTATGTAAACAGTAGGCAGTTGAATCAATTAACAGCCTGGAGCCAACGCCGTAGGAACTGCTAGTTTAATGGCCCACTAGATATGAAAGCCATCAAATTATTATGAACTTTTACATCTAACTGCAATATTGTATCACAGAAAAAATATCCTTTCTGGTATACCATGACGATATTTCACTCAATAGGTTTGATTTAACGTAAGGATGATTCACAGAATATATTGCATATGATGCAGTCTGCAATCCAGTAGTGTGTGTGTATATAAATAAAGTTGGAAAGCATCCATAGGATCTACTGTACCTGACAACTGTATAAAACAGAAGCGATGCTGCAGCTGCCCCCAGCAAGGCGCAGAGGAGATTGACACGATACGCAGCAGAACCAAAGGGAAAAAGCTCAATGGCCAGTTTAGCCAAAAGAGTGAAGAGAGGGTAGCCCGGAGGATGAGCAACCTGTGAACAAACAAAAGGCTTCTGTTTTGAGATGTCACAATGGCACTCTAATGGAGAAATGGCTTTCTTATTAGCTTAATCATAAACAGATAAGAGTACTATGCCTTAAAAAGCATAGCACTCTCCCTCTCCCTTTCTCTCTCTCTCTTACGCACACACACACTTCTGTTGAATGCTAATTTTAAATACTGCAAAATGTTTGCCTTAACATATGTGGATGCACAAAAAATAGATGAGAGCAGATCACTTTAAAAAGTGGTGACACATATTACTATTATCCCTTAAATGGCTTGAAGTCGGATTCAGCATGTATTCCGGCCATTCAAAAGGCTGGGTTTCTTTTTATTATACAATTATAAAAGAGAGAAAAGAGGGAAAAAACAGATGCTGAACTATTTTATTGGTTAGCAAGTTGAAAGACCACACTGCTATCGGATTACCACCGTGATGACAGTCCTTAAGGTTTTGCCTAAAGGGGATCATGCGCCTTAATAAAGTTTATTGAATAATAAAACTTATTAAAATTGTTAACCCGATTTATTTTTATTCTCTCCAGCTTATACAAAATTTGGATTGATAATAAGCCAGCTACTGTATATACAGTAAAGCCTTTACTTTATAATTTAGTTTAATTGGATTTAAAACTTGGAGTAAATTGTCGTGTGCCGTACTTATAAGTTAGAAAAACTGTGGTTTGAAAATATATTAATCTACTTTAACTCCATGCTTAATTAAACTTCCTTAATTCCTAAAACTGTTAATGAGAGCATTGATTAAACAATACAACTAATACTCACTCCAAGCTCATAGGCAGCTGTGATCAGTTCCCCTGTGAAAAAATAATATAAAACCAATAATTACTATTATGGAATGACACTCCTCCCAAATTTTCAAAATGCAAACCCTTACGTTGGGGGTTTTGCATTAATTTGACTGCATAAAAGTGTAAATCTGTGGAGATTTAGCAGCATGAAATTTTCCAAGAGTATTTTCTTTCCCCTCTGATGTCAATGCACAAAGTATTCTTTTGTCATATTTTCTTGACTCTCCTACCAGCAGAAAAGCGAAGGTGAGTTGTAGCTAGGAATGATGAATAACAACAACAAAAACATCAACATCGTTCTTTAAAGTTTGGAGTAATTTAACGTAAGGGCAGAGGCCACATGAAAAAGACAAAATAACCGAGAGAATTTGATTTCACAGCTCAGCCTCCGACTTTGTATTATGGATTCTTGATACTGTTCTTTTTCAATCAGTGCGGACTTCTATTTTGGAGCAGGACAATTATCCTAATAAGGATGTAGGTTTATTCCCAAGCGCCTTGCAAATTTTATACCGAGTTACAATTTTCCCAGCCTTCAGGTTTTTTTACCCATCAGCCGCCCCTACTGAATTTTCCACTGATCATTTTATTTTGAAAAAAAAACCATAATGCAACTGTGCTACAGTTTAGCTTCATTTATATCCTCCTCAGCATGCTGCATCTTCAAAACATTATGTATGTCTGACGGCCCAAGGTAAATTTGGTTATGTCTTCACAACTTCCCGGGGGTGGGGGGGGTGGGGGAGTTTGGCGTGATTTTTTTTTAAAAAAGAAAAGCCTAACTAAAATATCAGGGTTTTGGGTTTTTTTACAAAATTTGATGTTTCCACATAAAACAACAACATTGTTATTCTTAAGGACTGAATCCAAAAATTCAGGGATAGTTTTTGCAATGTTTATAATTGTACAGTAGTTCTCAATTAATACAGTTCATGAATTCTACAAACTGGTCACATTATTTGAATTTGCACTATCTGAAGTGATATTTTTATGGAAAATATAACTGGTTTCAGCTCAATGGAAATGGGCACTGAAATTTTTTTAACCTAAACTTTTATATGTATACTAATGAAATGTTATAATAAAGAGTTCTTTTTCCACAGTTTTATTCTTCTCATCTGTTTCACTACCTTCTCCATTGGTATCATTATTATGATTATCCTTTGTTATTATTATTATTGTTCCTTTTTTGTTTTGCATGTACATTGATAGCTTATGCACTGGAGACAAATTCCTTGTGTGTCTAATCACACTTGCCCAATAAATCTATTCTATTCTATTCTATTCTATTCTATTCTATTCTATTCTATTCTATTCTATTCTATTCTATTCTATTCTACTCTACTCTATTCTACTCTATTCTAATTCTAATTCTATTCTATTCTATTCTATTCTATTCCTATTCTATACAAAGAACATACATAAAATTTAAATGTATGATTAACAAAGTCATAGTGTACTTATAGAAAGCAAAAAAAAAATCAACTATAGATTCCATCAATCCAACATCTTGTCCTATTTTAGCATTGCTATGACCACAATCACATAATTCAATTACATCAATTTTTTGGTCAAATGTAATAACAATTTTAACATAGTGGCTCAGTGGCTAAGACGCTGAGTTTGTCAATCAGAAGGTTGGCAGTTCAGCGGTTCGAATCCCTAGTGCCACATAATGGAGTGAGCTCACGTTACTTGTCCCAGGTTCTGCCAACCTAGCAGTTCGAAAGCACGTAAAAAATGCAAGTAGAAAAATAGGGACCACTTTGGTGGGAAGATAACAACACTCTGTGCACCTTCGGCATTTAGTCATGCCAGCCACATGACCACAGAGACGTCTTCAGACAGCGCTGGCTCTTCGGTTTAGAAACAGAGATGAGCACTGCCCCCTAGAGTCGGGAACGACTAGCACATATGTGTGGGGGAACCTTTACTTTATCTTTAATAACAATTTTTAAACTTGTACTGTTTTATGCATGCACTAGCATTGAATTAAGTGAATTTTGGCTTGGATTAAATACAACTTGGTATCAATTTATAATCACACTAAATTGAATATTGCATTACAAGTAGACCTTGTTTAACAATTTCCTTGTTTAGTGACTATCTGAATTTATGACAGCACTGAAAAAGTAACACATGTCCAGTTCTCACACCTATGACTATTGCAACATCCCCATGGTCATGTGATCAAGACTTGTATATTTATGAAAAGTTTATGCTGCCCATCTCTCTGCCATTGAACTCAGGGTAGTTTACAATAACCATAAATAGCACAATAAAACAATTATAGGATAAAACATTAGACATTAAAAGTTAAAATATTAAAAATTAATATTAAAATGGATAAAAAAACCAATATATAGACTGAGTGAAAGTGAGATCATGTACTAGTCTGCTAGCCACCTCCAAAATGGGATGGTTCCATTAGGGCCACAACCCAGTTGACAAAGCCAAGATTTCAGGCCCTTTCAGAAGGCTATGAGGGTGAAAAATAATCCAAAGGCTAGGAGTCACAATTTTGCAATCAGCAGGCATTTATGATCTTTGCAGCATCCCAAGGTCCTGTGGTTGCCATTTATAGACTTCCAACCAGCTTCAAACAACCAGAGTGAATGAAAAAGCCAGGATTACAACTATGAGTTATGTTCACGTAATGTTTTGATTAACAATGACTTATTGAACAACCGAATCCAAAGTGATGTTGTAAGTATGTCAGATGCATGATATTTCCCTTAGTGACTACAACGCTTGCTTAACAATAAAATTAATGATCCCAATTGAGGTCACTAAGCAAGTACTACCTACATTTGAACAGGCAGTTATCACAACCTACTTATATAAAGACATATTAGTCATGCTGCTGGGAGATATTTTTATAGCAATTTTATCAAGAATTGTCATTACAACAACGAAAACCAATACTAAAAAAAAGAAAAAGGTGGGGGGGAAAGGAAAAAGAGAAAAAGAAATAGAAAAGAAAAAAAGAAAAAGAAAGTAAAGAAAAAGAGTTATATAAAGAAATAACTTCCCATCCTCAAGTGCAATTAATTTTAGATATTTATCACCGTCTCTTAAAATACAACATACAACATTTTTCCTAAACCCCATCCTTTATCCATAAACAAATCCATAAAACCTCATCATTTCAGTCCTAATGTCGGCAAAAGTCCATTAAGGATTACCAGAGATAACAAAATATGTATTTCGCCAAATTAATCAAATAAACCAGCTTTATATTCCTTCCTTTTACTTCTAGCAGTCTTGATCTTTAGATTACGTCATCAAGTAATATTATATATTTCTTTTCATTTCTTCTTTGTTCCTTCTCACAAAAATCTTTGAAACTTTAACAATTTTCTTTTGTGAATCCAATGTAGAAAAATTATCCAACTCACACTCTTGGTTTGTTGTTTGTATATTCTTTTTTATTACTAAGACATCAGCCAGCTTCTTTTGCATGTACAAGTAACATCTTTTTCCACATGATTCTTGCAGACTGTTATTTTTAAATCACCTTCAACTCAGTCTCATTTGTGTCAGATAGAACTTGTTCCTCTTCCATAATGTTTTATAGCTACAAAGGCATACACTAATTTCTGGAACCATTGTTCAAAATATCCTTCAATATGTCCAATGTTAAAAAGTTTTGCTTCATTTATAAATTAAGTTTGAATGTTCTTCTCCTTTAATTGTAATCTTTAGTTCCTTCTAGTTACCTCTAGTGTCCCATTTTTAAAGTCTTTATCTATTTGTGTTTTTTAAAAGAAAATATTTTCCTATGGGTGTGAGTCTTTATAATGAATTCCAAAATCTCATTTTAAAAGAAACGTCTTAAATTCTTAGTTAATATTCCTTTTGCTAAGGATTGAAGGAAACTCAACTGATGCTATAAAACTTATCAATCCATTTCCAAAACCAATTAGAAAAGAAAGTTGAGAACTTAGTGTCCTTTCAAAGGCAATGACTACCGTTTGATCAAGTCAAGTGTGATCAAGAGGGTTATTCCCTCATCTTCCAGAGCTCTGAACCTGTTGGGAGACTGCTGCCTTGAGATCTCCTTACAAGAAGCAACTGTATGGAGCATCTGTGGGCTATCTCAAGTCCTCTCCTTGTCCAGGTAAGAATTATTAGAGAGCCATTTTTCATTGGCTCATCAGACCCACTTTTTGTGGAGCCATCTTCAGTTCACCGTTTCTTTCTCAGAAGTCCCATACTTCTGGGAGATTCAAAAGGGCCCTTCACTTCAATGAGGCTTTGAATCGAGCAAAATCGCAAAGATGGGAAGGTGCAACAACCACCCTTCCAATCCAGGTATCTCTAGAAGCCAGCTTAGAGACTAAGCTTCAGGTGAAGACCCCCCCCCCAACCCTTTGCAGAGCAGATCGTGTTGCATCAACCTTACTAAATGAATCCTGTTGGGACAGTTACAGCTCAGAAGCTGAGGGCAGGAGGGGGTGTTATGCCATGGCAGATGCCCAACTTTCAAACATATCTTATTTTTGTTTGATCTATTTCTTTACTTCCATCTCTTCTTTAAAAGAACTTGAAGCAACCTATAAGAAGCATAATGAAAATACAGGGGAAATAAGTAAATTGCAATGCAAAGTAAAGCACTAGCTATAAAACATATATATTTAAAATACTGGAAGAAAAAACATCATAAGTAAATGCAAAGTTCACACACAAATCATGTGTGACTGTTGTACGCCACTCAAAGTCACTTTCCGCGAGATGGGTGTCTATATAAATTTAATTCATAAATGATAAAAAAATAATAATAAAATAAAAGCACCCTGTTATTAACACAGCTGCCTGCAATTACTGCAGGTTCGAATCTTACCAGGCTCAAGGTTGACTCAGCCTTCCATCCTTTCTAAGGTAGGTTAAATGAGAACCCAGTTTGTGGGGGCAATAAGCTGACTTTGTATAAATATACAAAAGTATGAAGGCTATTGCTTAACGCATTGTAAACCGTCCTGAGTCTCCGGAGAAGGCATATAAATCAAATAAAAAAAAATAAATAGATCAAACTATTCTGAACTGGAATGTGTCACAGATACAAAGAGACAATGAAGCCAGACTAAATTCAGTATCACATTGGTTCAAGAGCACAGAAATTTTTAAAGGGAATATGAAATTGTATCATATCAATATCATGCTAATATCATCACTGAGAGTGGGACCTGCTGCAAAATGCCCAGAAGGCAAATTAATGAAGATTTTTTTTCTGTCCCACTCTGCCCCCCACCTTCAAAGATTTCTGGGGAGCTAAATATTTTTTCAAAGAAAAGAGGAAAAACTACTAGGTGCAACTCTATATACATATTCCATTTTAATTGTGTAAAATCGTGTGTAGCCTCCACAGAGCCCAGAGGTTTTCCTGTATAGAAAAATATTTGAGAGATTAGTGATCAGGTTTCAACCTACAGGCAACCGTTTAGGGCAGCTACATTAACTATTTATAAACTATTCAGGCAAGCTAACATAAAATCCAAGAACTTCTGATAAGAATTATCTATCGAAGAACGTCAGAAATTCATAACAGATAAAATATTCAGTCACAGATAAAATATGAGCAGGAAGAAAGTGCTAATGCAGGCAAGTCCTGTGGTAGCATTAGAAGTAATAGCATGTAGAACATAGAAGAATAGTGTCGGAAGGGAGGTCTTTGGAGGTCTTCTAGTCCAGCCCCCTACAATAATTTTATTTATTTATTTATTTATTTATTTATTTATTTATTTATTTATTTATTTATTTAAATTTGTATACCGCCCTTCTCCCGAAGTACTCAGGGCGGTGAACAGCCGAAATTAAAATACATATAATATAAAAGTTAAAAATAACTAAAATAAATTAAACCGATCGGCCTCCCAATTTAAAACCCCACATCTATACAATTTAAAAAACTAACCCATAAAACCTTTTAGGCTAGGCCGGCTTGGTGGAATAAAAAAGTCTTCAGGGCCTTACGGAAAGTACAGAGGTCCGGGATCAGTCGTATTCCGGGAGGGAGCTCATTCCAGAGGGCGGGTGCCCCCACAGAGAAGGCTCTCCCCCTGGGGGCTGCCAGCCGACATTGCTTGACCGACGGCACCCTGAGGAGGCCCTCTCTGTGAGAGCGTATTGGCCGGTGGGAGGTTATTGATTGCAGAAGGCGGTCTCGTAAATACCCTGGCCCTAAGCCAATTCTTACAATTTTGTAAGAATTTAGAAGGCTGTAGCAGTTGGGCCATCTTGTATAAAACCGTTTGCTGTGCTATGCAGCCTTCTCACTTCATATATAAGCAAGGTTAAACTGGCATCTTTATGATACTAGCAAAACCCCAATTCTTTGCTACGTATTATCCTCTCTGGATCTAACGGAGGCTTTGAGATGTGTGTCAAATGTCTTCCACTTGTGCTGATTTACTCAAGGATAAAGGTGATAATCTGGTTCAGAGTTTCCCATGTTTATAGAACATGGAGACTCACAGCATAAAAGATCAATTTAACTTGATATGTTTTTGCCTATATGTTGTGATTCCTCTTCTCTAAACAAGGAGCCTCACCTTTCAAAGATAACGCCATCTTGATAATTGCAAAACAAGTATTCAATTACTTTACAATACCTTTAAAATATGATCTAATGTGATGAAACCTACATAGAGCCAATGCTCTCTGACATCAGGACTCCTGCCTTGACTGATCACTGTATTCCTATGCTAGCTTAATAAACCAGTTTTATTAGATCTCTCCAGTCACTGGCTGGAGTCAGTCAGTTTTTCCACCATTGTCCTGACCCCTTTATATTTATTTATTTATTTTATGCAATTTGTATGCCGCCCTATCTCCGAGGACTCAGGGCGGCTCACAATGGTAAAATGCATAATTCCTGCCAATATAAAATTAAAATCCCAATTCAAAACAATTTAAAAATTCATTAATCCCCCCCCCCCCAATATCCAAGAAATATTATTTCTTGGAATCAGGTTGACAGGCTTAAATGCCAATGTCCTTGCACAGCCAGCCTGATAATTCATCTAGTGTCTAATGTCCCACGACACATCAAAAATTTTTCCATGTTGTTAATATTTCAGTTATGGGGGGAAAAATATAAACTAGACAGCAACTACACTCTCTCCGAGCCCTTCTTCCCCTTTTCTAGACAGATCTGTAGTGTTGTTGAAGGAACCTGTCAACACGGTTCTTCAGGAGTTTTCTCTATTAGAATTATTTTGGTCTTTACTGCTATGCAGGATTGGTACAATCGATCATTAACGCCTCACACATGGCCAAAACATCATAATCTACTTCACTGGCTCAGAGGAAGACTCAAAAGACAGTGCTATTTCTACACTGTTAAGTAAAAGGAAAGAGGGGCAGAAAAGAGGATTTCAATTTACATAAAATTTGCACATTGATTCATATGTACAAGTGCACGTCTTAAATTTTCTTTTGAATCAAGTTTTATTGAATTTTCCCCCCACATTCACCCAAAAAGATGCGGGCACATCTTAAATTTCTTGAGGGATCTGGCCCCATAAAACTGGGATCGACTCCCTGTCTCTTTGGGGAAATCTGACGGCCTTTAATAGAGGGCTAAAGGCCTTTTTTATTTGATTAGCAGGTTCATGTAGGTCCTGGTTGTTCTAACCTACTCTTATTTCACTGCCAGGTCCAGATTAACACCCATTTTAAACAATTATGTATGTAGAACACTTAGTCTTATCCCAGGCAACTGTTTTAAGTATACTGCTAGAACAGTAATATTTGCCTACCGAGTTCTAAGCAAATTTTATTGGAGCAATTTGTCATTTATTTGGGGACAGGTTGCTTATTTTATATTGTGCCTTGGTAAATAATAATATCGTTATTATTATTATTACCATCATCATCATCATTATCAATGCTGTAACAAGAAAGATAGCCTACTTATAGGTAACCTTTATGTTTTGCTGCACATCCTGATTGCAAATTAAGAGACCAAGATTCCAGCTCTTTTTTATGGGTCTTGATCGGACAGCTTTTCAAAGAGAGGATACCTTCAAATACATGGAGGTATATAGGGCATATAAACAAAAAGATCTGGAGGACACATATCTATTCCACCCGACCATTGGTCACGCTGGTTAGAGATTATGGGATTTGTGTCCAAAATATCTAGAGCGTAGCAGCTTGCCTGTCCCTAGCTTAAAACTGTCAAAGCTCCACAGAGCATTTCCTGAGTCATATTCCTTTTCATGTTCGATACAGATTTACTCATAAGATTATATTTAACAGTCCACATGTCCGTAGCCATGAACAAAACAGATGTTGCTAATGGAAAAGGGCTTTCTCTCCCTCTATAGCAGCTTGTACACCCTCCAAAAGCATACCAGAAAATTAGGGAAAGATTCCGGAGCATATCTGGAGGATGCTATGTGAAAGAAAGAATTAATTCCAACTGCTGCACCACTTAATATCTACTCCCATGATTCTGGAAAATGTCATTAATCCTGAATATGGTATTTTTTTTTTTAAAAAAAAAAACCACCTTTTAAATCACTGCTGCTACTTAGAACTTTGCTGGAGTTTCCAATTTTTGCATTGCTTTTCTTTTAAAGTATTTAAAAGAATACTTTTAAATCTATTTTTATATTTCTGAACAATAGATGAATTGATTTTTAATTTTGCTTGATGTTATTCTGCTGCTTTTTAATCATTTTGTCTGAGTTAGCTTCCTTGATTGGAAGTCTAGCCTGCTATAACAAAGCTCTATGGATGTTCTCATCCTTCATGGTGGTTTAAACTGTATCCCAGCTCTTTGAAAAGACAACAAGAAAAGGACAATGGTGAATGGCGTAGACAGAAATCAAACTCTATGAGAAGAGCCTTCCTTCCTTCCTTCCCTCCCTCCCTCTTCCTTGAATTATATCCTAACCTTTTTCAATATGGCTCTCAACATGCCATATGTAACATTCCTTCCTCCTCTCCTCCCCGCCCCAAAGTTTTGTGGCTAGGGTTAGGGTCAGTAAGGATAAGACAAAACAAACAGCCTAAAATCAAGGAGACAACTTCTACAACTAAGAACAGACTTGAACCCATGTCTCTCCAATCCTAGAGAAACACCTTAATCTCTCAACTATTGTGGGGAAATCACTATCATATTATAAGCAAATTGCACTCTCTCACCCAGAGCATTTTCAGAAGTATGCCAGTCAAGCATCATTCTAATAATCACACACAACTATTTAATAATACCACCACTGCTTCATCTTATTTGCATTAGATTGGCTCACACTGGAAGGTTTTTCCACTATAATCTTGCCATGCGAGTATTATTATTATTCATTAAGATAGTCCATAGATGTCACAGAATGGTTGAACTGCAAATATCAATCAACATTTTTGCATACTCCCCAATAAGAAAAATTGTTTTGGGTGCATTTCAGATGATGGTATGTGCATTACATTTTGTGTGTAGGGGGTAAATAGCCGGATCATATTTTTGCTCTGTGAGTTTAAACATCTGTGTCTCCATCAGAGAAAATACAGCACCCTGTGCATAGATTAAGAGGAAAAAGAAAAGAATTTCCTTTTGTATCACATCCATGAAGTCTGCATCCAATAAATAAACAAAGCAGAGTCTTTTCTGGTATTTTATTATAGTGTCCCAGAAACATTAGGTGGCACAAATATAAATCTGATGATGGATGCCACCTACAACCAGTGGTGGGATTCAAGTAATTTAACAACCGGTTCTCTGCCCTAATGATTTCTTCCAAAAACCAGTTTGCCAAACTGCTCAGGAAGTTAACCAGTTCTCCCAAAGTGGTGCAAACTGGTTGAATCCCACCACTGCCTACAACTATAGGAAGTTCACAAATCTGACATGCTGAAATTTAAAATTTTCAATATACTTTCCTCCCCCCCCCCTTCCACTTTACTCCTATAACTCCAAGTTATCTGCCCAAAGCAATTAAATCTGGACAGTTATCAGATGCATGCAGGACCACATTTTCATTTGACCGTCCTAAAAAAAAAACCTTGACCTGCAAATTATTATCCGACAGACAGGAGAACTGAATTTTCAGGTTGTCCCCCAATCCACAACATGGGATCCACACTGTACCCCAAACGATTAAAATTCTGCCCCAAAAGTCATCCATATGCTTATTTTTATTAACATGTCGAATGCTGTGGTTTTTTTAAAAAAAATAAATAAAATAAAATAAATTCCCAAGGCACCTCATTGCTAGGACAGATGCACAACAAAAGCCGATTTGGGTTTCCGACCAATGGGTTGAATTATTACCATAAATTAGAATATGCAAAAAGCATGCAGTACAACTTAGGGGCGGGGGATATCCGCGGGGGGCAAAAAAAAAAAAAAAAACCAGGCAGGACATGAGGCCGGATCTTGATACTTTACCAGAATCTCCCCCGAGCGCCGAGGGGGGGGCAGCTGTCACGTAAAAGGCCGCCACAGCCGCTCCCATCGCGCCAGCCCCACTCAACGCCCCCATTGAGCACCAAGAATCCGCTCCTGCACGCCGCTCCCGCCTGCAGGCGCCACTTCCGGGTTCGGTGGGGAGTGGGCGGGGCCCTGATGGATTGTTCCATTTCCCAGTTTGGGGACGGAGAGAGGCACCTTCTCTTCCCGCGATGGTTGCGTCGAAACGTTCCGGCTTATGCGTGGTGCGCTCCCCCGCCTGGGGAAGGTCAGCGCTGCAGGATATCGGAGAGCTGGGTTGGTAGCGCCCCCCCACCCGCACCCCACCTCCGATCTTATAAAAAAGGTAATACTTTGGATAAGATTTTGGATCTTGTTTTCCGGGCAGTTTGTCGAAACCCCGACACGTTGGAACGCAACGCTGTAAATCTTGAAACCTGGAGCAATTATTATTATTATTATTATTATTATTATTATTATTATTATTATTATTATTATTATTATTATTATTATTATTATTATTATATTATATTATTATTATTATTATTATTATTATTATTTATTTTATTTTATTTTATTTTATTATTTATTTTATTATTTTATTTTATTTTATTTTATTATTTTTTATTTTATTTTATTTTATTATTAGTTCGATTTATATGCTGCCCTTCTCCGGAAACTCAGGGCGGCTTACAATAATGCATTAAGCAATAGCTTCCCTGCTCAGTAGGGCTTTTTGCTGAGAGTTCATGGCTTGCCTGGGCACTCACAAAAACATGGCAGCTCTTCATATTGAATGACCTACTCAGACCATGCAACAGAAGGATATGATGGGAAGATGTTTGTGTTAATTCTACTTTGAGGTTTACCATGTTGCCCAAGTCACCAAGTCACCCTTTTTTTATTGGCTTGTTGAATTTAGAAAGCAATCCAATTTCATCACGCTGTGGTAGCACACAATAAAAATAGCAAAAAACAATAGCAAAAAAAAAATCAGAAACATTTTAAAAAGAACAAGATCTCCAACAGATAAGGACCCATTCTAAGACATGGGTCCTTAATCCTTCAGATTAAGGATCATCTGTGTTCCCAAGGACTTGGTTATGGTGGGAACCCTAGAGCAGGGGTCTTCGACCTTGGCGACTTTAAGACTTGTGGACTTTGCTTGGCTGGCTGAGGAATTCTGGGAGTTCAAGTCCACAGGTCTTAAAGTTGTCAAGGTTGGAGACCCCTGCCCTAGAGACTCTCTATGGAGATGTTGTTCCAGAGGGCAGTCACTTCAACAGAAAAGGCCTACTTCCTGGCTCCTGACAAATTAATAGGACTGGGAGCAGAAATTATGTAAGACAAGCAGAAACTATTGGAGATAGGCTTTCTCTCAGATGACTAGACCCAATGACACAAACAACTTTTTGGTTGTTAACCAGCATCTTGAATTGCACACAAAAGCCAACTGGCAATCAATGTAGTTTGCAGAGGAGTGGGAGGATATGAACATAATGTACTATGCCTACCAGGGCCCATCCTTTTCTGTTCTGGAAGCTTCTGAGTGATCTTGAGGGTAGCATTTCACAATATTCCTTGTGTGACAGGATCAAAGATCAAAGGACCATCTGGAGGGTTCCTTGTGCTTAGAATTGCCAGATGTTGAACAGGTAAAAGAGGACATAATTGAAAAAGTGAAGGGGACGGGGAGGAGAACATAATAACGATTTAACTTTCTCAATATCCTGGTAACAAACTTTACAGCAAATAATTGCAAAATAATTTACTCAGGCCTACAAGAAATTATTTGTTTCAGTATCAAGAAGATTAGTTTTTTTAATTGAAGTATTTTTCCAACAAACCTTTATTTTCAAGAACCTATGCTGCCAATAAAATAAAATTGACAACAAGCTTTTTCAGAATTTCATAGAAACAAATGATGAGTCCTGCGATCTACACATTAAGTGATCATAAATTTAAAGGGGCTGGATGGAATCTGATCGCTGGAATCAGGAAATAAACAGTGGAAATCTAGACTGTTGACAGATGAGAGAGAGAAAGAAACAGATAATTTACAAGATCACAATATATAAAAGTTTGAATGATTACTGCTGTGAAAACTGTCCAAAAAGCCCTCTGAAGATATTTTAAAAGCTGGTTAATATTTTATTTTAAGTCTATGCCTATCAGTTGTAACCCTACGTGCGCCTTTGGTGGTGTGCACTTCATGGCATGAATATGAAGTGTGCTGTAGGTTATAAGTTTCCGTGAGTCTTTAGTTCAAATTTGAACCAGCATTGTGTGGTGGTTAAAGTGTTGGACAAGGAACAGGGGAACCTAAGTTCCAGTCTACCGTTACATGAAAGGTCATTGGATGGCTTAGAGACAGTCCTTCTCAATCCAAACAACCTCACATTAGGTTCTTGTTGGAGGAAAAAAAATAGGAGTGATTATTAGAAGTGGCTATTAGAAGAGGGAGTCAAGCTATTCTCCAAAGCACCTGAGGGCAGGACAAGAAGCAATGGATGGAAACAAAGAGAGAAGCAATCTAGAACTAAAAAGAAATTTCCTGTCAGAACAATTAATCAGTGAAACAACTTGCCTCCAGATGTTGTGAATGCTCCAACACTGGAAGTTTTTAAGAAGAGATTGGACAACCATTTGTCTGAAATATTATAGGTTTTCCTGCCTGAGCAGGGGGTTGGACTAGAAGACCTGTTCTAACGCTGTTGTTCTATTCTGTTCTGTTTATTATGAGTTAGCACAAATGAAACATACATTATGTATCCCAACTTGAGTTCCTGAGTGATATATACATTAATTAAACATTAGTTTTAACATCAACTTTTTACTTCCAACCAAGTCATAGCTCTCAGCCAACCTTACCTACAAAACAGGCATAATATTGTAAATAAGACAACCCTAAACCAATTTTCACCTCCTAGAATCTGGAAGAAAAGGCTGTTTAGAGGATGATCATGGCTTTGCCCTGAAGAGATGGCTTGGACCATGCCAGAACAAGCATGAAGTAGGAAAGACAGGAAAGAGATGCTGTTGGATGTTTATTCACCATCACTACCCTAAGACAGTTACCCATTGACTCAGGGGGATGCACTTTTGGTTGGCCAGCCACAAGAGAAAATCAGGAGATTCCTTTATGACAGGGGTCTCCAATCTTGGTAACTTTAAGACTTGTGGTCTTCAACTCCCAGAATTCCTCAGCCAGCTTTGCTAGGAGTTGAAGTCCACAAGTCGTAAAGTTGCCAAGGTTGGAGACCCCTGCTTTATGACACCAAAAGAGACTGGAGCCTTGAGGTTCTTCATATATGTTTAAACTCCCTCTCTCCATCTCATTAGGGATATCTGCAGAGCAATGTTACATAAAAATAGACTGAGCTTTGATTGATTGATTGATTGATTGATTGATGATTGATGATTGAGTTTCCCTCTGAGGGAGATGAGTAATTAAAAAATGTGAAAAATAAATTGTACCAGTGGCCATCTTGACTGTTTTCACCACATTTTGCAGACACTCCAAAATCTATTGTGTTAAATGGATTGGATAGAAATCATTCAGCAAACCCACACTCACATTTCAAGATCAAGAATAATCAGAAGAAAAACATAGGAGCTATTCCCAGATTCACTGTCAAAAGACCACAATCATGCACTTTCTATTCTACATAAATTTGAAAATGCTTCTCCTCATATCTTTGGATGAAGGACTGCGTCTAGCCGCATTAGGCTTCTAAGATCATTTGTACATTGTTTGCTTGCCATGTAGGCTGTACAGGTAGTCCTCAACTTAAAACAATTAGTTTAGTGACTGTTCAAAGTTACAACGGCAATGAAAAAACTGACTTAAGATCATTTTTCACACTTACGATCATTGCAGCGTTCCCATGGTCACGGAATCAAAATTAAGATGCTAGGGAATTGTTTCATATTTATGACGGTTGCAGTGTCCCAGGGTCATGTGATCACCTTTTGCAACCTTCTGACAAGCAAAGTCAATGGGGAAGCCAGATTCACTTAACAATTGTATTACTAACTTAACAACTGCAATGATTCTCTGTGATGTGAAAAGTCATAAAACACTTTACAAATGTCTCACTTAGTAGCATACATTTTGGGCTCAATTGTGGTCATAAGTCAAGGACTGCCTGTATTCACCCAAAGGCTACGCTGCAAGCAAGGAAATTGCTGTAGACAATTTAGGTAGTAAGGTAGTTAAATAACTGGTTAATGGCCAATGATTTTAGACATGGAAAATAGCAATAGCACTTAGATTTATATACTGCTTCACAGTGCTTTACAGCCCTCTCTAAGCGGTTTTACAGAGTCAGCATATTGCCCCAACAATCTGGCTCCTCATTTTACTGACCTTGGAAGGATGGAAGGCTGAGTCAATCTTTAGCTGGTGAGACTCCAACTGCCGAACTGCTGGCAGCCGGCAGTCAGCAGAAGTAGCCTGCAGTACTGCATTCTAACCACTGTGCCACCACAGCTCTTATCTACAAGCAATATCTACAAGCAATATGCAGATAGTCTTAACTAAGTTAATCTTTCTCAGCTTGACCTGCTTTACAGGGAGTTGTTAGGGTTACCTAACAGCTCTGAGTTATTATGGGGGAAGCTGGGTCATAAGTAGGGTAAGAACATAAAAGATGAGGTATATGTGTGCATTTATATGGCATTCAACCACATGCATGAAGTCCATATTTGGGCAAGAATCCATGCTTTTTTAAAAAAAATAAAGAGGACTTATGGAATAGAAAACCGAGCAAACACTTATATACTTATTAATGATACCTGATGACCGCTAGGGGGAGCAACTAAGGAAGTTTTCCAAATATACTTGCTGCCCTCTAGTGATCATCTGAAGTTGCCATGTCAGTTTTAACTACTATAGCATAAACTTACAGAAGATTTTCAGTTGCATTGTAAAGAGTCTTGATATATGACAGTAGTAGACAGCAAAATCATGGGACTGTAACAAAAATATCTGAAACATGGGAAATGATTAAAAGAAGAAACTGAATATAATTGCAACAGAAGGTAGCATAGCTGAAAATATCAGGGTAGATAAGTCAGCTACGTGGGTTACATTTAATCAGAGATATTTGGGGAATTAACTTTGCATTCATTTAATTTTGCCTTCTGGCTATTTAAAATGTTCTTATTATATTGACTAAAACATTTTACATAGTTCATTTCTTTACAACACTTCAAGTATTGCTAAAGGGTCACGTTAAAGTTGAAAAATACAAATTTCTAATACTCTGATGTCACTGAAACCATCTAACAAACAATTTATTTTCTCTGAATCTTACAAAGTTTTAGTAGGAAGAATTGTCATGTGCTCAGAAATAACATTTTAAAAAATCACCCTTTCAAGCAGCTTTTCAAGTCACGGAGGTAAGTGTTATGAATGCGCCCTGCTAATATTTGAGATCAACTTTCATTGGAGGCACAGGAGGAAAAAAAATGATTTAAAACTTGGCAGCTCTTATATTCCTGCATAAGGTATAAATTAAAAGATTTTACTGGACTAGTCAAGGCATGCCTCTATAATATCATTTTCTTCCAGATTTGAATTAACAGCTAGAGATTTATTTTATACTATAGTTCGATTGAAGACCTTATTTGAAATGGACATAAGCCTGTCACTTCTTGAAATGAGATCTACTGATACAGCTTTTAGTGGTGCTTTACTACTATATGATATGATTAGTATGATTATGTGCCTTCAAGCCATTTTCAGTCCTTACTGACCATATAGATAGAACTCCATGATGATCTAATTGTTCCTTCAAGACTTTCATCACCACTATGTGTCCATCTACCTTGCTGCCAGTTGTTGTCATTTTCTCTTTTCTTCTGACTCCCAGCATTAAGATCTTTTTCCAGAGAGTTAAGTCTTTGCACAATATGTCCAAAGTAGGATAATTTGAGCTTGGTCATTTGTGCCTCGAGTAGGTTGTCCCAAAGGTGCTTTTTCAGAAGGCAACTGGACTTGTTTTTTCTTTGAAGACTTTCGCTTCTCGCCCAAGAAGCTTCTTCAGCTCTGACTGGATGGTGGGGAATGGAAGGATCTATATTCCTTGCAGACAGCTGGTCATCTGCATTCTTTTAGAGAGTCATTGAGGCCACCTGGAGGTTTAACTGTGTCCTGGGGTCACCTGAGTATTGCAAATGTGTGTGGAGCCTTCTTGGATGCTGGATGTTTTCTGCCCTGTGTCCCTTCACTGTTGAAGACAGTGTTGCCTGCATCTCAAACTGAAGCACAAATGGTTCCTGTAGGGTTCCACAGACACTCAAGTGAGTTGATTTATTCAATGATCCTATTGTTTGTTTTCTTGGTGGTCCATGGTCTTCTCTGGAATCTTCTCCAACATCAAAAGTCCAAAAGTATCCATACTCTTCCTATCCTATTTCTTCAAAATCCAACTTTGGCTTCCATAGAGTGTCACAGGGAATTTCATGGCTTGCATAGTTCTTATCTTTGGAAATATAAACACATCACAACATTTGAATCTTTTCCAAGGCCTTCATGGCCGCTCTACTGTGGCATAGTTCTTGATTACTTGTTCCTTCGCTGTTGATGGTTGATACTAAAAGGAAGAAGCTATCCACTACTTTGATGTCTCCATTGTCAATTCTAAGGCTGGCTGTTGTACCCATTAGTTTGTGTATTTTATATTTAATTTTAGTCCCAATTTTCCACTATGCTCTTTGACTAATTAGTATGAGTGGTATAATTTATTGTTAATATGATAATTTTTCATACTTTTCTCTGGTTACAACAACCTTTGCAAAAAATAAAGGTTGGGTCTAGACGAAGATTTCCCACCGTCATCGTCCTCTATGCAGATGGGTGCTCCTAAGAGGTGCCTTTAATCTTTTAACTTTTTTTTTCCTCCTGCAACAATTTACAACTTGCAGCATTTGAGCACCCTCTAGTGACAAATCAGCAGAGTAGAACTGAAAGTACAGTAAAAAAAATTATGCCTGGTAAGGTGATCAATTAACTACGAAAAGGGGGAGAAAGATGCATTACAACCCCCAAAGGAAATGTTGCATATTTGCATAAATATTGCAAATACTCATTTATATGTAGAGATGAACATTTGAAAATCATTAGTATTGTATAAGTGGGGAAATGGTCTGTCTTATTAAAACAGGACAGATTATTTCTGCTCCCCAGCTGTCCAGAGTCAATTGATGACTCCCTCTTCCACAAAACAATGGAGTTGCAACTTGGGGGCTTGCCTGGACTCATGGCTCCATCTCAGGCAAGCGGGTGTAAACAGAAATCCAGGGACATCTTGCACCAATTACGGGTTTTCTCAATTGAAAAGCCTTCATTCTACCCTGTTTTCCCAAAAATAAGACATCCCCTGATAATAAGTCCAATCGGGCTTTTGAGCACATGCACTAAAATAAGCCCTCCCCGAAAATATTTAAATGCAGAGCTGGAAATCAGGTAAGATGACAAGAGGAGCCCCATATTGCTTCATGCGCCCCAAAATAATAAGACCTCCCCAAAAATAAGGCCAAGCATTTGTTTTGGGGTTCAAAACAATATAAGATAGGGTCTTATTTTCGGGGAAACACGGTATGCAATTAGACCAGTGTTTCTCAAACCCTACTTTAAGATGTATGGATCAGAGGTGGGTTTCAGCAGGTTCTGACCAGTTCTGGAGAACTGTAGCGGAAATTTTGAGTAGTTCGGAGAACCGGTAGTAAAAATTCTGACTGGCCCCGCCCCCATCTATTCTTTGCCTTCCGAGTCCCAGCTGATCAGGAAGAAATGGGGATTTTGCAGTATCCTTCCCCTGCCATGCCCACTAAGCCACGCCCACCAAGCCATGCCACACCCACCAAGTCATACCCCACAGAACCGGTAGTAAAAAATTTTGAAACCCACCACTGGTATGGACGTCAGTTACCAAAAGTTACTAAGTTTGAGAGAACAAAACTAATGTTAGACATGTGTGCTACTCTTAAACATAACTCAGAAACTTCCCAAGGAACCCATTGTAGCAGCCTACTTACTACTGTAGCACATGTAAGTTAATTTGGTATTACACCAGTGTAATGTTTTGGTGTAATGCTGGTTATTACACCAAATAAATAGGTCATCCATAGGTTTCCAAGGTCCAACTGCTTTCGTTCTGCAGGCTTAGTCACTGTTTTAATGGCCTGTGAGAATAACTTTGAGAAACAGGAAGAAGCACCACAACCTAGGCAACCATCTGATAAGAGAAATCTGAATCTAAAGCAGGAATGGGGGGTAGAGAAAGCACCTCAAAATTGACCTCCTCTTGTTCTGTAGAACCTAAAGGAAGGGGAGGGGAGAACACGTTTCAGACTTGCAAAATTCTACCACTGCACCTTATAACGAAGATAGTATTTTTAGTTTTGGTTTCCTGGTCTGGACTACCTTGAAGGGCTGGCCTTCCTACAGAACCATCTGTTTCAGTCAGATGTTGCCCCTCTCGTGTGTTTTTCCCAAGTGTCCCCAATCCATGTGATGTGAAGGGGATGGAGGCCTAGATAGCAATGGTCTTCCTAAGGAATTGCCCCACACTGTGGAATGATAAGCCTTCTGCAGTTTCTGGGCCTTCCCTTCCCGCCCCTCCTCCCCCCCAGCTTTCTGAAAGCATTTGCTTGCTAATGGTAGTGTTAGGTTGACTTATTCTATCCCAATTTTGTTTTTAATGAATTATTATAGGATTTTGATTGGGATTTTAGTTCTTTGTTCATAGATTGTCTTCCAGTATGCTGATGTGTTACAGTTATTGTATGCCTAGGGTCTTTGAAGTGAGCATTACATAGATTGCCGTATAAATAAATAAGCAAACTTCCAGATCAATTTTCTTTTCTGATGCTTCTTTATCTTTAAATGGGATTAGGGCTAGATTGCTCTTAAAACAGAGGATCATCCTCTAGCAAGTCGGGATTGTGGCCACCATAATCACTTCTTTTCAACAGCTTTTTTAATTCATCCTATTAATTTGACTAATATTAATACAAATAAATGTAAGCAATTAGGGAGTCATTTGAAATATTTGAAGCATTTCACATATACAAGAGTAGTAGTAATTGACATTACATTCTTGTAACAGCCATGTGAAATGTATCTTTCTAAATCTTACCTGTTGCAAATAAGGTATGGCAACCCAGTGAAGCCAGGTAGAGGTTATGTGAGGGAAAGTGGAGGCAACCTTGATGAAGGACTTTATGAACCCCTAAAACAGTGTTTCTCAACCTTGTGAAGTTCATATATTTTAAAGTTCACAAGTTTGAGAAACACTGATTAAATGAACACTGACAGCTGATACTGTAAAATGGAACCTGAGAGAAGGAAAGTGAGCCTTGGTGGCGCAGCAGACTAAAGCACTGTTGAGTAACATCAGCTGCCTGCAATTATTGCAAGTTCAAATCTCACCAGGCTCAAGGTTGACTCAGCCTTCCATCCTTTCGAGGTAGGTAAAATGAGGACCCGGTTTGTGGGGGCAATAAGCTGACTTTGTATAAAAAAGAACACTGTTTGGGGGGGGGGGGCAAAGCCCTACTAAGCAGGTATATACAAAAGTATGAAGGCTATTGCTTAACGCATTGTAAGCTGCTCTGAGTCTCTGGAAAAGGGCGGCATATAAATCGAACCAATAAATAAATAAATAAATAAATAAATAAATAAATAAATAAATGTCAAAACACACAAACACCCCTTTGATCCTCTTTGTTGTAGGAGAGGTCACAGGGACAATCTTGTGGCACCCAATATTTTGTTACTATATCCTACAGCAGTGTTTTTCAAACTTAACAACTTTAGAACGCCTGGATTTCAGGTCCCAGAATTCCTCAGCCATTCAGCAAAATAAGAGCATTATGTGTTTTTATATTGTATTTTGATTATCATTTTGTTTGCGTTTTAACTGTTTTGTAATCTACCCAGAGTACAGATAATCCTTGATTTACAATAGTTCATTTAGTGACGATTCAAAGTTACAACAGCACTGAAAAAAGTGACTTATGACCACTTTTCACACTTACAACCCCATGGTCATGTGATCAAAATGCAGACACTTGGCAACTGTCTCGTATTTATGACGATTGCTCTGTCCCGGGGTCATGTGATTTCTTTTTGCAACCTTCTGTCAAGCAAAGCAAAGACAAGCCAAATTCACTTAACAACAGAGTTACTGACTTAACAACTGCAGTGATTCACTTAACAAGAGTGGCAAGAAAGGTTGTAAAATGGGACAACATTCACTTAACAACTGTCTCACTTAGCAACAGAAATTTTGGGCTCAATTATGGTCGTAAGTCAAGAACTACCTGTGATATACTTAAGACAGGAATAATAGTAATAGTGCTAACAACTCGGAGAAGATTTTGGAAGTTATGAACACATATAAGAAGAAAGATCGGAGTGCCATAAAGCATTTCTTGTATCCCTTAAACTACCTTCAAGTTTTCAAGGATAGCCCAATACTAGAGCTGAGGAAAAAGTCTAAAACCAGGTCAGCTGGATTTCAGATGCTGATGTGATGGAGCACCATTTTGTTCTCACTTCACCTTGTGCCAGAAGAAAATTTCAAAAGGTGAACTCCCCAGTTGATAAGACAGACATCCTAAGCCCTGAGGTTATGCTAAGAGGTCTATTGCCCCCCCTTCTTTCTTGCCCACCTTTACAAATACACCAGGTGGAATGGAGGTGGGTGTGTGTGTGAAGGAAACAAGATATTTGTAAAGCAATTTCAAACCCAGCTGGAGAAGGCATCTCCCCCAAACAACTGCAGCTGTGTGTACTCAGCAAGGTGTCTTTCCAGCCGGAGTCTGTTGCAGCTTTTCTCCTGAGACCCAGTTTAGAGGAGAGGCTGGAGATAACACAAAGAGAGAGAATAATGCCTAGAGCAAATTCTCTTCACCCATGGCATTGTCATTACAAACTCCAATGAGCACAGTTATTGCAAATAAATAAAAACAATGGACCAGAACCAGTTTTACATAAGAAAATACAGAAATACCATCCAATTAGGCCTAAGCTTCTGTCAAACCCTTTCTTTTGTCCCTCAGGTGATAAGGATAATAGGAAAACACTTGAGGCCACACTTCAGGGTGGAATGTCAGAGGCAGGCAGCAGCAGTTCGAAAACTTGCAGGCCAATCATAAGACACAAGATATTCCAATTTAAATAGGTTTAATAGCCCTTCTGTATTTACCGGGAATTCTGGAAAGGGTGGATCTGGGATAGTTTCCAAGGGTTTTGTATATTTTTACTGACTATACTCAGAATTCTTGGGAAACACCACAACAATGCAAGTTATCTAAACAGGTGTGAAGATGAGCCCTTCCCATGCATCTGAGTATGCAAGTGATAGTTTGAGAATGGATAAAATCAGGTATTTGCCATTGTTCCCCCCACTAGCAAAAGGTACATTGCTCTTTATTTAGCGAACAGCAATCAAAAGGAAAAAAAATCAAATGCAACTCCAAATAAAAGTTTCCGTTTCAGGTGAGAGGCTTAACTGAGGTGAGCAAACCCACGACATTCCTCCACCATATGTTACTGTTAGCACTTTGCAAATACTCAATGTTGCTTTTTATTTCTATACTTTCAGTGTAACTAGAAAGAAGACTGGTTGGCATTTAACACATTTCGTTCTAAAGCAGTGTTTCTCAGCCTTAACAACTTTAAGAAGCATGGACTTCAACTCCCAGAATTCCCCAGCATTCAGAAATCTACACTTCTTAAAGTTGCCAAGATTAAGAAACCCTGTTCTTAATCTTCTAAAGAAAGGAGGGTTGCTTTTGATCTGCAACATAAAGTTATTCCATTTTCTCCTCCTTTGCTCTGAGATATTTTAGCACAATTCCTCCATCAGTGTGTTGGAAGAAACATCCTTCTGGGTTCTGCTCCAAGTGGGGAAACAGACACTGGAAACATGGAGACTGCTTGGAAAGATGGTTTAATGGTGGACAGGATCACATGGCTTGAGTTCCTGAACAGAAAAGGGGCAGATACAGTGAGTCCCCGGGTTTTATGCTCTCTCTGGCTTTGAACTTCCTGGGGCCCCAAAAGAGTATCCTGATTGGTTGTCAGACTCCCAGGGGGTGGGGGTCTTAGCTAGCCTTGCTGGCTGATGGTCACATGTGCTTCCCAGGTCACATGTGGTGAGTTTCTGGTGCTATTGTGTAGTGGGCTAATCCTATCTTTGTTGGATCTTTGGCAATTCCTACTATGGCTCTGCCTGAAGGAGGCAGATCTTTGTTATGTAGAATAGACTGGCCCAGGCCTTAATGGCCCATTGACAAAGGGTGGGGGGCAGGAAGGTGGGAGCTGCTTTGTCTGTAAAATATGCTTCTCCATTTCTCATCCAGAGAAATATAATATTCTGCCTTTTTCATATTTCCTAAAATATTTCACTCTTCCAGGAAAGGGGTGGGTGCTAACTTCCTACAGGTGCAAATGTGGTAGGCCAGTTTGTGTTGCTAAATCTTTCTTAGATCAACATTTAAAAATTTTCCAGTGCATCTGACCACTTAGCAGGCCTTTCTATGCAACTGACAGTTTTTGCTCCCTGAAAATGTATGACAAGTCCAGTGTTTTTCAGACTTAGCAACATCTTAGCAAGATGTGTGGATTTCAGCTCCCAGAATTCCACAGCTAGCATGTTGGCTGGAGAATTCTGGCAGTTGAAGTCCACACATCTTAAAATTGCCAAGGTTAAAAAAACACTACTCAAGACAGTTGATTGAGAGACTTGGTGAGCATATATAACAATGATGGCTAACCTTTTTTTCCTCGGGGTGCCAAAAGCATTTGCGCACACGCGATAGGGTGTGTGTGCATGACCACATCCATAATGCAATGCCCCCCATGCACGCCCTGCGCAGGCGCATGCCACCCCCCCTTCGCCCCCCCCCCCCCCCGCATATGTGTGCACGATCCCCCAGCACCCCGTTTTGGGCCTAGCAGGCCTCCCTGAAGTCTCCAGAGGCCGGAAACAGCCCGTTTCCAGACTTCTGGTAGGCCCATTTTTCGCCTTCCCAGAGCCTCTGCGCAAGCCCTGTACTTGCCTAGCATCCAAAACGGGCTGTGTGGAGACTCCTGGGATGGACGAGGTGGCACGGTCATACACACATGTCTCCCGCATGTGCGGCTGAGACCTGAAAATCAGCTGGCCGGCGGGAGTCCCACATGCATGCGCGGTGCAGCTGGCCTAGGGTGACAGCTTGCGTGCCCGCAGAAATTGCTCCGTGTGCCACCTGTGGCACGCATGTCATAGGTTTGCTATCACGGATATATAACATGTGTTGTTCTTCAATTGTGCCACTCTAACATTGGAACTGACAGGCTCAGAAAACTAATTTAGCCAATTTTCTAATACTACCCTGATAATATCTGGAAAAAAATGTGCAGTACGAGGTCTGTGATAAGTGATTTTTAAAGCTTGGATGTTTTGTGTGAGTCTATATTTGGTTAAATTCTGTGCCAATCTCTTCCTTTTTTTTTTTTTTTTAATTACACTGTTGTGGTTGCATTTTGACTTCTTAGGTTCATTGCTGTGAACATTTCAGAAGGGTTATTCCTTTAGGCCATCATTAGGAATTGTTTTCCAGAACCCCCAACCTTTAGAAAATAAAATCTTGGTGAGCTGAGTCTCTCTATATTTTTGCACTGATAATATCCCTTTGGGGTCCGGAGTAGAATGTAAAGTTCCTTTGATTTCCTGAGGCCTTTTAAGAACAATTAACCATGAGTTAATTAGTTTTCATCCTACTTTTACCATGTTTCCTTTAAGCTTTGTATCACAGAGTTCTTTATTCAAGTTCACCATCGTTTAATGTGTTTGCCTTGAAGTAGCCCTGGTAAAAAGTTTTATTTCAAAAATAGACTATACAGTTATACCTCTGGGATTATAGAATAACAGAGTTGGAAGGGACCTTAGAGGTCATCTAGTCTAACCCCGACTCAAGCAGGAGACCTTTATTCCATCCTGGAGACATGGCTCTCCAATCTCTGTCCAACCTTGGCACTCAACTGCTTCAAAACTTGTTGAATTCTTTATCTGATGCATTTTGAAGCAGAAATCTTGTCCCGGCACTTGTTTTTCTCCCGGTAGTCAATGCGCAAGGAAGAACTTGCTGACATCAACTTCCTCATAACTTCTTCAGTTATGAAGAAGTTGAAATAGCAGGTCATGTGGTAAGTCACATGGTTTTCTCGGTACCCATCAGTTTTAGTATTCATCAGATTTTCCAGAACAAATTACTAATGCGTATTGAGGTACCACTGTATATCAAATGCATAAACTCACAAAAGCTGAAAGGAAGGAGAAAATCAGTCTAAATAAAACAAAAGTTTTCTAAGATGCAGTGCAAATACAGACATTGGCACCAACAGAAGAATGATTCCAACAAAAGAGAATACCTGTAGTTCAGAGTTGAACTGCAGAGTCTTTGGTGCTCTTTGAACTTGGTCGTTTGTCCTGATGATGTTATCTAGTTGGGTAACGAAACATCGGCAAGAAAACAACCAAGTCACAGAACACCAAGGACTCCACAGAAGAATGATTGTCCGTGGTAGTAAAAATATACCAGTAACTTTTTCATTTCTGGTTTTCAAGTGTTGCTTCACAATGTGGGTTTTAACAGATTTGCACACTGCTTAAAGCAGTGATTTTCAACCTTTTCTTCACCACGGTCCCCCTTTAAATACCTTTTGGGGCCACGGACCATGGCCACAGACCCCTAAGACTTAACTCAACATTTAAATCATAACATTTCTTCAAGCCTTCAGAGACCCTCTGTAACGACTACAGGTTGAGAACCACCTATGAGCTGAAATTGAAAATATAAGACTCAGTAATTTGTGGAGTTTTGTACTCTAATACAGGGTGGATTTGATTTAAATCAAGTTGATTTAAATCACAATTTAAATCATGATTTAAATCACTAGTAAAAAGGCTTGATTTAAATCAACTCAATTTAAATCATAATTTTTAAAGAGCAGCTGACATCTCTTTTCTGGCAGCGGCTCCTCCTCTGACCCGCTGTTGACTCACCAACAGTCCCAATATTGCAGAATATACAGCCTCATGCTACATAACTAAGGTCCATTTCATGCTGAATAAACTAAATTATTTATGTATCTTAAATAGAAAACTATCTTTAGATAGATTTTTACTCCCAAAGCACTTTATTAAAATAAATTTGATAAAAATCAAAAAAAATCCGATTTAAATAAAAAAAAATCTGATTTTTTTTTATTTTTTTAAAAAAATCATTGATTTTTATCCACCCTGCTCTAATACCTCCGCCCCTCCCCCAAAAATCCGGCACCTGCAATCCACTATTCTTAAAATGGGATACAGCTCTCTGATGGAGATCTTTTTCCATGAAATTCTGGCTAGAAAGTGTTGTCAATATGAGCTTATCAACATTAATAGCAGCTTCCTCCCTGTATTCCTATCCCATCACCAGACCTGCACTGCAACCTCTTTAATCCAGACTTCCAAAATCAGTTTCATAATGTTCAAATCTTGCCCTTGTCACCACTATCCGGGAGTAGAGGGGAAGTAAAGTAATCCAGTTCCTCTGTTGATCTCTCTGTGAATCTGGACAGACGCCGCTAATGCATTGTTTCATAAACATATGTTGTGTCCCCTGAGGAAAACGGGAGCAGCCACCCCTGACACTCTGTACCAGTTACATAGACTAATGCTTTAAATATCACTTTTAATACTAATGTCAGATTATTAAAAGTATAATCCATTCCGCTGATTGGAACTGGCGAAAGCAAAAAGGATAAGAAGGCTTCTAGCTATGCATTAACACACTTCATGGAGTGCAAAGCCACTTTCTTCAGACTAAAGCAGAAGGTTCTGAACTAATAGATTCGGCACTTTGCAAAGACTTTTTTTTTTTGTAATTTATACCCAGAGTGAGAAAGAGAGAGAGATTTTAGTGGAAATCTTAATCTGTCGCATGTATTGTGCTGTTGAGCCGGGTGGTAAGTGAGTAACAAGTGCAATATATCTCCAATTTGCTCTGACTAAGCCTCCCGCCCAACTTCTCATCCGCATGCTTTTAAAAACATTGTCATATGTTTAAATAGAAACGCTAAGGGAGACTAAAAGGCACTCAGCCCAAAGCAGCTTTACAGAAATGTGTTGGAGGAGACTAAAATAAAATGCTTTAAAATAAAATTTAAAAAAATGTTACCCAAATCTCTCAAGAGAGAAAGAAACAAGGTGCTCTTGGAGAATCCAGCTGCTTCTTCTCTTCATACTTTCACCTCACCAAAGCTGGGCATAGAATAGAATAGAATTCTTTATTGGCCAAGTGTGATTGAACACACAAGGAATTTGTCTTTGGTGCATATGTTCTCAGTGTACATAAGGAGAATAAAATACATTCATCAAGAATAAAAAGATACAACACTTAGTGATAGTCAAGGTTACTAATAAACTATCAAATCGTACTAGGAAACAAATAAAAACAATATACCATATTTTTCGGAGTATAAGACACACCTTTTTCCCCCCTAAAAGGGGGTGAAAATTTAGGTGGGTCTTATACATCGAATGTAGCCCCGCCCACCCACTGGCCCCCACCCTTTGGCCTCTGCCTTGCAGCAGTTACCTCCTTGCAAGCAAACAGCAAGAAAAAACAGCTCCTTTCAGCTTCAGCACAGCCTAATTAGCACAAGTTGATTGGATCGGCCTCTTGACTCTCAGCTGATTTGCTCTCAGCTGTTTTGCGCAGGGCTCTACTGCTTGCTGCAAAGAGGTAAATTGCTGGAGCAGATTTTTTTTTTTTCCTTGTGCTAATCAAGCTATGCTGAAAATGAAAATGAAAGTAAAGCAGGCTGTTTGCTGCAACGGGGCAAAATTGCTCAGAGGCAGAGGGAGATTTCTTTTTCTTCTTTTCCTCAACAAAAAAGGTAGGTGCCTCTTATACTCCGGTGAGTCTTATACTCCGAAAAATACGGTAAGTTGAAAGATACAAGCAACCTGGTTATAGTAATAAATGGGAAGAGATAGATACTAGTAAAGAAGAGAAGAATAATAGTAATACAGTCTTAGTAAATAATTTGACGCTGTTGTGGGAATTAATTGTTTAGCAGAGTGATTGGCATTCGGGGGGAAACTGTCCTTGTGTCTAGTTGTTTTGGTGTGCAGAGCCTATAGTGTCGTTTTGAGGGTAGGAGTTGAAACAATTTATGTCCAGGATGTGAGGGGTCTGTAGATATTGGCAGGTTGGTAGCCATTGTTTTTTCTGCAGTTCTAATTATCCTCTGAAATCTGTGTCTGTCTTGTTGGGTTGCAGAGCCAAACCAGACAGTTATGGAGGTGCAGATGACAGACTCAATAATTCATGTGTAGAACTGGATCAGCATTTGTTGTAAGGATAAAATCAAGTTTTCATCAAGCCAAAGGGTGGCTTCTTCTTCTTTTTTTTTTTACACAATGTGCGCTGTGGGTTACAATAAAAGTCACACTTTAACCTTGCCTGTCCAATCAGGCCAAATTGAGTGATGGGTCCCTGAAGTTTATAGAAGAAACAATTTCAAGTCCTGCAAGGTAGACTGGACCGGAAAACTGACTTCAGATGAAAGAGCTCTATTTTATGGAACTAGTCTCTTAACAACACCATTTTTCAAGTCAGTTGGTGCTTTTCCACCCTTCCCTCTTATATCCCACAAAGTCTATGGGAGCAGCGGTGGGATTCAAAATTTTTTATTACTGGTTCTGTGGACGTGGCTTGGTGGGCGTGGCAGGGGAAGGATACTGTAAAATCTCCATTTCCACCCCACTCCAGGGGAAGGATACTGTAAAATCTCCATTCCAGGGGTGAAATGCTCCCAGTTTGGACCGGATCACCCAATCCGGTAATGATGGAGGCGGATGGTTCGGAGAACCGGTAGCAAAAATCCCTCCCCCCCCCCAATGCCCAGCTGAGCCACACAATCATCAGAGGCTTTTTTTTACTTTTAAAAGCATTTTTTCTACAACCTCTTTGGCCGAAAAATGCTTTTAAAAGTAAAAAAAACCTCTGATGATTGCGCAGCTCAGCTGAGATCCTCAAAGGCTTTTAAAAGAAAAAAAACCCTTTTTTTCTTTTAAATGCCTCTGACGATCAGGCAACTCAGCTTGGATCGTCAGAGGCATGTAAAAGAAAAAAAAGGGTGTCCTTTCCTTTGCGCGCGCACACACACCTGAATAGAAACAAAGAAAGGAATAGTTAGGTATTATTAAGGTGACCAACTTTTTTACAATGAGAAGGAGGACACAAATAAATTGAAGAAAAAAATACTGTAAATAAAAGAAACATTTTATTCATTGCAACAATAATACAGAATACACTATAATATGATAAATGCATAATAAAAAACATTTGTAACAATAACATTTTATATTGTAATTATGCTTACATGCCTATTAATTATTATTTAAATGAGTACTTTTCCATTGAATGAACATTTTTTGTCAATGTATCATCTTCTAACAATATATTGGAAATATCTGAACAAGAAATATCCTTCATACTGAATTTTACGGCAAGTGCTACAGCTAGAGTATCAACATTCAATCTCGATTCCTCACTTTTCCAAAAATCATTAGCAATTGAAAAAACCCTTTCAACTGCTGCATTAGTTCCAGGGCAGCATAACGTAAATTGAACAAGAATAAATAAATTTTCACATGGAATATGTTCATTTTTGAAATGGCTGAATATTTCCACCCATCTTTTATCAATTTCAAGGTGTTTATTTTCCCATTGTATTAATTATACATATTTGGAAATTATTAAATAAATGATGAATTAATAAAACGGGAATTATTGTGCTCACCTGTGTATGATTGAATATTCACTGAGAAAGAAGTGAGTCTAATGTGTGCGTGTGTGCCATGTCGTGTTTTGGTAAGAAGTAAACAAAGCCACTTGCACGCAGCGCACTCTCTCAAAACAATACTCCTGTGCGGAGCACATGCGTCTCATAATCGCGTCTCGCCACACTGTACCGAGCCATGATGAATCGTCATGTCAAATACAAATACGTCACATCACACACAATGGATCGGCTCAGCATCGATCAAATATGGAGATTTACAGATTAGCCTTCAAATATCGAAAAGGAGGACATGAAGGAGGACATTTTTCGAGAGAGGACAGAACTTACAAAATTTATTTATTTATTTATTTTGTCAGATTTATATGCCGCCCTTCTCCCGTAGGACTCGGGGCGGCTCACAACAATAAAACAACCCGACAATAGATAAAATTTAAATAATATTAAAAGCCAATTAAAATCCTCAAATCCCCAAGTTAAAATCCATGGCAGATCAGGGAAGTTGCTGAAAGAGCCATGTCTTTAGGTCGGCGCAGAAGGTGCGGAGGTCGGGGGCCGTCCGGAGCCCAGTGGGCAACCCATTCCAGAGGGTCGGTGCGACCACAGAGAACGCCCTCATCCTGGGAACCGCCAGCCGACACTGTCTGGCTGAGGGGACCCGGAGGAGGGCAGCCCTATGTGAGCGCACTGGGCAGTGGGAGGCCGGTAGGAGGTGATCCATCCCCGGGCCCATGCCATGAAGGGCTTTATAGGTGAGTATTAGCACCTTGAAACAGATCCAGAGGACCACCAGCAACCAGTGCAGCTCACGCAATAGTGGTGTTATATGGGAGTAGCGGGACGCACCCGTAACTACTCACGCGCCTGCATTCTGGACCGGTTGGAGCCTCCGGGTGCACCCCAAGGGCAGCCCCATGTAGAGGGCATTGCAGTAATCCAACCGAGAGATAATGAGAGCAAAACAAGAAGGAGAGAACAAAAGAAGGACTGTCCTCCCTAAAAGAGGACGATTGGTCACCTTAGTATTACAGTTAGATAATTTCAGACTCCAGGCTTAATTTCCTTACAAAACTGGAGGGGACATGAGGTACTGGCTCCTATTCCACTTACTTCAAAATCTGATTAGCCAGCCAGACTGCCTTTTGGGTGGTTTTAAATGGTCTTTGTAACCACTTAATATCAGGCTGGAGTTCTGTAAAGGTACTACATTTAGGTTTTTTTCCTCAAATAATTTATCATATATAATAATAAATACTCAAATGATTTCTTATTATCATAAGGCTTTCCCAACTGCTGCACTAACATGTTCTCCAGCCTTTCTTGAGTTGGCAGAAAATTAGGGCAGAATCCAATTTGCTGGCCCAAATGTTGTCCATTACAACCCCGAGCCTGATGCTAGGGGTATTTACAGGGAGGAGATCAAAAAGTCCAGCTGGTGGCCATAATCATGCAATCAAAACCCTGCCTCTTTTTTATGTATATATACAGTAGGCCAGGATTTCAGTCACATGGTTTTGATAGCCATCTTGATTTCTTTGGACTCCACTGCGGATACCCTTGGCTGACAGTCACCTGTTCAAGCAGGCTTTGGGTAGATTTCAAGTCCCAGAATTCCACTTCAACATGTGGACTTCAACTCCCAGCATTCTTCCAGTTGGAAGTTGAAGTTCACAATCTTTAAATTGCTGAGGTTGAGAAACACTGACCTAAAGGGAAAAGAAAAGGAAGATGTTTTTGGAGATCTGGGTAGAAGGGATGTCTACATTAGCCAGAAGTGGCTAAGAGGCCATTTAAAATTGAATCTTATTTTTTTATCCAACCTTTATTTTTATAAATAATTCAAATCAGAGAACATACCTAATACTCCCTGCTCCTCCCCATGTCAACAACCCCGTGAGGTGAAGTGAACGGAGAGGAAATGATTGGCCCAAGTCGCTCTCTACAAGGGGCTCCCCTTGAGGAGCACGTGGAGGCTCCGACTGGCACAGTGCGGCCGCGCGGGTGGTTATGGGATCAACATGGCGCTCCCATGTAACACCTGTCCTGCGCGAGCTGCACTGGCTCCCGCTGGTCTTCCGTGTGCGCTTCAAGGTTTTGGTTACCACCTTTAAAGCGCTCCATGGCTTAGGACCTGGTTATTTACGAAACTGCCTACTACCACAAATAGCCTCCCACTGGCCGGTACTCTCCCATAGAGAGGGGCTCCTCCGGGTGCCGTCAGCCAAGCAGTGTCGACTGGCAGCCCTCAGGGGGAGGGCCTTCTCTGTGGGGGCACCTACTATCTGGAACGAGCTCCCCCCGGAGATACGGAGGATCCTGGATCTGTGCCTTCCGCCGTGCTCTTAAGACCCTCTTATTCCAGCAAGCCGGCCTGGCCTAATTTTTTCTCCCCTTTCTTTTAAATTTTAAATTGAAATTTTAATTTGTTTTAAATTTATTGGGATTTTAATTGTGGTGGGCTAAATCATTTAATTTGGTTTTAAATTGTTCTTAACTTTTGTATTTCTGTATTTTATCCTGTGCCTGTTCACCGCCCTGAGTCCTTCGGGAGTAGGGCGGTATACAAATTTAATAAAACTAAACTAAACTAAAATTAAACTCAGCTGACTTTCATGCTGTAGGAAGTTAGCACCCACCCCTCTCCTGGAAGAGTGAAATATTTTAGGAAATATGAAAAAGGCAGAATATTATATTTCCCTGGGAGAAGCAGCTCCCACCTTCCTGCCCCCCACCCTTTGTTAATGGGACAGAGGCAGAAACCCAATCCTTTGTCAAAGGACATTTGCAACACAATAGCAACAGAAACTAACACAATGGGACCCATCTAGATGAGGCTCACCACATGGCACCTGGGAAGATTGCATCAGCCAGCAAGACCCCCACCCCCTGGGAGTCTGACAACCAATCAGGATACTCTTTCGGGGCCCCAAGAAATGCAGAGCCAGAGAGAGCATAAAAACCCGAGGATTTACTGTATCTGCCCTTTTCTGTTCAGGAACTCAAGCCATGTGATCCTGCCAACCATTAAACCATCTTTCCAAGCAGTCTCCATGTTTCCAGTGTCTGTTTTCCCCACTTGGAGCAGAACCCAGAAGGATGTTTCTTCCAACAATGCCAAAGTAGATCTAGAACTCGCATTCTCCTGATTTCTAGCCTGGTGCCTTAACCACTAGACCAAAGTGACCAATTCCCATCCCTTTTGATCATCTGACTCTCCTATTAAGAGACTAATTTGCAAAGTGCATAAGATTCTGCATGCTCTTGAACTGTTGCAGGTTATGCAGGAAAACATTGCTACCGAAAGAATTGAGGAACTCTGCCACTGTGAGGAAGCTCCAGAGTCTTTGGGGACAAAATGTCCAATTGAAGTCTTGTTCTTGTTGTTGTTGTTAGTTGCGTCCCCATGGACAACTTTCCTCCAGGCCTTCCTGTCCTCTACCATCCCCTGGAGACCATTTAAGCTCACGGCTCCTGCTTCAGTGACTCTATCCAGCCACCTTCTTCTCTGTCGTCCCTTTCTTCTTTTGCCCTCAATCTTTCCCAGCATTAGGCTCTTCTCCAGTGAGTCCTTCCTTCTCATTAGGTGGACAAAGTATTCGAGTTTCATCTTCAGGATCTGGCCTTCTAAAGAGCAGTCAGGGTTGATCTCCTCCGGTTTGATCGCCTTGCAGTCCAAAGGACTCGCAGGAGTCTTCTCCAGCACCATAGTTCAAAGGCCTCAATTCTTTGACGCTCAACCTTCCTTATGGTCTTGTTCTACACATACCCATATTTTCTTCCCACTGCACTATTGTATATGTCAATGACTTTTTTTCCCCCTCCTCTACTGGTTTTTATCCATTGACAGCACCAGCCAGCTCATTAAACAAAAAACTGTGGGAAAATGAAAAATACTGCAGCAACTCTTGCAATTACAGATTAATAGATTCATTTTATTGCTTTGAACAAAAATGATTTATCTAGCCTTTTCAAATTCTGAACCATATTTTGGACAGAGGATCTCCTCCATTCATGGAACCCATAGCAGCTTTCCCCTCTAGAAAAAGTTTGGGGGCATCTGACTGCACTAACTAGTGATTTTGTTGCTGAATTCACAATGATTATTTTTATTTTATTTTTGTCTTTTAATAGAAGTATCTGCTAGCGTGCAGGCAAGCTCTCAGGGCTTCATATGACAAGGCTAAGAACAAATTATACTGCATACAACTTTTGGAAGAAATATCCTTCTGGGTTCAGTTCCAAGTGGGGAAAAAGACACTGGATTCATGGAAGTTGCTTGGAAAGGTTTATTGATGAACAGGATCACATGCCTTGGAGATCTTGGGCGAAAAAAGGGAAGAGATGCTGGGAGTCCCTGGGTTTTATACCCTTTGAACTTCCGGGGGCACAGGAAGTGTATCCTGATTGGTTGCTGTCAGAGGTCATGTCTAGCTTTGTAAGTTGCCTGTGTGCTAAATTTGGTTGAATCTTGCTGGGTGATGCAATGAAGGGCAATTAAATGGCTCTGCCTGAAGGAGATAGATCTTTATTATGTAGAATAGACTGGCCCAGGCCTTAATGGCCCATTAACAAAGGTGGGGGAGGCTGAGTTTCTGCCTCCCTTTTAGGGGAAATATTTTGCCCTTTTAATATTTCCTAAAATATTTCGTTTTCTAGGAGAGGGGTAGGTTTTAACTTCCTACACAACAAAGCAGAATTACAGTAAAATATATGGAAGCAACACAGAACCAGGAATATACCATACAGGTTAACTAATGGGAGCAGGGGAAATCACAGAGGGAGCTCTTTGCTTAACTTCCTCCCAGGTGCTATTAGATATATCAGAAGCACATTAAATCCAGCTTTTAGGAATGCTTTGGGAATTTGGAGCTGCCCATCGAGCACACCGTCCACCACTGTCTTTGCAGAAGCATCCTGTCTCTATACACTAGATATCATCAAGGGACCCTCTTCATCTAGTAACCGCATTAGTATGGAATACAAGTCCAGAAATGGAAAGGACTTTTAAAAGTGGATTTGAGAATAGGACTGGCATAAATAAATAATAAAAATAATGTTGCAAATGTAAAAATGGTGTGGCGGGGGGGAGGGAAATGGGAATTGAAATTTGAAAGGGTACCTTGTTTAACAAATCAGAGGATGTTGACTAAAAGGGGACAGGAGGTAATTATATGGAAATATTTCTATTTGCACATTTCACTGGAAGGCAAAGTGGAGTGCACAACTAATATCTCCACAACTGACAAGAATATTAAGTTTTCTCTTCCTTTTCCTCAGCCCAGCTACCTCGCACAGCATGCGTTCTGTCCGAGTTTTCATTAAGGTGAGCGCATATCCCAAATTATTAATGAACTGAATTTTAGATATAGTAAAGAATTTAGTGGCTGGCATTAATTAAACTACAAAACAACTCCTCTTGCTGTGATTTGCATTCCAAGTTGGAGCAATTAATTCGCTCACTTAAACTGATCAAGATTTAATTACCATCACTCTGTGCAATTACTCCATAATTAAAGTAATTTGGTTCTTTCCACTTGCTGACACTGTCATTGAACAGCCATTCAGGGTACCAGAAGATGTGATAATTAACGTATAGAGTAGCTGGAGGCAGTTTTCCCCTTCTTGTTTTTCCTTCTCATATTCTCTCTGACTAGGGGGCTGCTTCCCAGCTACTACTTAAAGGCAGTGGTGAGTCTTCGCAGGCCAGCAGTCTCATCCAACCTGGTGATCTCTGGAGGTGTTTTGAAGATCAGAAACAGATAAGCCACAGGCCCATAATGAACTGTTCCAGGACAATGCAAAGCCCAGGCAGCTGGACTTCTTCTGGAGGACATACCAGTCTAATTCTACCCCCATCAATCAGGAATAGATTCTATGCCTAAATTCAGCCTTAATGGGGCTCTTAGGGGTATTTGTGGATGATGATGATGATGATGATGATGATGATGATGATGATGATGGAATAGAATAGAATAGAATAACAGAGTTGGAAGGGACCTTGGAGGTCTTCTACTCCAACCTCCTGCTTAGGCAGGAAACCCTACACCACTTCAGACAAATGATTATCCAACATCATCTTAAAAACTTCCAGTGTTGGAGCATTCACAACTTCTGGAGGCAAGTAGTTCCATTGATTAATTGTTCTAACTGTCAGGAAATTTCTCCTTAGTTCTAGGTTGCTTCTCTCCTTGATTAGTTTCCACCCATTGCTTCTTGTTCTACTCTCAGGTGCTTTGGAGAATAGCTTGACTCCCTCTTCTTTGTGGCAGCCCCTGAGATATTGATGATGATGATTTATCTGGAAATTGGCATTGCCACTCTGAATACTTTAATATTTGAAGAACTGGGTTTGCCAATTAGGATAATATAACTCTGCTGTTTTTGCCAGTTGGCTTTCTATTGTATTACAGGACTCAGATGGACTCTTGAATGTACGCAGGCATGCCAACACCCTGTTCCCCTGCTTCCATCTGCAATCTCAGCATTCTCTTCTAGCATAGTCTCTACACAGGAAATATGGATACCTGGGATTTTATATAGCAGGAATGCTGAAAAACTATAAATATAACTAGTAATATAAATTTGTTTAATAAATAATAACTAAGCTTGCATCACTGCATTATAACCCTTTTTTGAAGTACTCAGATTTATATCCAATGGAACAGAGAAAAGATACAAGAATAAGCAGTGAGTCAAAACAGGCATGGTTATTTAGCAAGGGTTGGAGATTTGAGGTACTGCTGTAGTTACGAATTCATTGCATCTGCAGCCTAATCAAATAAATTGAAATCAGTAAGGAAATGTCATTATCAAATTCCTTGGTAAATCTGCATACCTTTACTATGATCTTCACAACAGCTTTTGGAAATGGGTTGCATGAAAGATAGAAACTACCTGGAGTGAGCAACAAGGTTGGATAGGGTGGGGTCAGGTGGAAATATGGACCCAGGCAGCATCCTCAGTCTGATAGGTTCAACATTGGCCATGCTGGCTAGTTAGACTAGAAGAGAATTCTTTATTGGTCAAGTGTGATTAGACACACAAGGAATTTGCTTCCGGTGCGTAAGCTCTCAATGTTCATACAATAATAGTGATAAGCAACAAAGTTTTGGTCATAAGATGATGGGTAAAAGGAAGTTGATAGTTTTATAACATCTGGAAGATAGACAGTTGGGAAATGCTAATTTAATGATAATACATTTTCTTCAGGCTTAAGAAAAGCAATAATTCTGGGATTCTTTTACAGGGCAATACAAAAGTGAGAAGGGGGAAAAAATCAGGCAGAGGTGTCATCAAATACAAAGCCCTGAAAAGTAATTCTGGGAGGGTAGACGCTTTTGACAGAAGAGTAGCAAAAGCAAAGAATAAGAGCACAGTTGGGAGAGCAGGAAGACTTTACATTTGATCAATCAGATGCCTCCTCTATCTAGCTATCCTAGAACATCTCTTTTGGTCAGCTCCAGCACCAGATGATCAATACTGCATTGGGTTCCCAAGGACATCAGTGGTTTCCATGTCTGCAAAGGAAGACCTCTCTTCTCTATCCACAGACCATCTTCTCTGTCTTCTTAGAATTATGCAATTGCATCTTTACTAATCTAATTATTTAAAATACATATGATAGACCTGTGAACTGCATATGTGTAAAGCCATATTGCCACCTATTCTAGTTAAAAGATCTGAAAAATTATTTCAGGAAAGGTGGAACAGAAAGAAGCTTATCAGAAATTATGTGTGTATGCACGCATGAATGTATTTTTACAACCCTGTAATCTCTTATTGGGATGGAGTCAGGGCAACTGAATGGAGCTGAATGTTGCTGGCCAGATGTCCTTCCTGATGCCTACACAGCGTTCGCAGCAAATATTTTCTCTTTGTGCCCTGATAAACATCTGTCACTGCCTAGAATTGAACTCTCAACCTTCCGAGTGTGAGGCAAGCGTCTTCACCTCTAGGCCACCACCTGGATGATTCAGCAGTTTAAGACACTGAGGTTGTAATCTGGAGAGCTGACAGACCAGTTTCAAGATCCACCTTCCACAGAACAGGGCGGGCTCCCATTACTTGCTCAGCTCCTGCCCACTCTATAGTTCAAAAGCATTCAAATGCAAGTAGATTAATAGGTACCACTGTGGTGAGAAGGTAACAGTGTTCTGTGTGCCTTTGGTATATAGCTATGCTGGCCACATGACCATGGAAATGGTCTGGGACAACACTGGCTCCTTCAGCCAAGAAACGGAGATGAACATCATGCCCTAGAGTCGGACACAACTGACAGGAAAACTTTTATCGTGTGTGTGTGTGTGTGTGTGTGTGTGTGTGTGTGTTTTCAAATCATATGATTTACAACAATACTTTCTGTAAGCCATTGGGTCATTGAAGTTTTGACAACCTTATCTTATTTATTTATTTTATTTATTTTATTTATATTTAAATTTATATACCGCCCTTCTCCTGAAGGACTCAGGGCAGTGAACAGCCAAAGGTAAAAAACATAAATACAAAATTTAAAAGCAATTTAAAATATATTAAACAATTTGGCCCAACAATTTAAATACCCCATTTAAAATTCAAATTAAAATTAAACAATTGAAGAAGTTAGGCCAGCCCGGTTTGTTGAAATAAAAAAGTCTTGAGGGCCCGGCAGAAGATACATAAATCTGGGATCGTCCGTATCTCTGGGGGGAGCTAGTTCCAGAGGGCAGGTGCTCCCACAGAGAAAGCTCTCCCCCGGGGGCCGCCAGTCAACATTGTTTGACCGACGGCACCCCAAGGAGCCCCTCTCTGTGGGAGTGTACTGGCCGGTGGGAGGCTCTCGGTGGCAGAAGTTGGTCTCGTAAATCTTCCAGGCTGGAGTAGGTTTCTGAACTGCTCAAATTCCTACCTTATTCAGTATGACTGTGGGATGAGTATCTACCTTACAACACTTATCTAAACAAGATGAACATGCCCTTTTAGTTAATTAGATTTACTGTAACTATACGAGAAAGGGCAGTTTAGACATTTATGTTTCTCCCAACAAAATTCAGAAAATGGTTCCTCAAAATCTAGCCTGTGGATTCCCCTCCCCCCAGGTCTCTGAAATGGCTGTAAAGTAGAAATAAACTCTTTTCTGACTTCATATTGCTTGTCTGTATGCCCCTCTTGTGTTAATGTTAATAATCCCTCCTTAATGGATATTTTTTTCCCTAAGCCAGCTGAGATGCAAGGCACTTTATGGTTGCCTTCCGGCAGATTTGTGTTACTTGCATCAGTTTGTTTTCATTATTTGGAGATTTGAGGATTTGTTCAGTCACATTTAGATGGATTCTCTGGGAAATAGACTGGTTTCTCCCGGTTTGTGCATTTGATCTGGGAAAGCGGTACTCTCAATCTCAAAAATTATTTTCTGTTCCACATTTCAGAGGAAGAACTAGAAATCAATCAAGTCACTTCTCACCAACAGTAGCTATCTTCAACTTAGAAGCTCAGATTTCACCGTTCTGTCATTGGGATTAGAATGAGATTGGAATGGATGAGCTGAAAGGGGCCATGGAGGTCTCCCAGTCCATCCTCCTGCTCAAGCATGAAAACACCAAATGGTCTAAAGCAGGAGAGTCCAACCTTGGCATCTTTAAGACTTGTGGACTGGCTGGGGAATTCTGGGAGTTGAAATCCACAAGCGTTAAAAGTTGCCAATGAAGGACACCCCTGGTCTCAAGCAACCCACACATTCTTAGTTTCGATGCCCATCTGTACTTGGCAGCAAGAAAAGCCTCCTGGTCTATAAGGAAGCTGTGATTCTTTTCTTTTAACAAGCCTCTTGAAATCTGATACTTTCAGAGTCGACCAAGTTGAGAGAAATTGTGATGTACTGTACAGGTAGTTGTCGATTTACAACCGTTCCTTTAGTGACTGTTCAAAGTTACAACGCACTGGAAAAAGGTGGCATATGACCATTCGTCACCCTTATAACCATTGCAGCACCCTCATGGTCATGTGATCAAAATTTGGGGGCTTGGCAACTGGCATAAAGTTATGATGGTTGCAATGTCCCGGGGTCATGTGATCACCTTTTGCGACCTTTGGATAAGGAAGGAACCAATAGGACCATAATAGGAATCAAAGCTGTATTGAAACCTGCTTTGTAGTTCCTGAAGTTTTCTTACTTTGCAAAAGAGGCTTCTATTTTTCTACCCTATTCTCAATGAATTTCTTTTGGATTTATCTTAGTAATACTTTTGAGCTTTAGTATCAGAAGTGGGAAAGCTATTGCTGGTAGTGGCCTTTTTTTTTTTTTAATGTAGTGTTTCCTTATTTCCAAATTTTCCTGCAGCTGTGATTTCCCAGTATGAAAAAAAATTCTATGGGAGGATTTATCTTACGAAGTTTACCCGTAGGATTGAATTGAAACTCAGAAAGTCAGGTAAACTGCAGACCATTGGAAAGTTTATTGAAACTTGCAACTAATCCACTGCAAGCTTGTGTTATAAGAAGTACTTCAAAATTCTCCATCTAAAACAAATTCCATTTCATCACAATAAATTAGAACTGGGAGGGGGAAAGTGTAGATTATTTATCCCAAAGGTGCTTTTTCAAAAAAGTAACTGGACTTCCTTTGTTTTTCCTTGAAGACATTTTGTTTCTCATCCAAGAAGTGTCTTCAGTTCTGACTGAATGGTGGAAGATTTTATTTATTTATTTATTTATGTAATTTATATGCCGCCCTTCTCCCGAAGGACTCAGGGCGACTTACAAGAACGAACAAAAAATTACATAAACATTAAAATCAATTTAAAATTAATTAAAATTAATTTAAAAAAATTTTTTTTTAATTTGATTTATATGCCGCCCTTCTCCGGAGACTCAGGGCGGCTTACAGTGCGCTAAGCAATAGCCTTCATACTTTTGTATATTTTATACAAAGTCAGCTTATTGCCCCCACAAACTGGGTCCTCATTTAACCTACCTTAGAAAGGATGGAAGGCTGAGTCAACCTTGAGCCTTGGAGAGATTCGAACCAGCAGTAAATTGCAGGCAGCTGTGTTAATAACAGGGTGCTTTAAACCACTGTAGTACCAAGGCTCATAAAATTTAAAATCACCCCTACGGATTCAGCCCATTTGGTGAAAAAGCCACGTCTTCAATTTGCGGCGGAAGGAGAGGAGGTCAGGGGCTGTCCTGAGGCTGGTGGGCAGCTCATTCCAGAGGGTCGACGCTCCTACAAAGAACGCTCTCCCCCTGGGGGCTGCCAGCCAACATTGTCTGGCTGACGGCACCCTGAGGAGGCCCGCTCTGGGTGAGCGCACCGGAGGATGGGAGGATGGCAGGAGATGATCCTGCAGGTATGGAAGGATTTATATTCCTTGCAGTCATTGGTCATTCGCACTAAGGCCACTTGGTGGTTTATCTGTGCCCTCAGGATCACCTGAATAGTGCAAATGAGTGTGGAACCTTCTTGGAACTGCTGAGAGAAGGTTCCACATACATTTGCACTATTCAGGTGACTCTGAGGGCACAGATAAACCACCAAGTGGGCTCAATGACTCTCAGAAAGAGTACTAATGACCAGATGATTTCAAGGAATATAAATCCTTCCACCTTCCACCATTCAGTCGGAACTGAAGAAGCTTCTTGGATGAGAAGCAAAACGTCTTCAAAGAGGAACCAGAAAGTCCAGTTGCCTTTTGAAAAAGCACCTTTGGGACAACCATGACCTGGATGACTGAGAATCTCCACAAACATGTAGATTATTTATATTAGTGTAGTGCAGAAACAAAAAATAATCATAATTGACTACTAATATATCTTTAACCTTGAGAATCAACCGCAGTTCAACATGTTTTTCTGTGAAAAAATATTATTTTATTCTTGATCTAAACTTAGATATACTTTTAATAATTAAATTATATAACAATTCAAGATTCTGGCACACAGGTTCAAAGCAGCTGTTTTCTAAGTAAAGTGTAAATCTTTATTTCAACAATGCTTCTCCCACTGATCACATTTAACACTGCCAAGTCGAACTTGAATATGTTTGGCGAGTCTTTTTCTCAGAAACATTTTTCCTTTTTATACATAATTATACAGTATTGTTCCTCGTTGCTTTATGCTGTTTTTGTTAAAATGATTTTAAGAATACCATTTGCTTTATTTTCACTGATGACATTTTATTGAATAATTTCATACTATATTTCACTAAAGCATATGTTGATGATGAGCAACTATGAACAGTATACATTATAATTTAATAAATTGAATTGCATTTCACTATTTATCCCCATCTAGTGGTAAATATCAAGCATTGCATGAGCTATATACCTATCATGCTTCTTCAGAATCAAGATATTATGCCATCTATTTTCCAGAGGGATTTAACCTGGAAAAAGTGTCAATATTTCCAGACAAGAGAGCCACCAGTTATTATTTATTTCTTCCACCTCCTCCTCCCCCTCCCCCTCCTCCTCCTCCTTTTTGTCTTTCTTCCTTCTTCCCTCTCCCTTTCCTGTTTTCCTTCTCCTCTTCTGTGACAAAAATGTGATAATGGCAACTTCATGGACCAAACATAAGTACCATTCATTCAGGGCCATCATAACTGAGCAATCGCTAAATGCATGGTTGTTAAATAAGGACCACATATATGCATGTACCAGTGGTGAAATCCATTTTTTTTTTACTACCAATTCTGTGGGCGTGGCGGGCATGGCTTGGTGGGCATGGCAGGGGAAGGATACTGCAAAATTTCCATTCCCACCCCACTCTGGGACCAGCCAGAGGTGGTATTTGCCGGTTCTTCAAACTACTCAAAATTACCACTACCGGTTCTCCAGAACCGGTCAGAACCTGCTGGATTTCACCCCTGGCATGTACACACACAAACATACTATAATTTACCAATCACACATTGAGTCTGTGCCATCCTAGTGCACATGGCAGCACAACAGAGAAGGTGAGCCAAAGTCTGAGAGCCAGAGCCCCTGAGGATGGAGACAACCCTCTTTTTATATGACCCTTATTCCCACTATCACCCAGACTGGCCGTTCAGCAGCCTTGGCTGTTTCATTGAAAATATTTCCATTTCTTGAGCCTGGAATATAACTGGTACTAAGTTAAAAATAGGCTCCCATTTCCAGTATTTGCCATATTCACAGACTGACAATTCCTGGAATGGATTCAAGATAATATAAAGGCTCACTTAGGCCTTGATCCAGCAAAGCCATAAAACAAGTGCTTAATGTTTAGTATGCCTGTAAGTAATCCTAATGGACTGGTTCACCCAAAAGTGCGATTAAAAGCTTTGTTGGCTAAATTTAGTACAGAGGATGGTCTTCCAGGCTGCTCTACAATAGCGACCTCTGCTGGGCAGCTAAAGCTAGCACTTGTATAACTGAGGGGTCCTTGGTGCTCTCCGAGCTTGCTTGATTTCTTGCAGACGTTTCATTATCTTAACTAGGTATAACATCATCAATGCTAGAAAGGAGTGCTGTTTGCTGCCAGTTTATAGTCTGGTGTCTTGCCTCTCTGTGTGGGTGGGGGACGGTCTTAGAGATTCTTTGGTTGGGGTGTTTACTGATGGCTCTTTGGCAGTTTCTTGATTGGGTTGTTGCTTACTTTGATTGTTGATTTGAAGTTGACCTTGGAGTTAATCTATGATGATCTGAGTGCTGATTACTGGTGAAGAGATGCTGAAGTCTTTTTCTCTTTTGGGCTGGTTGATTTGTCTCTTTTGCAGAGTAGTCTATAGATGTTGTTAATCTCTATTGATGGCTGATTTGATGGCACTCTGGAGCCAGGTGGTTGGGCTGAGGACCAAGGACCTCTCATTTCAACCCTGAGCTACAAATATTCTCCTTTATTGGTACTTGTATAACTTACACCAATAACTTAGCAACTTTAAGATGTGTAGGCTTCAACTTCCAGAGTGGGGAATTCTGGGAACTGAAGTCCACACATCTTAAAGTTAACAAGCTTGAAAAACATTAATCTATTTATCCAAATCTGTCACTATCTGTTGTTTGAGTTTATTATAGTTATTCTCCTTGAGTGTACTGCATCTTGCTGTCAGATATATCCCCAAATACTTAACCTTGTTTGTGACCTGCATCTTCGATACTTCCGCCAATTCTTCTTTTTTTTTTAACATATTTTTTTGTCAAAATCTTTATTTTATCTTTATTTATTTTCAAAACTGCTACCTTTCAAGTTCAATGCAATTTTAATACAATTCATAGGCTGTGCCAATGAAAAGAACAAGCCCATAAACCTTTAATATTGCTCTGTTTTGTATACTGTAGGCATAGATAGCCCCATACAGAATGCAGGCAGGAGTGACTAAAGCATAAATGACTGTGAGCAAAGCAGAATGTGGTGCAATTGATGCACAACATGAAGCTGGGACAAATTCCTCCTAGCCAGGTCTGCTGCCTGCTCCGCAAATAGGAGCCTGGATACAGAAAGACACCCAAATTGTGCACTTGTTAAGGATATTGGTGTTGTGTTACCAACCAGCAGAGTAAATGCACAAGGAAACGTTGCTGAGAGCAATGAATAAGAGATATGCAAACTGGTTTATCAAAAGCTTACTTTATAGTAGAAAAACAGTCTCATAGTCTTTAAACAAATTCCAAATCTTTGCCAGTAAATCAGTCCAGTAGTTACAGATATCTTCTTACCAAACAAACAGTAGTTGGTTAGAATAACAAACTCACTCTGGTTCACAAACCATGATGGTAGCATCCATCCAACGATGATAGCACAATGGATAGCACTCCTCACACTATGGTAGCTTATCATCAACTCCATACACAATGGCAGCATATCATAGCAGCTTCATCAAACTGAACACGTTGCAGTACCTTACTTAAATACTCTCACAACCTGTGATTATCTAATTACAGCATGACTCAGCATTACAATGAATCAGCAAGAAAAACTTTTAAAGTCACATAATACATTTACAGATATCCTAACAGCACTGATAAAGTTTGGGGTAATGGAACCCTATTCAAAAGAAGAGTTGAAAAGTCCCCCAAACTAGGGGACTCTAAAACCCAGGACCATTTAGTTTTACTGGTTCTTCCTCATCCAAACCTTCACAGCCTCCAGACATCAAGGGAGAGCCTCCACAGTACCCCTTTGTCAGCCCAGATTGGAGATGACACTGGGTGTCATCAGTGTACACACCATGCTATCAGGCAATCTCAACCAATGGCTCCATATAGATATTAAACAAGAATTAAACTGTCAAGCTCCGAGACACCCCGCAAAACAAGGGCTGTGAATTAGCCCCTGAATCTGTACCAACAATGCTGGGAACCAGCTCTGACAAAAAAGGAAGAGAATCAGCCCAACCACCGTGCAATCCACTCCCCTCCCCCATAGCCAATCCAGGAGGTTATCATAGTTGATGGTATCAAAGGGCCACTGAGAGATTAAGGAAAGCAAAGATATGTGCACCACTCCCATCCTGCTCTTGCTATAGATCATCCACAAGTGTGATTAATGCCATTTTTGGTCAGGTGTACAAGTCTGAAATTCGACTAAAATGTGCCTACATAATCTGCTTCCTTCAGGTTCTCTGAAGCTACTACACAATAACTTTCTGTGGACTCCGTGGTACTCTCTGAGCCTGGTTGTTTGCTTGTACACATTTCAATACCCAACTATATACTATCATCAGTGCTAGTGAATGTGAGGTTTACTCCAGTGGTGGGATTCAAGTAATTTAACAACCAGTTCTCTGCCTCAATTATTTCTTCCAACAACCAGTTTGCCAAAATGCTCAGAAAGGTAACAACCGATTCTCCCGAAGTGGTGCGAACTGGCTGAATCCCACCACTGGTTTACTCCCTGTTTGTTTGTTTGTTCTGCCACTGCTGGGGCAGGGGGTTCTTCTTGGTAATTCCTGTGATTTGGATATTGTTTTCTGCTTGTTTGTCTGCTTGCTTGCTTGCTTGCTTGTTTGTTTCCTTAGTAGTTCCTCGACTAGGGTATTGTTTTCTGCTTGATTGTTTGTCTGGTGTTAATCCCTGCTTGCCTGGGTGTTGGCTGCTGGTGAGGATGTTTTCTGACAGTATACTGTCTGGGGGATTCTGGGAGTTGAAGTCCGCTCATCTTAAAAGTTCTGAAGTTTGAAAAGCATTGTTCTATCTAGAACTGTGTTTCTCAACCTTGGTAGCTTGAAGATGGGTGAACTTCAACTCCCAGAATCCCCCAGCCAGCACTGCTGGCTGGGAGATTCTGGGAGTTGAAGTCCACCCATCTTCAAGCTACCAAGGTTGAGAAACACTGATCTAGAACAAATTTGAGTCTGCAAGGATTCCAACATTTATAAACAGAGTAAAGCAGTCAAACACCTGTGCAAGATCACAAGCATGTTTCATCAGCACTTACCTTGTACGCTACCTAATTTATGTAAAAATTAAAAAAGAGTAAAATTGGAAGGAGATTATGATTAGAAGCTACTTTGTGTCCCAAGAATATGTTCTCATCCAACAGGTTAAGCTATGCGTTTTTCAGGATGCCTTAAATTTTAATCTTGTAATTCTGCTTTCATTTGTATTACTATATATTATATTTTTAATAGCTATAGCGAACAATCATTGCTATGGAGTAGGAAAAAAAGAACTATTTTGCACTAGGCTGCGATACTGTCTTCTTTGTCCTTTGCAAGATGTGTGTGTGTGTGTGTGTGTGTGTACTGTATATCATACAGTACACACACATAAAAAGCATGTGTTAAATCTTGTGCAACAATCAGTTCAACTCCTCAAGTTTGGCTATTCAAATTACTTTTCCAAAAGTACTTTAAAATGCATTAAGTTATTAATTGCCTGCTGGCACTTTAATCAAATGGGGAAATTGACATAGCCAGAGGCATGTGTCTTTTTGCAGAAAGGAAATTTATTTAAGAAGGAACAGCAGCTCTTACTGCTTAATTTAAACTGAGAAAACTGTGGAAAATCAACTGCTATAGAAAATTAATAAAACATTTCCAGCTGCAAACAGTGACTAATTGTACAAGATGAAGACTGTCTGGAATTAATAACTTGCAATCTTCTGTGTGAAGAACCCCCTACCAGTTCAATTTACTGGGAGATTAAATTACTTCTAAGTTTGCCATATTAAAACAGAACATGAATCAAATGTTACTGAAAGCACATCTATTATTTACTGTCTGTGATATGGATATAATTATTTCCAAACAACTACAATGTAACGTGACCAGTAATATTTAAATGACGCTCAAGCAAATGTGATGGAAGCCACCAAGGTCCTGGAAAATCACCGCTCCGAATGGACTGCCGTAGATTGTTCTTCCATTTTGCCCCAGAAAGTCATTTCAAGTTTTGGAATTGTCAAGAGAACGATTTGTTGATCCTCACTACTCTCATAGCAATAGAAATAGAATAACAGAGTTGGAAGGGACCTTAGAGGTCTTCTAGTCCAACCCTTGCTCAGGCAGGAAACTCTATACCACTTCAGACAAATAGTTATCCAATCTTTTCTTTAAAACTTCCAGTGTTGGAGCATTCACAATGTCTGGAAGCAAGTTGTTCCCCTGATTAATTGTTTTCACTGTCAGGAAATTTCTCCTTAGTTCTAGATTTGTTCTCTCTTTGATTATCCCCCCCCCCCCCAATTGCTTCTTGTCCTGCTTTCAGATGCTTTGGAGAATAGGTTGACCTCTTCTTCTTTGTGATGTAGATCAGATGTTATCCAGAAATAACATGGTTATTATTGTTTAAATAAATAAAGAAATCAAGCTTTATGGATGCACTTTGAAGTTTATTAGTCCAATTTATTTATTTATTTATTAGTCCAATTTATATGCCGCTCTTCTCCGTAGACTCAGGGTGGCTTACAATGCATTATAGCAATATCCTGCATACTTTTATGTATATATCTGCTTATTAGGGCTTTTGCCCCCCCCCCAAGCGGTCTTGTTCTATACAAAGCTGGCTTATTGCCCCCACAATCCAGGTCCTCATTTTACCTACCTCGAAAGGATGGAAGGCTGAGTCAACCTTGAGCCTGGTGAGATTTGAACTCGCACTAATTGCAGGCAGCTGGCAGCTAAGTGCTAGCACTTAACAGCACTTAATCCGCTGCACCACCGAGGCTCTAGTGGTTAGATCTTTATTGTTTCCTGTAAGCCAGCATTCTGTTTTCCATCTGAATCAGATGCAGATGTGCTTGAATTATGACTCTTGGGAGCCTTATTTGGCTTGTCCTTTTATAAATGATACTTATATACTGCTTCTGAATGTGGACGTTCTTGACCGAAGGAAAATCAAAGAGGCCAAAATCTAGAAAGGTCAGTTGCATATTGCAGTAGAATCCCATTAGATAGGAAGCTGTAGATACGCCATGTTTCAGAAACATCTTCCTAAACCTCACTATTTAGCAGAATAAACAGAATTTGGAAGGGACCTTGGAGGTCTTCTATTCCAACCCACTGCTTAAGCGGGAAACCCTGCAGCATTTCAGACAAGTGGCTGCCCGGTCTCTTCTTAAAGAGAATAAATATTGTCTTATTTGCTGGCTTGTTTCACAACACCTAGTTGATTACAGATTGTGATCCCAGGCCTACCCTTAAGAGAAGCCATGGCATCATTGAGCAGTGGATGGGTAGAAACAAAGCAAAATCAGATACTGATGGGATTCCTGAATTTTACTGAGTTCCTTTGACTCTGTTCTCATGACACACACCCATGGATTTATGCAGGGGTGAAATCCAGCAGGTTCTGACAGGTTCTGGAGAACTGGTAGCGGAAATTTTGAGCAGTTCGGAGAACCAGCAAATACCACCTCTGGCTGGCCCCAGAGTGGGGTGGGAATGGAGATTATGCAGTATCCTTGCCCCAGGAGTGGGGAGGGAATGGGGATTTTGCAGTATCCTTCCCCTGCCATGCCCACCAAGCCACACCCACCAAGCCACACCATGCCCACCAAGCCACGCCCACAGAACCGGTAGTAAAAAAAATTGGATTTCACCACTGGATTTATGTAATCATAACTTTATGAATAGACTCAATTCTTCATGGTCTCATACAACATTGAGCATTCATCTCACAAGGCTGAGTTCACAAAATCTACCAAGTTAAAATGTATTTAGCTACTGTTTCCAAATATTAAGTGAACCCAACCATTGGGATTAGATAAAATAATAGTTTATGACTCTCATCATGGCTGATTTAATAAATCATAGTTAGTGAGGAAACTCTGGTTTAGTGCAATTAAGTGTAAAGCCACTTAAACCAGAAGATTCCAGTAGAGAGGAGTTCCCTGAGGATGGGCTCCAGTGTGAATCCGAAAACTCGGAAGACTAAACTTCTGGTCCTGGTGACCGACCCCAGATTGGATCCTGCAATATTATCATGGGACCAGTGGTGGGTTGCTACTGGTTCTCCCTGGTTCTTGTGAACCAGTAGTGGAAATCTTGAGTAGTTCGGAGAACCGGTAAATACCACTTCTGCCTTTCCCCGCTCCCAATCTATTTGCTGCCTCCCGAATCCCAGCTGATCAGCTAGAAGGAAAAAAACCATTTAAACTCTTGCAGTGCTTCAAAGGGCCGCCCTACAGCTGATTAGCAGTAAAAGGCAGTGTGGTGGTAGACTAGTGTTCCCCAAAAAACAAATAGGTAGACCGGAACACTCCAGAAACGAATGGTAGACCAATTTGGCTCTGCAAGCAGTTAAAAGCCTGGTAGACCAGTACTTCTGCTAAATCCTAAAGAATTGTCACATGACCATCAAAACACGCCCACAAAATAAGCCACACCCACAGAACCGGTAGTAAAAAAATTTAGAACCCACCCCTGCATGGGACACGTATATTTGTCTTCATTTGTGGGTCCCAGTATCACTTATTAGTTAGAAGACCTTGGCACTGTTCTGGTTAGTCACTGTACAGGAGCTTCGGAGGCTCTTATTCCTGGACATTATAAAGAAAATAACATCCATTTGCACTCAGACAAAAGTCCATTGAATAATTGGGTTACCTGAACTAATTAAACAGGCATTTAGAAGCATCAGTTGCTCAAGATCATGGTTTTATTTTCAAAAAGAATTAGTTGGCTTTAAGCTGGCCTTGAATTGCCCTACAACGTGGAAATGCATCAAAAAAAAAAAAAAAAGAGGGAGGAGTGTTCAGATTTGCATACTAATTGCTAAATAATTATTACAACTTGACTTCAAATATGTTTAAAAGTGCATCTGCAAATGTACCTGCACAAGTTGCCCATTTAAAAAGTACAGAATTGACAGAAACTATAAGAAAAAAAATCAGTATCTTTCCCCACAGAAGAAACCTTGTAAACAAGCAAGGCATTATCTCTGTGCTTGCTTAAAGGTTGGTCTATTTTAAGGCAGGGGGGGCAAACTCAATTTCACCGAGGGCCGTATCAGGGTTGTGTTTGACCTCGGGGAGCCAGGGTGGGTGTGGCCAGCATGACATTACTCGTATCGGGAGTCGCCTGTGGAGGCCTGAGCACTCTCCCAGTGAAAACGGGCTCCCGAGCTCTGTTTTTGGCTGTGACAGCCTCCTGCAACCATCTGCCAGCGAAAACTGAGCTTGAGGAGGGCACGCAGGGCCCTCGCAAGCTCTCTTTTTGGCTGTGATAGCCTCCTGCAACCCTCTGCCAGCAAAAACAGAGCTCGGGAGGGCTGTGTGCTGTCCTCGCGAAGTCCGTTTTTGCTGGCAGGGGCCCCACAGGCTGGGCCTTTGCTGTTTCCAGGGTGGCCCCACAGGCCAGATCTAAGCACCCTGCAGGCCGGATCCGGTCCCCAGGCCTTGAGTTTGACACCCCTGCTTTAAGGCTTCACACTCTTCCTATCTGGTCAGATCAGACATGAAATGAAGAGCAGTACACAGATGAAACTATCCTCTGACAGCCACACTCATAAAGGATTCTCTTTCATAGGGTACATGGCCACTCCATTTTGTAATGCCATAAAGAAAACACGGTCTGTATGGGTCTTCTACCTGTCCTCAATCAATTTCATGAACCAGAATGTGCTCTGAAATGTCTAAAAAGAAAGGAGCAACTGTGTTGGAATGTTGTTCCTATACTTATTGAGTTATGGGGTGGCCATGAGGACTGAGTGTTCTGTGGTTTTATTCTACAGTTTTATTTCCAGCAGTTAATTAAAATGCCAAGGGAAAGATCCCCTTGAGGACATTCACTGGGGCAGTAAAAAAAAAATGGCTACCCACAACCACATCAATGCCCAATGGTGGAATTCAAATTTTTTTACTACTGGTTCTGTGGGTGTGGCTTGGTGGGCATGGCTTAGTGGGTGTGGCAGGGGAAGGATACTGCAAAATCTCCATTCCCACCCCACTCTGGGGCCAGCCAGAGGTGGTATTTGCTGGTTCTCTGAACTACTCAAACTTTCCGCTATCGGTTCTCCAGAACTTGTCAGAACCTGCTGAATTTCACCCCTGTCCATGCCCCACTTTAAATGCATCACATCAGGGATGCCATCTTAACTTTTTGATACCTCCCCCCTCCCCTTCCCAATGCCCCTGGTCCCCCAAATTGGCTTTTTCAGCCATTTCCAACAATAAAGAAATGTTATCCTTTATATCCAGATCTTTACAGACCATAGTGAATATGATCAGTGTTCCATACATCTTTGATTATGTCCCTTTATCTTGATGTGTAAATAATTTGTCTTAATATCCCCTTGGATATGATTTTTAGCTGAGAATTAGGCTACCAAATGTAGATTGGATATATGTATGGGTAATTTACATTGACTAAACAACAAATGGCTAGGTTCCCACATCAACCCCAAATCAGATTCCATCATCTTGATGGTAGTGCAGCGGTTAGAGTGAAGTACTGCAGGTTACTTCTGTTGACTGCTGGCTGCCTACAATTTGGCAGATCAAATCTCACCAGGCTCAAGGTTGACCCTATCTTCCATCCTTCCGAGGTGGGTAAAATGAGGACCCAAATTGTTGGGGGCAATATGTCGACTCTGTAAACTGCTTAGAGAGGGCTGAAAAGCACTATGAAGCAGTATATAAGTCTAAATGCTATTGCAAGGGCTATCTTATGCTTAGCTCAATATGCAAACCCAGTTTTAAAGATGTAATTGTCCTAGAAAGGACTAGGGTTGCCAGGTCTGCTTCCAAAATATAGCGGACAAGCGAGGGAGGGGGGGGTTTAAGTAGTAAAAAAAAAAAAATTTACAATTAAATTATATATTTTCTTACCAAACATTTTAACACATATTAAAATAATCACTTCAAAACTTTACTTAAAATTCAAAACATCAAATATATTATAATAATATGTAAAATATTAAATTACATTTTACTTTGCTGTCGTGTGTATTTTTTATTTGACTGCGCAGCTTTGATCAATTCTTTGTGTTTAAGGAATAATTCTTTAATTTTAGTACAACGTTGAGAAATATTTAAAAATATACAAAGTTCACTTCGAACTGATGGTACAAGCAGTTGGTTACGTTCGACAGTCCACAAATTTCCCATGACACTGAAAATTCGTTCAACGTTTGCATTTGATACCGGAATTGATGCACAATACTGGAACAGTTTCAGTAAACTCGGAGCTGGCTCTTTCTTGAAAAAGTACGTCCACTTATCAAGGGATGAATCGCCCTGCAGATGAACATAAACTTCTTCTAAGGCAGAAATTTCATCGAAGAGAGTGTTGGGTGGAAGTTCTTCTCGCCATGGTGATAATAACCAGATGTTCGTCATTTCTTCTAAAGTTGGAGGATTATTGCGATCAATTAGATTGAAACAACTTAGCGTCTCATATACTGAATCGGTGAAATTATACCATTATTCTAGGTACGCAATGGCTCTTTGATACACGTTGATGGCTTCTTTCTTGAACTTTTGCACGGCATTCTCAGGCAAATGTTTTTTACATAAGGCAAATAAAACTTTCATTCCAAAAAACTCATCGTATTTTTTTTGCAAAGAATCACGCAGCTTACACATGATAATGTGAAGATCACATGCAAGAATTTTCTTGCTTTCCAGCTTCAGTAGGGTGTCTTGCATTATTGACATGAAGAAGTGCGTGAAATATAAATACAATTCTGAAATTGTTGGTTCATCGTCCTTTGCGAGTTCATTTTCCTGATCCAAAATAAGGTTCCAGATAACCTTATGGCACTCATCAGATCCAAGAGAAATAAAATACGATTTTAGAGATATCCAGTTTAAAAGAAGTCTTTCGACCACTTTAAACAAACTTAACCAACGTGTTGGAACATGGTGCAAAACTTCATGGAATTCTGACTCGCAAAACTCAAAAAATGATTTCAACTTTTCTCGTTTCTTCGCAGAATTCGAAAATTCGGCAAAAACCTTCAGCACTACATTTTCGATATCAAAAGATAACTGCTTTAATGCATTTTTTGCGCTGTTGTGTAAAATGTGATTATTGCAATGAGCATTCGATCTTTGTCTCATTCTAACATGAAAAAAAAAGACAAAACACGATTCTCCTATCCTTATTCTCTTAGACTGTACAGCTTTAGATTACGTACCATTTCATCATAAAGCTTTTGAATTAAAAAAAGTCCACTATTTTGTGAAAAAAAATGATGAACATAATGTGAAAAAAGTGGACTGTCCGCTCAAATAGTGGACACCTGGCAACCCTACGCAAAGGACAATTGCATTTGAGTCTCTCCCCATTACTAGCATATCAAGAAAGCTGATTTCATAGTGTCAATTGAATGGGCGTCTTGAACATCACTGTCCATTCCCTCCAGGTGAGTCTGGGAGATGGGAGAACGACCCAGCAAAATAACTAATGAGAACAAGCAGGGTAAACCCAGTCTGAGCTTTTGAACATGAAGGTCTTTCCCCTGAGATATCTTTGGAGCTCAAAAACCAACAGAAGCCTCTTGTTTGAGCACATTGAAATCCACCCAGTGGGTTTGCCCAGAGGCTATGCCAGCAAGCGACTTCTCTTTGTTTGAGAAAGGACAAAATCCACCTTTGAAGCTTCCTCCCACTTGTTACAAGGAGAATTTCTTTTTGTTTAATCCCATTTAGCTTTTAATATCCAACCTGCATTAGATCTCATTGCTCAGATCACACAAACCTCATGCTGACCCAGGTTTAGCCTCGAGGTGCTTTCTACCTCCTGCCCAGCGTTGTTGCTTGATGTCATCCAAGCTAGAGCCCTCAGAATAATCACTTTCTCAACTTCCAGGTCATTCTTTCCTTTGAATTCACAGCCTGCCCTTTTCACAGAGTGAGGGCAGAAAAACCTGTCCAAATATCAAATGGGTATAATCTGCTTTCAGGAACCTTGGGTGGGACTTTTCTTTGTTTGATTAAAATACCAGGAAAATGTTCCGCCTCCTGTACACACCAACTCTCTCTCCTGGGTCACCTTGCTTTGTAATTACAGACTCAAAGTGAAGTTCTTGGCTACCATTTCTCTGCTTTGGGTCCGAATCCCAGCACAATTCATTGTCAGCTGTGTGCCGTTGCATTTTAAGAGGGTCAGAAAAGAATGGGCAAAGAAAGTTTCCAGAGTTTATTCTGGAAACCCATCTCAGGTCAGAGAGACGTGTTAGCACGCCAGAAGCATAAAGCTCTTACTGAATCAATCTCACCAAGAAACACAAATTCTAAAATATGGAGTTTGGCATCATCAAAACATAAAAGAAATGTCGCTGGGTCAATATAAGGTATATATTTTTCTTCTGTTTAGATTTTAATGCGATGCTTTCCATGGCAATTGAAAATGTCTATGGAGATTCTCAGTCATCCAGGTCATGGTTGTCCCAAAGGCGACAGCTTCTTGGATGAGAAGCGAAACATCTTCAAGGAAAAACAAAGAAAGTCCGATTGTCTTTTGAAAAAGCACCTTTGGGGCAATTGAAAATGTGATGAAAATGACAACAAAGTACCGGTAGTTAAACATCTACAGCGGACGTCTTCAAACTTGGCAGCTTTAAGACTTGTGGACTTCAACTCCCAGAATTCTCCAGCCAGCCATGCTATGCTGGCTGGAGAATTCTGGGAGTTGAAGTCCACAAGTCTTAAAACTGCCACATTTGAAGACCTCTGATCTACAGCAATGTTCCTCAACCTTGGGAATTTAAAGATGTGTGGAGTTCAATCTCCACTCTAACTGAAAGTTATGGAAGTTGAATTCATATAAAGTTGCTAACATTGAGGAACGCTGATGTACAGAATTCCCGTTTCCTGAACTGTTATACTGATCAGAGGAAAGAGGGCTAAAAGGGGGTCATATACAGGTAGAAAGTATATTTTACATTTGTTTATTATAATGACCCAAGAAGTAATGGAACATCATGAGATATTACTCCTTTTTCACTTTTGAGTCAGTTTTGACCCCTGGTGACTGCCTGGAGAAGTTCCTACATTTTTGAAAGCAAGATTTCAGAAATGGTTTGCCATTGTTTTCTTCCCAGGGCTGGGAGAAAATGACTGGCCTGAGGCCATCCAGCTGGGTTTGTGGCTCAGGCAGGACTAGAACTCATGGTCTTTCAGTTTCTAGTCTAATGGCTTTAGACTAATACACAAAGTTGGCTTTTTCACTACTTCTAGGGCATTATTAAAAGTCTTTTATTATTTCAAGCATCTAGGCATTTGAGAATCATGTGATCATGGAAAGGCAGGATTTTATTTTGTCCTGTTATTTTATATTCGATGTTTCTAACGTTTTTAATGTTTATTAACATTAAATTTGAATTTAATTCCTCGTGACACAACCACGTAGTTTTCTCAATGATAATATAGAAATCATTTGGCAATGCTTTTCAACCTCAGTCTAATATGTGGTTTTGGATGTCTTACACAGTTCCTCATCTAAATATCAATTAGATCCAATTCTCCTTACCTTTCTAGATCAACAAAACCTGGATAAATACTGCCAAATCAACTGGGCTTGAATACAGGGAAGCTTTCCTATAGCTGAACTATGTGTAATGATACTCCCTAAGGGTGAGATAGGCAGTACCTAAATTTCATTAAATAAATAGAGACAGAGGAAAGTCATTTGGTTGATGCTAATTTGCCTATTGTCTTACCTGTAGGAATTTATCAATTATAAAGGATCATTCAAGGCATTTGAGCCAGAAGTAGTATTCAGCAGGTTCTGACTAGTTCTGGAGAACCGGTAGTGGAAATTTTGAGTAATTCGGAGAACCGGTATATACCACCTCTGACTGGCCCCGCCCCCATCTATTCTTTGCCTCCCAAGTCCCAGCTGATCGGGAGGAAATGGGGATTTTGCAGTAACCTTCCCCTGGAGTGGGGAGGGAATGGAGATTTTACAGTATCCTTCCCCTGCCATGCTCACCAAGCCATACCACACCCACCAAGCCACACTCACAGAACCGGTAGTAAAAAAATTTGAATCCCACCACTGATTTGAGCCCAAGGTGAAGTTCAGATCCCATTTAGCACCGGCTGCTAAATGAAAGACGTTAGCCTCAGAATATCCAGTGAAAATAACAGATGTAACAGATTAACAGAGTGGAAGGGACCTTATAGGTCATCTAGTCCAACCCCCTGCTGAAGCAGGAGACCCTACACCATTTCTGACAAATGACAGTCCAATCTTTTCTTGAAAGTCTCAAGTGATGAAGCTCCCACAATGTCCGAAACAAGCTGTTCCACTGGTTGACTGTTCTCACTGTCATCTCTCCTTGGTCAGTTTCCATCCATTATTCCTTGTCTGGCCTTCAGGTGCCTTGGAAAACTGCTTGACCCTCTCCTCTCTGTGGCAGCCCCTCAAGCAGGGGTGAAATCCAGAAAGTTCTGACAGGTTCTGGAGAACCGGCAGCGGAAATTTTGAGTAGTTTGGAGAACTGGCAAATACCACCTCTGGCTGGCTCCAGAGTGGGGTGGGAATGGGGATTTTGCAGAATCCTTCCCTTGCCATGCCCACAAGCCACACCCACCAAGCCACAACACACCCACCAAGCCACACTCACAGAACCAGTAGGATCTCACCACTGTCCTCAAGTATTGGAAGACAGCTATAAGAAACCCATTTACTGAGTTTCAAGCCAAACTACAAAAAACTTTATTTTGCCGTTGGGGTTTTGCCCTTTTCTTTCCATTTGTAATTCCAGCAGAATTGTACATCAATTCTTCTCAAAAGGAGACATGACTGCCTCTGTTCGCAGTCTTTTAAGTCCCTCTGCTTGGCCTGCAGGAGGCATCATAAGTAAATGAAGAAGCTCCTTCTGCTGCTGTGAAATTAGTAACCCTCCATTAACTCCAGAAATAAGTCTGCGATTTATGAGGGTCATTGCACCGGCATTTATCAAAATGAGCTTTTCTTCAAATTAGCATCCCCAAGCCTCCTTGACAATTGGAATTCACAACTACCGAAATAAATGTAGTAGCCACTCAGAACTTGCCATTCCTAATGCATTCTTCAGAACCTGCTGGCTCATTTAAAACACACACACACACACACACACACTCACCCTGTCCTCCCTATTCTTAACTAAACACCTATTATATTAATGTTTAAAATCCATTTAAGTTCATCAGGGGTGGCTTTGCCAAAGGACCTTGACTTTACTGGTGTAATTAGAGGATGCATTGCCCCCTAGTGGTGGCTCATGCTTGCAAAAGAAGCTGTGACTTAAATTGGATGAACCTTCGGAAAGAGACAGAATGCAAAAACAGAAAGGAAAATTACATATACGCTCTGAGACAGGGATATAGAAGCACAACCACACATGAACGTACTCAGAGATATGATACACACACAAACATGCTGACAAAACTCTGTTGCAAGTCCGTTATCCATAAAGCTGTGGTCCAAGTTAGCTTATATAATTTATGACACAATTTTCAAGATGCCAAAAGATTGTGTAGGTGCTACGTTTTTTTTTTTTTTTTTTTTTTTTTTTGCAGAATAACATGACTGCCATTTAGGGAAGGTATTATTGGGGTTTTTTGCTGTAAGGACACTGATGACATCAGGAACAGTAACTGTTTACAGATAGTCCTAGACAGTGGTGGGATTCAGCCAGTTCGCACCTATTCGGGAGAACCGGTTGTTAACTTTCTAAGCAGTTCGGAGAACCGGTTGTTGGAAGATATCTTATTTTGTTTTTTCCCACTTTACAGGGCTAATCCTGTAAGGAAGGCAGGAAGGAAACATTCTGATATTTCTAGCCTAATCTTTATTGCCCTGCTTATAGAAACTGCCTCTCTGGTTAACCCTTATTACATTGAAACAGCTAAGGTGAAGCGCCCATCGATGTGAGTGACATTAAGTTGACCATGCCCACACGGTTACATGATCACCAAGCCACGCCTACCAAGCTGGTCATTAGGGCAGAGAAACGGTTGTTACATTATTTGAATCCCACCACTGGTCCTAGACTTAGGACCACAATTGAGCCCAAAATTTACATCACTAAGCAAGACAGTAGTTAAGTGACTTTTTCCCCATTTTACAACCTTTCTTGCCACTGTTGTTAAGTGAATCACTACAGTTGTTAAGTTAGTAGCACAGTTGTTAAGTGAATCAAAATCTTGATTTTGCTTGTCAGAAGGTCGCAAAAGGTGATCACATGACTCCAGGACACTGCAACTGTCATAAATACGTGCCACTTATCAAATATCTGAATTTTTGATTTTGTGACCATGAGGATGCTGCAATGGTCATAAGTGTGAAAAACAGTTGTAAGTCACATTTTTCAGTGCCCTTGTAACTTTGAATGGTCACTAAATGAATGGTTATAAGTCAAGGACTACTTGTATTGTTTCCGATTTCTTAAGGAAGTAAATATGTGCCCTCACAGGGAGGCTTATTCTTGAAAAGTAATGTGAGTAATGTACCTCTCTTTTCATTTTCCTAAGCATTTCACCAACAAAGAAAATTAGGATGATTAAAAGATAGTTCAGTTTTTTTTATTTGGATTGCTTTAGAAAAAAATAAAAAATAAAAATTACAAAATGAAAAAAAGAGCAAAATGCAAGAAGGAAAATTTCAAAAATATAACAAAAACAATTCTGTGAAAAAAGATGTAAATGAAAACAAATGAATACAAGAGAACGGTTGTTCCGAAAATGAAATGAGACTAAAAATGAAACTAAAATGTAATCAAAGAGAACAAGGAACATTTAAATTAAAAAAGGCAAAGAAAATGTAGAGCAATTTTAAAAGTAAAACAATGGACATTGCTCAACGTCTCTGGTTTCTAACATTTGCATCAAATTCAAGTTAATAAGTAATATATTCCTTAATCTATATACAAATTTACATAGCTCCTATTTCACTATATATCAAGTATACAGTACTTTACTTCCTAAACAGCTATACATATATTTAGTAAACCTATATTAAATTCACATTTTAAAATTAATAAAATATTTAATTTAAAAAAATGTAGAGCAATTGTGTTGATTTTTTTTAAACATATATTTTAGAAATGGGGCAAGAGGGCTAAACAAGGAGCTTCCAGCAGAATAAATAGAATTACAAATAAAAGTGATAAACTTATATGGTATGTGATTGAAGTGATAGAAGGATGGCAGAAGTGTTTGAAGGAATGATCGTGAAATGTCAAATTGGAATTGAAACAAATGTTATAAATGTTAGTGTCTATAAAATATGAAAAAGAAGATTTCAACGTGAGTATATGTTGAAAAATGTTCAATATGCAGGTATGGACAGTGTAAATAGAGAGTTGCGAAAATATGTTTTATGTGTAGAGTGGCAGTGCGACCTATTTAACAGTTGCATGAAGACCAAGTCAGTGCTTGACTATTGGGAGAAAATCCACCATTATTCCTCTATCCAAATTAAAAGATAGCAAGGGTGAATGCACAAATGGCGGGGAGAGGAGTTAAATACTTTCCAAGCCGTCCTTAATTAACAGAATCCTCGTTGAAAAGATATGGCAGCTGAGAATGAGTAAAATGGGGGGGGGGATTTATGCCTTTCTGCAGGTCATTGAGAAATGTATGAAAGTGAACAAGGAAGATTATTGATGTTTGTTGATGCAGAGAAAACATGCGATAATGAAAAAGGCTTGAATTATGGAAGTGATTATATGTTTATAAATCATTATAAGGCATACGTTTCATGCCTTTAATTTCTTTGGCTTCCTCTTACTCCTTTTGTATACTTTACCTAGTGTAGCTAAATCTAAAAGGGAATAAATTGATTGCCGTGGTGGAGAAGCCCTGTGTTAAGTGGCAGTAGCAAATTGAAACACAGAGGCAGATCCAGTTATTTGAGCGCTCACCCACTTTCCCACCAAATCTTCCTTGCAGAATTCCTCAGAAGCACCCATGACACTCTGGAGGACTAATCAATTGGTTTTCTAATTGCTGGTTTACAGATGATCTCTGAGCAAATTCAGTCTCTGGAGCTGATGATACTTCATGCTGAACAACAGTAGAACTTGCTATGGTTCTCCATTCGAAGGATCCATCCACTTGCTTACTTGAAGCACTGCAAAAGCTCTTCTGACGCTCCGAATGGAGGCAGGGAGAAGTATAATCAGATGATTAGCTAAGTAAACTACTTTCGTGAATACCAGAAAAGGTAAATATAATAAAATTAGGACAAGGTTCAAATAATGTTGGTTTGGGTTTCTTAAAAACAGTCTTTCTATACCATTAAAAGAGGGAGTTGGCATTATCAAGACAACTGGTATTATGGTCAGCTGGAAAATAGGAAAAATCAGAAGCAAAAATACACAAAGGGAAATACATGACATCAGTGTGGCAGCTTCCAGAATTTTGTCAGCATGGCTTTTATGAGGAGGATTGATCTTGGACATTGTTTCTCAACCTTGGCAACTTTAAGACGTGTGGGCTTCAACTCCCAGAATCCTCTAGCTTGGACACCAGGCCAGTTCTAAGCTTCACGATTTAAGAGGAACATTGACAGATGGGAAGGTCTCCAGAACAAGGTGGCAAGAATGAAGTAGGAAGATGGCATGCCTGGCTTGAGGAGTAAATCAGTATTGAATTTATTTGAAAAGGGTATACCTACACTAATTCAATAGCTCTGAATTTTTGTGATCCCATGACTTCAGCTGTGTTCAAGAGATGACCCTCCAAATGGTGTTTTTCAAAAGGCAACTGGACTCCCCCCCCCCCCAGAAATGTTTTGCTTCTGAACAGAAGCAACTTCTTGGATGGGAAGCAAAACATTTTCAAGGGGGGAAAAAAACCAAGAAAGTCCAATTGCCTTTTGAAAAGCACTTTTGAGGCAACCTTGACCTGGATGATTGAGAATCTCCATAGACAGAGAGGTGAACCTATTTATTTCTGTCTGAGCTGCAATGTGTGCTGGAAAGCATGGCAAGATCTAGTCACTATTGTTTTTTAAACTACAACTTTGTGGTGATTGTAGATTATCTGCTTCTCCATTTGCTAGGATTCCTGCCTCAACAGCCACTCTTGTTATAATGGTCTTTGAAGAGAAAAAGTAAATTGATCCTTTTTACTCCCCCCTTATATGATCAAACTCAGTATAGCAAAGAAGGCAGGGGAAGAATAAACTAATTTATTCTACTGTATTTCACTTTTGCCTAGAGAGGGGTAAAGGAAATTTTTGTTCCCGATAATGTGAGGGCAGTGATTTCTGCAGTGGGGTTGCAGTTCTAATCCATATCTTAATCTATGCACTTTAAAACCTGAAGAGAAAATAAAATGAATTGTTAATGATAAGCAATGCACTAGGTATCAATGTTCTATCTTTAATCATTTACAGTAGGTTTTCCAGAACTGATGCTCTCCAGAAGTTTTGGACTTTAGTTCACATAATTCTTCATGGTTTATATTTGGAACGTGGGAGGTTCCCAGTAATGCATTTCAAACTTGGTGATATTTTGGGATTTTTGCAGAATTCCAGCTAAGGGCCCTCTTTGACTCTCTATGTCTCTGCCCCTGCTCCAGTTCCAGTCTGCATATTATGGATAGGACAGTCAGCCATGGAATGCAATTATTTTGGAACTAATGTTGTGCTACTACTCTGTTTCCCCCGAAATAAGACATCCCCTGATAATAAGCCCAATCGGGCTTTAGAGCGCATGGCAATAAGGCCAAGTGCTTATTTCAGGGTTCAAAAAAATATAAGACAGGCTCTTATTTTTGGGGAAACACGGTAGTTTTTCTATAAATTTGTTGTCAAGATTGGCTGGCCATTACAACTTGCATCATTTCTTTTGCCAGACTCAAGCACCAACTTCACAAGTCCAAATGGGAGAATATTATAGCTTGGCCTGTTTGAATATCCAGATCTTTTTTTTTTAAACGCCCATGTATGGACATACACACACACCAAGATGTGTATTCAATTGTTATGCTTGTTCTAATACTTGAATGATCAAAACTGCTCTCAGTAGGAAATGTTTTCCACTAAGAATATCGTACTCATTATTGTTTATATCCGTTTACCAGATCATTTTTTGTTGATTGGTATTATTCTTGTTGCCAGAAGGTGGCAGTAATATTTAAACTTTTCTTTTCTGGCTGATTTAATTGGCTTCATTTGGGCCTGGAAAGCTAGATCATTTTAGCACCTGGATTTTCTTATGCCCCACTTTCCACTCACATTTAGAGTTGGTCCTTGACTTACATCCATTCATTTAGTGACCATTCAAAGTTACAACAGCACTAAAGTGACTTATGACCAATTTTCACACAACCATTGCAGTATTCCCCATAGTCACGTGATCAAAATTCAGACACTTAGCAATTGGCATGTATTTATGACGGTTACAGTGACTTGTGATCTCCTTTTGCAACATTTTGATGAGCAAAGTCAATGGGGAAGCCAGATTTATTTAACAGCTGCATTACTAACTTAGCTATTCCAGTGATTCACTTAACAACTGTGGCAAGAAAGGTTGCAAAATGGGGCAACTCGTTTAACAGCCATTTTGCTTACCAACAGAAATTTTGGGATCAAATGTGATCGTAAGTCGAGAGCTATCTGCGTTACTTTAAAAGGAAGCCCAGAACTAAGTTTTCTCATCTCTGTCCCTACAATGAGAGAGATCAAGGCAGGCGGATGGGATCTGAGAGGCGTTTGGAAAGTCCTTGGAAGAGCTACAAGTAACAGCTGGAGATAGGGCAGGGGGTCGAGCATTCACCCCTGCAATTGCTAGGAGTTGAGCCCAAGTCAAAATAACTCTTTCTCTTGCTTTTCTTCCTCTTAAAACTTTCTTTTACAACAGCTTCTACATTTCATATCATGTTAAGTGAACCAACAAACTTGCCAGTTTTGATAATTCTTTGGTACACGAGCTGTTTGGTATCAGACACTCACTTTAATTATGCTACCGTATCATAATTGCAGCAATAAGGTGGAGTTTTGCTATATAAAATGAGAGTTGGAACTATTGCATCAGTTCTCTTGGGCTACAAGCATATTCAGTACAGTTACTTGGGAATAAATAATTTGCGATGGGAACAGAATTTATAAAATAAACAGCAGGTTTATAAATGAGTACTTGTCTGGCTGCAAATAAGAACAAAGGAGGCTGCAGCAGACCCAAATTTATTTGATTGATTGATCGATGAATTTGTAAACTGTTCCATTCATACAAATCTGTGTAGTGCACAGCAGGCAGGGTGCAAACATGATCGAACTGATCCACATGAAAGGAAGCTAATCAAAACACAGCATCACATCAGACGGTTTCTTTCTGTCACACTACAAGCCAAACGCTCAGTGAAATAACACGCTGGAACCATTCTCCTTTTCTGCTCCTTGCAACATTTGTCACCTTCTAGGTGGCCATATGGGGGAAACTTCACAATGTAGGACATGAGTGTCCAATAAGAAAGTTCAAAACAGTCAACACTTCTGCAACCACATGATTGAAGTGCCATGCCTTGTTTACAAATGTTGCACATGTTGTAGCTATCATCTTGATTTTTTTGCATGTACATTTTGTAGGGTAGTACAAAACTCATCTCCCTGTGCTAAAAATCCACACACCTGGAATAAAAAAAAGTCAAAGTTCTTGTCCTCGACATATTAGCTTTTCGTACTTAGGGAGGTATATTGTACTTATAAGCTGCTCAGAATTAGTTTGGTTGATGTAGTTTATGTAAACCCAGTAAATAGTACACAAACAAAATATTTATATCCAGGAAAAGCTATACTTATTTGTAATGAGTAACTCACAAGTACATTCTTATTGAAGGAGACTCAAAGGTCTAGTGACAACAGCAGCACTTCTGAAAATATCTAAAGCTCAGATCTCATCTCCAAAAATGGTTGTTATTTATTGTTAATGCTTGATGCAAAAGCATGTGAAATCCAATAGAGGGTACTCTAAGATTTCCAATGAGTTAACTCAAGAATTCTCCCTAGAATACTCCAGCGGTTCCCAACTTTTTGCTGACAGGACTTCTGTTTCTCATCAAAAACTTTTGCAGATCATCACCTAAGAAAGCCGTTTTGTAACATAGCTTACAGCTGCTGGAAATCAAACCTGTATGTCAAGGAATGTTAAAAATACAGCTATTCCTTGTAATTGATTATTAACCAGAGTTCCACTGGATAGCTGGGCAGCCATATAAATGTGTATAATAAATTCTAAATAAATAAATGGAATCAAAAAAGAACCACTGGAAAGCTATTGACGGTACAGTTTAATGTTTGCCACTTAAGCTGCTTCCTTCAATCTCAATTCTTAATTTCTTTCTCATGATCCCAGAATGAATTCTATATCTTTCATAATAGTTCTCTTCTGAAACCCTAAATGTTAGGGCTTTTTTTTTTAAAAAAGAGCAGCCCATGAATGTAATAAATAAAATCCTTATAGTAGTTACTCACCTGTTTGTGAAGTTAATTTTTTAAGAGATGCACATGCTTTCCAATGTTGAATTGAATTTGTGTTAATAATGCACAAACCCCATCTAAATTCAAGATTAAAAAATACAGTTTTTTTCAACTGTTTAACCTGTTTTGTTTATTTTCATTCTGTTTCCTGATCTTTAGCCAATTCCTGGACCATAAGAGAACCCTTTCTCTTATCCCATGACTGCTATGTTTGCTCTAGAATCCAGAGTCTTTTTTAAAATACCAATAAACAAAATTTCTAAACGACATTTTAGTAATATCCAATCTCGCCTTTAGCAAATAATCTGTCACATCATCTTTACCGTCTTGAAGTGTGCCTTGCTTTGCTTGTAGGTCCCGCTGGGCAGCTTAAATCTTAATTGGTTAAAATTGGTCTTCTGTTAGATTGCTGTTCCTTCTATCCAAGCAAAGTAGACATGAAGCTAATACCTTGCAAGCACAGTTAGACCTTTACAGAGAAACTCAATAGAATGAAAATCAGACTGAATGGATTCCTTCTCCTTTATGCCCTCTAGTCCAACAATTTGCCTGTTCTAACCACAACCATCCTTTGTAGGAAGGGATATTTATCTCAAGATGAGTGGGAAGATGGGCACAAAGCCCATGTAAGCCTAGCTCAGAAGGAAGAGAGAAAGAATCTGGACAATCTGGAACTGCGTCACCTGCAGTCCGATCTAAGCAGAGTAAACAAAATTATCTGCTACAACATCTTACCTATCAACAACTTCTTCAGCTTCAACCTCAATGATACATGGGCAAACAATCAATACAAACTCAAGGTAAACCGCTCCAAACTCAATTGCAGAAAATACGACTTCAGCAACAGAGTGGTCAACGCCTGGAATGCTCTACCTGACTCCGTTGTTACATCCTCAAACCCTCACAGCTTCAACCTTAAACTGTCTACCGTGGACCTCACCCCATCCCTAAGAGGTCCGTAAAGGGGGCGTGCATAAGTGCACCAGCGTGCCTACCATCCCTGTCCTACTGTCCCCATTTATTTGTATTCATTTCCTTCGTTCATGTCCATGTTCATATTTATATTTGCTATCTTGTACATGTTTGACAAACTAGATAGATAGATAGACGATAGATAGATGATAGATAGATAGATAGATAGATAGATAGATAGATAGATAGATAGGAGAGCTGGAGGAAGAGGAGAAATGTCTCCCTTCTGGGAAATCAGTAATGAATTAACTTTCATAATGGATAAACACAAAACCAGTGATAATCTCTCCACTTTCTCCACAACCAAAACCATAGAGATAGCAGTTGGGTTGAAGAAGCTAGAGTCTGATTACCAGAGGAATCTCAGGTTTTTTTACTCACAGAAAGAACCTGACAGAAGAGCTCATGGTTTAAGCATGACTAAAAAGCTGCACAGTGGTGTTTAAATCCACAAATTTGCGGATAACATGCTGCTGTAAGCCCTCTTGTGTGGAAAGTCTTCACGTCTCCCTCACTTTATCTCAAGCCACAAGATTGTGAGGCTAGTCTATCTATGTGAGAGTTACTCTTTTAAATTGGCTTCCTTCCATTTAAATGGTATATCTAGAATAGCAACTCACGCTGAGTCATGCATATAACAAGCGTTTCTGTTGGAAACCACATACACCAAAAATATTTAAATGTCCCTAACCACTTGGTGGTGTATTTTTTTTATAGTACAGATGCTTGACTCTCATGTTTTAGCTATTAAAAATACATGAAAGAAGCACCAGAGATACAGGATGGTGCATAGACAAAAAAAAAGGCTTACAGATTGGAGGCTGTTGCTTCCCCAAAAAGCAGAGGGAGGAAAGGAAAAGAGGAGAAAACAGAAGTTAGAAATTAGGATAACTGAGTTGTTAGTAGGCAGGAAATTGGAACTTGGTGGAAGATTCTCCTTCCTTCTATTGTGCCTTCCTCTCTTCTTTTGCGTCACTCTTGCCCTCCAGAAAACAACCCTCCATCCAAGGTCATTTCCTTCCTCTAGTGCAATCAGCACTCTAAAAGCAATGGCACCAAACACTGCTGTGAAAGCCCTGTTGTGAGAGGCTGCATGCCAGCACCCCAGCCCAGACCAAACAATTGTCCCAGCTCCACCTAAACCTTGGATGGTATGAAGAGGCCATATTTGTTTAAGCTGTCTGGCTACTGGAAATTTGTCGGAGTGTTGTTGTTGTTTTTTCATTGATAGAAGGACCGTTTTTAAGGGATTTCCAAATCAGCTACACGGGTATTGGCAAGCACCAACCTCTTGAGAAACATTTTTCCACAAACTTGACCTGTTCAAAATAATCTTTCTCTCACCATGATAGACATAGTAAGAACCTTAGACCCAAAGATAAGCTTAGAATGCCTTAAACCAGGAACCTACGCCCTGTTTTGTTCTCACTATCTGCTCTACAATCTATGTAAGTTGCCAAGGTGAATATAGGTGCTTTTAGACTATTTATTGTCTTTAATATTATGAATCAAAGTCAAATTCATCAGGATTTCCAAAGGAATATGACTCAAGGTTGATTCAGCCTTCTATCCTTCCGAGATTGGTAAAATGAGGACCCAGATTGTTGGGGGCAATGCACTAACTCTGTAAATCACTTAAAGAGTGTTGTAAAACACTGTGAAGTAGTATATAAGGAAATGGCAAGACCTCAAGAATTCAGATTAGCTTGGTCCAGCTTGGAACGCATGGGAGAAGCATGATGGACAGAACAGGCCAGTTGTTCTAAACATTCTCAGAACTGCTATGTTCTTGACTTCCAGAAGGAGAAATGGACTGAAGTCAGCTCCACAAAATACAGAGCTGTTGGCTGCAGCAAAGAACAAAGAGCTCGTGAGTAGACTCAGAATCTCTCCAGATAAGTAGAAGATAGGAGACTGCCCACATGCATTCCAAACAGTTGCTCCTCACAATGAGATTAAAAGACAGTGGGTTTTAACATACAGGGTGACAATGGGAATAGTCATCGTGCTTGCACCTACATAGTAAGTTCACAGATTTCATTTTCTAATCACATTTGGAAATTGCTTGTTAGCTACTTCTAAGCTATTACAGACATTTGAATCTCCAAGTGAATTTTCCTTTAATCCTTAATGAAAGAACATTTAAAACGTAAGTTTAAGAATGTTTTTAAAAATCAAATAAGCAGCAAAAAGTTAAATAAGACTTTGATCCTAGAAAGATCCTAGAATGGATGAAGAGTCCAGATAAATTTGGAATAATTTGGGAAACATAATTGTTTAGATTTTGCAAGACAAAGATAAATAATTTTAAATACTAGAGAAAAGCAAAGATGTTAGTTAAAAGAGAAACATGCACAAGCCTGATCAGTTAATTAACTGGGATATATAAAATTAAGCAAAATACAGATAATCCTCAATTTACAACTGTAATAGAGTCTGTCCATTAAGATCGTAAATTGTGATAGTTGTAAAGCAGATCACCCATATGACTGATGTGATTTTATGACCCTTTTTGCAGCAGTTAAGCAAATATGATTGTTATTAAATGAACCAATTGTTCACAATGGGCCATTTTTGTCAGAAACCAGAAATAAGTGCTGTTTTTTGGCAAAAACATTGTTGATTGATTGATTGATTGATTGATTGATTGATTGATTGGCCCATGGGCCATATCAAAGTGCAGAGTTCCAGAAACAAATTATTACTAAAATTTGATAAAAGCAATTTAAAATGGAATTGGATAAAGTACAGTTTCATAACGAAATTGGAATAAAATACAATAATTTAAGATGTAGATAAAATATGATAAAATTATATTTCGGTGTCACCCCTACAATCTACTCCAATCAGTCCTACATATGGAGATCTCAGCTGAACCATTTTGCTTAAATACTGTGCTGTGTTAAATGTTATTTTCTGATTCTGGCCGCACATAACGTAAGCGAATGTGATGGTTTTTAAATGAACCAATTGTACACAATGGGCCATTTTTGCCAGAAACCAGAAGTAAATGCTGTTTTTTGGCAAAAACATTGTAAAATGCACTCACATGATCATGAGACATTGCAAACAGCAATACACAGGGACCGGAGCTGGAGGTTGGCCATTAAAACTTCTGAGCCAGGTCAGTAGTTCTCCCAGGGAGGTCCGTCATAACTTCTAAGCAACTGGTCATAAGTTTAATTCTCTGTAAGAAGGCTATAGTATTATACACACATGGAAATAAGCCTCAGACAGGTGCAGTTCTCAGTGTTGCCTTGGTTTGGTATACAGTAATCAGATGATGTCACGAAGAGGCTTACAATTAAGAAACATCTGGATTTATATGGATAATAGACAAGGAACATCTGTTTTGAACCTGAGGTTTCTATTTCAGGGGGGGAAAGGCATTGCTTCCTGTTTTTGAAATTTCTTCATTGGAAGGAATTGACTCCCACAACCTTTAAGTTTCTGGAATCCTGCTGAAGCAAGAGGTTCACACGCGCAAAATTGTTGATTTTCTACTAAAGCAAACATGAGGGAGAATATTTTATTTTCTGATGAGAATTAAGCAATGCATTGTGCCTAGACATGGATCTGATGGGGCAAGACAAAAGTTCTCAGTTATTGGCTGGCAAGCAAGCAAGCACTGACTGACTGATGATTCTCTATGCTTATTTCTTGTTCAGAAAAGATGAGCACCGGTTGGCTGTACTGCTCCACAAGGGCTCTGGACACACAACCATACCATTGGTGGAATTCAATTTTTTTTACTACCGGTTCTGTGGGCATGGCTTGGTGGGTGTGGTGTGGCTTGGTGGCCGTGGCTTGGTGGCCGTGGCAAGGGAAGGATATTGCAAAATCTCCATTCCCACCCCACTCCAGGGGAAGGATACTGCAAAATCTCCATTCCCATTCCGCTCCAGGGGAAGGATACTGCAAAATCCCCATTCCCACCCCACTCCTGGGGGAAGGATATTGCAAAATCTCCATTCCCACCCCACTCTGGGGCCAGCCAGAGGTGCTATTTGCCGGTTCTCCGGACTACTCAAAATTTCCGCTACCGGTTCTCCAGAACTTGACAGAACCTGCTGAATAGCACCCCTGGATCATACCCAAAATCATGTAGCTGAATATGAACAACTTGGATCAATCTCAGATGTTTTTTAAAGCTGGAATCAGAAGAGCTGAAAGTCTTGCTTGCAAGAAGTGCCTATATCAAATAAGATTCAGATTCTGTAGGGATGCAGAAAAAAATGCCTCTTCAGCTAACACCCTTCCTTAGCAGGCATGCCATAGAAACGTGTTTACAGCCGACATTTTAGCTTATTTTGGAAAAGTCCATGTGTTTGTTTGCTTAGGACTTTTTGGCTTTCATTGTATCTTTGGCTGCATCAGACCTGGAAAGTGGCCCTGGAAACCTTTCCCAGAACTCAGCTATAAAAGATTCCTTCACCCTAGTGTAAACATATAATGATGAAAACATAGAGAAATCAATATTTGGACGACTTGTTTACTTGGATTTATATAAAGACTCTCCCTTTAGGGCTTGAGAGACAGAATGCATACTGAAGACTAAGAGAAAGAGAAAAATACACATTGAAATCACTTCTTCTGATTCTGAAATGTTTGGCAGGTATGAAGGATTACAGACCACAATTGAGCCCAAAACTTCTTATTACTTGTTAATAAACATGGCTGTTAAATGAATCTGGTGACTTTGCTTGTCAGAAGGACACAAAAGGTGATCACATGACCCTGGGAACAGTGATGGGATTCAACCAGTTCGCACCACTTCGGGAGAACCGGTTGTTAACTTTCTGAACAGTTTAGCAAACTGGTTGTTGGAAGAAATCATTAGGGCAGAGAACCGGTTGTTAAATTACATGAATTCCACCATTGCCCGGGACACTATAACTGTCATACATATGAGTCAGTTGCCAAGCGTCTGAATTCTGATCACGTAACCATGGGAATGTTGTAATGGTCATAAGTGTGAAAAGCGGTCATAAATCGCTTTTTTCAGTGATGTTACTTTGAATGGTCACTAAATGAACTGTTGTAAGTCGAGAACTACCTGTACTCCCCCACAGACCTAGAAAATAAAAGCAGCAGAAGGTTTATTGGACTAGGAAATTTGGGAAGAGGGGAGGAGAAATCTGCCTAGAGCCATGTGGGCGAACCTATGGCACGCGAGCCATCGACCCAGTTCAGCTACACCGCACATGCACACACACCTTCCTCCGGCCAGCTGGTCATTGGGTCTCTGCTGCACATGCGCGGGGGGCAGGGTGTGTGCGGGGGCTGTGCATGCATGCATGGGGGGCACATGCGGGGGGCTGTGTGTGCATGCGCAGGGGGCACATGCACGGGCACTACGCACGCATTGCATTTTGGGGGGTTGGGGGTGCAGACACGCATTTGCACGCACACGCACACACTCTTTGCGCACTCAGTCCGGAAAAGGTTAGCCATCACTGGCCTAGAGTAACAAGAAAGATCTCCCTAGAATAAGATCAGTGTTGAGAAGTATTTAACTTCTCAGCTGAAGTCCTGACATGAGGTCTTATCAAGAAGACAACTTATCACAAACTATCTCTATTTCTATATGGTTATATATATATCTGTATGGGGTGGGTTCCAATTACCTTTACTACCTGTTCGCAGCGGGAGCGCTCTTACGTTCATGGGTTTAGATGGACTCATTTAGTTATTCTCATCAAAAGAATTACTGGAATAACCAATCTAATGGAAGGCCAATTGGAAGAAAGTACATAATGTATGCAGAATAACACATGTCAAAAATTAAAATCTTTAAGCACTATTAATCTTTACTAAGTTAAAAGAGGATCTCTTTAGTCAGAGCTTGCTACGCCTTTTTGTTTAACACTGATATAATACCTGGAGAAATATCAACAACCTTAGCTATGCAGATGATACCACTCTAATGGCAGAAAGTGAAGAGGAACTAAAGAGCCTCTTGATGCGGGTGAAGGAGGAGAGTGCAAAAGTTGGCTTAAAACTCAACATTAAGAAAACTAAGATTATGGCATCCGGCTCGCTCAATTCCTGCCAAATAGATGGGGAAGAAATGGAGGTAGTGACAGATTTTATTTTCCTGGGCTCCAAGATCACCGCAGATGGGGACTGCAGCCAAGAAATTAAAAGACACTTGCTCCTGGGGAGGAAAGCTTTGGCAAATGTAGACAGCATACTAAAAAGCAGAGACATCACCCTGCCAACAAAAGTGCATATAGTCAAGGCTATGGTTTTCCCAGTTGCAATGTATGGCTGTGAAAGTTGGACCATAAGAAAGGCTGAGGGCCAAAGAATTGAGGCCTTTGAACTATGGTGCTGGAGAAGACTCCTGCAAGTCCTTTGGACTGCAAGGTGAACAAACAGGTCAGTCCTAGAGGAGATCAACCTTGACTGCTCTTTAGAAGGTCAGATCCTGAAGATGAAACTCAAATACTTTGTCCACCTAATGAGAAGGAAGGACTCACTGGAGAAGAGCCTAATGCTGGGAAAGATTGAGGGCAAAAGAAGAAAGGGACGATAGAGAAGAAGGTGGCTGGATAGAGTCACTGAAGCAGTCGGCATGAGCTTAAATGGACTCCAGAGGATGGTAGAGGAAAAGAAAGCCTGGAGGAACGTTGTCCATGGGGTTGCGATGGGTCGGACACGACTTCGCAACTAACAACAACAACAAAGGTTAAAGAAAAATTTAGTGTTTTAAAAAGGATGTATACAAAAGAAAAAAAATATTCTATGAGGGTAGTTTGGAGGGAGGGACCTAAATTTAATACTGAAGTTCAAAGCATGTATGTTAAGAAGTTAAAAGGAAAAGGTGTATTAAAAACTTTTGATTTTAGAAATGTATTTGAAGAAAAGTTTAGCATTTTAAAAAGGTTTTTAAAAAAGAGTATATTTCCCTGTAAGGTCAAAGAATCTGAAAGAATACAGTGAACCTTGTTAATATAAATGGTGACAGTTCAAAAAGATTATTAGGTGCAAATAGAAATACATAGTATTTCCACAGCAAGGAAGATAAAGCAGAAATGGTTAAATTGATCATTTTACTCAAAGAGGAGAATATATTTAAGTACGTTTTTCATTTGGATAACACTTCTGAAATTTTGTGCTTGTGATAAAAAAATGACTCTTTGACTTTGGTTTTGTCAATTAAATTTTTCGTTATAGAAATGACTAGTTATATACTAAGGTGTAAAAGGAAAAAGTTGAGGCTGGAGTGTTTTTATCTTGTACTGTGTTAAAAAGAGTTGGAAGTCAATACATTTTTTTTCTTTTTTCCCTTGTACCTTCTCCTCTTTCTTTTTTCTTCCCCTAATTTCCCATTTCTACTTCTCTTTGTATTTTATATATAGATAAAACAACAATAAAAGCATAAAATGGAAAAAATAAAATCTAAAATGCATGGCCCTTTAGGAATATTACTATTCCTATGTTATTACTGTGTCAAATATTACTATTCCTATGTTATTACTATGTCAAAGTTTACATAGGGAATTACATCCTAAAACTTTGGCAAGTGACCAGGAACCCCCCAAAACAATCTGATCAGCTTTTCTGTATATTCATTGTAACATTAACACTCTCTTTTTCCCTTTCCTGTTTTCACCACTCCCTCCACCACCTTCATTGCCCCCACCCCTGGAATTTCTGGGCTTCCTTCCAAGCTCAAATTAAAACAAAAACCATGGAGATTTTCCTCTAAAATTAAACAGAAGGCTCTGCTTCGAATGCTTTAAACTTGATCAATATGGTGGTTTTCAACCTGGCCTTTTTTTTTTTTAACTTTATGTTTCAGAGGAAAATCACCCTCAACAAATCAAAACTTCAGGAAGTGAGGTAGCAAAGGGGTTTAGAGATTTCAAACTCAATGATTCTCAGGGCAATCCACTTCCTGTTCTTGAAGTATCATTCCCAGCCGGATGTACGAAAGTCACAAAATTATCCTCTAGATTTTCTCAGGAAGACCAGAAGATATTTTAGGTCAAAAAGTGTACCGATTCACGAGAAAGGCAGATATGAGTAGTCCTCAGTTTACCACCAGTTGCTTAGTGAATATTCAAAGTTACAACCGACCTGAAAAATGAGACAACCAAAGTTCTGATGGATGCGTCTCCCCACGGTCATGTGACTGCATTTCAGGTGTTTGGTAACGTGACCAAGTTTATGGCTATCTCAGACATCCCATAGTCATGTGACTATGACTTACAAGTTTTGCCAAAAATCAGCACATCTGGTTTTGGCAAAACCATGCAATAGCACACAGTTGGTTCATTTAATGACCATGACATTTGCTTGATTACCATGGCTTTCACACTTATGACTGCCATATTGTTGTGGCCCGCCAGCGGCCTGCACGGATCGTGGCTGATCCCGACAACGAGGAGGCTGGTGTGGTGTCGCGCTAGCAGCCAGTGCTTGCGTCAGAAAGCGAGGAGGCTGAAGAGGATGTGGTGCCAGAGGCAGAGACTCAGCCAGGGCCTTCAGAACCTCCAGAGGCTCCTTCAAGTGGAGATAGTGAAGTGAAGGAGCCTCTCCTCAATGCTCGAGCACGCAGTGCTGCCATAAGGCAGGAGTGGCTACTCAGGAGGAGGAGGTCTCCTCGAGAGTAAGGCTTGAGGATAATTGGCCACTCCCTTAGCCTATTTAAGTCACACGCCATTAGTATGTTTCTTGCTAGAAACAACTTGTAATTATCATCAGAGCAGTTTTGGAAAAGTCTTATCTTGCTTTCTGGGCTAGTTGCCAACCTTTGCCGGACGTTGGTTTATTCTTGCTACTTAATAAATTTGATAAGGACCGTTGGTTTATGTCTATATCCTCGGGAATCCGGAGCTGGGGCAGAACACATATTCACTTAACAACCACCACAAAAACCATAAAATTTTACAATCATTACGACCTACAACCGTAATGGCCAGACTCCATTATGGTCGTAACTCCGGGACTACTTGTAGAGCAGTATGGAAAATGAGGATTGATGGCTAAGCAGGGTTTGTTGATGTAGTGTTGTCAGGTGCCCAGATTATGCTGTAAAATGGACAGTCACACAAATCTTTTAAATAAAATAAAACATGCCAGCAATTTATTTTAATTCCCTCTTCAGTATAGTAGCTTACCAGGTTATTGTTGTCTAGGAATTGAGGACAGAACAATTGTTGCTTGATGTCTGTCTGATGTTTCTCAGCATCTCAAAGTAGATGGGATAAATGTGGCCATTGGGAATTTTAAAAATTGGCAGGTGGAGCAGGACAATACTCTCTCTTCCGACGTTATCTCCACCCTGGCCATACAAAGTTGGTATGGGAAAGAATGGCTAACCCAGTATTACTCAGTATATTTCCATAGCTGAAGTAGTGAAATCCAATTTTTTTTACTACCGGTTCTGTGGGCGTGGCTTGGTGGATGTGGTGTGGCTTGGTGGGCGTGGCTTGGTGGGTGTGGCAGGGGAAGGATACTGCAAAATCTCCATTCCCACCCCACTCCAGGGGAAGGATACTGCGAAATCCCCATTCCCTCCCCACTCCTGGGGGAAGGATATTGCAAAATCTCCATTCCCTCCCCCCCACTCTGGGGCCAGCCAGAGGTGGTATTTGCCGGTTCTCTGAACTACTCAAAATTTCCGTTACCGGTTCTCCAGAACCTGTCAGAACCTGCTGGATTTCACCCCTGCATAGCTGTGTATGTAGAACCAGGGAAATCAAGTCTGAATTTCTCTGGTTCTACTCTGACATGATGAGTAACCACTAATAGCCATGAATGTGGGCAGCTCTCCCAGCTGGCAGCTGTCACTACACTTGTGGTAGCAACCTCAGAGTTTATGAATCATTTTCAATTGTATTTTTTGTCTATACACGAGTTCCAAATCCAATGTTCTTGTACAATTTTCCTAATACTATATATACATAGTTCCCCAACTATGCACGTGGCGCTCTGGGGAGCCGCAGCAAACTCGTAAGTGTGCCATGTGCCAAAGTTTTGTTCTTAATGGGTGTGCAAAATAAACTACAAACAGCCCTACACCCTGGCTTGGCCTCAGGAAATCATTGACAAGTACTTCACCAGCCCTGTTAAAGAAACAATATTGGACAGTGTATGAAGAATCTGGTGATGTTGTGACAAGTTTCAATCAGGTAATAATTTGGCCTCTAAGAGATAAGTTTGGGATCCATGTGAGGCAACTGATGAGTAAATTTGGTCTAGATCAGGGGTGAAATGCTCCCAGTTCGATCTGGTTCGCCCAAACCAGTAGTAAAAAAGGCTACTGATTCGCCGAACCAGTAGTAAAAAATGTAAAGAAAAAAAGTTCCGACGATCAGGTGAGAGACGCGCGATCGTTGGAACTTTTTTTTAAACTTTTTTAGCATTTTGTTAAAGTTAAAAATGCTTTAAATAGTTTTTTAAAAAGTTCCGAAGATTGCGTGTCGCTCAGCTGATCGTTGGAACTTTTTTTTTTTTTTACTTTTTAGGCATTTTTTACTACAGGTTCTCCGGAACCAGTAGTAAAAATGCTTTTAAAAAGAAAAAAAAAAGCTCTGATGATCACAGCTGTGCCACACGATCGGCAGAGCCTCTTTTTTTACCTTTTAAAACATTTTTTACAACCTAACAGGTTGTAAAAAAATGCTTTTAAAAGGTAAAAAAAAAAAAGGCTCCGAAGATCGCACGCCACAGCTGATCACACACCCCTCCCCACACGCTGTTCTACTTACCCCATGCCTCCTTTTGGCATGCACTGCGCGGACATGTGTGTGTGTGCGTGTGCACCTTGCATTTGGTGTATGGTGCGCCCTGCCCATGCGCGCGCACTGTGCGTTTGGTGCGCAGTGCGCATGCTCAGCCAGCAAACTGGTAGTAAACCAGTTCAGATTTCACCACTGGTGTAGATAAGGGCAACACAGCTCACGGCCATCAAGAACACTGGTTTAGAAAGAAATATAACACAGTTCTTAAGAAAACAAACCTTTGTTTTGCCTAGCATTAATTGTTTAATATTTGAGTGTCCCTGAAAAGTTTTATCCAAAAGCCAGTTTCAAGGTTGCAATGTGAACTGGATGCAGCTGGAAATAAGAATTATCAGGGAGTATCTATGTTTTATCCTGGAAGGCACCCAAAGTTCGGTAGACCACACAGTGAGCCTCATTCCATAAAGGAAGAAAGTTCTCTCTGGGAATAGGGATGTTCACAGATGAGTGAGATCATTTAAAGGAGTGGGAGGGAATTGCACATGTCTAATTTTATTGTATGAATCATATAATGAAGATGTGCTGGAAAACTATTCACTTAAGTCTCCCAGCGCATATGATATTCTTGAGTATATAAAGTCATGGCTCCTTTATATATTCTGTGAATATGACTTTTGAGAGGTGATGATCAACATGCAATATATTGCAGGATTCACAGGGCTTTGTTATCATGAATGGCTGAATCCCTCTTCATTTATTCATTATAATCATTCATTATAAACAGGACAACTCATAAAATTAGACAGTACTTATTGTTCATTTAACCGTATAGTTTTGCCCTGTGGATAGAAAATCTCTCCTCTGTTTTCGGCATCTCCCTTTCCATTTGCAGTAATTGCTTTGTATTTTTGCAAGGAGGAAAAAAAAAATTAGTCAAATATTTTCATTGTCCTCACTTGCCTTATTTATTTACATGCTTACTTACAAGGGCTTATACATAACTCCAATCCAAAAAGACACTGAGCACTTATACTGTATTCCCTTCTTATGGTAAGAACGTGAGAAAGGGAAATGCGGCCGCGCGGGTGATTATGGGAGCGACACGGTGCTTCCATGTAACACCTCTCCTGCACGAGCTGCACTGGCTTCCGGTGGTCTTCTGGGTGCGATTCAAGGTGTTGGTTATCATCTTTAGAGCGCTCCATGGCTTAGGACCTGGGTATTTATGAGATCGCCTTCTGCCACCGATAGCCTCCCACCTGCCAAAACGCTCCCACAGAGAGGGACTCCTCAGGGTGCCATCGGTCAAACAATGTCGACTGGCGACCCCCAGGGGGAGAGTCTTCTCTGTGGGGGCACCCGCCTTCTGGAATGAATTGCCCCCAGAGATACGGATGATCCCTGACCTACGCACCTTTCGCCGTGCCCTCAAGACGTTATTGTTCCAACAAGCTGGGCTGGCCTAAACATTAATTTGAATGGGTTGTTTTAGTTTTTTAATGATATCGGGGCCAAATTATTTAATATGTTTTTTTTTAAATTGCTTTTAATTTTATATATGTGTTTGTTTTATTTCTTGGCTGTGCACCGCCCTGAGTCCTTCGGGAGAAGGGCGGTATAAAAATTAGCTTAAATAAATAAATAAACAAACAAACAAACAAACAAACAAACAAACAAACAAACAAGGTGTAACTGCATAAAAATGAACAATTACAATGGAAATTCCAAAGCAAGTTGGTTCCTTGGTTTCCAAGGAACAGTCAATGCTTAACGCATTGTAAGCCGCCCTGAGTCTCCGGAGAAGGGCAGCATATAAATCAAATTTAAAAAAAAAAAAAAGACTGAACAAAAAGCCATAGGGGTTTGTTATTCGTAGCAGTTTTATTCCCAAGGTTTAAAACCATCACACATTGGGAACTGTAGTAAGTCTGATCTCAGAAGTTGTGCTGTTGCAAACAAAGGGGCTGCGACAGAGAAGGCTTGACTCCATGATGCTGTGGATGACAACCTCTCCCCCACCCATAAAGGGACTCTGACCCACCCACTCATCTATATCTTATTGGATGAGCGGAAGCCAGAAGGAGACGGACATCCCATAGACATCCAGATCCTAAGTCATGTAGACTTTTAATATTCAGTTCTACAACAAGAGAGGAGGTTCTGTTTCAAATATAAAACAAAGCCTTTTAAAATGTGAAACCACTTTTTAAAAATAGCAGGAATCCAATGACATCAGGGGTGAAATTCAATTTTTTCCCCTACCAGTTCTGTGGGCGTGGCAGGGGAAGGATATTGCAAAATCTCCATTCCCACCCCACTCTGGGGCCAGCCAAAGGTGGTATTTGTCGGTTCTCCAAACTGCTGAAAATTTCCGCTACTGTTCTCCAGAACCTGTCAGAACCTGTTGAATTTCACCCCTGAATGATATAATATCCAACTGAAAAATAATAGGTCTGGGGTTTTAAAAAAAGTTTCAAACTGGAATCAAAGTGGACAATAAACTCAACACCAAGTAATCCTTTCTGGGAAGAATTCTAAAGCCAGAGACCAATACCAAGAAGGCATTATCCTGTCCTAATGATCATCAGCTTTAGCCTAGGGAAGATTTATTGGGATAAATGTTGTAATAACCAAATCTTACAGGCTGCTCAGAGTTGTGATCTCACCCCATTCATTGCAGGTTTTGTTTTGTCATCCCTTTCAGGACCACCAGATAACCCTCATTGAAAAATTCTACAGCAACAGCAGAGTATGCCAAAGCAACAGCTGTGATTGCCACCAAGCCCTCACTACCACCATCTCATTCTTTAAAAAGAAGTGTAAAAAAGTTATAAAAGTAAATAAAGATTAATGTGAGTAACATTTAAAAAAGCCTTGATTTTGGCTGCTCAAGAGCAAACTGTTCAAACTAATGCAATCAAAGCAGAACTGAAAAATCATCAAATGATTCAAAGCGCAGATTGTGCAAAGAAGCAGAAGAAACAAGAGATCATATGCTCAGCTAGTGTAAGAAAACCACACAGATATATACTCTTGCTAGTGCAAGATCACATTCACCAAAATAATTCACTGGAACATCTGTAAAAATTATCATATACCAGTAATGAAAAATTGCTGGGAACATATAATTGAAAAAAATATGAAAAAGTGAGCAGGTTTAAATATTATGGGATTTCTAACTGTAGACAAAGTGTTGGCTCATAGCCCACTAATGTAACTGTAGTTGCAAAGAAGAAATTGTGGTATTGTGAAGTAACAATACCAGGGGATAGTACAATAGAACAATTGGAAGAGATCAGAAAGTGTCAAGATCTGAAAATTGACATTGAAAGATTGTAGCATAAACCAGTCATGTTGGTCCCAGAGGTTACTGGCACACTGGATGCCAAATAAAAAAAATGTGGATGGCATTTAGAAAACCTGCACATTCACAAAATTTCCATCTGTCAATTGCAAAATGCCCCATTGTGTGCAACTGCATATACAACAACCTAGATTCTTGGGTATGCAATGCATATGAAGGCCAACACCAGCTGTGGCAGCTGTGACTTCATATTGTTGTGAACAAACAACAATAATTAATAATCCACAGTTTTAGATTCTTCACGTGACACTTAACCCCTTTGTCATTCCAGGCTCCAGCTTCAGGGTGAAAACAATTTCTTGTTACTTGATAATACAGATAAATGAAAGCTGGCCATGCTTGAAAATAAGGTAATGGGGAGAAAGAAATGAATTATAGAGTCCCTGTAAATACTTTCCTGTGAAGTATCATTTCTTCTGGTTAATAATGGAGAAGGGGCAGGCAAGGGGACGGTTTTAAAAAATCCCCATCGCAATCCCAGATGTGACTGTCTTCTACAAAAGCCTTCTTGATGCTTTCTCCAGATAAAATGGAACTGCATCTTCCAGGAATTGCAGGCCCAACACATACAGCTTTCAAATAAAGGAAGAATTTCTCTATAAGCATCCTGCCAATTATAGGACATCATTAATCAATCAATGACAGGGAGATGGATTGCTGAGCCACTTGGCCACGAATAAAAGCCAAATCTATCCCCAGTTATCTCGGTACATTAACAAATCAGCTCCCTAGATTGGTCATGCACCGTAAAGCACAGAATACTGATGCCCTGAGACCAATTAAAACATACATCAATTTCTTTCGAATGGATTTTAGTCCATTTTATAAAGTGTTCTGGGGCAGACAGAACTCCATAAAACAGCATAAGCATTTGTTCAGCGCCCTTGTAACCTAGAGTAGCCACTGACCACATGATCATAGGTCGAGGACCAACAACTTGTCTGTTAAATCTATGATTATCTGCCTGAACTGATCCTGTTGAAAAGAGCTCACTTGGTCTAGGTTCAATTACCTGTACTGATCATGGTGATTTTGCACAACTGGGGATGGCAGCAAGACTAAAACACAGTGCACTTTATTTTGTTTATTTTAAATGTTGTGAATAAAGAGTATAATTGAGATAAAAATAAAAATAATGATGATTCATTAACAATTCTGTCAGCAACTATAAAGGCCCAATCTTTTTATGAAATTAAAGAACTGGGCTTTTAATAAGTAAGTATGAAATGCTGGATGAGAAAACTCATGATTTATTCTCCTGCCAATCAAGACCGACTCTAGGTCTGAGAGGCTTTTGCCTACCTTAGTATCTGCTTTTTGTTTTAATGTCATGTTGTGAAGTAACCCAATCTTCAGCAAATAGGTTAGGACCTGAAAATGGAGAATCATAGCTGTCTGAGGCCCAGGTAAAACAGTAACACCAGTGAGTCTTGCCAGAGATTGTCCAAAGGCTGGGTTCAAACATTATACAAAGCCAAAATCTGCCTTGTTCATTTTGGCTTGCCTATGGGCTGACTCCATCGCTTGAGTAGTATAAATCATGGTTTATAGCTTAGTGAGTAAAGTAAATCCAGCAACAAATTATGGTTTCTTCAACAAACCACACTGAAACAAACCATAACTTAATGCAATGTATTTTGTATTCCTCTAATTGCTGTTTTCCCCTTTCCTTTCAATTTCTTCCCCAAATTTTTTCTCTCCCAGCTTTGGGTTTCTTTTTATATGCACAATCATTATATGAGGGTTTGTCAAGGAAAGTAAAGAAACAGGGAGATCTACTGCCACGGGGTGTCAAAAAGTGAAGGATGAGACTCTGTAAACTGTAAAAAATTCTTACATAAAGTTATCTATACCATTGCGTATTTTTTTAGATAGAATAAACAATACTCCCAAATTAGGGAAGCCCTTTACTTTGAATGTGAAAAAAATGCTTTGAAGTAGACAGGAGCTGTACACTTATTACTTCTCTTCAGCTCTGTCAATCAAATGCATTTTTCAGGGAATCAGCAAGCTGAGGACAGCCACTCTATTCCAGGAGAAGATGCAGCTGATTTAAGAAGCAGCCTTCTATGCTGCAAATATTTCTATATTTCATGAAAAGGCCAGTCACTCTCTCTGCCCCCAATTCTGGGGAAAACAAGTATTGTGTGTGTCTAAATAACTACCATGAGTTATTTATAAAAATAATAAAAGTGGAAGAAGATGATGAAGAAAGAAAGAAAGAAAGATAGATGGATGGATGGATGGATGGATGGATGGATGGATGGATGGATGGATAGACAGACAGACAGACAGACAGACAGACAGACAGACAGACCAGACCAGACCAGACCAGACCAGACCAGACCAGACCAGACCAGACAGACAGACACATCAGAAATGGTGTAGGGTCTCCTGCTTGAGGTCCCTTCCCTCCCTATAAGGTCCCTTCCAACTTTGTTAATCTGTTATCTGTTAAAATAGATAGATGATTGATCGATTGATTGATAGATAGATAGATAGATAGATAGATAGATAGATAGATATTCCCTCCTCCAAAATATATCTTTCCTCCTTCCAAAATAGGAAGTCCGCCTAAGAATCAAAGATTGTCTTTCTCTAACCCATTTTTGTTCCTGTCTCTGCAGAGCTAGCCATAGATAGCAAAAACAACAAAAAGTTATTGTGCTGACATTGCCCAAGCTTAGGCTCTTTGTACATGTAAATCTCGCATGCAGGAAGGGGTGGAGGTTGTGTTACCACAGTGCAGTGCCGCTTTCATCACTTTGTTCCTTACATTCGTTATCTGATACAACATCATCACAGAAAGATCAGAGCAAAGAATGTAGCACACCTTTGATCAAATTAGCCATCACCTCCCGCTTCCCAAAGGAAGACAGATGCTCTGCCCCTTTCTGCATGTGGCATTTGCCTGTACAAAGGCTGGGGGCTTGTGTCGCACCAGCACAACATTCTTTTTGTCAGTCTTTGTCCCATAAATGGTCTTTGCTTCGTGTATGTTGTCTTTGCAAACAAGCAAAATGAAAGCCAAGTGTACTACTTTCATTGAAGAGGTGGGTTTCAGCAGGTTCTGACCAGTTCTGGAGAACCGGTAGCGGAAATTTTGAGTAGTTTGGAGAACCGGTAGTAAAAATTCTGACTGGCCCCACTCCCATCTATTCTCTGCCCCCCAAGTTCCAGCTGATTAGGAGAAAATGGGGATTTTGCAGTAACCTTCCCCTGGAGTGGGGTGGGAATGGAGATTTTACAGTATCCTTCCCTGCCACGCTCACCAAGCCAAATCCACCAAGCCATGCCACGCCCACAAAGCCACACCCACAGAACCGGTAGTAAAAAAATTTGAAACCCACCACTGTTTCATAGGCTTTCCAGACATTGCTTGCAGGCTCTGAAGTCGCACAATTCTACTTTGAATGCCTCCAAGAGCACTTTGGATTCCTCCTGATAAGTTTTATTGCTGGCGTTATTCATTTATTTATTAAATAGATTCATATGACTGTCACATCCCAACTCCTGAGTGGCTAACCTGTTAAAAACAGTAGTGGGGGAAAATCAACAAATGTTTAAAAATGTACAGTCAGTGGCTGCTGAGGATAAGCCCAAACAAAACAACAGAAAACTCCCAGCAAGTCATCTAACCTTGAGACCCCAGGCCCTGCAGCACATCCTGGCCTTCAGCGCTTTGTCTAACCATAAAGCATTGTGCAACAGTAGCAATAACAAAAGGAGGGAGCTATTAATGCACCGACCCTTTGGTTTCCTCCATGACTAATTGTATGTTTCATAAGAAGATTCTTCCCCCAGGAGGTGGAGGATGAAGCGAACGTGACTAAAAGCCTGAGTGGAAAATAGAATAAACCTGCAAACACATTTTGTAGTCAACTAACCAGCTGACCGTTTTCTTTTTTTTTTTTAATGTCTATGAACATGTTTCCTCTTTAACTGACATAGAATCGTACAATCATAGGGCTGGAAGGCACTTCAGAGGCCTTCTTGTCCAACCCCCTGCTCAAGGCAGGAGTCTTATACATCCCAGTCAAATGGTTGTCCAGTCTATTTTTGAAAACCTCCAGTGATGAAGCACCCACAACCCCAGGAGGCAAGCTATTTGATTGATTAATTGCCCACACTGTCAGAAAATTTCTCCTTACTTCTAGGTTGGATCTCTCTTTGACAAGCTTCCACCCATTACTTCTTGTCCTGCCCACTGGTGCCCTAGAGAATAAATCAGTCCCCTCTTTTTTGTGACAGAGAACATAGAGAATCTCAGAAAAGCTCTGCTGAAGATAAGTGGACTGTTTTGGTCTGTGCCACTGAGAAATTGTCACTGAGCCACAGATATGTCAGACCTATGTGATTACAACAAGATTACAACGGATGGAAATTTTGTCAGTTCTGGGGGAAATGAATGCTGGCATCTTAAGATATTGTCTATTTAGGAGATCCAAGTTAAGTTATATCCAACATTAAGCAAATGGGGAAAAATAACAGTTGGAAGGGACTTTGGAGGTCTTCTAGCCCAACCCCCTGCTTAGGCAGGAAATCCTAGACTACTTCAGACAAATGGTTATCCAATATCTTCTTTAAAAATTTCCAGTGTTGGAACATTCACAACTTCTGGAGGCAAGTTATTCCACTGATGAATTGTTCTGTCAGGAAATTTCTCCCTAGTTCTAGATTGCTTCTCTCCATGATTAGTTTCCACCCACTGCTTCTTGTCCTGCCCTCAGATGCTTTGGAGGATAGCTTGACTCCCTTTTCTTTATGGCAGCCCCTTAGATGTTGGAAAACTGCTACTATGTCATCCCTAGTCCTTCTTTTCATTAAACTAGACATACCCAGTTCCTGCAACTGTTCTTTACATGTTTTAGCTTGTTATTTTCCTGTTGAAATCTATCACAAATCTTCAAGAAACAAAAAAAAAAAAATTGCAGATCATGTGAAACAAATTGGGGAAAGGTTTTTGCAAGCTGATTCAAAATATTTACTTTGAATACTTACATAACAATAGAAACTTTTTTTTTTTACTGTAGTCGAAGTTTAGCAGTAGCAGAATGACATCATTCTGCACAACTGAAGGCTCAGAATAAGTTGTTCAGCAAATATTTGGCCGGTTTCGCAAATGTGACAGATGACTAACAAGCTGTCTGCTTAGATCAGTGTTCTGGAGGCTAATTTTCTATCATTAAGAACCAGAAAAACCACACTGGGTATACTCCTAATTTATCAGCTATGCTACAATTTGACTGACGAGAATTATATAGACATGACGATAAAATTATTGCATTAAAAAAGTGGATTCAAAAACAAAATGAAAATTTTAAAAGTGGGATGCAGTTCAACCTTTTCTTATTTATTGCCATTCAGGTGTGTTGAGTTATGACTCTTGCCATTCCCAACAACGACTAACTTCCTACTCAGAAAACTAAGCAGACACTGGTGACAATTTAAGACTGTGCAAAGCCTTAAAAGATGCTGAGTACGAACTGACACAACCCCTTCACTAGCCTTTGATATACAGAAGACACTTCTGCTATCACTTTTAACTGGGAGAAGTAAAAAGCCCCATCTTAGTGCTTCCTGCTGAAAGATTTAAAAAAAGAAACATCTCCATTTTTTGAGAGGAGGCGCTGCCTCAAAAGAGATTGCTACAGCAATGAATGACCAGAGAGCTTGGCACAGTAGTGCCTCTTCTTATAAGTAAGTGATTAACCTTTCTTTCACCATTTTTATTTATTACATTTATATGCTGCCCCCTCTCTTTTCTCTGTTCCCTATTAAGTTGTTAAAGGGGACAAGAAGAAGGGAAAAGAGGCAAGGGTTATTAAAATACAATACAATACAATATTCTTTATTGGCCAAGTGTGATCGGACACACAAGGAATTTGTCTCCTTGAAAAGAGCATCTTTGCATGAACATTTAATTTATTTATTCACTTATTTACTAAATATCAAAACTGGGGACTTATTTTCAGGGTTTGCATGCTGTTTTAAGCCATTTCTTCAATGCTACTTCTGTCAAAGTAGATACATCAACAACTATATTAAGCTGTGAAAGTCAGGCTATTTTTGGAAGCAAACTGAAAAGCTTTATTCCCCCCCCCCTCATCTTCAGCATAAATTGCTTTGTCAGGATGAGACAGCCAACTGCCCATGACTTCACAGCCAGCTGCATAGTTAATGCAGCATTGCAACAAAATGCAAAGCAGTGTAAACTTCTGTGGCCAAGAAAACATTTTTTTTTAAAAAAATGCAAAAAGGCCAAGATTCATAATCAAACTTGCCTCTATTTGATCCCACACAACTGAGACTGGTCTGAATGACAAAAATCAAATACGCCATCAGCTGACAAATATAACTTTGTCTCAGTTACTTAAACTGGATGCTCAGATAAAAGCCCCACTAGGGTTTATTTTACTTTTAAAAAAGGTTTTCTTGCCTGGCTTTTTTGACAGATAGCAATAGCATTTAGACTTATATACTGCTTCACAGTGCTTTACAGCCCTCTCTAAGCCATTTACAGAGTCAGCATACTCTGACTCTGGGTCCTCATTTTACCCACCTCAGAAGGATGGAAGACGGAGTCAACTTTGAGCCTGGTGAGATTCAAACTGCCAAACTGCAGTCAGCCAGCAGTCAGCAGAAGTAGCCTGCAGTACTGCACTCTAGCCACTGCACCACCATCCCTTAAGCAGTACATTAATATTTGCTGTTTCATAAAAATACAGGAGACAAACATAGACACTTTTGATATTTTGCGGTCTTGTGATTTGAAGGCATTCCTTGAAGTCTGTGTTTATTTATTTATTTATTTTTATTTATTTCTCTACAAATCTGAAGGAACTTATTACAGAAACAGCAGAAAAATGGAAGAACTGGAACTATGCATAAAAATATACAATATGTAACATGACAAAATCTAGTTATATGAGTCCCACCCTTTTTTTTTTTACAGCAAAGCTTTAATAAAATTGTGGAAGACTAAATTACTTTTTTCTCTGGGTAAGAGAGCCTCACCCTACATGCCCCAGTGACAACTTGCCAATCATTTGCCAGCTGGTAGAATGTTGTGATAGATGTTGTTTCCACTACATTTAGAAGCAAACTCTGCCTCTCCCTTGATAGACAGACAGACAGACAGACAGACAGACAGACAGACAGACAGACAGATGATCTTGTACTAGCAGCAAAAGTAAAATTACCACAGAACAAGTTGCATCCAGCCAGAGATGTTATTAGGTACCTTCCTTGATTTGTAGGCAATTAACAGGTGGCACTGTGGTTAGAGTGCAGTACTGCAAGCTACTTCTGCTGACTGCCGGCTGCCTGCAATTTGGCAGTTCAAATCTCACGAGGCTCAAGGTTGACTCAGCCTTCCATCCTTTCAAAGGATGGATGCACTTTGGATGCAGATTGAGGATGCAGATTGTTGGGGGCAATATGCTGACTCTGTAAACCACTTAGAGTGGGGCTGTAAAGCACTGTAAAGCGGTATATAAGTCTAAGTGCTATTGCTATTGCTATCCAACTCCCTGCCCAGTGGAGGATCCACTACAACATCTCAGATACAGTAATTAACTCTCCAGCCTTTGTCTGAGGACTTAGACCTAACGAAGGAGAACCAATCACTTAATATGGCAGCTTGATGCATTAGCTGACAGCTCATCTAGTCATTCCTCCAGATGTCTAGTCTGAACTTTATCCCAATGCCTGATTTGAATCTGTAATTTTAATCCATTGGCTCTGGCCCTGCCCCCTGGGACAATGCTATAGAGGATATGTGCATTCCTTCTCTGTGACAATCCTCCTAAAGGCTATTATCACATTTCCACTTAGTGTTCCATGTTGGCCACTTCAGTTTTCTCCCATATTTCTTTTTTTGAGGGGAGTTTGCAGCTGTACATTTAGCATCCGATTTCAGAAAATTCCCCATTCTTCCTGGACAGTTTTCTCCTTCATGATTTCAAGCTATTAAATCCCTGGAGTTACCCTATGCGTGTTAGAATAACTGAAACTTCTGATTATGATTTTGTGCTTCGTTAAGACTGGTTGCCTGTATCACTGATCCAGTTAAGTTCTCTAGTTCTCTTTCTGTTTATTCTGTGCATTGGTGTAGAAACATTTAAGGTTTTAAATACCACCTACTCATCCTGTTTCAGTATCTGATAAAATTCTAGGTTCCCATGGTGACTTTCCCATGATTCCTGAAATATACATTTCTGGTCTTTGGGAAACTTTTTGCTCTTTTAAAACTTTCCAGAAGAGAGTGATAACGCATTTGCGAAATATTTCTTCAAAATGGCTTTCTTGAAGAAAGTTTGACATGGTGTGTTTGCAAATTGATAAATGGTTGCTATTGGAGGCATGAACCATCAGAGAGTTGTTGTTTTTTTAAATTAAAAAGCAAATAAATGAAATTGCTTACCATTGCTTTCTCTAGTTTGCAAGATTTTTTTCGACAAACCCAGTTTATCTTTGTCACTTTGGAAGGGGGGGGGCAAGTGAGCATATTTCAAAACAATCCATTGACTTGCAATGGATGCATCATTTTCAAAAACTGTCTGTGAAGCATATCTAATTTCAGGGATTGCAAATAAAAATGGTGTTAGAAAATTAGTGATTACAGAATTTTCCAATTTATTTTTGTTTTAATTAAACAAAAATAATAGCGAATAGACTGCATAGAACAATGGATATGACTGAAGCTTGTAAATTAATCTCTAGCTTATTAAAAATTGCTGTATGAACATTTAATTGATCAAAGTCTTATTGGATCAGGTTCTCCAAACTACTCAAAATTTCCACTACTGGTTCACAAGAACTGGGGAGAACTGGTAGCAACCCACCACTGTATTGGATAGTGGAGATTACCATCTATGGACACATCTGCAATGATCATGGTATATAGATGTGATGGAATTGGTTTTGGGCTCCACAATATACCAACTTAAACGTAAGAAGAGTGTAGGCTAGAGCATGAATCATGAATGAAAGTAGGTATATTCTCCTAAAATTAACCAAAATATGTACCATAAACAAAGGGGGATCATTTAGTACACACATGGAAGTGAAAAAAAAGTTTAATTATGAATGATGAGTGTGAATTGATATTAAGCAATTATGGGTGCATATAAAAATAGGCATTCAGAAGTTAGTGGTAGTTACCTGTTTTTGAACCGGGGAATACCAATAATGAAAGAATCATAATTATTCTTTTAGGTGACAAATGTAGGTGGGAACTGAAACAAGAGTATAGAAAAAGCGACTGAGCTATTTGGAGACTCAAGATAAATGGTAGAAGTAAAGCATGTGTAAGAATAATAAAATCGTCAGTGAACAGTTCAACAATGATCAACTGTGGATGTGTGTACTTTTTATGCAGACAATGCTGTATTGTAATGAGGACTGTAGATCACAATATTAATGTATCAAAGAACTAAGTAAATTGGGGGAAATGGAATGAAAGATTGTCAGTTTTCTATAAATTGCAAAAAATAACAGTAAACAGATGAATGTCAGGGTTCCAACTGATGCCCTAATTAAATCATGAGCCTCGAGCCAAGCTTCAAAAGAAATCCAGTTAATTTATTAAGAGCTTCATGTCAGCACCTTCCAAGTGAAGCCAACTCTGACCCCATGTAATTTATGTTCCAGCTCTGACCGTTTCCCCACTCCCCACTCGGTATGTCATCAGTCACATTCTCCAACGACAAGTTGTAGAGATCACTCCCCTCTGGCCACTGTGGGTAACCTCGGAGACGGCCTTGATAGAGATATGGCTGGAATGTGCTTTTGTTTGACTGACGTGCTGCCTTGCTGCAGCTGCAGAGTTCGTTTTCCCATTCCCCCTTGCCTATGGCAACTCAAGAACAGGCCAGGGATGCTTTGCGAGTTGACAATGAATTTGTATACCTAGACAGTAAGTTTATTAAGATGAGTAAAATCAAAAAATTTAATATGTGTCAATTTTGATAGATATATGGGGGTAATAAATTTTCTATTGTGAGGAATGAAAAGTTTACCAAAAGAAGCAAAAATATTTGCATTTCTAGCTACTTTATTATATGGAGAAGGGAGGTATATAAGAAACATTAATGCTCAATACAGTGAGAATGAGTTATTTAAGAAGTGTCTGTGGTAAAAGATACAGGAACAAAAAAGAATAGCTAATGAATTGTTTAAATAAATTGAATAAAAAAGTGGCCTACACAAATATTATAAAACAAATATAGGAAGGCAGAATAAGTCAAGACAAAGGGGAAGACTGAGAAAATGATGGTTGAACCTGATAAAATTCTTCAGAAAAAGGAGCTGGCAGGGAACAATATATTAAGGATGGCTTGAATTTGTTTATTTCTTGCTTTTTTAGTTGTTGATTACTTTTTACTATTTTTCTACACTTTGTGTAACATTACTTACCCCAAAAAGAATAATATGATTAAGTTTGGAGGGAGCCTGAAGACAGAATGATATATGTGAACAAAATGGCTGCTACGAAAACGGGACTTCTGCTCTGGGGTTTCATTTGGCACAAGGCTTTTTTTTTTTTCACTCACAACTTTAATTTTGTAAAACACCACAAAAAATCTGGCTTTTGTTAAGTCTTAAATCACCTGGCTTGCATTCTTAAGAACAGTCACATTAAACATTATGTCCTGAACAATATAATGAATTTTCACTTCAAGTATAGGAAAGTACATGCAAAACTATATGCAATAAACATTCTGAATGGCCTGTTTAATCTTGTTATGGCAATTGGAGAAAATTCTCAGGTGAGAATGAACAGTTGTAGTAAGATATAAAAAATTTCTGCTGCTTGGTTTTAACATACATCTGTTATTAACAGTCTTTATGGTAAATTTCACTGCTGTGCTGTTTTTATCTTGAAATCTCATACATCCACCAATATATTCCTTTCCAGAATTCTTAATGGCAAAGGGTCCAGTTTGCGCCAAAGGACCAACACAACTGCTAAAATTCAAATTTCCATGCACCAAGTGTTATAATAACCATTTATTTGATAGCCTTAAAGAATAATGCTGACTTTAATTCACAAACCAAAGAGCCTTGGTGGTGCAGCAGACTAAAGTGCTGTTAAGTGCTAGCACTTAGCTGCCAACTGCCTGCAATTAGTGCAAGTTCGAATCTCACCAGGCTCAAGGTTGACTCAGCCTTCCATCCTTTCGAGGTAGGTAAATTGAGGACCCGGATTGTGGGAGCATAGTGGGAGCATGTATAGACCAACACTGCTTAGGGTGGGCCGAAAGCCCTAATAAGCAGGTATATACAAAAAAAAAAAAAAAGTATGCAGGCTATTGCTATAATGCATTGTAAGCCATCCTGAGTCTACGGAGAAGGGCGGCATATAAATTGGACTAATAAATAAATAAACAAACACTGGATTCCTGTAACAGCTTTGAAATATGAAGAATAAAAAAGGAGTCAAGAGATAATACTGGAATACTATTTTATTTCCCCCCTCCTGTAAAATGGCTTGTACTTCCAAAACATACAATAGTTAAATTATGTTAATATTCATTCACACTGTTGTACAAAAGGCCAATTTCACAAATATAATTCAGAACATTAACAGCTGATAACACTCTGAAGTCAATATTGCCATTTCCATCTTTCAAGTGGATTTGTCCAAAATAAGATCTCTAGGAATGGTTTTGATTAATGAGTTCTATCTATGCTCCTTACAATTTAGTCTTCTTACTAGACTATGAATTACCTAACATAGGAAAAAGGTGTTACACTAAAAAATTAAGTTGGATAATTATTTGAATAACTTATTTTACCAGGATGAGTTTCTTGCATATTTGTTTTACCAAACCTGATCAACAGCTAAGATAATAGTTTCAATATGCTGTTCCTATAAAGCTGAGATTCCTACATGTATTACTGAGGTTTTTTTTATTATTATTATTAGTAAAATGCCAAATGATTTGCTTGTTCATCATTACTGATATCCCCCAACTTCTAACTAGGCAATCTTGATTATATTTTAGGGTAGAAGTGGAAAATGTGGTTGAGCTACAACTTGCATTATCCCCCTCTACTATAGATCTGGACTGATTAAAGCATTATCTAGTAATAGATAATAGTGAGCTGAAAATACCATTTAAGAGAGGCCCAGATTCCTATCAAGATCCCAGGGAACACTGTTTTCATAGGACAGAATGCCCCAAAGCCTGGCTAATACCCAAACGAATCAATACCCACTCTAGTGTGCAAACTGGTGGCTTTCAGTAGTTATTTCTAGGTGAAGAGGGTTATCAGGAAACTTGTAATCAGATTAAAAATAAAATCATGTATAAAAGGGTCTCCAAATCTAAAGTATCACTTATACAGGTACATAATATATCTAACACAAATTTGTTTTCAATTTTATGGAATAAACCAATAATATACATTTTGCCTATTCCGAATCATTTAAAGATATAAGACTTAGAATCATTCAAGACCCTAAGGTTACTATAATGGTTGCCTGCATAGAATGGATTTTCTGTAGGAATGTGCAAACTGTTCCGTGCATGGAACAACTATGTTGAGTAGCCAATATTCTAAGTGAACCATGCATGTTTTTTAATCTTTGGACTATATATAGAACAAAACAATGCTGTTCCACACAGTAGTTTGTAGAAGAGGAGGAGGGAGATTGGAGGCAGGCAGGCAGGCGGTTGGAGTATGACCCAGAGCAGCTAGAAAGGGGCCTTACCCTACTCATCCCATATCACTCCTGGATCTTTATGGATTCCTTCATAAAGTGCTGTTGGAGTGTTGTTTCATCCAAAATCCAGAACAATGAAAATTTTTGAACAACATATTTTCTATTTCACATGTATCTGAAGTTTGATGCAACCTGATTTTGGTATGATCTGTTACATATCCATTTTCAGGTTCTATTTTTTAACTGATTAGTAAGTCACCATTTTGTAATACAAGCCCCGATTCAATCCCTGACACTCCTACTCGAAGTATTTTTAACACCGGGAGTTTGAAAAAGACATCCAGAAATGTATGTCAAAACTACTGTAAATAAGACTGCATTTAAAATAAGTATTACCGACTACTTATGTTCATATGGAAGGGAACTAGTGAAAAATATTTCTTTTTCCTCCGAACAGCTTCTTGGTAATTATCCCAGCTGTTGATGCAGTCTTTCATGAGTCATATTTTCATCTTGACTCCGGGCAGGAATTCATCCTGATCACTTTCCAGCCATACCAAATGCTATTAAAATAACATAATGCCAATAACAATTACAATACTTTGATACCCAGATATCTCACATATCCTACATACCATGCACTGCCTCCTTTTATGTCCTCTAGCTCCTGCTTCTGTGCTTACTAGATGTACTCACTAAAACTACAAGATGCCTCTCAGTGAAGCGAAGATATTTTTTTGTATAAGATATCTCAACAACTTAGGTTGTTTTATTAAACAAGAACAGCTTTCCAACTAATTAAAAACATCACCTTAAGAACAATTTAGGACTATTTAAGATTTTTTAGATGAAAGGAAGCTACTATCCTATTTCAATGTTTCAGAGATATTTGACCATAGAATTAACGCAAGTCCTTTTTTAATATAATTTTTGGAATGAATACTAAGTTAGATGAACAACTATCAATTTCTCCAATCAGATTCAGATCTGTAAAAGCACATGTACTGGAGGGAATCATCTGAATTTGCTTGAAGCAATCTCCATGAAACAGTCTGCCTTCTTAAATCCATCACAGGGAACTGGATGGCTTAACATTCATAATCTCTTTATAGAAATTATTAACTGTTCTTGTGCCATTGCCTGGAAACTATAAGAAGATATAAGCATAAACAAGAAAATGGAGACACAGCTCGAATATCTGAATTCATTTAGTAATGAATTAGTATAGTAAAAATGGATAATTGCATTGCTTTTAGTGCAAATCGCATAGGCAAATCCATCAGCTGACAAACAATTATTGCTGTTATGGAACAATGAATCCTTTCAATGGCATAAAAAAAATCTGAGGTTTTGCAGTTTTTAAACTGGCACTGTTTAATGACCCATGGTACTGATAATTATATATGCATATAATAAAATGTTCTTATTTACTTAACAAAAGGGAGAGCAACTATGTATCTTGACTTATTTGCACAGGTCAACCTGTTCAAATGTATTTTGTATTTGCAATTTGTTTGACAGATAGAAATTCTTAAAAACCTCATGAAGTTTCAGAAAAATCTTTTTTCTGAAATTCAAACTGCAGGGACAACGAAGACTTCAGAAAGTCTGCTGTTCATAAAGAACAAAATACACCAGCAATGAAATAAATAATTATTGGGTTCTAGAGCAGAGAAGCTAACACAAAAAACACAGAAACATTTCCTCACTGACTACGGTATAAGAGGAGGAATTGTCCAGAGAGACTTACAAGATGCTCAGTTAATATTTTACACAGACATTAGTGGATCTCCCAACACAGGTTAGTGTGACTTGTATTGACTTTTAAATCAATATTTTTCAAGGTAGTACTTGGTTATTGGAAGAAGCAGGGAACAGAAAATTTGCACATGTTACAAATTCATTTTATAGGGCAATTTTTCTTAACCTGGTATTCTTCAGTTGTATCAGAACTACAATTTCCAAAAATCTTTGTAACCTCAAGGACTGAGTATCCTTGAGGTTAGAGCCCCAACACATCTAGAAGTATCAGATTAAATAACCTTTTTTTTAGAATAAAGGCTCCAATTTATTTCAAAATACATATATTTGTAAGATTTATTTTAGAGAAAACCCACTGGAATCTGTCGCATAGATGAATTTCAGATATCTCAAGCAATTTTGGCCAGTTCCTGTATATATTTTGAATCTGTGTCCAACTGGGTGGGGTGAGATATTGACATCAAGTATACAAAAGTATATCAACACCCCCAAACATATTTTGAAACAAAGTTCAGACTCGTGCTTATCTTTTTTTAGAAAAGTACCAAAATATTTCTAAACTATTTCATGACCAAGGAATGAGTCAAGATTTCTCAATCTGACATTAAGAAATTACAGAAAAAGAAGGATGATGATAGAAAGCACCACATTCAAAAGGGTCCACAGAAACTTTTGAGGAGCATAACGCTGGTTGAGTTTGCATGACACATCAAATCATAAAGTACCCAACCACATTTTAGTTTAGAGTTTTGTGCAATTTAGTCTGTGTTACCACTTTCAGGTGAGCCCTATAAAACCACAGAGTTAGGTGAAGCATGTGACACAAATATGTCCATTTAAGTAAAATATAGGCTGAAAATGACTGATTGAAAAAGTACACTAACAAATTCATAGCTCTTTGGGGAAAATTTCAATATTTAAAATATGCAAAAAAAGCCACTCAGTGGCTTGCTTTGCACTATAGTTGGCTTGTGCACACAAGCCACAATGCACACAATTTTCAATGCTCCCTTTCACCCCTTCACCCTGGAATCCAAAATAAATATCTTCCATTTGTGTCTGGCAAGCCTGAGGCACTGAAGAACCATCGTTGGATGGTTTAGATTGGAAAGAATCAAAGGATTACTAAACAAGAATTATATTTCAGAGGAAGAACATGAACATGTAGGTTACAGGCTTATTACAAGCAAAAAAATGTTTTCCTGTATGAGGAATGACAGAGTTGTATAATATGTGAACCAATAAACAAAATTTAAAATAAGACACAAAGCACACTTTGAAGTAAGTTTGTATAACAAGAGTTTTAAATTCTATTCAGACAACACTGACAAAGAGACTGCTTCAGAAATTTTAACTTGTAGAAAATATTATTGCTGACAGAATTCAGGAGAACAATATCCAAAATAGTTTTTAAAATTTCAAAAGCTTAACAGAGGAAAAGACTGAGAATGCTCTTTTAATAAATCGTACTGGCAAATTGTATAGGGAATTTTTCATATAGCCAATAGCCCTCTAAAACAGAAAGAGGAGCAAAATTCTGTAATGCATAAGAAAAAATGGGATTCAGACTCCCTTCCAGTATGAGGAAATATGGGACTGTTTCTATACATGCTGCTTAGATTACAAAGGGATTCCGAACTGCAGAATGAGTGGGCTCATATGACCCATTAAAAAGAAAAATATATATCTGGAACTAATTTCATTGCTGGAGCAAATAGTAGAGCATAGGATCTCAATATAACCTTGTATATGAAACGGTCAAACCTGGCAACCATGTTTCTTTTTTCACCTTTTAAAGTAACAAAGAGAATAGTTTTTATAGCATTTTACCAATTAACAGGAAGTCATTAAAAGAACTAAAGTATCTGTATTAAAAGATAACAGCTAATCAAGATTTGAGTTACATGTTTTATCAGGAAATCAGAGAAAGGTGCTATCTTGTTTAGAAGGCACTAAGACGAAATGTTTTGAAAATAACTGGCTCTCCCAATCTATCACATGGGCTAGACAAGCTAGAGTATGGTATTTGATGCAATATACTGCAATAAGTAAAATCCTTTCAGACAAAGAGAAACTAATGTTTCTAATTAAAAATACTGAACTTTTTATATAGGAAAAGTGTATTAAACATCAGCAAATAAAAACATACATGTCAATGGGCATGGACATGTGAAGTGTTTAAAAGGTTAACTGACTATAATGTTTTAACTATGAACAGGCCAATTCAAGTGTATGTGTGTGTATATATGTATGTTAATATATTAAAATCATATAACTTCTATACTTAACAAAGGACAAAGTAAACCAATGGACTGTTCTGCATTTTAACAGATAATCCAAAATGCAAGATTTACCTCAAGATATGCAATTAATTTCTCTCTGGTAGGGACTAATTTTTTTATGGCAATATGAAAAATTGAATAAATTTGATAGCATGAGTATAAAACAAAAACAAAACAAAAATGGAATTTCTATCACAAAACAACAGAGTACATGTAAAATAATTCTCAAAATGAGCAGTAATTTGTCCCGTTTCCTATCCACCATTCCTCCCATACTAAATCAAGAATTTCAAGTTAAGACATGAATTGATCCTAAACATTTAAAGGGTTTTTTTTTAGATGCAACTTCTAAATCAAATTAATAAAAGGAAGAAAAGAAAAATAGCAAACCAAACATTAACAAGTCAACAGTATTATTAGAAAAGATTTGCACATTATGGGAAACATAAAAGAAGGTGCTACAAAACCACCTATTTTAAATTATTATTTCAAAATCATTATCAAGAATTTAAACATGTGAATTATGCAGAATTTTTTGCAGTTTGTTAAGACTGAAGAGGGCATCAAACTGATTATAAGATCAAGGGCAGTTTATGTTATGTTCTACAAAAAATTATCCAAAAGTTCCCACTATTGTAGAAAGTGAAACTACTGAAAAACTGGATTAATAAGTTGCTACATTTTCATTTGCTCACAGGTCTCAGACATGCAAGGGCAAGTTAATACAAGTAAAGCCAAAAGGCAGAATTAGAAAGAGACGAAAGATGCTACAAATAGGTAGATATGCATGAAAATTACAAATGACACCAGATGCAAAACTGAAAAAGACTTGTTATACATTGTGACTTACGACCACTGAATTTAAATGAAATACATTTAGCATCACTTCACTGGTGGGAGAACCACTTTGCTTCAGCCCATGGTGTTGCAAGAGCACCATAAAAGAATCAGACCTAAGCAGGACCAACCAAGCTAGGAAGAACATGCATGAAAAGTTTATTAGTGCATGATAAGAGCCATGGATACTATGGAAAAAGAAATATGGTTCTTGTGCTACTCTGATAATTGGCCTAATGCTAATCCTTACAGACCATTCTATGCTGTGTTAATTTAGTAAAATACAGGGCAGAATGATAGTACAGTCCCTGCTACCAGTAGATAACAGAGTTGACTCAGAAGAGTCAGAAGCAAAGAAAGAAATGCTCGTTTTGCATATACTGTCTTAAACTTAGGTTGGAGCAAATAACCTGTTCCTCAAACTTCCCCTATTAGTTTTACCAGCATTGTTTAACATAGCAACTTTTATTTGAAGAAAAGAAAAATAACACAGAAAGTCACCCACAGCCAGAGATCCCCAACTTTCAAGTAACTATGTCTCTTGGATAGCTATATTAGACAACACTGCAGAATCTCGTAATGTTTTGTGCTATGTTGATAAAGCCAACTTTTTATGTTCACTCTATGTTCAATGTATTAAGTGAATATTCACCTAGTTTTACTCAAACATTTGATACATCCTCTTTGAGAATGAATTATTCAAGTTAACTATATTGCAAATTAAAAAGAGAGGACAAATTACATTCTGTATGCTTCTTTTAGATTGAAAAAATATGTGTTTTAAAGGCTTGTCATTCAAAGTGTAGAAGAAAACATTTCTGTTAAAAAATCCAATATTAAAAAAATCATTAAGACACTGGTATTTTTCTTCTAATCTTACAAATCTTACAAATACACTACAGCTTAACCAAAAAAGATGTCATCATGAGCATGCTGCTGTTCAGCATGCAATGCCACCGATAACTGTTTGGTTCCAGATATCAAAATAACTTCACATCCCAGCTGCTAATCCCACCCCAAAGCCCTCATTAATAACAATCTTATTTTTAAAAAAGGTAAAATCTAGAGTTAGTGGCAATTTTTTATCTTCACAGTAAATTGTTAACAAAGTGAGCTGTATAATGGTCATCTGTAAAATGGCATTATCAGTCAATTGGACCCTGAAAAATAAGTTTGATGCAGTTCTGATCTCCAGATAGCTGGGTAGCACAGAAAGGGCAGGCAGCATGGAATGCGTGAGTACCATGTGGCAATGGGATCTGAGACCAGTATTTGGCGGATTTTTCTGAGCACACATGCCCACAAGGGGTGAAAGCATAAGTTGGTGGACCAGCATCAACATAAAAGCCTGCCTCACACCCAAGCCAAAGAGGAACATATGGACCAACAGTTCTGCACATGGGACATTCACGCTCATTGGCTTCTGTATCACTGCGGTGTCCCCAGTTATGATAACCATGGACATGGCCACAGCTGAGGTAAGCCCACGGTTGTTTTTCTTCTACCACTTCTTTACGGTTAATGCTAGGAAAAGCCAGTGTATTCAGTCCCACGGGGCACTGGGGCCTTGCAGCATTGATTTCTTGTCGTAGAGCCTCTATGTGTTTCTGAGTTGGTGTGTGAAATAAGCCATCTGCTGTTCTCCACAAGAGGGTGGCCCCACATAGATCAATGAGAGAACCATCTTGTAGGATGTTGGTTTCATTTTCCACCTAAAACGTCAGGCAGAAAAGAAGAACAAATTGAAAACAATTCCTTTCGCAATGTTCCCCCACACTTCTGGAAAGCAATGAAACTTTCATTCTTCTCTTTAATGTCTTATATTATGATGAGCCATCCAGCCTTCTCACTCAGACAATGACATCTGTACAATACCTGAATAAGAGCTAGAGCAACGGGCAATTATGTTTTTATTATTTTAGCAGAGTTTTTTCCAACTTCTGCATTTTTAAGAGTTGTGAGTTCATTCTACTAGAATTTCCTAGCCAACACATGTCCCAATATCAGTCCATCTGATTTATAAGCTGCCCCCCTTGCCCGAGTCTAATAATTGGTCCCAAAGGTGCTTTTTCAACCATGACCTGGATACTGAGAAACTTCGTAGACATCTAATAATTAGTCACAAACACATTCAAATAATCAAACAAGTATAAAAATGCTTGTTTGAGGGCCTGTTATAAGGGTTTTCTGCATTCTTATTTACCATTGGAGAGTTTTATGTTGTCTTGTTCAATAAGATTCTTTTGAACAAACTTTACTATTTGTTTAACTAAAAACCACTTTAATGTTGCCTCTCGTCTGTGGAGTGCCGCAGGGATCGGTCCTCTCGCCCCTTCTGTTCAACATTTATGTGAAGCCGCTGGGCAAGATCATCCGTGGCTTCGGGGTGAGATACCATCAGTACGCTGATGACACCCAGCTGTACATCTCCACCCCAGGCCACCCCAACGATGCCCTTGAAGTGATGTCCCAGTGCCTGGAGGCTGTGCGGATCTGGATGGGGAGGAACAGGCTCAGGCTCAACCCTTCCAAGACTGAGTGGCTGTGGCTCCCGGCATCCCGATATAGTCAGTTGACTCCATCACCGACTATTGGGGGCGAATCGTTGGCCCCCACAGAGAGGGCTCGCAATCTGGGAGTCCTCCTGGATAGGCAGCTGTCCTTGGAGGAACATCTGACGGCTGTAACCAGGGGGACCTTTTGTCAGGTTCGCCTGATTCGCCAGTTGCGGCCCTTTCTTGATCGGGATTCCCTGTGCACAGTCACTCATGCCCTCGTCACCTCTCTCCTTGACTACTGCAACGCTCTCTACATGGGGCTCCCCTTGAAGAGCACCCGGAGGCTCCAACTGGTCCAGAACGCAGCAGCGCGGGTAGTGACGGGAGCAGCATGGCGCTCCCATGTAACACCGCTCCTGCGCGAGCTGCACTGGCTCCCGGTGGTCTTCCGGGTGCGCTTCAAGGTGTTGGTTATCACCTTTAAAGCGCTCCATGGCATAGGGCCTAGCTATCTTCGAGACCGCCTGCTGCTACCGACGACCTCCCAGCGACCCGTGCGCTCCCACAGAGAGGGCCTCCTCAGGGTGCCATCAGCCAAACAATGTAGGCTGGTGACCCCCAGGGGGAGAGCCTTCTCTGTGGAGGCACCTACCCTCTGGAATCAGCTGCCCCCAGAGATAAGGAGAATCCAAGACCTCAGTGCCTTCCGCCGTGCCCTTAAAACCCACTTTTTCCAGCAAGCCGGGCTGGCTTAGGAAGAAATTTTTTAAAATTTTTAAATGTTTAATTGGTTTGTGGTTTTTTAAATTTTGGGCCAAATTTATATAGATTTTAATTGTTTTTAATATTTGTATTTCATGTTTTTAATTCTGGCTGTGCACCGCCCTGAGTCCTCAGGGAGAAGGACGGTATATAAATTGAAAAATAAATAAATAAATAAATAAAATAAATAATGGCTAGAAATAATTTTAAATCATGTTTTTCTTCATTAACTTACTAGCTTGCCTCTTTGTTGAGCAGATCTTGTTTCCCGTAGAGTATATACATCACCGCAGACTGAAATTTCTCTCCAAACACCAGGTTTCGATTCTTCAGTGAACCCTCCTTTAGGATGCATGACTAGAACGCCATTAGTTGTTAATCCATCCATGTGTCCATCTGGATTCTTCCATTTTGCTGCTTTTTCCTAGACAAAATGTCAACAAGAAGAAATAAAAAATAAATTATTCAGGCTTTCCATACTTGAATTACCAAGTGCCTAATACAGCCAAGTATTAGCAACCTCATATCAAAGGATAAATAGAAGAATAAGAATATAGCTTGGAATCAAAAACAAATTATCAATAATTTGGACTAAATGCTGTATAACTGGTACTATTTTTGCTAACAATTTTCCTTTATCCATTTCAAATAGAAAATATGGATGTTTTAATCACAGGCCTTCCAATAGATGATATATAGCAGCCTTTTTTGGCTTTATCTGTAAACTGCTTTAACATTTATTATGAGAGATGCAGAAATAACATTAGTCAACAAATAATATGTAATTGGAACTAATTATCTGGGATTAATAGGGAAAGGAATAGGAGAAGATGAAGTCTATTTTGAGATATATAGCAATTAAAAAAGAAACCAAATAGTGTTTTCAGAGAAAGAATGGACAAATTCTGACCAAACTTTCAAAGCAAGCACTGTTTGTATAGTGAGTCAAACTTAGCTCTAATTTCTTGCTTCATTTTTTTTACAAAAATAAAAATGTTCCTCCTTTGTATCGATACCATTGGTAAATGATCTTATTATATTATTGACTGCTTTCTTTGGTTCCTAACTCTATATACAAACTAAACATATTTAAGGTGCTCTAAGTTGGCAGTGATGGGAGCAGCATAAACAAAGCCAAAAACAAGAAAGCAAACAAGCAAGTCAGCCAACCCAGCAAACTATCTACTTCTATCTGAAGTTCTGGAGAATTGCTACTAGTTTAAGTCCACAATATTGGATAAGACGATTAAGCATTCTAGAACGCTCTGCATGGGTTCCGTTTAAAGACCACCCAGAAGGTTCAACTGATGCAAACTGCAGTGACCCTGGTGCTCATGGGTGCTTGCTATTGGACACACATTATATCTATTTTGGAAGCCTGCAATGGCTTCCTATCAGCTTCCAAGTGCAATTTAAATTACTGGTTTTAATCTATAAAGCTTTCTATGGCTTGCTGCTATGTTATCTTCCTGTCCACATCTCTCTGAAATCAGCACCACAATTTTGATCATGCTGGGAAAAGCAAATGGTTGCCCCTCATTTTTGGGATTTCAAGGCCCAGTTGCACTGTTTTCATCACCGGCCCAACTCTCTGGATGTGTTTTTAGCCCAAGCTTTGGAAGCTTCTTAAAACAGTTTTTCTGGAGGTGTTTGGGTGCTTGATGCCAGATGCCTTTTGGAGGGCAGGTTTCTCTATTCCCACTGTTGGATTTATTTTCATTGTTATTGCTAGTTTTATCTTGTGAATCACCAAGAGTTAGTGTGTGATTGTAGTGGGATGATAATGTGGTATATAAATACATATATAAAAGTATGACTATTTTCAGAACTCTTTGTTCCTATTTTTATAAAACGGATGGATTTGCAAGAAACAGCCATTGCTCTGAGAGAAGCTATTATTTGAAGCATCATATGATATAGAGGTCATGTCCTGACTTATGTGAAATCTTGGTATGCTCACCCCAAGGAATATGTTTTTGGAAGAGTCAAATCCTGCAGCAAAAATTCTGGCTGTATATGGTGCATTCCGGTCACAGACAATGCGGCATGCAAACCTGGAAATAGTACTTTGGGTGATCTGAGTTTCATCGCTGTTTTGGCTGCCAGAAATCGTATCTGTTACAACAAAATCTATGGGGCTCTCTGTTGATCTGCCAACCTGAAAGAATTAATAGTATATAAAAAATTCTTAAGTGAAGCTCTGTGAACAAAACAACTGAACAGTTTAACTGTACTTCACACAAGCCCCACCCCCCACCCCCAAACTAGAAATGGGCATAGCTTAGGTCAGTGTTTCTCAACCTTGGCAACTTTAAGATGTGCGGACTTCATCTCCCAGAATTCCCCAGCCAGCATGGGAAATGCTGCTTCAGGATGCGAATCATCTTATATTTAATCACAGTTGGGAGGATCTGAGATAACAGATTTGAGGCTTGAAAATTACAGTTAATCCTTGACTTTCAACAGTTCATTTAGTGACTGTTCGAAGTTACAACGGCACCGAAAAAAGGGACTTATGGCTGTTTTTCACACTTATGACCAGTGCATTCTCACAGTCATATGATCAAAATTGAAATGCTTGGCAACTGGTTCATATTTATGACGGGGTCATGTGATCACCTTTTGCAACCGTCTGACAAGCAAAGTCAATGGGGAAGTCAGATTCACTTAATAGCCATGTTACTAACTGAATAACTGCAGTCATTCACTTAACAGCTGTAGCAAGAAAGGCTATAAAATAGGGCAAAATTCACTTAACTGTCACTTTGCAACAGAAATTTTGGGCTCAACTGTGTCGTAAGTCGAGGACTACCTGTATTACATTCAATTAAATAACACCACACTAGATGTACTGTTAGATGCACTTAGGAATGTCTTATGTTCACAATAAATATTGCAAATAGAAGATAACTGCATACAGGTAGTCCTCAACTTATGACCATTCATTTACTGTCAGTTTGAATTAATGATGGCCTTGGAAAGGATGCAAAACTTTGCATGCACACACACCCCAGTCACATGATCACAATCTGGGTGGTTGGCAACCTTTTGTCAAGTCAATGGGGTCAATGGGGAAGCTAGCTGGGAATGTTCAAGTTGCTGCCATTTGCTGAGAAGATTCCTTCTTGTCTCTGGAGGGTGGCTGAAGGAACTCCCCGTCAAAAGAGTTCAGCTCCATGCCTGCTTGGATTTCAGCAGAAAGCTCTTTTAGCCAACCCCCAGAGAAAAAGAATTCCCTGCTGAAAGATTTTGGCCTGCTCCAACATCCAAGCAGTCACAGAGCTCAAATCCTTCAGCAGGAAGCTTTTTCAGCCAGCCCCCAGAAACGAGAGGCAGCCAAAATCCAGGCATGATTTTCAGCCTCTGAGCGGAGAGGCAGTATGATAACGTAAGGAGTGCAGAGTGCCTCGGGTAGATGAGGAAGTCTCTGGGAGGACCAGTGCAGGCCCCATGTGGGTATCTCTCCACTCAGGGGCTGAAAATCATGCTTGGATTTTAGCAGGAAAGATTTTCTACTCCTGAGCAGAAACTCACATGCAGCCTGCATCAGATCTTCCAAGGTCTTTCCCAACCCCCTGAGGCATCCTGCATGCCTTTCCTGGGACTCTGCTTAACAGTCTGAGAGATTGCTTAACAACTAGGAGTGCCAGGGTTATGATCATTGAGCAAAACAATCATGTGACATTTCTCTTAACAACTGAGATTCTGGTTCCAACTGTGGTCATAAGTTGAGGACACCTGTTTTGCCTATGTGCAAGCCCTCAAAAATGTTGTCCCAGTATGTTTTATTTAAGAATATGATATCGCAGTGTATATTTGTTTTTGATAGCCTGGACTCGAATCAATAAACTTGCTACAAAAGTATGAAATATCTGAAGCACACATACACTTTTTAAAATCTGTGCCTGAAGTATGTTTTTTCATGTAATATTAATAGAATATTGCCACAGATGCAATTATTATCTAGAAATTTTATGTGTTTATTTGATTTTTTTCCCCCTTTTCTTTAGTAGAGGACTCAAATTAACATATACAATGCTCCATACTCCCCCCCCCCCCGCCCCAAAACAACTGTCTGTAATACAGTTTGGTCTGAGAAATTACTTTATTAAGTATTACTTTCTAGATCCATTTTTTAAAATTCATCTCTGGGTAAAGTAGTAAGTTACAGGAAAACATATCAAAACTTAGTACTATTGCTGAAAAAAAAATTCAATTGTATATTTTTTAAAAAATAAAATTCAATATTTGCCAGATGAGTTACCTGAAAAAAACACTACACTTCCAATTTCATGCATTGTTTGCCATTCAGACATGACGCTACTTTATCTGATAGCTTTCATTCTAATAGGTGAGAAATGTGAAACATATTGCTGAACACAGTGTTTTTCTCCCATTTGAATATCCATCTGACTTTCTTTGTCAACTAGGAGACCAGTGTTAGAAATATGCTCCAAAAAACAACTAGGCTGCTAACAGACAGGAAGGAGGGACAATCCCCTCCTATCTGTAGCCCACGTAGAAATTCAGGGTATCTTTTTAATGGCCTTCTGTCAAGCAAATTGGTGAAAAAGTGGAACAATCTGTCCCTCTCCATCAGCCCATTACATTTCCATGCTAATTATGGAGAAAGAGGCTTCCTGTCCTAGCATGGAAATAAAGTGCACTGGAAAAGAGGGGATGGAGCAATCCAATCTGTTCAATTGCCTCTGAAGCAATTCCTAGTTGTCCAGGCTACCAAAGAAGGCTTAAATACCAGGCTGTATCAGATAGTTGCCATAGTGAAAATATGTAGTTCAGGGCTGAGTTGCTGGGTTCTTGGCATTCTCTGAGCTTGCTTTTCTTCCTACAGACATTTCATTACAAAGCTAGGTAACATTATCAGTGCACAGAGGAGTGGAGATTATTGATTGTATAGGTGAAGTAGTTTGTCCGACCAGCCCTGATTGAGGCATCGCTTCTTTCTGGATTGCTTTTGAGTTAGTTATTGTTTCTTCTATGATTGTTCTTGTTTATCTGGTGTGGTTCAGGTTTACATAAGTTTTGTATCAGATGCTATCAACCACCTCAAGACTGTATAATTTCAGCAAGCATTATGACTCTCAGAAAGCCCAAGCTGGTTCAGGATTGCTTATCTTGTGGTATAAACACTTTTTTTTACATTCTAGATTAGAGTCAATGTATAGGAAGCATTTAATTGCTGAACAATGGTGAAGACAAAGGGAATATGACATGATTAATTCCTAGATGGGAGACCTAGTCATATGAAGCCAGTCTGAGCTTTTCAAAAAATAAACAGGAGATCAATTTAACAAATAGAACTACATGTTCTGAGCTTGGAAAATCACTGAAGTAGGGGAAATCGTTAAAAAAAATCCAAAGAAAAACTTGAATTCATCTATTTCCAAACAAATCTTGAAAATTAACTAAGGCCTTTCCAGTTGGACTGGGGAGTTGGGGTGCTTCTGTGGATCTGTTATACTAGGCATGATCTACATGGTGTACATGGACACACTTTCAAAATAATATTAAGAAGACCAAAGTATAAACAATGCAGCTACCACTAGTTCTCATTGAGAGAGCTTTCAAAAATTTATTTATTTATTTGTCAAGCATGTATAAGATAACAGGTAAAAGTATAAACATAATTTGAATACGTGAAAAAAATAAGTAAAAAGGAATATTAGGACAGGGATGGTAGGCACGTTGGTGTGCTTATGCACGCCCCTTACAGACCTCTTAGGAATGGGGTGAGATCAACAGTAGACAGTCTAAGGTTAAAGTTGTGGGGGTTTGGGGATGAAACTGCCTGAATAAGATCCATCCAAGTTCAGGAACATTATTCTAAGGCACTGCTCATGTGTCAACCAACTAATTTTCAAAAGCATGATCCATTAAGTACATAACAAGAAACGTTAATTAAATATTAATTGTTCAAAAGATCTGCTATAAAACATTTTAAATATTCCACATGAAAAACTCTTCAGTGGCAGAAAATGCATGGACTTGCAGTTACATATCACTATCATGAAAGTATTTTGTTGCATGCATTTAAGCTAGGAAACTACACAAGTGACCACAGCTTCCTAGTGTACATTCCTGTAACTTGTAAGATAACTACGAAATAGGTCTCTTTTGCAATTATACATAAACTGTATATTTTTCTGTACAAAGCCATAAACTGGACAGAGAAGCAATTAACATTCTTCTTCAGCCATTGTAATATTATAATTATACAGATTATTTCATACCAAATTTGTTAAATCTGAGAACAGTGCAATATTAGGATCAATGGCTATTAGCCTTAAAGGCAGTGTGACTGTCTCTAAAGGCCATCTACTAGGAGGCCAGAAGGCTTCCTTGTGTAGTTGGTTGGTTCTATGAGAAAAGACTGCTGGATTAGATGGTCTAGGGGTCAGATCCAGCATGGTAGTTCATGTGTTCTTAATATAAAAGACAGAGACATGGCACAGCATAAAAGCTTTCTGAGAATTACTTTTCATATGACAAATTTCCAATCCATAAGGCACATATGAAACATTAAAATCTCTAGGAAATCTATTTTACCATACCACACACAATTACTTTTATGTAATGTTAGTACACTTACCTGAAACATATCAGTATCTTTATCATGCGTATATTCTACTATAACAGTTTGATTTCGTGACAACGTGTAGGAGATACTGTGTTGGCCCTTACAACTGATGGCCTGTAGAATAAAACATTCTCTGCTTTATTTAAATAACATTTATACCAGGGAAAGAACAGTATAAAAAACTTGTAAATACAATTACAAACATGACTACATTCTTCAAATTGAGTTTTTAATTTTATGTACAGTACAGCATATACTGTAGTTATTAATGTAATCATAACAAATAAAATTAAAATAAATTTCTTGGAAACCAAGAATCATCTCTCATGTAAGATATAATCATTTATGAGTTTTTGAATGGGACAGCAGGTAGAAAAGACTGAGATCTACACTTTGATAGTTTTTTTAAAAAAGCATTATCTACTTCACAAAGAAAAGAAAAGAAAAGAAAAGAAAGTGCCTTTCTGTGATTTCATTCTATAGTATTATTTGTTGTTTTGTATTATTTTACATTGGAAATACTGCTTGATGAAGATTTTCTAGAGGAAATTCATATTTTATACATGAAAACCTATTTTTACAGATGCATTCAACATCTTATTTCAGTTTTTAAACCTACAGTATTTGCTGTCACAGGAAATTATAGATCCATTTCTTCTTTTTACTCTGTGGAAAATGCTATATAGACTACTGGTGTGACTAAAACAATTGAGCACAACTAAGACAAATAAATCTTAAATGCAGTAATCCAAGCCTCTCTCACCCTCTGTCTCAGTATATACCTAATTTTAAAAGGTTTATAAAGAACACCTATAAACCAGGATTTTAAAAATCAGGGTTAACTTCAGTAATAGTAACCTGTTTTATACATAGTGTTAAGGCAAAACCAAACCATATTATGACATAACATTATGAAAGAGGCCACAAATATTTGTCTCCATAAAAAGAGAGATATTTTTGCCTACCTTTCAGATGACTTTTAAATAGAAATAATTAGACGGCTTAGTATGGATTTAGAAGCTAGGCAGCATTGGGCATGGTTAGTACTTAGGACTGGAAACCATTATAACATACCAGAGAGGTATACTAGACTAAAATGTTTTTAAAAAGCAGCCTGGAATAAGACAACAGCAAATTTATTCTATAGCCATTCCCAAGAAAACCATATGGATATATCCTCGAAGTCTACTTTACTTAAAAAATTATTTCCTTAAAAAAAACACTGGTCTTTACAAGGCATATGCCCATATAAAACAGGGGCAGCATTTTCTTATTTAAAAACAATTCATAAATAGATCAAGCATCAATATTTTAAAGCACCAATAGATATAGTTGAACACTGTCATTTATCTGTTGGTAAAGCAGAAATTATTGTGAAATAATGATTTAAAAAGCTAATGTTGGGTAAGATTTCTATAAATGACTACACTTTGACCACACTTTTTTCATCTTTGTTCTTTATACGTATCAGCTACAGCCCCTTCCTTAATAAAGAAGAAAATGCTAAAACTATTACGTGATTGACAGATGGATTCAATGCCTGCAACATAGTCCAACAAGGATCTGTAATTCTTAGTCGAGGGAGCCAGCGTTGTCCAAAGACATTTCCGTGGTCATGTGGCCAGCTTGACTATACACCAAGGGGCACAGAATGTTATTACTACCCACCAAAGTGGTACCTATTTATCTATTTGCATTAATGTGCTTTTGAAACATCAATCTTCTTCCTCAAGGGAAAAAATATAGTCCAATTGCCTTTTGGAAAAGCACCCGTCAGTGTTCCAAGTAACACCCCCAACGAAATCAAACTCTGAGGCTTGAATTTCCTCAAAGTTAACTTTTATTAGAGATGTCATATTGGCACATCTGTGAAAACCCGAATCTGAGAGCTTCCGGGTTTTCCACATCCAAAAGAAAGTTCAAGACCTTGCCCCTCTCCCACATGTTCACCACACATCCAATCAATTGCTGTCCAGAACAGAAGATATCTCCTCATTCTTCTCCACACAGCTGCAGGACCCCATAGCCATGACTTTCTATAAAGAATTTTATTGAGACTACATATCTTCTTTTCTCTATGCAATCCCCCCTCCCAATTTCCCACAGTAGGATTTGTGGCAGGCCTGAAGCCTGAAGGCACAAAGGTAGAAATATGGCTTCCAGGTCTGACAGTACCTTTGTGACTGCCTAGTCATATAGTTAATCTATTTTAATTATTCTGCAAATATTGGAACTTATCAAAGCTTCAAGATATAACTTCCACTAAAATAAAGAAAAAATGTCTCTAATGCTCCTCTTACTCAGAATTCTATCTTAAACATAAACTAAAAGTTGATTTCAAAAGGTGAGCCAAATATGTTTATATGAATCAATTACAGAGCTGGCTATGCATCTGAATGTTCCCAGACAGACAGTATCTGCATCTGTTATTTTCCTCATTTTAAATGACATAATCTCTTAAATATCTCTTAAATTCAATCTACCACATGCTTAGCCACTGATATTTAACAAATATTTGTACTACAGATATGCTTAAGAATCCAGGTACAGCTGAAAAACATTCAGCCACTTCCAGTCAAGTAATTAGAATTAAGGATATGTTTGAAAGGTTATTTGGAAATAGTTGATTAGAGACTACAAACCAACCCCAGCTTCATAGATTGGCATTCTAAAATATCCTTTAGAAATCCTGTTTTTTTAGTTCTATTTTCTACTAGGTAAATTATACATATGTTCCTCCCACATAGATACAGGGTGTCCTTAGTTCGTAATTACAGAAAATTAATGTCCTATGTTTCTAAAACAACTATTCATTTAGTACTACATGTACTTAATCTTATTTCACTGAAGCCATTTGTACAATTCAAAAACCACATTCATAGGAGTTTGGTGCCTTTATCAAGTTTCTTTCAACATTTCTTTCTAAATACAAAACATTAAAGGGTCTATGAGTTAGATAACCCATTATTCTTGATGATTAAGTTAACATTCTTTAAAATGGAAGCTCAGAGGCTATTAAGAAGAAAACAAAAAAAATTATTCATAGCTTTAAAAGGAGTTCCAGTTATCTTCTATAAATATATAGAAGGCTTTTAATATTCAAATAGTACCAAGACAGGTACAGAAACCAGAACCTAACAAATAGGCAAAGCTAACAAACTTTTTTTTGTTATTATATGGACCGCTGGAGTGGACCCTAGCCAATACCCAAAATATAGGGACATAAACTCCTGCTAGCTTACCTGCATACCAAACTGAATATAGAAATGCAAAAAGCCTTGCACCACATACAAGTTATACCTCTATCCTACACTACCTGGCAAACCTATATTGCTGATTGCCAAGTCCTGCTCTGATCACAGAATGGAGAAAGAATGAACACTGCACAGTTAGTAGGGATATTATCACCTCAATTACAGAAACAGTATTGTTTACTTTTTTTCCTATCTCTTTCTCTGCTTTTGATCATTTGTCTCTATGTATCAATTAAAGAGAAGAGCTAGTATAGTGTAGTGGTTAAGGTATCAGGCTATAAACCAGGAGACTGGATTGTAGTCCTGCCTTAGGCACACAGTGAGCTGAATGACCTTAGGCCAGTTACTTTCTCTCAGCCCTGGAAAGAAGGCAATGGCAAACCACTTCTGAAATCTTGCCAGGAAAATTACAGGGACTAATCCGGGCAGTTTCCAGGAGTCAGGACAGACTGAAAGACACACACAAACACTCAAAAAAACTCTACCACAATTCAAAGAAGCATTGCTATATTTCTTAGCAATGCTGAATGTTTAGCAAAAGTTCAGGGTGCTAAAAAGATACTGTCTATTTATCCAATTATGAAAACCACAATGGGAGATAACACTATACACAATAATACAGAAAATACTACACTGATTTATGTTGGAGTTACATATTGGTCCCTAATTCTCACTTCAACGAGGATAGAAACTACAAGGTAATTTTAGGAAATGCATTATTTTCCTCATGGGATAATATACTATGCTTTAGACTTGTCTCATTCAATTACTATAAAGAACAATTGAGATAATATTCCAAAAGTGTTGTGTTAATACTCTGCATCATAAATAGTATTCTTCAAATTAGAAGTTATTAAAATGCAAATATCCCCCTAAAAAGAGACAGCGGATGGTTTATATAAATGCACAAATGATCCAGTCAAAAAGAAAAACCGCAAGTACAGTTTGGTAACTTGTTCTCTCCTTCACTATGGCTTCTCTGTAACGTAAATGGAGGAAAACTGCTAGGTGTAATTACAAGCAATGCAGAGGACAATGAAACACAAACAAGAATATATGTCATCCCAAAAAAAAACAAAAAAAACCAGCACCTGCTTTGATCTGTCTAGATAATAGATTTTTCAGACCAAGTCGCAACATAATAAATACTTTGCAGGTCTGCTGTCAACATTACAGGTGCTGTAGTGGAATGGACTCCTACAGCATCCAGAATACGGAGCTTTCTAATTGTTCTTGTGGCTGATGTGAAGCCAGAAAGCCTTCCTTAGGCAACATATTACAAAGAAATAAACAAAAAAAATGCCTTAAAGGAATGCATCTAAGCTACATAGTGAATGCCCAGGAAGTGCCTGGATAATTCTAAAGGGATTATTGGAGCAGGTAAAAAGATATACAAAATAAAATATTGATTCAAATGAACAAAACTGAAAATCTTTAGGAAGGCAAATATATTAACATTATATCTGTGCAAAATAACATATAGTATATAACATTATGTTTGTGCAAAATATCGTACAGCATATCTAATTAGAATGTTCCCTAACTTGCCTGAAGCACCAAGATATTGCCAAGAGAAAACAGATCTCCCTAGTGGAATATGGCACCCTTCAGAAATAGCTAAACACACAAAGGATCTATCCATTAAAACAGAAAAAAAACCTTATACTGGTAAATAAGACAGGCAGAATTTCTTGATACCTCATAAAACTGTTCCATTAGGAAAGGAAGCAATTTATAAACAAAAACTGAAGGAATCTTATGTGAAGTTGGCTATATTCTGATATTAATCCAAATTACACCATAAATCCCAAATGCCATTGAAGATTATGAATGCAGAGAAACAAATCAGTAAATAGTCATAAAAGTGAAGTAAATGATATAGAGACTTTCTAATAGAAGAAGAAATTATTTTGCTGGGAGTCCAATATATACAAAATAATTTACATTAAAAACAAATGTGACATTTTGAGATCCAGAGCTAAGAAATGAATGAAGAAGCAGTGTATTGTACACACTGAAAAGCAGTTAGTCTTACAAAGGTACATTAGTACCCAACTTTGTTGCCTTCTGGCAGAAGATACAGAACAATTAAAACACGGCCCACCAGGTTTCCGCGCATTCCATCAGCCGAGGTTGCAGGGTAGGGGCGGGGGGGTAGCGGTTATTATTAACGAAGGTCTGAGACCGAGGGAGGCCACTGTTCCTCAGACGGCCGGCTGTGAATCCCTCCTTGTGAAATGGGGCCACAGGGTTCAGATGGGTTTGCTGATCACATACCTGGCTCCCTGCCATGTGGCAGCAGCCCTGCCCGAGCTACTCAGTGTCATCGCCACGGTGGCGGTTGAGACCCCTAGGCTTATGGTCATGGGGGATTTCAACTTGCCGTCCGTTGGTGAGGCATCTGAGGTGGCTCGGGAGTTCATGGCTTCCATGACAGCCATGGACCTGACCCAGTTAATTCATGCCCGTACCCACACGGGGGGAAACACGCTGGATCTGGTTTTTGTCTCTGGACAGTGGTTGAGTGATCTCGAGATAGGGGATGTAGTCACCGAGCCCTTGTCATGGTCTGATCACTCTCTCCTTCGTCTCGACCTTCGAACCGCTACACCCTGCCGCAGGGAGGCGGAGCCGGTAAGATGGTTCCGCCCCAGGCGCCTGATGGAACCGGATAGGTTCCAGATGGAGCTTGGGCCATTCCCTGAGGCTCTGGCACACGCCTCGACTGGAGACCTAGTGGCCGCCTGGGATAGGGCGGCCGCTGGAGCTCTGGATCGGGTCGTGCCTTTGCGGCCTCTGACCCGGCGCCGATCTCATTTAGCTCCTTGGTTCACTGAGGAGCTGAGGGAGTTGAAGCGCCGGAAAAGACGCCTAGAGAGTAGTTGGAGGGCCAGTCTTTCTGAATCTGACCGGACACTGGTAAGAGCTCATATTAGGAATTACCTAGTGGCGATAAAAGCAGCGAAATGTAGCTATTTTGCTGCTCTTATTGCGTCATCAGATAATCGCCCGGCCGCCCTGATTAGGGTGACCTGCTCCCTGCTCCACCAGGAAGCGCGGGAGGACCCCTTGGAGGGTAGAGCCGAGGATTTTGTCCAATATCTGTATGACAAAATCGCTCAGTTTCGGGAAGATCTGGACTCCGACTGGATAGTCTCAGGGGGAGGGACTGGGGCAGGTCTTGAGAATGTTATCTGGGATGAGTTTGATCCTGTGACCCCTGAGGACGTGGACAGGATTCTGGGTAGACTGAACGCGACCACTTGTTTATTGGACCCGTGTCCCTCCTGGTTAGTGCTGGCTTCTCGGGAGGTGACACGAGGCTGGTTCCAGGGGATTATAAATGCTTCGCTGGGTGAGGGTGTCTTTCCTGCCGCCTTGAAAGAGGCGGTGGTGAGGCCTCTCCTCAAGAAGCCTTCCCTGGACCCGGCAATGTTGGTAAATTATCGTCCGGTCTCCAACCTTCGTTTTGTGGCAAAGGTTGTTGAGAGTGTGGTTGCGCAACAGCTTCCCCAGCACCTGGATGAAACGACGTATCTGGATCCGTTCCAGTCGGGCTTCAGGCCCGGGTACAGCACGGAAACGGCATTGGTCGCGTTGGTGGATGATCTCTGGAGGGCTCGGGACAGGGGGTGCTCCTCTGTCCTGGTCCTGTTAGATCTCTCAGCGGCTTTTGATACCATCGACCATGGTATCATGCTGCACCGGTTGGAAGAGTTAGGGGTGGGAGGCACTGTGTTGCGGTGGTTCTCCTCCTTTCTCTCTGACCGGTCGCAGTCCGTGTTGACAGGGGGACAGAGGTCGACCCCGAGGCCCCTCATATGTGGGGTGCCGCAAGGGTCGGTCCTCTCACCTCTCCTGTTCAACATTTATGTGAAGCCGCTGGGCGAGATCATCCGTGGTTTCGGGGTGGAGTACCATCAGTACGCTGATGACACCCAGCTGTACATCTCCACCCCGGATCACCCCAACGATGCCCTTGAAGTGATGTCCCGGTGCCTGGAGGCCGTACGGATCTGGATGGGGAGGAACAGGCTCAGGCTCAACCCATCCAAGACCGAGTGGCTGTGGTTTCCGACGTCCCGATATAGCCAGTTGACGCCATCACTGACTATTGGGGGCGAATCATTGGCCCCCACGGAGAGGGCTCGCAACTTGGGCGTCCTCCTGGATTCACGGCTGTCTTTAGAAGAGCACTTGACGGCCGTGACCGGGAGGATTTTTTATCAGGTCCGCCTGATTCGCCAGTTGCGTCCCTTTCTGGATCGGGACTTGTTACGCACGGTCACTCATGCCCTCGTCACCTCCCGCCTGGACTATTGTAATGCTCTCTACATGGGGCTCCCCTTGAGGAGCACCCGGAGGCTCCAACTGGCGCAGAGTGCGGCCGCGCGGGTGGTAATGGGAGCGACATGGCGCTCCCATGTAACACCTCTCCTGCGCGAGCTGCACTGGCTCCCGGTGGTCTTCCGGGTGCGCTTCAAGGTTTTGGTTACCACCTTTAAAGCGCTCCATGGCTTAGGGCCTGGTTATTTACGGGACCGCCTACTACCACCAATAGCCTCCCACCGGCCAGTACGCTCTCATAGAGAGGGACTCCTCCGGGTGCCGTCAGCCAAACAGTGTCGACTGGCAGCCCCTAGGGGGAGAGCCTTCTCTGTGGGGGCACCTACCATCTGGAATGAGCTCCCCCCGGAGATACGGAGGATCCCGGATCTGCGCTCCTTCCGCCGTGCTGTGAAGACCTTTTTATTCCATCAAGCGGGCTTGGCCTGATCTCTTCCCTTTTTAAAATATGTAAATTTTAATCTATTTTTAAATTATTGGGGTATTTTAATTTGTCTGGGCCAAAAAGTTTAATTTGATTTTATTGGGTTTTTAAATTTTGTGTATTTATGTATTTTATTGTTGGCTGTTCACCGCCCTGAGTCCTTCGGGAGTAGGGCGGTATACAAATCAAATAAATAAATAAATAAATAAATAAATAAATAAATAAATAAATAAATAAATAAATAAATGTTTTCTGAATAGTTTTTATCCCAGAGCTATAATTGCACTCAACAATGAACAAAAGGGCCACCATCAGTGAGCTGTTGGGCAGTATTACTTGGTCTGTTGTGTGGATGTTTGGGTGGTTTAGGGGTGGGGAATTGTGGTGGGTGGGAGTGTGTTTGGGGATTACGTGTGTGGGACCTGGTCTTTGGGTGTCAAGTAAATTTTGTTGTTTGTGAATACTGTGTATACACATACAATGACAATAAAGTTTATTTATTTATTTATTATTTATCATAATACAGAAAAATCTGTCATTCTTGGATACACAGATAAGCTGAACTGACTTTTTCCCCTGAACAATATAAAATGTCATTCTGTTCTCATCTGTTCCAGACAAACTCAAGATATGTTCTTGCAATTATGGAACTATGGCCTCACAATTACAAGATCAGAATTTATAGGGCATATTATATTGCAGGACAAGAAAGGATGACAGCTAGACTAAAATATTATTGAAATTGATTTTATCACTGAAAGAAGTTGATAGAAATCAATTACGGGGGGAGGGGGGAATGAAACATTGCCAGTGCAAATCAAACACATACCGATTTCCTATTATGGCACTATAAAGAATACTTCATGGGCTTCTTGTTGCTTTTTTTTTTTGTAAAAATACACATGGTCAAAATTCATTACAAAATGAACAAATACTGCAAACAAACAATTCTACAAGCCTATCTTTCTTTGAATAAACAAGTTAAATCAACGAGAAAGGGACTATAAATTGCAATTGGAGAGGACAACGCTTTCAGGAAAGGCCACATACAAGCAAGAGTACATTCCAGGATTAACAAAATGTAAAATATAGTTGCATATAGATTTATTACATACAGATTTAGCACCAACAGAAACATATTGTTTGGGATAATGGAAAAAAAAGTTTCAGAAGCACTGCTATTATCTATTAAGAAGTAGATTACAGATTGGAAATTGGAAGCTTTTCAAAAATAAGGCAACAGTAATTGGTAAGAATTAGCCATGCCTTTACCACCTTTAGAAAACAGCAAAGCACTCTACTTAGGACTGTCTTTAAAGGAAACTTCTAGAAACTTCAACTAATAAACAACAGCACCAATAATAAATTACACAGTATTACCATGGCACAGCACCAAACAAAAACTAAACAAAAACCACAATACAATAATTATATATTGATTCAATAAAACTAGCTTAGAGCCTAGTAAACAAATGTGTGTACTGTACACTAAAACAAACAATACGTTTAAAGCAATGGCCTGGAATAAGACAGAGTATGCATACATCTAGGATTATTTAAAGCAGGTTCTAACATGGAATTGTCAGCTAAATCCAAGTAGGGTAAAACAACTAAACCCTAGAATAAACCTATGATAATAATATGGCAGTCCCCGGAGACAGCAGAAGAGAAGAGAAAGCACTGGAAAAAAAACACAAATACTAAAACCTGCAAATAGAAGTAGAATGACTGTGGCAATAGAAAGCAAAGATGTAATAGTGATATGCACCAGTGGTGGGTTCCTCCCGATTCGGTCCGGTTCAACCGAGCCGGAAGCGGTGACGATATGACGTCACCGAACCGGTTCTCCCCCCCGCCCTCCCACCCCCCACGTTATTCTTACCTTTTATTTGGTCCCACCCCCAATCTATTGCTGCCTCCTGAGTCCCAGCTGATGACTAGAGGGGAAAAAACTGTTTAAACTCTTGCTGCGGGGCTTCAAAGGGCCATCCTACAACTGATCAGTGTTAAAAGCAAACAAATGAGTCGGGTCATAAGTGCGAGGACTGGTCGTAAGTGCGAGGACCTTCCAGAAATGACTCTGACCAGCTAGCCACACCCACCTAGTCACATGACCTCCAAGCCACACCCACAAAATAAGCCACGCCCACAGAACCGGTAGTAAAAAAAATTAGAACCCACCCCTGATATGCACCATGGGTGCAACCCAAAATATCTGGAACACCACCACCGCCTACTGCCTGATGCAGGCCTCCCAAGGCCTTCCCAACCTGAGACATCCTGTGCTCCGCTTGTTGCCCTTGGGGTCCCCAAGGCCCTTGGGTTTTGCCTCCCAAGGAAGTTATGCCATTTTGGCGCAATTGTAAGGAATTGTGGGCATTCTGAAAATGGTGACTGTTTCCAGGAGGCAGCCACATGGTCAGACATGTATGGACTGCCCTCCTTCCCCAACATGAGGTCCAGAAATCTTCAGAAGGTAAGAGTGATGGGTGATGGAGAGGTGGGACGCAGGCACATAGCCTGCAGATACCCAGCGGTGCAGGATCAAGGGGGAAGAGAAACAGGGAGTGCTGCAGCATCCCTGTGATCAGTTGTAAGGGCCAATGACCGTGCTACAACTTCAAAATGAGGTCAAGTAACTTTTGGGAAGGTCTGTTGTAACTTCAAACAGCTGCTTAAATGACTGGATATTAAATCAGGACTACCTGTAAAGATATGAGTCTGCCAAATATGAAGACAGAGAAAAAAAGAAAACTGGATTTCAGAACAAACTATGGAAAAGATGAAAAAAGAAGCCAGAATAAGAAAGAAAGAAAAATCTAAGAAATGAACTTAACAAAGAGTTTTAGAGACCTGTTAGAAAAGACACAAAACAGTATTACATTGGCAAAAACACTGAAGATGGAAACAGACATAGGAAAATAAGGACTTTTTCAAAAGATTTCTGAATTCAGAAGGAGATTCTAACCTTGAATTGGTATGCTAAAGCATGCCAGTAGACAGATGTAACTATTCAAAGGAGATCAAAGGAAAATGGAGGGAACATATTGAAACACTATACAGTTGTGATGTCAACATCCAAGATATTTTAGAAGATATTCCCTACTTACAAAAATGCCTAGTACAAGAAGATGAAGTTAGATCAGCACTTCATTCATTACCAACTCAGCTTACTAACTGATGGAATGCCCACTGAAGCAGCAGAAGAATAATCAGTAAAGGTTTTAATTAAGCTATGCCCATGATGGCAAACCTATGGCACCCATGCCTGAGGTGGCATGCAGAGCCATCTTTCCAGGCATATGAACTGTTGCCCAACTCACCTGCAGCTGCATATGCGTTCGCGTCCCAGCTGGTGTTCAGGCCTCCGGTGCACATGTGCGAACTTCTGGAGACCCAGCTGGTCTTCGGAGCTCTCATGTGCATTCGTGCGTATTTGCGCAGGTGTGTGCAAGTAGCTGTGCGCAGCACACACATGCGCAGATGGTGTTTGTGTGTGTGCATTGTGTGTGCAAAAGCCATGCACATGCGCAGATGGTGCAATTGCACACGCAGCGCACAGGGGAGCCGTGCAAAAGCCGTGCAAGTGCACAGATGGTGCAATTGTGCGTGCAGCGCATGGGGGAGCCACGTGTAAGCGAAGCGCATACCTGTTTGGCACTTGGTAAGTAAAACCAAAACCACCACTGAGCTATGCCATTAAATCTAGAGAATGGCACAGTGGCCAACAAATCAGAAGAAATCAATTTACAATACCAAAAAAAGACACTAACAATGTGTAAACTATCGTACTATACCCTTAATTTCACATGCTAGCAAAATAATGCTTAAGACAATTCAACAGAGATTAGAGTCTTGCATGGGAAAAGAGATGCCAGATGTTCAAGCTGGCTTTAGAAAAGGCTGAGGAATATGAGACATTATTGGTGATGAATGCTGGATTTGAGAAAACTCAGAAAAAAATGGGAATCCCAGAATACCTCAGTGTTCTCATGAGAAACGTATATACAGGTCAGGGAGTCACAGTATAACGGCCCTCCAAACTTCTGATCATAATAAGCAGGCTCCGTTACAGTCGTAACTCAAGGGCTCCAACTGCCAATGTCATTCAAAGACAGGTATTCTCTTTTCCACATAAACTTGATTGCTTCTTCAATTTCTTTCCCAGACTAAAGCACAATTGGCTATTGGGCACAACTATTTTATTATTTTAAAAACAGAAATGCACAATGCCCTCAATTTACCACCACATAAAAAGAAGAAACCAATAACAGCTTTCTCTTTCAATCCCAAACATTGGGATTGTGGCCAATGATTAATGAAATCTATTTTGCATTTTATTATCTAAATGTCTGTTCATTGCCTCAACCTCTTCCATTGTTCTCAGTCTTGTTTCTGATGTTTGTATGAAACACAAGTTGTGATTTACTACTAATGATTAAGAGATTATTTTTCCAACCTGATATGAGACATTTCCTGCTGGTCTAATAAATCTGCACTATTATCCCTCTGATTTCTCAGTCTATTAGTCTTTTCCTGGACTGAGCAAAGGTTTAATTTCTTTATGGAATTAGCAATAGCAATAACACTTAGACTTATATACCGCTTCACAGTGCTTTACAGCCCTCTCTGAGTGGTTTACAGAGTTAGCATATTGCACCCAACAATCTGCGTCAGTGGTGAAATTCAGCCGGTTCTATCCAGCTCGGGCGAACCGGTAGCGCTGGGAAGCTCCGCCCACCTGCCTAGATTGCTCTGCGCATGTGTGGAGGAGGGCACGCAAGCACTCCCATTTGTGAACCAGTAGCGAAGGTAAGTAGATTTCACCCCTGATCTGCGTCCTCATTTTACCGACTTTGGAAGGATGGAAGGCTGAGTCAACCTTGAGCCCTATCAGCAAATACAACATGGGCATATATTACAGACTCCGAATCTCCATTTTCCCCCTGAATATAAATACCTACCCAGCTCTATTATGTTTCATTTTTGCAATCTCTCCTGAAAATTGTGTTTGTATGTGTTTGAGTCAGAGACAGAGATAAATCTTAAAATAATTAGAATGATGTTTTAATTAGAGTTTTCTCAGCTCACATTTAACTCCTAAGAGTACAAATATAGTCAGTCAGAAAAAGGCTTTTGGACTTCCGAAAGGGCCTGAAAAGCTGGTTTTACCAACTGGTCTGGGCTTATTATTCTTGGGGGAGGGGGGGTTAATGAAGATAAATCCCACCTCTGTGTATAATTGGCTCCCTTCCCTCCCATCTTTGTCAATTTTAACTCATTTCTAGTGTTATTATTTAATGTTTTAAATGTTTTATCTTGTTGTTTTTAATTGAATGTAAATTGCCTAGAGTCACCTCTAAGCGAACTGGGTGGCATATAAGCTTAATGAATACATAAATAAAAAGATACAATGAAAAGGACGACTTGGGAAAAGCAGATGACGTGTTGGGAGTGCTTTTTAGTCACTTGCCATAAATATGCATTTCTGGTTCCAGAATAATTATATATTCGGAAAAGCAGTGTTATGCCCCCGTCTGTCTTTCAACTTATAAAGCAGGGAGTGATGCCTATTTATATCTCACTAACATTCTGCAGGATTTGGCTTTCAGTTTACAGTCTCTTAATGGCAATCAATTTAAATACTTATTTTAAGTAAAGTATCTCTATAAAGGAATGGTGGTAGTCATGGTAGAAGAAGCTGCCTTTTAATGTTCAAAATAAAGAAGAGCCAGAAACTCAGAGCTGATAGACATTTTGTGGATTTCAATTCCTACCCCTCTTTCTTCCATGAAAACAGCTTTAGCCAATGTGGACAATATCCACATACTGTATGTGCACTTTCAACTTTTAGAATGCAATGGGCAGGCTATGTAGAGGGCAGAGGCACAAGAAAAAGGCACTGCTAAAGCAATGGTTAGTTAAGCCTGGGCTTGGGCTAACAATGTGATGTGAGTAAAAGGTTCCACCCTAGTATGCCCAAAGATAAAGGGAAGGGAGGTAAAGTGAAAGACTCTGTTATTGAAACTTTACAATAAAAGTAGTACTGATGTAGTAGTACTGATGTACATGATATTCGTATCCTACTCTGATCTAGTCTGAAGGGTTTAAGGAGATCACTGGGTATTTTGCCTGTGCAAGTCTAAGTAATTAGAGAACGCCCTGATTGAGGAAGGCTGCCTTTAAAAGTACACATTTGGAAAGAAATTGTTGTGATAATTATATAATACTTAATCAGATTTCATTTTAAGCATAATTTGTTGAACAAACCAAAGTTGCAGACAAAGCAGTTATACCTTGCTTAGCCTATTCCATATTCTTATCTCTTTTTTTCTGAATACTTACTATAGAAGAAATTAGCGAAGAGGGGAAACACATAAAAATGAACCATGATAGTGGATTCATACATAGTAAAATAAATCAAGATTTATAAATCAACAGTTTACTAGCTATGGTTTACTGCTATTTTGTCACACATCACATTCAGTCAAAAACAGATGTCAGATTATAGTTTACCATTATGTAAACACTAAAGCAATGAATCTATAAGGTAACAGTAAAAGTTTCCCTTGCACATATGTGCTAGTCCAGTGATGGCTACCTTTTTGCAGCCATGTGCCAAAAGCAGAGGGAGCACAGGAGAGTCATGCGCGCATGTGCCCAGACCCATAATTCAATGCACCCCCCACCTTGTGCATGTGCACACGACCCTCCCCCATGCTCTTCTTGCTTTTGGCACGCGATGTCACGGTGGGCCCGGTAGGCCTGTTTTTCGCCCTCCCCAGGTTCCAGAGGCTTTCTTGGAGCCCGGGGAAGGCAAAAACAGCCTTCCCCACCCACCCCGGAGGCCAGAAACAACCCGTTTCCCGACTTCTGGTGGGACCGGAAGGCCTGTTTTTCGCCCTCCCCAGGCTCAAGAGCCTTTCTAGGAGCCTGGGGAGGGCAAAAACGGCCTTCCCCACCCCCTGGAGGCCCTCCAGGGGCTGGAAACGGCCTATTTCCCGACTTCTGGCAGGCCCGAAAATCAGCTGGCTGGCACGCGCATGCACGCTGGAGCTGAGTTAAATCAAGGACTACCTATACAGTGCAGTTGATTATATCACATAACTTCCATAGTATACTAACCATACCCCCAAACAGATCTTATTCAATAAAACAAATCAATAGGAATTTACATTTAGTTTACAGAAGAATAACAATTCAGTACTAAGAAACTGTCTCTAAAATATGCAAGTTTTTATTCTAACATGGATTTTATTCAAAGAATGGAACAGCACTGTTCTCGGTTTTGAAACCATGCTACTATAAAACATGTAAAAGTACATTTAGTTCTTTTCGTTTAGGTTACAGCTCCTTAAGCCACCAGAAAAGCAATATAAAGTAAAGGATTTGCTAAAGATTTCAGAAGTATTTATGCATTTCAAAAAGAGCACTAGTTGTAACTCATTTTATTACTGTTTTCTGGGCAGACACCCGAAGCTATATCTTACACAGTAATTTTAAAAGCATAAAAACTCCTTCAAGTTTTCCCACTATATTTATTAAACTGTGATTAGAACGGACGTTGGACTTACCTGATATGTCCGTTCTCGTTGTAGGGAAACGGCTGTCACTCTGGGGGTCGACAGTTCCATGCAGCATGTGACCGAGTCTACAAATTAACATAGCTCCACCCTCTTGGCCCAGTGTTTCGGCGAGGGCGTTGGCGTAGACTGACGTATCTCCCTAGAACGAGAAAGAGTTAGTACACCTCCCACCCCGTGGACCCAGAAGGGAGGGCGTGACAGCCATTTCCCTACAACGAGAACGGACGTATCAGGTAAGTCCAATGTCCATTCTCCGCATAGTGGGGAAATGGCTGTCACTCTGGGGACATACCAGAGCTGAATGTCCTCCAGGGCGGGAAAAAAAGCCGGACCGGCCGAAGTCAGGAACGATGTACCCCTTGCAAGACCCGACGGCCGAAAGCTGCGTCCGATAAGGCAAATGCATCCACACGGTAGTGCCGAATGAAAGGCGTGAGAGATGTCCAAGTGGCCGCACGACACACCTCTTCCAATGGGGCGCGGGTGGCCCAGGCCACTGAAGTCGCCACACTCCGAGTCTAGTGAGCCGTAATCCAAGGAGAAACCAGCAGACGGAGACGCTGGTAAACTGTCACGATGGTGGCCAATATCCAACGGCCCAGGGTAGGGCCCGAGACCCGGGAGCTGATGGAATCAGACTGGAACGATACAAACAGGGCTTCCGTTTTACGGAAGGAGCTTGTCCGAGAAATATAGATGCGGAGGGCTCGCCGTACGTCCAGGGTATGCCAGGATCATTCGAAGGGATGAGAGGGACGAGGACAAAAATTAAGGAGGACCAGTTCTTGTGCCCGATGAAAAGGGAGTTGATCTTGGGTAGGAAGGGCGGGTCAAGGCGGAACACCACTCTGTCCTTGTGGAAAATACAAAGGTCCTGACAAATGGAGAGAGCTCCCAATTCGGAAATACGACGAGCCGAAGTAATCGCCACCAAGAACAAAACTTTGAAAGACAGAAAACGCAGAGAAACCTCTCGAAGGGGCTCAAAAGGAGAGTCAGTTAGGCCCTAAGAACGGAGTTCAAATTCCAGGTCGGAAACCGGTGGACCACAGGAGGTCGCAAATTGGCCGCCCCTCGCAGGAAGGATCTGATGAGCGGATGATAGGCGAGAGATTCCTTTAGAACCACAAGTCAAAATCGTCGAAAGAGCCACCACCTGGTGACGCAAAGTAGACAGAGCCAAACCAGCATCAAATCCCTCCAAAAGAAAGGAAAGGACCCTAACGACAGAAGCTGCCAACGGATCCACCCCCGTACGACTACACCAGGAAGAAAACGCGGCCCATGTTGCCTCATAGATGCACGTAGTCGAACTGCGGCGGGCAGCCTGCATAATGGAAATGACCCGTGGAGGGACACAGGCGTCGGTTAGAAGGCACTGCTCAGCTGCCAAGCGGTCAACTGGAAGCTCGAAGGGTCCAGATGTTGAAGTGCCCCTTGGGAGAGAGAGAGACTGGCCCGAGGAATGCGCCAGGGAGTCGCGACTGATAGGGAGCGAAGGTCCGCATACCACGGTTGTTGGGGCCAATGAGAATCAACTCTGCTCTCTCTTCCAGGAGCTTCCGAACCACCCTCACCAGAAGGGACAGAGGAGGGAACACATAGAGGAGGCCGGGCGGCCAGGGACTGCGGAGGGCGTTCGTGGCCTCCGCCCAAGGATCCAGATAACGGGAGAAGAACCGGGGAACTCGGTGGTTTGACGAGGAGGCAAATAAATCGACAACAGGTGTCCCAAACCTGCCCATGATCTCCTGAAACAGGGACTGTGGAATGCTCCATTCTCCAGGGTCCAGGACGTGGCGACTGAGGGCATCCGCCTGAACGTTCGAGGCCCCCGAGATGTAGTCTGCCTTGAGGGATTCGAGATGACGTTCGGCCCAGAAGCCCAGGCGCAGAGACTCTGCTAGAAGCAACCTGGAGCGAGTCCCCCCCTGCCTGTTGAGGTGGGTTTTCATAGAGATGTTGTCCGTTAGGACAAGAACGTCCTTGCCCTCCACGAGATGCTGAAAACGAAGGAGGGCCAGACGGACGGCCCGCAGCTCCAAAAAATTGATGTTGTTCTGACATTCTTGCACCGTCCAGAGGCCCTGAGCCTGATGTTGCAGAAGATGGGCCCCCCAACCCAAAAGGCTGGCATCAGTCACCAGAGACAGACGGTGAGGTTCGTGAAAGAAGCTGCCTTGAGCAATGGCATCTGAAGTCCACCACCGAAGGGACGAGGAAACTTGAGGGGGCAACCGAAGGAGAATGAGCGAAGAACTGCGGCCGGCCCGTTGATGAGGAAGCAGGAACCACTGGAGCTGCCTGCTGTGCAATTGAGACCAGGGAACTATTCCAAACGTGAAGACCATTTTTCCCAACAAACGGGACAGCTTTAGAACCATGCAGGAACCCTCTACCAAACACTGAGAGGCCAGTGAAGAAAGACTAACATGGCGTTCTGGGGAGAGGGAAACTATAGAGGAAACTGTGTCTATAGCAGCCCCCAAGTGGACAATACGGGAACTAGGGTTAAGCTGACTTTTGGCCCAATTAATCGAGAAGCCATGAGCCTGCAAGATGGATAGCACAGTAGACAAATCCCGGTGGGCAGAAGGGAGAGACGAGGACAGCACCAAAATGTCGTCTAAATAAAATTGCAAACATATTGAAAGGGTCCGGATATGCCCAATGAGGGCGGCCCTGACCTTTGTGAAGACCCTTGGGGCAGATGAAAGCCCGAAGGGATGGGCCCTATACTGATAATGCTGTCCCGAAAAACTAAAACGAAGGTACTGACGGTGGGAGGGGGCGATGGGAATGTGGAGGTATGCCTCAGTTAAATCTATAGAGGATAGAAAATCATCTGGACGAATGCACTCCAGAATAGTAGCCAGAGAGTGCATTTTGAACCGGCGGTAAATAACGTACCGGTTCAAAGCTTTTAACTCCAGGATGGGGCGCCAACCTCCCAAGGACTTCTTGACAAGAAACAAACGGGAATAGAAGCCGCGGACCCACTGCCCCCGAGGGACCTTTTGGACAGCCCTAATTTCCAAAAGGTGGGAGATAGCTGAAGAAACCAAAGCCCTCTTAGCGACATCCCGAGAGACGGGGCAAGGGAGAAAAACTGAAGGGGGAGGGGAAAGGAACTCCAAATAAAGGCCCGACTTGATGGTAGATAGGACCCAGGCATCAGAAGTAGAAACCTCCCATTGATGGAAGAAGAGGGACAAGCGTCCCCCTATGGGAGCCGAACTAGCGGGACCTTCATGGGAAACGACCCCTTCCCCCCCCAGAAGGAACGTTTTGGAAAGAATCGACTTCCCTGTCTAACCTGGGCATCCTGGGTCTGGGACCTGGCAGGAAAGGAGCATTGGTAGCGGTGCTGGTACGGACCAGAATCGGGAGCACGAAAGGACTGGGTCCGGGGAAGGGCTGAGAAACGAGAATCTGCCCGTCTGGAAACCGAGGGAAGGATCTTACGACGGTCTCTAGTCTCCACAAGTAGAGGTTCCAATGGCGGCCCGAACAAGGATCCTGCAGTGTAGGACGAAGAAGCTAACTGCCACTTGCTCTGCATGTCGGCGTTCCAGTTGCGCAGCCACAGGAGACGACGTGATGTTATGTTGGAACTGAGAGCTTTAGCAGCGAATCTCATAGCATTAAGAGTGGTGTCAGCTGAATACTCCAGGGCTGCTGAGATCTTGTTCAGATCCTGACGGGAATGGAAGGCGGAAGGCGGTCCTGAAGCTGTTTGATCCATAACAAAGCGGCTCTGTTGAAGAAAGAGGCCGATGACGAGACCCTGATGGCCCAGGCGGCCGCCTGGTGACCTTGAGCAAGGTTTTTTCTGCTCTGCGATCTTCAGGGCGCAATGAATCCTCCGGAGGTCCCACAGGATGAGATGAATTGCAGAGGGCCACGATCGGAGCATCCACAGAGGGAGGCTGCAATAAATCCAAAAGAGTAGGAGCAGAATTGTAAAGCCTCTTGTCAAGGCCATTGGGGCTGGGACCAGCCCCCGGTAGAGTCCACTGGCACTGAAGGACATCTAAGAAAAGTTTAGGAGCCGGGATAGTCTCCGGATCGACCCTAGGCTCCGCAAAAACCGCTGAAGCTGGATCTGAAACAACGGTATCAGCTGTCGCTGAAGACACAGTGCCCAAATGGGTAGTCACAATGGTCTTGCGCAATAAAGATCTAAAAAGCTGCGGTTTAAAAAGGCCAATAAAGGGAGTCTGGTCAGGAACCAGTCCTTCATCATCAGATAGGGCCGAATCAGGGACCTCATCCAGCTCAGAGAGAGAAGCCTGGTCCAGAGAAGCAATGGAATCAGCCAGGTCTTGCTCGGACATGGAATCTCCTGCCTGATCCAGTTGTTGATGTTGTAAAACAGGAGGATCAGGGGCGAGGTTGCCCTGTTGCAGACATTGGGCAAAGCCCTGCTTGATGACCCTGGCTAGCATGATTTCAAAAGCCTCTGGAATGGAGGGAGCAGAAATCTTGGGCGGGGCCACAGGGGCTGGATCATCCTCAGTTGTTTCTTGGGGAGCCTCAGGAGCAGGTGAAGTCTGAAAAAGAGGCTCAGAGCCAGGCAGATGACGTGGTTCAGCCGAAACCGAATCATCTGGAGAAAGCTCCCGAATGGAACTAGCAGGAGACCGAGCCCTCGAGGGAGCAAGTGGAACAGTGGGAGTGGCCTGGCCCACGTGAGACTGGGCTTTGCGAAAGGCCTTTTCAATGGCCTTGTGGCGACGCTGCTCATCCTTAGAGGGTGCAGTCAGAGAAGCAGAACTAGGCTTACTGCCTTTAGCCCGACTGGCCCTGGGCTGTTTAGGAGAGGGGCCCTCTAATGGATCGTCCTGGGCAGGTCTCTTGTTCGCCCTGCCCGATTGAACTGAAGCTGACTGTTGTCTAGCCGCCATCTCAGAAGTAACCAATTTAGTTCAAATTAGTTCAAAATGGCCGCCGGGTCCAAGGCCGACACAATAATAAGTCGCCGCCGCTACTCTGAGTACTAGAAGGGCCAATCCAGGCGGCAATGAGAAAGATCGCTAGCTCAAGGGCTATTATTGCGATCGCAGCCAACTATAATTGCAGTCAGTGGGCTGTCAATCCAAAAAGCGCCACCAGCCGAACGGCTGTTAAAGCACCAATAAGGAGCAAGTAGGAGAGCCCAACCAGAGACCGAAGCTCGATCGCAGCCCAAGTGGCCAAATAGCGATCCACCGAGTGCTCTCCTCGCCGGCTAACAAGCAGCTCCAAGTTTAAATTGGCAAACAAGTCGCCGCAGCACTTACCCGATGGCTGGAAGCATCGGAGCGAAAAGCGCGCAAAAACACACCGCTGCGCTCAACCCGATGGATGAGGGGAGCGCGAAGGCGGCGAAAACGCTGCGCTGACAATGTGAGCCAGCCAAATTCCGAAGAAAAATGCTAGCAACAATGAAAAAGTCCAAAAATACTAGAACTGGAAGAAAACAGCGCTGAAGCAGTATAGTAAGGAAACGGCTACACAGGGAGACACGACCGGCCAGCATAGACCGAGTCGAAACACTGGGCCAAGAGGGCGGAGCTATGTTAATTTGTAGACTCGGTCACATGCTGCATGGAACTGTCGACCCCCAGAGTGACAGCTGTTTCCCTACTATGCGGAGAAACAATATTAGGTAACTGCATTATAAATCCAAGATGCATTTAAAGAAGAAACATGTACAGAAAATACAAAAAAGTATTACTACAATGTAAATAAAGAGACAGATACTGCATATACAAATGTATCATATATGTAAAGTATACTATATACTGGTCTGTTGTTATTGAGATAAATCATAAAATCCATCCAAATTTGATAAAACTGTTGTACTGCTTCTGATGTCTCACTACGTAATTTAACTTTATCTGTGATTTTTTTTCTAATGTGGTAATTGAAGAGACCTTGTTAATTCAAATCTTAAATGTTATCTAGTTTTCCAATGTTGTGCAATTATTGTTTTGACTGCTAAAATTACACAGATACTGTAAGTTCTTTATTTACAAGATGAAACTTTAGGCTTAAAAATAAATGCAATAAGCCAACTTGGGAACATCAATTTTTTGTTTAGTAATGTTACTTATCCCCAAAAATTTTACACCAAAAGGGTATAGCTTTATCACATGACAAGTGGAAAAAAAATGATTTTTTAAAAAGAATCTCTCCAACATTGGGAAGAATAGTGTGTGTGTATGTGTGTGTGTGTGTGTGAGAGAGAGAGAGAGAGAGAGAGAGAGAAAAGATACATCATGTCTCCCAATTTTATCCAGTAAATCTGATTGTTGGATATAGTGCTGTTACCAGCACTTCTAAAACTAGATTGAATAATACAGGTAATAAGACAGGGGTGTCAAACTCAAGGCCTGCAGGCTGAATCTGGCCCGCAGGCTGCTTAGATCTGGCCCATAGGGCCGGCCTGGAAATATCAAAGGAGTGGCCCGCGGTGCCTCTGCTGGCCAAAACCTGCTGCAGGTGTCAAGGTTGACCTGCTGACCTGGCCAAAGCCATCTTGGAGCTTCAGTGTTGCCACACTGGAGCGAGGGATATGGCTTCAGCCAGGTCAGCTTCAGGATCAACAGCAGGAAGCTGTGGAGGCCGAAAACAGGCCACATGGGGGCTTTGTGAGCCCCCTCCCCCCGTTTTTGGCCAGCAGAGTATTGCAGGAGGCCATGGAGGCCGAAAACGGGCAGCACGGGGGCCCCCCGTGGCCCGTTTTGGCTGGTAGAGTGCTGCAGGAGGCAGAACCTCTTCACTTTCTCTTTAGCAGCATCAGAAACTGTAGATTTGAAACATTTTGTCAACATCTATTTATTAGCCCAGATGAAGGAATTCTGAATGCAAACATCATTGTACTCAAAGACCCAATAAAGTATGCTCAATGCAAAAAATACCTCCTAGTACCAGAAAGGAATAACCACTAAATATATATATATATATAGTTACCAACACATTCAATCATTGCTGCTCGGCAAAACTTTGTATTGAGGCCCAAGCTCTGAGAATTAGTGACAATACCTTAGATGCTTGAGGTGTTGAAATCACATGAACAGTGCTAGGTTTGACGCCATTTGCTTTAGGTCTTTTATAAAGGGCAAATCTGCTTTTCCTACGACCCCGGTCACCATTAGGGAGGCAGCCATTGTACCTATGAAAAAGATATGTGTTTGTTATTTCCATTTGCTGAGCATGTAGTGAAATAAAAATTTAAAGTCTTTGTAGACACATATACAGGGGCAGCAACTCTCAGCTATCTCTGATAGATAAAAGACCACCAGATTGTTCAACTAGCCAAACCTATAACACATTACCTAAGAGTTAACAAATAAAACAATTTCAGATAAATTATCTGACCATAAATTGCATACTTCAGTTTCTAATGTATCCCAAACTCCCTTTAAGCATTCAACTTTATTTTAAAATGTGTATATAGCTGCTTATATTGTGAACCATAACCCTGAGCACTTCACAAAACAATAAAAAATATCAAAACTCTCAACAATTGCAATAACAATTCCTGGCACCCTAAGACAATACTTTCTCAGGCATCAGCATTCTACCTTCTGCGCTCCAATCTCATTCCTTCCTAACACTTGTAGAAAGACCCAGCTATTGAACACCTTCCAGAAGAACAGGGGAATAGAGCTCTGCTGGATCTCCAGGAGGAAGGGTATTCTAGTGGGCAGTGAGATATGGAGAAGGCACATTGCCAAATGACAACATTTAAAGGAAGAGATCTGGAGTATGCCTATCATATCTAACCTGGGGGAATGGGTGGAATGGGATACCCTCAGGGAGACTGGTCCTGCAAGTCATTTAGGGCTTTAAAGGTAATAATCATTTAGGGCTTTAAAGGTAATAATCCCCCTTGAATTGCACTGGGGGAAAATGGAAGCCATATTGCTTCCATTTGAACAATGGGCTCTATCCAACAGATGATTATAGGTCTGGAGACTAAAACATACAAAGAACTGTTGTAGAAACAGAGTATGGCTAGTTTAGAGAAAAGAAGGACTAAGGGTGACATGATAGCAATATTCCAGTATTTGAGGGGCTGCCAGAAAGAAGAGGGGGTCAACTTGTTTTCCAAAACACCAGAAGGCAAGACAAGAAACAATGGATGGAAATTAACCAAGGAGAGAAGCAACCTGGAATTAAGGAGAAACTTCCTAACAGCAAGGACAATTAACGAGTGGAACAGCTTGCCTTCAGAGGATGTAGGTGCTTCATCACTGGAGGTTTTTAAGAAGAGCCTGGATAGCCACTTGTCTCACATTGTATAGGATCTCCTGCTTGAGCAGGGGGTTGGACTAGACCTCTAAGGTTTCTTCCAGCTCTATTCTGGTTGATTGACAGTTCTTGCAGTAGCAATGTAATATGAGTAAACAGAAGTGCATGCACTGCAATATTTAGAACCAGATGTCATTTCCAGATAGTCTTTAAGGACTGCCTCATATGGATATATTGTAATAATCCAATGAGGAAATGACAAAGGCATGAGTAAACATAAGCTGTAAGTTTTGTGAGAATTATGAGTTCACATACTGTAAACTTCAGCTAAAGAGTTGTATAAGAACAAAAAAGTAAAATAATCTATCACAATTGTATGTGCATGTTTCAATCGTTTGTGACAGTTATGCAATGCCTGTGGCCTACAGATATTCTAAACTCAGCACTAAGAAATGCTTCCTTCTCGGTGATGATCAATGAACGTTTATTATTATTGAAGGATTTCAGATATGGATGTCTAGACACTATGTTTTGGTGCCTTGTGTTTTGCTTGATATTTTTGAAGATCCATTCTGTGTACTGAAAGATAGTCTGGCTGGCATAGACTTAAAGGTCTACTAGAAACAAAAGAGAATTGAATGCTTTATATATACTTGTGCCTTCATAAATAATTAAAATTAGGAGAGTAGACTATATTCTTCAACTGATTGGATTTTAGGGAAATCCTCTGAGAAACAATTGAACTGTATACTGCATATCCTTGCCAATACATGTGGTTCTTTGAATAGCCAACATAAAGCTCTACCAAGAAAATAATCCATGATGAAATTCTATCATCTCTGTATCATCTCTGTTGTTGGTAACAAAGCATATGCAGCATAACAACCTCAAAAGTACAAAACAGTATCTCTCCTTTGTTTCTAGCATCAAATCCTTTGATAGAAATCTAAACAAGTCTCAAGTCAGGACATTTATCCTGATTCTTAGAAGGCATAGCCCAGAGTTATTAAGTGATCAAAGCAGAATGAATTAAGAAATATTTGTATTTAAATTGGATTTTCTAATTTAATTGGATTTTCAAATTTGTTACAGGTAGTCATCATTTAGTGACAGTAATTGGGATTGGATTTTCCATTGCTAAGTAATGTAAAGCACAATGGCAACATGACTGGGATCCTAGCGACAATAATTCCAGCACTTCCAGTTGCTGTCATTATGCGAATCATTGCAGCCATTAAGCAAGGACATCATGCAGTCACCATCTGTGACCTCATGCTGGCTTCCCCACTGACTTTGCTTGTAGGAATCTGACAAAAGTGGTTGTAAATGACGATGACGTGACTGCGGGATGCTGCAATATCACAATTATAAGTCATGTGACCATGGGGATATTGTGACCAACCTGAGTACAAAGATTCATCATGACAACCACTAATTCAGCACCACCATCAGTTCAAGGAATCCCTGAATGAGTGGTCATTAAGTGAAGACCTCCTGTAAAATATACAAAAGTTATATAAACTCAAAGATATTAGTAGAGCTAGGGAACACTTCAGAGTTGAAGGGGAAAAAATAAGGAACTCTTTAAACCAAATGCATCTTTTTCTGGGATCATTCTACAGCAACAAAGGTAAGCCGCACAATCCATAAGGATCTTTTTTAAAATGTTACTGAAGACATTATACAAATACCATGAAAGTGCCTTTTTGCCTTTGACTCTAAAGATGTGCATAACTCTAAATATATCTTCTTCTAATTATATTTTATTCTACAACTAAAACACAAATGAGAGTTAAGTTAAATAGGCTTTGTTACCAAACTCACTTTCAAAATGGTAAAACAAAGTTAATGAGCAGATATACAGAATATTGTCCGTAGAAAAGAAGCAGCATAACTATAACTATTCTTTGACAAAATAACAATCTCACCATGGCAAAAATAACCTCTCAGTAGCAACAACAATTAACTGAACTGGGGGTGGTTAACTGCCTATTGACTTTACAGATATATATCTGCTTTGTGAAGTTTATTTATTTATTTATTATTTTGTCACATTTCTATGCCGCCCAACTCCCAAGGGAGTTCTTTTTTATTCTCTGAGCTTTGTTATTTGCTTGCAGACATTTCATTACCCAACTATGTAACATCATCAGTGCTTCTATCAACATATATCTGCTTCCTGATAATTATAATCATAATTCCATTTCTTCTTATACAACTAATCTGAAATGCTAATTACATTTTTTTCTTGGTTACAGTCTCAGAACTATGCCACACAGATTTGGAGCAATGTGCATAATAAACTGGGCGTTTACTTTGTAGGCTTTTACCATGCAACCCATCTCACAATAAGTGACTATTAATTGATTTAGTAAATTAATGAGTTAATGAGTACTCATGGTGAGTTGATGAGTTAATGCTCATTGCAAATATAAATGCAATAAATAAATAAATCCAGCAAATATTTACAGGTTTGTTAATAGGACCTAGTCAAACCTTTATTCAACTCAAAAATCAAAGCTGGATCAGTCCGTTAATCCTTTGCAAAAAATCTCAGGACTACAGACTTCATCCTGAAAGAAGATAATAGCCAACCATTTCCATTGCTGGGATTCTTCAGAGCAGAGGGGATTAAACATGCTGCTGAATAATATTGAATAAATTCTTGTTGGGTTCTTCTTGCTCTTTGAGCTTGGTTGTTTCCTTGCAGACTAGGTAGCTCCTTCAGTATGAGTGAGAGTAAGGTTTGCTTATCCTGTTTTGGTGGAAGTATGGCTTCCTTCTTCTTGGTTCCTTCTCAAGGACTCAGTAGTTTAATTCTGAGTTACGTGTATTCTCTTCTATCAGATGAATTCTGTTCTCTATTTTGTATGAGTTTTAATTTCCAGTAATGGTTAGCAATTTTTTTCCAAATTACTATTCCCCAAAGAGCAAAACCAACAGCAATTAAATATATTGCAATGGAAGATGAAAAGATACCTGAGGAACCAACAGAAGTTAAAACAAAAATAAAAGGACAGGTAAAGCTCAAAATCTAACCTACAATATATCAAGACAAGGTGGTGAAGTATTGGTGCTTATCTCTTATTAGAATAAGATATAATGAATAATTTTGTATGTGCATGCTAAAGTTCATGCTAAACGTCATCCTCTGGCTCAGGGGTGTCAATACATTGCAACCCTTTGCTAAACCAGGCATGGGTGTGGCCAGTGCGTGACACATCCAGGCAGTGAGTTTGACAACCCTGCTCTGGCTGGTGAGTTTGATGGAGAACTTCTGATAGTAACATTGGAAATTTGCCTTTTTCCATATTTAGAGAGAGAGACCTTAATTACTTCTTCACAAAGAACAGCTTTGATCTTTGTTATAGCACTGGACCTTTTCAAATAATAATGGTTTCACTATCCAAATAACAGTTTGTCCTAACAGATTATAACAATTTATTCCAAGGTGAATAGTTACACTTAAAATCCTACTATAATAACTAAATGTTAACCTAGCTGCAGAATAAAATTCCAATATTCAATGTTGAAAGAAATTTTGTATGCACACTTAAACACACATCATGCCCACCCATACAAAGAAACAGTTATTCACAAAGGAAGAAACAGGATTACTGGAATGGCTAATGGGAAAAGCAATAGGACACAAGAAAGTGATTTATTGATTTATTGATTTATTTTATTTATTTTATTAGTTCGATTTATATGCCGCCCTTCTCCGGAGACTCAGGGCAGCTTACAATGCATTAAGCAATAGCCTTCATACTTTTGTATATACCTGCTTAGTAGGGCTTTTTGGCCTCCCCTAAGCAGTGTTCTTTTTTATACAAAGTCAGCTTATTGCCCCCACAAACCGGGTCCTCATTTTACCTACCTCGAAAGGATGGAAGGCTGAGTCAACCTTGAGCCTGGTGAGAATTGAACTCGCAGTAATTGCAGGCAACTGGCAGCTAAGTGCTACTTTAACAGCAGCAGTTTAGTCTGCTGCGTCACCAGGCTCATTCCTGTTGTTATTGACAACAGCAAGACTTTTGGTTGTGAAGTTCATGCTAGAATATGGAAGACACTAATGCACATGCCACAATATCATATTCTTCTCCTGATGAACCACTACAATGAACAAAAAACAGTAACAACTTGAGATAAACAGACAACATTATTGCATTATCTGAAAGTGAAAAAGACTCATTCTGAAAGTAAAATGGAAAGCAAAAAATCAAGGTTAATGCTGAATATTACAAATGCAATAGTAATTGACTTTTTGGGCAGAAACAATTGTTAATTCAATTTTCTTAGACTTAAGAATAGACAAAGGAGGTCAGTGGGCTGAAGAAAGGAGGGTCATATCAAAGTGAGGCAAGATCATGAAGAATAGCGTAAGGATATTTAATATCAGATTAAAGTACAGAGTAATGAAAAGAATGCTCTTTCCAATATAGAGAAAGAATACAGATGTCTTTAAGTTAATGTGTATGAGTAGAGTATTATGGACAATAAATTAGTTTGGCTATTCTTCAAGCTGATAATCCACAGAACTAAACTCAAATAATCCACACGTTATTTGGGGCATGTGAAATGAAGAGATGATAGACTAAGAAAAAAAACTATTATCTGTGGCAAAGATAAGGGAAGCAGAAGGTGAAGGCAACCAAAAGCTGAAGGATAGGGAAATCGTATTTTTCCACAAAAGCATCTCATCTAGGAGATAGGTTGATCAAGTATACACAAATGAAAATTCTGATAGATACAGAGATAATAACTCTTATTAAAAAATGCTCAACATTTTTGATGGGAAAGAAAAGCAAGTGATTCAGAAGGATAGTTTTAAAGAAACGAGTACCTTGAATTGCACTCAGAAACACACTGGTAACCAATTCAGTTCAGAAAGCAATGGTGTTACATGTGCCAAATATCTGACACACTTTACTACAGTCACATTCTGCACGAGTTGAAGCTTCTGAATGCTCTTTCAAGGGCAGCCCCATATAGACCACATTGCAGTAATCCCAATGAGAGTGTCTATGAGCAAAGCCTCCCAATCCAGGAACATCCTAAGGCCGTGATGGCGAACCTATGGCACACGTGCCACAGGTGGCATGGCACACGGAGCCATATCTGCGGGCACGTGAGCCGTTGCCCTAGCTCAGCTACAGCGCACATGTGCGCGGCGGCCAGCTGATTTTCAGATGGCCCCTCCCACGCTGCCCCTCCCAGGAGTCTCCACGTGGCCCATTTTGGATGCCAGGTAAGTACAGAGCTCACGCAGAGACTCTGGCAGGGCGTTTTTGGCCTCAGGAGGGGCTCCGGGGGGGGAGGCAGTTTTTGCCCTCCCCAGGGTCCAAGAAAGCCTCTGGAGCCTGGGGAGGGCAAAAAAACAGGCCTCCTGGGCCCACCAGAAGTTGGGAAACGGGCCTTTTTCGGCCTCCGGAGGCCTGCTAGGCCCAAAATAGGGTGCGGGGGGGGTCATGCGCAAATGCACAGGGGAGCGTGGGAGGGTCATGCGTGCATGCGGGGAGGGCATTTAATTGTGGGTGTGGACATGCGCACGACCCCCCGCGCGACCCCTGCTTTTGGCACGCGACGACAAAAAGTTTAGCCATCACTGTCCTAAGGTATTCAAAGACCATCCTGGCCATTGCTGCCACCTGCTCTTCTAGCAGGAACTGTTGAGTTCTCCAGATTATACATGGGGCCTATTTGTGGCAGTGTCACCCTATCAGGGACTAATGGTGAAAAGAATTTATCACCAGAAGGCCCAAATACCGAAGGCATCCTGTTTTGCTTGGGTTGAGTCAAAGTCCCCTGCACCTCATCCAGATCCTTATAGCCTCCAGGCACTGAAACAAGACATCCATGGCATCACTCACTTAGCAGTCATAGTTTTAGTTTGGCTACGTATTGCAAAATTATGGCTAGAGATTTAATCAAATTGTCAATCCTTTATTAAATCACAAAATTGCTCCATCTAAACGCAATTCTAGTACAGAATGGAAAATATTGCAAGCTTGAACATCAGAAGTTAATTAAGTAGTTGTATAGTAACTGATAAATTTTTTAGGATAAAAATGTACTTTTGTGTTTAGTTCCACATTTCCTGGTATCTTAGTTGAACAGGTTACCGTAGTAAGTAGGAACACCAGCTATATCAGATCATGTCAAATGTAATTATCTCTATCTGTTCAATAAGATCAGACAATGCCAGCATGCCCCAGGCCCTGTCTCTTTAAAAAATTATCTTATGAAAGCCAGGAGATGAGTTTTCTCTATTGATGCACCTTCCTATGGAATAGTATTACCCCTGAGATCCAGATGGCCCTGATCCTGCCTGCCTCTCATAAGGCTTTGAAGACCTGTTTGTTCTCCCAGGTAATCAGTTATGAGGATTTGTGCATCTGTCTGGTTTGATTACTTTTATTATGCCTCTTGTGTGAAACAGAAAGAACTCTCATTCAAGATAGTTATCCCTTTGATGTTGTAAGACATAAATTGAGTTATTTAGGCCAGGGATGGGCAATTGTGGCTCTTTTACAACCTGTGGACTTCAACTCCCAGAATTCCTGAGACAGCTGTCTCAGGAATTCTGGGAGTTGAAGTCCACAGGTTGTAAAAGAGCCACAATTGCCCACCCCTGATTTAGGCCAATGCTGTTAGGGATCTAGTAACATTGAAATAAGGCTTGTAATAAGGTTTTTCCAACCTCCTTCAATGAGGTTTATATAACTATGAGTTTGAAGGTTGGTAAAGATTTTGCTAACTATACAAGATCTTGTCTGACTTCCTTATGTACAAAATATTGACAGTGACCTTAATGGTCAGATGATAAATGACATTACCTTTAATTATTCATCTTATAATATCTATTTAGAGAAGGTTACATAACATCTGATAATATTAGTAATGCTGGCACAAATTATCCATTATAGCAACCAAAGCTATTTCAATACCAAATCTTGGTTAAAAGCTGATAGATATGGCTTTAGAAAATCTGGATCAAACAGATACATCTGAAACTATACGGCCACAACATTCCCAGAAACTGAATATCTGAGACTAATCATAATTGTATAGATCTCCCAGTCAAGATAGAAGGGAGGAATATACACTGCTTGCAAGGAAGAGAGCTCATTTCTGATACATTCTGTCCTGGTCTTAAGACCTATAAAATAAAGACTTTCAGGGAATAAATATCAAAGACAGCTCTGTGAAAAGTGGAGCTGATTATGATGGAATAAAAAGCCAGCAAGCAGACTGACTCTGATAATTTCTCTCTTGATAAGGAGAGGATTTAAGATTGCCCACAAATACTCCAGATAGCTGCTTCTCGTGAGGAGACCCTAGTGGTCACTAAATTTGCATATTTCCTTTTCTAATCACTTTCAGAAATTGCTTGTTGACTGCTTTTCAGCTATAAGGAATCTTTGGATCTACAGGCTTTCCAACACCAGATAAATGTTCTTCAATTCTTAGCGAAAGAAGTGTTCAGTTTAAGAACTTTTAAAAAAATAAACAGCAAAATTAAACTTGATTTTAGAAAGTTATTAATGAACTTACTAAGGATCCAGATAAATTTGAAATAAGATTGTGGAATTAATTAAAAGCAATCCTTCTCATGGTAAAATGTTTTTGCGTTGATTTTTTAAAAAAAGAAAAAGATGGACACGAGAGGGAACTATTTTTATTTATTTTTATCCCACCTGTATTATTTTTATAAATAACTGACAGTGGCAAACTTATATAATATTCCTTCCTCCTTCTATTTTCTCCACAGCAACAACCTGTGGGTTGGGCCGAGAGTGTGTGACTGGCCCAAAGTAACCCAGCTGGCTTTCATGGCTAAGGTGGGCTTAGAATTCAATCTTAATACAGGTAGTCATCAATTTATGACCATTCATTTAACAACCATTCGAAGTTATGACAAAACTAAAAAAGTGATTATAACCAGTCCTTGCACTTATAATTACTGCAGCATTCGTGCACTCATGGTATTAATATTCAGACACTTCATTCATTCATTCATTCATTCATATTTCTAAACTGCCCATCTCCCTGAAAGATTTACAACAGTTGCAGCATCCTGGGGATAGGTGATTGCTATTTGCCTTCCAATGGGCCCTCTGACAAGCAAAGCCAATAGGGGAAGCTGGATTTATTTAATAAACACATTTATTTATTTTTATTTATTTGTTTAAATTTCTATACCGCCCTTCTCCAATATAGGACTCAGGGTGGTGAACAGCCAAAGTAAAAACAAGACATACAAAATCTAAAAACTGTTTAAAATAATTAAATAATCTGGCCGTAATTAAAAGATTCCAATTTAAAATCAGTTTAAAATTTTAAAATTTAACTCAAGCCAGCCCAGCTAGCTGAAATAAATGGGTTTTCAGGGCCCGACGAAAAATCCGGAGGTCTGTTATTGTACGTATCTCTGGGGGGAGGTCGTTCCAGAGGGTGGGCGCCGCCACAGAGAAGGCTCTCCCCCTGGGGGTCGCCAGCCGACATTGTTTGGCGGACGGCACCCTGAGGAGGCCCATTCTGTGTGAGCGTACTGGCCGGTGGGAGGCTATTGGTGGCAGAAGGCGGTCTCGTAAATACCCCGGCCCTGAGCCATGGAGCGCTTTAAAGGTGGTCACCAACACCTTGAAGCGCACCCGGAAGACCACCGGGAGCCAGTGCAGCTCGCGCAGGAGAGGTGTCACATGGGAGCGCCTCGTCGCCCCCATAATCCCCCGCGCGGCCGCGTTCTGGACCAGCTGGAGCCTCCGGGTGCACCCCAGGGGGAGCCCCATGTAGAGAGCATTGCAGTAGTCCAGGCGGGAAGTGACGAGTGCCTGAGTGACTGTGCGTAGGGAGTCCCGATCTAGAAAGGGGCGCAACTGGCGTATCAGGCGAACCTGATAAAAAGCCCCCCTGGCCACGGCCATAATTTGTTTAATGATCATGGTGGTTCCCTTAATGGCTATGGCAAAAAAAGTCATAAAATCAGGCATGAGTCACCTAACAACTGCATTGTTTAGCAACAGAAGTTCCAGTCCAAATTGTGATTATAAATTCATGGATCACACAGTACAAATTATACATTTTTATTCAGAAACAAGAAGTTAGACATATTATCAATATTACCTCACCCATTATGTTATTTAATTGTGCTTTCTCTTCATTTATGTTTTGGGGAGGGGCTGGACCAACTCAAATTTCAGCAAAATCAAATCTCTCTCTAGACGTTTCCTTTCTAGCCTCAGGGCTACAAAATATCTTTGAGATTCCTCAAGCCAAAAAAAGCAAAAACAATACTGCCATATTCTTCGTAGAGGCAAAAATATGCTTGTTCATTTTAGATCTCTTCCAAAAATTTAAGTCACAGTTCAAAAGCATTAAACTACTAAAATAATATTAAACATTCTCATTTCACATTCATCTCCTGGTAAAAGTACATCAAGGTAGAATACTGTTCAAAGAAAGTAAAGCAAAATGAACAAAAGCAAGTTAGATACTGTCCACACTTCCAAACAACACACAGTACAAAAAACTACCTAGAAATAAGTCCCAATGAATTCAGGATTACTTTTTCAAAACAGACGTGAATTGAACTACATCAATCTGAAACCTTATCTAGAAAGATTTGTGTTATTTCACCTTTAAAAAAATGGAAATAGTGTTAAACACTTCCTTTGTTCTACAGTGAAACAGACAGTGGAACTGAGTAGAACAGATAGTAATAAGAAAAAAATAATTATTTGTTTTCTGAAATATACATTATATGTGTGTAGAATGACTGTCATCTGTCAAACTTTTTATAGACAATTAGAGATACAATTTTACAACCAACAATTTCATCCATTAACATTATTATATACCAAATTTTTTATATTTACTGCAATACGAAATGTTTCCCTCTGATCCCCATCTATTAGGAAAACAACAATCATTTTATGACTTTGAGTTACCCAACTACAGAAAGAGAAAGCTACCAAGATTGCATTCCACCACTCCATCCCAGATAAGAACTGCACCATGGGGAGAAGAAGAGAGGCGACCTCTTTTCCAGAATGGTAAAAGTAAGGGGAAAAGTGCTCATTATTAAACACACTTTCAAATCTAATTGCCTCATAAAGGCCAATCAAAGATGTCAAGTGGACATTTACAATTGCAGTACTGTAAGAGTTAAAAAGTAATGAGCCATAATGTTTATAACTGCTTTGCTGCAATTAAAAATTTAGATATAAGCAAAATGGATGATATTCTGAAATCATAACTGCAATGATCACTTCCCAGTCAAGATGTATCACACACCTGCATTTTATTCTCTTTATAGGGATTATCTGTCTCAAACCTCTTAGGTTGTTTCTGATGACACTGACCAGACCAAACATGTATTTCTTATTACATTATCCAATACGCTATGATTATTTCTTTCACACTATAGATAGCCCACCACATTCTTATGTTCTGTATTTCAGCAAGACAACAATCTAAATATACCTCCAAATCAACCATGATTATTTGAAAAAAGATAAAGGTTTTGGAACAGCCCTCAAAATCTCCACAATTGAATACTACTAAAAATCTTGCAGAGAATATTTTTAACCTAGAAAAGATGTGTAAGGAGAAGTGAGAAAAAAATTCAAAAGCAAGAGTAGAAAATCTTGGCTGACTATAGGAAATGTTTAGAAATGGTTGTTTCTGTCACAATAGGAGCTATAAAGTATGGTCTAAAAGAATGTACACATTTATGCATCCGTCATATTGACTGTTTTCTTATTTTCAATCTGAAAATAATTGTACTTAAATAGCAGAGGGTTGGACTAGAAGATCTCTAAGATTCCTTCCAATTCTATGATTCTAATAAGCAGAAAGATATCCTGTTTAACCTTATACAGATAGGGTCAGCTTTTGTTCAAGTAAAGATTCATTAAAGCACATTGTACAATTTAAGAACTGCCTAAACTTTTACATACTTACCTAAACTTACATTAAGATTTAAATGACGCTCTGTTAGTACTGTAGTATTGTGTCATAATATCACAAATTTATGTACTCTTCTAAATATTTCACAACTGTTACCACTGAAGTTTTTTTCTGCAGTCTAGAGGGTACATTATAGTTCTTGTACCGACAGCTTTGTATTTCTAGGGGGGTCGAGTGTGTAGATTTTTTTTATCCAGCCTTTATTTTTTTTATAAATAATTCAAAGTAGCAAACATATCTAATACTCCTGACAGCAGCATTCTAGTACAAATAAAATATAGTCAATTCCTATGTGCTACAAAATATAGAAAGCACATTTTACAAATTTTAAATTCCCTTGGAGTACATTGGCTTTGCATCAAATGTTATGCCAGAGGACAAAGTCCATCGAAAGGATAAGCTTCTCAAGTACCCCTTTAATATACTGCATCTTCTGTGAAAAATCAATTATTTGAAGAGGGTAGAACATGGGTAATGGCTATTGAGTTGTTGAGCAGTCTGCAAAGTGTGCAGTATCTAAATATTTAAAAAGGCCCACAGGATGAGAACAATTTCAGGGCAAAAGGCCATTGTCAGTACTTTAGCTGTTTTACAATGTACCAAATGGGAATATGGTCTATTTTAAATATACCAGAGATAAGCTATTGGTTGACATTTATATAGTCCAGTAAATCATTTTTGTGTGTAAAGATCAGGATTAAGATATATTTCATATAAATTGTACAAAGCACCGTTATTCCATAAGCATCCCCCCCAAAAATGCCAGTCCATATGTGACTAGCACTTCATATGTTCTTCAGTATCAGCAAATTACTTCACTATCCTAGGATGAAATTCATCTGATTCTCGACTTTACAGTCCAAGTAATTGGTATTCTTTGATTGTGTTGCTATGTTCTCAAGTTTCAATCCTTTTCTTTTAACCTGTTCTTTACTGTTTCCTACAGAATACATACCCAATTCTAAACTAACATTTTTATGTAGTCATGATAATGTAGGTGATGTGACTGCCAGAACAATTGTGACAAAGTTTATATATTGTAGTTCCAGGTTAACTATTGTTTGTAGTATAAAACCACAAATGACTGGGTTGGCATAAAATGTTAAGTGAAGAAGTATAATTTATAACTATAATTTATAACTCATATGTCAGGTGCAAGAAATCAGGAGCCAAGGTGGTCCAAACGAATACCAGTTTAATGCATGCTAACGCTTTCTACAAGAATATGAACTACTAATGGTCAAAGCAAATTGGTGGTAGATAAGAGTCAACGGAATTCAAGGTGGGCTGGACTTACCCATGTTTCCCTGAAAATAAGACCTTGTGGTTTATTTTATATATATATATATCTCCACCAAAAAAGGCACCAAGTCTTATTTTGGGGGGGGGTGTCATCCACTGACTCACCTCACTTGTGCACGTCGCTCCCGGCCTCCTTTTCGTTGTCAGAGGTCTTCAGGAACTTCTTTGGCTTCAGATAGTTGCAGCCAGGCCTAGCACACCTTGGCCCATTTCTTCTGCAGCCAGTAAGGCTTTCTTGAAGGCCTCTGTAGTTGATAACAGAGCTCCAGATTGATCCGGAGCTCTGTTATTGGCTACAGAGGCCTTCAGGAAAGCCTTACGGGCTGCAGAAGAAATGGGCCGAGGTGTGCTAGGCCTGGCTGCAACTATCCGAAGGTAAGTAGTAGGGCAGTTCCACCCCCCCGTCCCCACCCCAGCTTAATTTTTACCCATGCACCCTGGAGTGGGTGGGATCTTAATTAGGGCTTATTTTGGGAATAGAGCTTCTATTGGGCACATATAAAAATCAAGCTAGGGCTTACTTTCTGAGTAGGTTGTATTTTCGGAGAAACACGGTAGATCTCTTGTGTGCACAAAGGGACTCAAGACTGGTGACATGCTTGCCCATTCCCTCACCCTTAGCTTGGTCATCTCCTACATCATAATTTATAACTCGCAACAAGCTTGATTCACAAAATACCATGAATCACCTCATGGTGAGATAGGCGGCAAACAAATTTAATAAAGAAAAAAAATATTAAGCCAAAGCCAAACAAATCACATTTTATAAACTCAGTTAATGTTATCTTTAAATCATAGATTTAGTATTATCTTAATGATGAAATAGTCAATCAACCATGGTTTTAAAAAAATCAAAATATAGCCACTATGTATTTCCAGTACTTACACATGTACAATCTAAAAGGTTTTAAAAAACAGAGTCTAACCACACAAATTGCAAACCAGAATAATCCTTTCTAATCACACAAATCTTCCTTCTCAGACAATTCAACTCGTCTGTCCAAAAGTGTACATATACATTTTATTGCTACATCAACTAGTTTTAATCTACAACTACAGGTAATATCTGCAGACTTGAATAGGTGTATAATTTATTGCTAAATAATTTTATTACTAAAATGCATTAATACTTTACAAAATAAGCTAAACTGCAAACAAATCAGCAGAAAAAAAATAATGGTTGCAATAAGCACTTTCTAACACAGTTGATTTTCCTTCAAGTTTACATTTGTACAGGTATTCCTATTTTGACACAGATCAGGATAAAATGCTAAGCAACTTACAAAACTGCATTTTATGTCACTATTTTAAAGTTTTCAGATACTGACAACTTTTTACAACATTTTTTCTTTGAAAAAAATTTCTTGTGGACTTTGTTTTTAAAAAAAAACATTAACTGAAGCAAAAAAGGTTTTTTTAAAAAAACTAAAAACAATACTAGTTAAAATAGACAAAACTGTAAAGGCACAAAGAATTCATAACATTAATTCACTGTTACATTACAATAAGCCTTGCTGAAAAATGAATCCGCTTAGTGTATCTATCTAAATATAAAATAAGACAAATCTAGGATTTTTGGGATAGCTCAAATAGCTTCAGCAGATTTTTTTTTCTTTTAGTCTTTTTAATCCATTACTTAATTGTTCAAATCTCATATCTGATATTTATCAGATTTTAATATGATCTATTGCCACATTCTCTCCCATTCCAAAGTATGCAATATTCTTTTCTCTAATATCTTTATAAATGAATATTTTCCTATGATATTGGTATACTTCTCCAAGTTTGGAATAGCTGGCTGTCTAAGTTTAACACCTTTTATCACTTCTTGAAGTCTTCCTAACTAGCAAATCATGTATTACTCAACACCGCCTCCCAGGTCACTTTATGTTCTTTTCTTTTCTTTTTTGCTTCAAGTTCCATTGCTGTGGTATTACTAGATCATTCGATACGAGGGTCAGTTTTATGATAAGAAATATTAATGGTTTTTATCACATAATCTAAAATGACATTGTATTTTTCTTTGAAAAACTCTTTTGTTTCATGGCATATACTGTAATCACTTCCTTTTTCTTGGAGATTTTCTTTATTCAATCCAAATTGTGCAGGTGGTTTTCCCCCTGTCACAGCCCAACTTTCTTTGATTTAGGAAATGATGATTTGATTCAGTTTTATTTCTTTTTTATTTAAGCCATTTCCATCACAATCAATCTTTGACAAGGAAGAGAAATTCATAGAACAAATTGATTGAATACTTCATTTTTCTGCCAATAGATTTTTAATTGTCACAATATAATTAAAATAGTTACATCTTTAACACATAAGCTGTTCAACATCTCTAGCCATTTATGAATGTGATTATCTGATTCACAACCTTGTTACCTAGAGTTCTTCATTCTCAAAGGCAACAAAAAGCAAATGATTACACAATTACTTATTCTAGACTTTTAAAAAAAAATGCTGAACAGATGTTCAAGCTGTTCTGTGATTATTTTCTACTAATGATCCAGCTCTGGGAAGAAGTAGCATTATGCTATTTATGGAATTACTGAGTGATTAAGCTTCTTGAAAAGGTGTCTTAGAAGAGATATAGAAGTTTAGAATAAAAACAACAAATAAAATCTACAGTTTCTCTGCATATTGTAAGCTAATTTTGTTCCAGTCTCAATTCTCATTCTTGGTATTCCATGCTTTAAACAGAATTTTAGCTTTATTAAATGTGTCATGCTACAATCCAGATAGAATAAGATTAAACATATCTCTTGCTCAAACTGAAATACTCATGCATATTAAGTGCCTCTCTAATGACCCTTAATAACTAACAAAAGTAGTCATTTAGCATTAAAAATCTCAAGTGCTTCCACAAAGACATTGCAGGGTGGAGGAGGCAAGAAATATATTCAAAACAGAAGTAAGGATAAATTCAGTCCTATAAGATTTTGTGGGAGAAAATCTTTTTGCCATTTCATAGTGCAATAATTTTTTCTCCACAAGCCTTACAGTGCATACAATTGGTTCATAGGAAATAAATAGATGATGATGATGATGATGATGATGATGATGATGATGATGATAAAAATAATAAATATTTGGAAATGGTTCAAGCTGCAGTCAATTATCCTGAACTTATATCTATAATATTTTTTCCAAGGCTTCCAATTGCATAAAGCAAATAACTACAGTACAATTAGCTGAATTAAAGATTACATGCTAAACAGAGTTCCAGAAGTGACAAGACTTTATGAGGTCCATGCTGTCACCTCTTCTCCAAGTAAAGTGTTCTTTCCTGATAGCAACATAAACTAGATATTTCCAATAATTATTGTTTAGATAAACAGCTTTTCTACAAATAGGTTTTTTGTGGAAAAGGTTTGATATCTTTCAAATATTTGAAATCATGTTATATTTTCATAATTTTCTGAAATCAACTATAGGAGGTAGCATCATCAATGTGCCTCATCCCTAAAAAAGCTAAATCAGATTAAACCTGTTTAGTCTTAAAGAGGAGACCACTAGGCAATTCAAGATCATGTAAACTTAAAATCAATGGATTTTACAAAAAGGTGACAATAGTAAACCATTTTCACAGTGTCTCCAGGAAAACTAAATGGATGTTCCTGTATGGTCATCAGGAGTTGAATTCAATTTGATGGAGCCTTTATATTTACTTCACTTATATTCTCAGAAAAAGTATTTTAAATAATCTTTGGAATCAGATTTTGTCAAGTTTTCTTATACTGTCAAATTCAGTGTTATTAAAAAAAACAACCCTATAAGGATCTACTTAGAAAAAATGCTAAGTAAAAGGTCTCTGCTAATGATGCTTCTTTCAAGACTAATCCTTCCATATTACTTATGAAATAAACAAACAGCTACTATAAAGCACTCAATAGTGCTATTTCATAGTAAAACTTCTACACATTAAATTTTATTTGAAAGTTAGTTTTCATATTCTATTTATTTGATCATGCAAATGTTATGCACTTTTAGTTAACATGTCTAAACACAAGGTTTGCTGGGAGTGAATAAACAAATTTAAATGTCTTATATTCAATTTTTACGGCACTCAGATATAAACTCCACATTCAAACAATAATGGAGAAGTGGAGAAGAACATCAAACTAGCGACACAGATTCCACCACCCCCAACCCCCACTGCTGTTTAGTAAAGCACATGTTTACTATTTCATATATTCACCAACACCATTCCAGTCTTCTCTATCACAAGGCACACCAGAGAAGTAAAACAACAATTATCATAATAATTAATACATTCTAGAATGGCATGAGATTAATTATAAAAGCACCCCAGAGTAGACGACAGACATCTCCAAACCAGATGGGTAATGTCAATTTACCTTCTCCACTGTATGTTTTTTTCAAAAAGCATGCTAAAAAGTATCCAACTTAGAAGCAATTCATTAAAAAAAAAAATACTGCAGATTGCTCTCCTCCCAACAGTACACATTTCAGAAGGCCCCTCTTTTACCATCCAGAATGCTCCTGTAGAACAAAGTCCAAGAATTACATTGTTGTAATTGTTGGCCATCCAACAATTGAGACACATAACTCCAAGGAAACAGTCTTAATTCTGGAACAGCTATTAGTCCCAACAAATACAGTATCCTGCAATACAGTACAAACTATATCTACGATCTACAGAAGGTAAACCCAAGACGAGGTTGACAAGAGCCAATCCCTGATCCCAATCTATGGGACCTATAGCCAATTAAGCAGGCTCTCAGCATTACACTTCCCTATCACCATATTTCACCCCTTTTGAGATCTTTCATCTCAGGCGGAATATGGGATAAAGATATTGGGTGAGCAAGAATAAGTCACAGGCAGAAGTAGGATCTGCTCAGTCCCAATGAAACAGGGCCCTTTCTCACCTCCCCTTATAATCAGTGTTTATAATAATCTCACTGCTAAGCATTCAGCATGGGACTACAGTACAAACATGCTAATACTTGCCTGCCCCACCTTCCTCAACCCCCCCTCCTTTCAATTTCTCTCTCTCTCTCAATATAAAGTTTCCTCTTTCCTCACCTGCACTCATTAATCCCCTATTTCTCCCACCCCTCTATCACGATGAACGCAGCACTCCTTGGCACGCCTTTTGCCCATGCGGGGAGGCCTTCTAACCAGGCATGTTGTGTTTCCTTTCGCCCCCTCCACCCCACCCCGCTCCCCGCTTCCTCCTCCCCGCTGACCTTCAAGACCCACCATTCCCAACAAGCGGATACATGCCTCCCTACCCGGTTAGGCTTCTCTCCCCACCCCCCCCCCCACACACACTTCCACTTCCAAAAAGTGGACGGAGAGACTCTTCCCCCCCCCCAACACACACACACACACGTCCTTAAGTGCGTCCCGGAATACTTTCCGTGTCTAGCCCATCATCCGCGCCTTCTCTCGCCTCAACCCAACTTTTCGGGTTCTTTCTTTTTTTGGGGGGGGGAGGAAAAAAAAGGCCACTAATGAAAACGTTCTCGCACATCCTTTCATCGCATGACGTCCAACACTCGCTGCCCCGGAGGCCCTGAGAGAGGAGAGACCCGACTCCCCTGCCCTCTTCCCGCTTCAGAATGTTTTCCCGAGGGAGAAATCATTCTTGCCCCGCTCGTCAGCCGGACGACCGACCTTCCACGCATCTAGGCGCGCACCTTCTCCTTCCCCGGCTTTAGCCCTCTGGGTGACCTGAGCTGCCAGGCCCTCTTGCTCCCACCCCGGCCCTCCTCGCCCTCCCTCAGGCTTATTACACCTCCGAACCCCCCCCCTCCCTCCACCAACCGTCGCCCGCCTGTTCCCCCACCATGGGGCCGAGGCCTCGGGGGTCACGCGCACCCCGCAACTCTCTCTCTCTCTCTCTCTCTCTCTCTCTCAGCGGAGCAGCTCCCAGGCTCGCCTCACTCTGGGGGGGGGGGGCTCTCCACAGCTGCCCACCCCGAAAGAGCGCCGGTAGAGCCCGCTCGTAACTAGCGCCCCTCGGGCTGCGGAGTTGCCCACCGGAGGCAAAAGGGGGTGGGCGGAAGGTAGGAGGGGGGGTCTCCTGCCCACTCGCGCTTCTCCCGCCACCGGCTTCCCCTCAGCCTTCAAAGCGGGGGGGGGGTGAGGAGGATACCCCGCCGGAGCCCCGACACAGCGCAGCGCCCCAGTCTTGGCCGCCGCCTTACCCGAGAACCATGAGCTCTCCATATTTGACGGGCTCCTTGTTGGGCGCGCAGTGCTCCTCCTGGCTAGGAGAAAACATGGGGCCACCGCCACGGTTGTCGTCGTCGCTATAATCCCATGCGGGGCAAAAATCGCCAAAAGAATAGCAATAACAGTCACCAAACAGGACGTTTGGCTGGAGACCTTTCCTTCATAGTCGCGGAGCCAGCCAGCCAGCCAGCCAGCGGTCGGTCGGTCGGGCGAAATTACGCGTTGCCTTTGCTTGGTGCGCCCGCCGACGCGGACCCTTCACTTCCCCCTCTCTGCGCTCAAGCCAACAGCGACAGACACGACTGCCCGAGGGGGGGATGAGGAGAGACCAACTAGAGCGCCTACTCAGAAAGGAGGCGTGGAATGGCCCCTCCTCTCGGCTTTCTCCGGTCCCTTCCACGCTCCCCTCGCCTTCCGTCAAAAACCGCGATGGTATCTTCCAGTCTGTTATGTAAACATAGAGTACGAAAAGGGAAAGGGGGAAGTTCTTAAAGGGCTGCTGCCCTGTTAAATCGACGTTTCCTTCGTAAGAAAAGACAGGCGTTGTCTAGCGCCGCCTACCGGAGGCTTTGTCCCTCCCTCCCTCTGCCAAAAGCCTGTCTACAATACTTGACTTCTGTACTGTAGTCAATTATCGAATAGGTCGGAACGGGATTACGGCATTTAGGACTTAATGAATATGAGCTTAAGTTTAAGAGTGGACAAAGAATAGAATAGAATAGAATAGAATAGAATAGAATAGAATAGAATAGAATAGAATAGAATAGAATAGAATAGAATAGAATAGAATAGAATAGAATAGAATTCTTTATTGGCCAAGTGTGATTGGACACACAACGAATTTCTTTGGTGCATATGCTCTCAGTGTACATAAAAATATATATATATATTAATCACGAATCATAAAATACAACATTTAGTCATAGGATACTAATAAGCAATCAAATCATACTAGGAAACAATAAAAACAATATAAATTGTAGAGATACAAGCAACAAGGTTATAGTCATAAGTGGGAGGAAATAGGTAATAGGAAGGTTGAGAAGAACAATAGTAATATAGTCTTAGTAACTAGTTTGACAGTGTTGAGGGAATTAGTTGTTTAGCAGAGTGATGGCATTTGGGAAAGAACTGTTCTTGTGTCTGGTTGTTCTGGTGTGCAGTGCCCTATATTGTCGTTTTGAAGGTAGAAGTTGAAACAATTTATGTCCAGGATGTGAGGGGTCTGTAGATATTTTCATAGCCCTCTTTTTGGAAGTTGAAGTCCACACACATTTTCGCACTGCCAAGGTTAAGAAACTCTGCTGTTAGTTCTTGAGGAAGCATAGAAGGAAAGAGATCTGGTCTTCATGCCATAAGTGTGAGCTTTTCTGGAATATTCGATTAGCATCCATGGAGAATGTGGCAGCCTCAATCAGATCTTTACCAATATTTGCACATAAAATAGATATGCAGCACTTACACAGTGTGCACCTTCCTTTCACAGTCCTTCACAAGCAATTTCAACCTGAGGTCTGTGTCATTGCTACCAACCGTAAAAACTGAGAATGCCTTCAGCCAATTCATCCTTCCAGCAGTCCAAAAGCAGAACCAGAAGAATATCATTCAGTCCATTGCTACCCCATATCTTCCATTTGCATTTGCATTTGCATTTGCATTTCCTTATCTTATCTTATGTTTATTTGTCTCTTTAGCTCTCAGTATGTCTTATTCTATCTGTGCTCTGCATAATCATAGCTTAACCACATGGATATGATGTGACGGGCATGTATGCATGTATGTGTTGGTATCCACAGAACTACACTGTGCCTTCTTTTGCAGGGTGAGCAACTTGTTGGCTAACAAAATGCATGCAATTCCTACCCATCCTCCCACACCTACTTTTTTGCAATTCATTGTTTAGATCTCTGGGTTAAATCTCAACAACAAATTGATAAGGCATGGAGGTGCAATTTCCTATCATTTTTCTGTAGAAAGCAGCTGAAAACAAATGTACTAAATTTTAGTTTAAACAATCCTTTCCCTGCAAAAAAACAAGCAACAAATAAACTAAAACAACTCTAAAAATCTCAACACCCCCTAAAACAGGGCCATCTCCCACATAACGCAACCAGAACAACCACATACAGTATCTTTTTTTTTCCTCTGCAGGGTCTTCATGGTGTTGCCTTCATCATATCCCCAGTCTATGATTGAAACAGGCTTAAGTCACCATATTAGTGTTAGAGGATTATTTTCCCTCTTAGTCCATCACAGTCTAAGAGTAACTTCAAGGCATATAGCATTAGGCTTTATCACCTTGGAGGCAAAATTAGCAGTCAGTTGAAAGAGAGAAGCTGAGGTAGTGTAGGGATCAATAAAGGGAATAGCAGTTTTCAAGTTAGGAAGTTTTCTGCTGACTCAAGCAAGAAAGAAGAGCCTTTGGTTCAGCAATGGGGGAAGGCCCTTTGTGGGTGTCACTGCATCCCCTCTCCAAAGTGCTACTCCCAGACACCCAAAAGTTGTCCTTACCTTCTCTATGTCATCTGAAATTTACAGCCTAGCTTTGGGGAGAAGGTTACTTAACGTGACACACAAGAACTATTTGCCATCTGAGTCAGTTGTTTTAGTTGGCTTAATGGTAGGTCTTGTTATTGTTAGTTACAAAGTAATGTCCGACCCATCGTGACCCCATGGATACCATTCCTCCAGGCCTTCCTGTCCTCTACGATCCTCTGGAGCCCATTTAAGTTCACACCTACTGCTTCAGTGACTCCATCCAGCCACCTCGTTCTCTATCATCCCTTTCTTCTTTTGCCCTCAATCCTTCCCAGCACTAGGCTCTTCTCCAGTGAGTCCTTCCTTCTCGTTAGGTGGCCAAAGTATTCGAGTTTCATCTTCAGGATCTGGCCTTCAAAAGAGCAGTCAAGGTTGATCTCCTCTAGGACTGACCAGTTTGATCACCTTGCAGTCCAAGGGACTCACAAGAGTTTTCTCCAGCACCATAGTTCAAAGGCCTCAATTCTTTGGCGCTCAGCCTTCCTTATGGTCCAACTTTCACAGCCATACATTGCAACTTGGAACACCATAGCCTAATGGTAGGTCTACTTTTAGCCTAATCAAAATTCCAGTCATCTAACCAATATCCTAAGCCTGGCAAATATAGGATTTAAATGGATCTTCTCCTGGCACCCATCTTCTCATGATACCAATCTGCAAGGGTGTTTTTTTTTTTAAAGATATAGCAGTATCTGGGAAAAGAAACCTACAGTTGGCAGATCATATGGTTTTCAAAGCCAGTGCCCATTTAAATTCACCCCAGCTTATCTGGGGATCACTCTGTTGAACATGCAGCTGAAATAAAACACATCTTCTGTGAATTGTAATTTATCAGCAATTGGAAATGACATTATGAAGTCTCACCCACCTATTCAATTTCATCTTTTGAGACTAAAATAAATTGTCTTAACTGCTAGTTTCTTTGTTCAGAGATTTTTTTTAAAAAAAGAAAACTCTATTTTTATTAACACTCTAAAAATGTTTTAAATCCATGTTTCCACTTTGGAGTCATTTATATGCTGTTTAATCTTTTTATTTTAGCTTCTTTTTCTCTTTAAGGATTTGTCTGTCCCATTTAAAGAGAAAATGCCCATTTTCTCTTTAAAAGGAACACTTTCTCTTCATCTTTCCATTTTGCACACTACTGGATGAAAGGAATCAATTAATGTCTAGTTGAAACATGTTTAAGTACCTATCTTTAGCCTGTTTTATTTTGTTTTCCAGAAGTGATTATCTAAGATAGGAAGTTTTGTCATTGTCTTGCATTGTTTATTTCTTTAAAACCTGAAGTGCTCAATGTATTTGAACATTGGCTACTTAACTGGCATATGAAATCCATAACCTCCCTCTGTGCCATTGGGATCGAGTGTTTACGATTCAGTGATGCACAGTCACCTCTGTTGCTTGTCAGATTTAGCTCTCCCTGTTCATAAGTCTGGGATAACTTTTTCCCCAGTCCCAGCTCTTCAACCATTTTCATTTATTAACAATGTGCTTTTTCCTCTACTTTTTTTTCACTCTCTGCTTCTTCTCTTCTCTTCTCTTCTCTTCTCTTCTCTTCTCTTCTCTTCTCTTCTCTTCTCTTCAGCTTTCCAATTTATTTCCCAGTGTCTTATTTCCATTTAACCCATTGAAATCTCTACGCCGTTCTTGCTTTGCTTGCTTTCAGGTTAAATACCTTCATATCTAGGCATTGTGTTATAGAGCCCCGCTCTCACATTCTACATAAATTGATCTTAGAGTTTAGATAATTAGAAGGTTCCTGAACTTACTGTGCAACTCACAGTAGCCCTACTAGGCATTATTTGAAAAAAAACAACAACAGGTATATGTATTACCTAAAACACTGGTACTGCATGTAAATCATGAGTGCTAAGTTTATTTCTGATATTCTTGAATGCAGGAATTGGGTATTCTAATTTCATGAAAAGAAGGACTAGTGGTGACATGACAGCAGTGTTCCAATATCTAAGGGACTGCCCCAAAGAAGAAGGGGTCAACCTATTCTCCAAAGCACCTAAAGGCAGAACAAGAAGCAATGGATGGAAACTAATCAAGGAGAGAACCAACCTGGAAATGTCCTGACTGTGAGAATAATTACCATAATCAATGGAATGACTTGCTTCCAGAAGTTGTGGATGCTCCAAGACTGGAGGCTTTCAAGAAGAGATTGGACAGCCATTTGTCTGAAATTGTCTAGAGTCTCCTGCTTAAGCAGGGAGTTGGACTAGAAGACCTCCAAGATCCCTTCCAACTCTGTGTTATTCTGTTACGCTTCACTCATGCTCTAAACTTGTTTAACATAACATGGAACCATATGAAGGATGAGAGCTGGGTGGACCTTCATTATCTAAAAACCTACCAGTGCATCTTCAGCAGAGCAGTCTGAAACTTGCTTATTCTGAACTAATCCTATGCATACTTACAAAAAAATAAGATAAATTATGGGGGCAGTTGGAAGATGAAGATGTTGGAAGATGTGCTGTTAAACATATGTGATCAATTTTGCTCCCGTCCACAAAAAATGTGAAGGCTATATTCCACCAACAGTCCACTTGGGACCATTTTGGCCAATGAACTCAGAGGACTGGGATCACTGGAAAGTGCAGATTTAATAAAATAACCCTCAGTTCTATTCACAGCTCATGTTAAAATAACAGAGCTCATCTGTTTTATGGACACTTTCTCCAGTGTGATCCTTTCCAAATGTCTAAATTTTCTGGTCCTAAAATTTGCCCTAGTAAGGCTTTGGTCATGCTGCCTGGAAAGAGTACCAACTGAGGAAGCTCTGCACTGTAGACATGGTGTCAGGCTCCAAAAATCAAGAAAAATACACAGTGATTCTTCCAAACACATTTCTTTATTGTTCTTCACCTACAGACAGAATCTTGCCAAATTAAAGCAGGCTACTTCCTATATGAAGCAAGTACTCTGGGAACTATTAGAGAGGGGCTGCCTTCACTTTCTTTTTCTCACACAAACTATCTGAATTAACTTGTCTCTTAGTCTTCTGAAATTTATTTATAACATTTATTTCCTGCCCTACTCATTTCAAAGTGACTCTGGGCGGCTTAAAGCATTAAATGCACCCTCTCCCTCCTGGGAATCCAGGTCAATATATTCCATTATACATTGTAGGAGAAGAGCGGCATTAGTCTAGGCCAGGGGTCTGCAACCTGCGGCTCTGGAGCCGCAGGTGGCTCTTTCATCCCTCTGCTGTGGCTCCCTGTTGCTCAAAATATGTGTCACAACTGCCAATATGTGACATCCGCCGGCACGCGATTTATTGAGCTTTTCAACCCATCTTTTTTTCAGAGTTCAAAATGTTTTTGTTGCATGCAGAAATAAAAATGTGTATCTCTGTAGCAGTTCGTTGATTTCATAAATGCAGCACAGTATACCATATTTTTCGGAGTATAAAACGCACCTTTTCCCCCCAAAAAAGAGGGTGAAAATCTGGGTGTGTTTTATACTCCGAGTGTAGCCCCACGCAGCTTCTCAAACGGAGGTTTCAGAGGCTGAAAAAGCATCAGAAAAGAAGCTTCAGCAAAGAAGCCCCCAAACAGAGCTTCAGAGGCTTTTTTTCTGAAGCTCTGTTTCGGAGGCTTTCAGAGGCAGAAAAGCAAGTTTTTTTCTGAAACAGAGTTTCAGAAGTTTCAGAGGCAGAAAAAAAAACAAGGCACAGAGCTCATAACCAAGGAATCTGTTGCTAAAATTCACCTCTGGGAACAGCTGATTGGGGATATTCCGGGAGGCTTATCCACTTGCCAATCAGCTTTTTTCTTATTTTCCTCCCCAAAAACTAAGGTGCGTCTTATACTCCGGTGCATCTTGTTCTCCAAAAAATACGGTAGTTTTTTTATACATAGCATAAAGGTAAAAAACGATATATGCAGTGTTATCTTCATTTTAGATATCAAAAAGGTTTTGTGGCTCCCGGTGTTTTCTGTTCTGTGGGGGGTCCAAATGGCTCTTTGAGTGTTTAAGGTTGCCAACCCCTGGTCTAGGCTACCAACAAATCAGAGGTCTGGTATCACCTTTTGTGTTATTCCACAATGTTATTAAAATGAAAAAATCATTTGTTAGTTAGAAAAAGTACTTCTGATTAAGTGTTTTGGGCAGTGCTTTGCAGTGGTGTTCTGCTGACTTCTGTTCCATTTTCTCCCAGGCAGGAATGACAAATATTCTTTCTGCTAAGGATTGCCGTCCCTCAGAGCCAATTTGTTAAAGGGTAGACAGGGAATTGAAGAATCAAGCAGTAACAACAAGTAACAAAAAGCATTCCTTCTCTCTTGAGAATCAAATTCCTTAAAATCTACTCAGTGTTTTCAGTTATGACAGAAGCAAACATCTCAGCACCAAAACTTATTCCATTAATGTTTGTAGAACAGACTGTGGTGGGGAAATAAGCTGACTAAATTTGGTAGGAGCATAACTTTTTAAATGGTTGTCCAGCTTTTCTCCAATAATTTAGCCTCTATTTCCATCTCATTTTCCCTTACCAATATTTGTGGGTTCTTAACTTTTAACATCATCTTCCTTTTTTTTCTTTTTTCTTTTTGCATAATCTTTTACTTTATTCTACTTTTTATTCTACTTTTACTTTATGTGTTTTAAAAATAAAATTATGGGCAAATATTTTGTGGATTCCAAAGATATTAGAGGAAATACCATAATTCACCAACAGCACTTACCTAACACATACACTGGTCCATCTGGAAAGGTTTCAGATTCTTCCAGGCCAGTGTCAGAAGTTCTATATCCAAATATATTTTATTATTTATACAGTTTCCATCTTCCTTTAAAATATGAACAGAATCCATAATGGTCTGAGAATCGGTGTCTCCAAGTTAATAAAATTAGCAAACTTCCTCAAACTCCAAAATAAGTAGACTTAATCCACATATCAAAGTCTGCAAACACAGAGTTGATTAAATTAAGTCTCCCAGTAGAACTGTATGTTCACAAGAATACACACACACACACACACACACACACACACACCTCAGCACGTAGACACTTCCACACCCTGGACAAGCTCCCCCTATAAATTTTTGCCACTGTACCCCATTTCTGTGCAGCCTGCCCCTAAAAGCAAACTGGTTTGCTTTTAAGAATAAATATTTCTTCTTTCCTCGCAGCTGTCTGGATCTCATTTTTATTTATTCTTGTGCAACCCCGGCTCAAGTTGGAACCCCAAATTATTCTTCTGACACCAGTCAAAATTATTAATCTACTAGGGTAAGGGAAGTAGCCCTGACTGAAACAAAATCTGGCCATTAATTTCTTTGGCACAGACATTCTGCTGCTCATTCCAGCGATAAGGAGGAAATGGAGAAAAGCAGCTAATCTTTAAACATAGAAAGTGTTCCTATCTGCTTCCAAGGAGAAGGATGAGATTTTATTAAAACCAAGAGCTGAATTATTACATAGTTATCTTTTTTATTAGGATGAGGCTGCAGCTACGAAAGCTGTGCCATAACTCACTGTCAGAGTGAACACACGCTTGTGCATAAAGCAAGCAAGGAATAAAAAATAAACAAACAGCTGAGCATCACTCATATATCTTCTTCCTATTTCTCACATTTGACCCCAAATGCAGTTATCTAAAGATTTGCATTTCTCTTCTTCTTTCTAAATTAAAATAGTTATTTTTCATTCGTCTCTCAATAAATAGTATCGGATAAATCCAAAACTAACTGGCCAGAATCTTGCTTTAGTTAAAAGCACCCAAGTAGATTATTGAGGACTGATTAAAAAAAGAACTGGAATCCAGCCGGAAGTATCCACAGGAAGATCTATGCTTTGCTTCACCTGATGTACCAGTTGCACCCTTTCTAGATCAGGAAGCCCTAGGTGGTAAACTACCAGGACAACAGTTTGGAGTAATTTACACATGCCAATAGGTGGGTTTGCACACTATTCCCGACGAAACTAAGCAAATTATCTTCTCTAATCCGCTCCCTTCCACATTTGTTGAAAAGTTTAACAAATTAACAGAGTTGGAAGGGACCTTGTAGGTCATCTAGTCCAATACCCTGCTCAAGCAGGAGACCCTACACCATTTCTGACAAATGGCAGTCCAATCTCTTCTTGAAAGCCTCCAGTGATGAAGTTCCCACAACTTCCGAAGGCAACCTGTTCCATTGGTTGATTGTTCTCACTGTCAGAAAATGTCTCCTTATTTCCAGGTTGAATCTCTCCTTGTTCAGTTTCCATCCATTATTCCTTGTCTGGCCTTCAGGTGCTTTGGAAAATAGCTCGACTCCCTCCTCTCTATGGCAGCCCCTCAAATATTGGAACACTGCTATCATGTCTCCCCTGGTCCTTCACTAGACTAGCCAGGCCCAGTTCCTGTAACCTTTCATCGAATGTTTTAGCCTCCTGTCCCCTAATCATTTTGTTGCTCTTCTCTGCACTCTTTCTAGAGTCTCAACATCTTTTTTATAGTGTGGTGATCAGAACTGGATGCAGTATTCTAGGTGTGGTCTTACTAAGGCTTTATAGAGTGGTATTAGTACCTCTCTTGATCTTGATTGTATCCCTCTGTTAATGCAATTTAGGATTGCATTGGCTTTTGAAGCTAATGTTCCCTGGTTGGGTATTCTGTAATTTGTAGTCCTAGTGCATTCAGATAGCACAAGCTTGAGGAAAGGTGCACTATATAATCATGAATGTATGCAAGTGGATTTTAGAGAACCATGTAGCGTACATACAAAATATAATTCTGTACATTACAATTGGAGAGACCGATTTTGAGCTACTAAAAGTGCTGATTATCTAGTTCTTCTGGTATATTCCTATCCAAGAAAAATAAATGTTCTTTAACTCATTTGACCTTTTTTTAAAAAAATTGGAATAAGTCGAAGAATGTCCTCTTCTCCATTAGTATGTGAAAGGTAATAATAGGATAGCTACTGAAGCTTATGAGGATACAGAGGATCAGAATTATTGCAAAGAGACCTCATAAGTATTCTGTTTTGGAGTTTCAAATATTCCAGCTGTTTCATAGACCACAAAGAATGCAAAAACTCAAAATTCTGCTGAAGAAAAGCTGACTTTTATTTAAAAAAAGAATTTGAAGGCGTTTAGACTTATATTCTTCTGATTAGTTCCAGGATTCATCTTGGAAATACCTCAAGAATGTTGGAGATAGAAATTTTCTTTCTATGTATTAGCACTTCTTAGAGTAGAAATCTACTCAGATAAAGAAAATGCATTATACCAGTGGTGGGTTTTAAATTTTTTTACTACCGGTTCTGTGGGCGTGGCTTGGTGGGTGTAGCATGGTGGGCATGGCAGGGGAAAGATACTGTAAAATCTCCATTCCCACCCCACTCCAAGGGAAGGATACTGTAAAATCTCCATTCCCTCCCCAACCCAGGGGAATGTTACTGCAAAATCCCCATTTCCTCCCGATCAGCTGGGACTTGGGAGGAAGAGAATAGATGGGTGTGGGGCCAGTCAGAATTTTTACTACTGGTTCTCCGAACTACTCAAAATTTCTGCTACCGGTTCTCCAGAAACCCACCTCTGCATTATACAATACATTATAAAAATATGCAAAACCTAGCACCTGGTTAGCTATAGCCTATTCCAAAGATACTCCAAGAATGTGTGTTCTGTGAATGTGTGTTTCAGAAGAAAGGCAAAAGAAAGAGATCTCAGATTAGCAAACTCAGAAAGAAGGAGCAGAGTGAATGATAGGTAAAGGAGGTGAGGGAGGGGAAGACACAGAGTAAATTGTTAATATTTTGTCTATATGAAATTATCACTTTGGGTCAGTAGATTTGGACCTCAAATAGAGAGAATAGGCATTCAGTACCAGATAAATTTACCATTTCTCTATTGTTTTGATAGGGACGTGTCCAGAATGGCCTCGTCTATGGAAATGAAGTTGGCAAAAAAAGTGATATAAAATAAGAACCTCTTGTGGTTGTATAATTTGTGCCTAACAAAGTAGACACTTATTAAAAAGAAATAGAAGAAGGCCATGCATCCTGGATTTTACTAATCAGCATCTAAGTCAGTAGTGGGTTTCAAATTTTTTTACTACCAATTTTGTGGGTGTGGCTTGGTGGGAGTGACATGGCTTGGTGGGAGTGGCTTGGTGGGAGTAGCAGGGGAAGGATACTGTAAAATCTCCATTCCCACCCCACTCCAGGGGAAGATTACTGTAAAATCCCCATTTCCTCCCGATTAGCTGAGACTTGGGAGGCAGAGACTAGATGGGGGTGGGGCCAGTTAGAGGTGACATTTACCGGTTCTCCGAACTATTCAAAATTTCCACTACCGGTTCTCCAGAACTGGTCAGAACCTGCTGAAACCCACCACTGATCTAGGTACTTCCTGGGCTTCAAAGCAGAGATGCAGAATCATCCCCATGATTACCATCAGATTATAATTTTGAACAGTAGAAGAGGAAGACCCTTAAATATCCAGGAAGTAACCCAAGAATCCAGAATCAAATTTATTTATTTTAATAAACCCATAATCTTCCAACCATCAGTTAAGCTTTCCCAGGATCAATAAGATTTGTTTGATTAATAAAAAGGAAATGTACTGTATTACATGTACTGTCTAAATGAAGAGGGTTAATCTCAGTTTAAAATACTACCTGTCAAGACTTGTAATTGTGATTTTTAACAAATCAGTGTGTTTACTCTTGCCCTGTACTTACTATTGTCGTTTTATGAATTATAATTGCTGTGAGCAAAAGCTGGCAATGTTATAGGGGATAAATGGATCCTTGTCTGTCAAAAAAAACCTCAGCATGAAAATTCTCATTTTGACCTATATAATACAGGTCGACAAAGAATGGTTGGCAGCTCTGGTCCTAAGGGTAGTTTAAAAGCCCATGTATGGTAACTTCAGGGCTACCTTGTCATGATAAAATGCCTAACTGCCATGTCTCCCTGATCCCCCGGACCCTCAAGGGTTAACTAACCACATGTCCCATAATCCTTATAACCACTCCTTACCTCTTAACCCCTCCTCCTGGGTACAAAAGGTCCAACCGCATGGTCCACAGCTCATTCCAGATGTATACCTGAAAGAGAAAGGTACAAGGTCAGTGACCTCCAGTACCAACTGATCAACAATAAAACTACTGAAAAGAATTGGGCTATGTCTTTGAGTTATTGGGCTAGATCCAGTTTCTAACAAATTGGTAGCAGAGGTCGGTTGCCCATAACTTCAGACAATGACTGAACCCAACGCCTTCCCAGAAGAAGCAAACAGAGCACAGACCAGAGCTCTTACCAAGAAGATGGCTGAGAAGCTTCCCACCAAAGCCACAGCCATGGAGGAGACAGAAGCTGGAAGCGAGCAGGACTCCAGCCTGGACTCACAATCAGATGAAGAGGGGCCATCCAAAGAAATCACCGCCCCGGAAGAAGAAACAGCACAGAAAATGAAAAAATTCAAACTCTCCATCCTGAAACTGATGGAGGGAAACAGCGACAAAGAAAACCTCATCGCGGACCTTCAAAGCCTCTTCGAACAACAAGAAGCAGCGATTGAGGCCCCAAAAACAACCGAGAAAGAAAAGCCAGCAAAAAAGGGTAAGCCACCCCAACCCGATGATCCTGAGCCGGCAGAACCCATTTCCGCGCCCCCTTCCCGGCGGCCATCTTGGGACGAGCACCAGCCAATGGGAAGCCAGGATTTGAATCCCTTGGCGCGAAAATGCCCGAACCCCGAAACAGACGAGGGGAGCTCAGAAAGCGACTACGAAGAACCCAGCTCTGAGAGCGACCACGAAGAGATCGCAATAACAAAAAGAAAAATGCCTACCGATCTCGAATTGCAAAAGGCAATCGAGACCATCACCGCTGCTCTAGGCTCCGCTTTCGAGCCCCCTGCGGCACTCAAAAAATCAAAGAAAAATCCTGGAGGGCACAAGAAGGCCAGAACAACCAACAGAGACCAGGCAACCGAGTCACAGCGTACAAAAAACCCCGCACGCACCAACAACCGGCACAAAAGACCGCCCACCTGCAGGAAAAATCAACCGCAGAATTCGAACTCACCACCCGCTACACCGGCAACGCGAGGCCCGAGGCAGAGAAGAAGAACCGGCTACTCACCGACGCCACGACACCCATCAGGCCAGTCCACACGACCAGGGACCAGCGACCACGAGGGAGGATCAGCCGCCGTCGCCGCCATCGCCGCCGAGCCGCTGGGTGCAGGGAATCCTCAACCTACGACCTCCGCTGCTGCCGCGCCGCCGACCCGCGAAAGTCCTCGACTTGCGACCGCGTCGCCCCCTCACCTTCTCCCCTTCTTCGCCGGGGATCCGGCCGTCCAGCAGTGGTGTCCAGCCTCAGGGGGGATCTTCGGACCCACCGGGGGCGGGTCCAGCCTCCCACCGACAGGCCTAGGCCTAGGCCTGGGAGCTCCAGCAACAGGAACCTCACCCGATGGACTCCAGCGCGGAATGAGCTTCGCGCATGCCCAGTACCTGCCTGTAATAAGAGAAGCAAATTGCATAGATCCAAGCAAGTACAGAATGGCCACAGACATCCCAAAGCCTTATTGTGAGTTTAATCACAACTTGGACCATGGACAGCTCCCCCCAGTAAGTAACCTTACTAACATTTCTGGGGCAAATTATGCCAATTTGCCAAAACTGCAGTTAGATGGGGGTAATATTATAGAATGGAGCCAACAATTAAGGGTTGCTCTCATGAGAGAGAATGCACTGTTCCTAGCTAACAAACCTCCCCAAAAGCCCTGGTCATTGGAAATTGACTGCATTCATCACAGGGCATTTTGTATCATGTTAACCTCCATTCCATCTGCTATGTATCCATCTATTGAGGACAATCTAACTGTTTATGATATTATGCAAAAACTATGTAACCTGTTTTATAGCCAAAGCAGAGCCACTACCACTAGACTATCTAGGGAGTTCCACTCCACCAAGCATAAGGCAGGGGTCCCCATGAGTGAGCACATCTTAAAGATGAATGCTGCAAGGGCAGAACTCATGCAGAGGGGGGAAATCATCACTGAAGAGAGCATGATAAGCATAATCATAAACTCTCTTGATAGCAGCTGGGACATCTTCATGACCCAACTAAATAGCCTCAACTTGCAATACCTCACACTAAGCGCACTGACCAGTCAGCTCGTTGCAGAGGACACTCTGAGGAGGGAACCCCAACTAGCCAAAGGGGACCCTAGACACACAAAAAGGGTGGATTTCCAGGATAGGGCCAGGGATACCTCAGAATGTTATTCTTGTGGATCAAGGAACCACTTAAAGAAGGATTGCCCCAGGAACCATAGGGATAGGGGACAGCACGACAGTAGAGGGGGAAGGTCACCCGAACGCAGGCACCCAAAGGAAAGAGGGCGAGGGTGGTCACCCAACCCCAGGAAACACCACGAGCGCAGAGACCACTCCAGGGACAGTAACTCTGGCTCCATGTATGGGATCAGGCACGATGACCCAAATGACAAACATAAGGCAGAGAGAAACACATGGCTCCTGGATTCAGGGGCCACAAGTCACACTACTTGTAACCCAGAGCTGCTAGACTCACTCACAGAAATAGACTCAGAAGTAAAGGTAGCAAACCAAAGCAAGGTCAAAGTAGTGGGAAAGGGAAACGTACACATCACACAGGTAGGGGACCTAAAAGGAGTACTGTACGTACCAGAAATCCCCCACAATGTGCTAGCCATCACAAAGCTGACACGAGACACAAATATAGAAATAAAATTTAAAGATGGAAAGGCACACTTGGTCAAGCAAGGGAAAGAGATAGGAAAGGTAACCATACACGAGGGGCTTCCCTACTTCACACCCAACGCAAGGGAGGAAGAAGGCATTGATGCCAGCACAAACCACGAGGTAGATAAGCATCCAGAAACAGAGGGGGTGCAGCAGGAGGCAGGATGTAGCCATGAGAAGACAAACAAGTCTGTATCTATCGGCAAACCATTGCATGATAACTGCGCCCACCTCCTACACAGGAGACTGGGACACATAAGCTTCCCCATTGTAAAGAAAATGACGGAATGTACCGAAGGTCTCAAAGTAAAGAACTGCGAAAACTACTTAGAGTGTTCAGTTTGTAAGCGTTCCAAGATCAAGGTTAAGGCCATCCCCAGGGGATCCAAACGAACCACGGAATACCCCTTCCAATTGGTGCATATGGACTTGGTAGGGCCAATGAAACCCTCTGTAGGACATAGGAAGCGATTCTTCCTCACGATTGTAGATGACTACACCAGATACGGGTATGTCTACTCCCTCAGACACAAAAACGAAGTGTTCCAAAGGTTTAAGGAATTCCACAGAAGAGTAGATATGCAACATAACATGAGAATAAGGCAGATAATGACTGATAGGGGGTCAGAATTCATGGCCAAAGAATTCACAAGGTGGCTGAGGGAGCAGGGCATAGCGCATTACACCTCTTCACCTTTCTCTCCCTTTCAAAATGGAGTCTCAGAGAGAAAGAACGGAGTGTTGCAAACCATGATGAGATGCGCCCTGGAGGATGCTGGGATGGGACAGCATTTCTGGTCAGAGGCAATACACTACGCTAATTACACCCTGAATAGACTGTGGTCAAGCTCTATCAATAAGACACCATACGAGATGCTATACAACAGAAAGCCCAACATTGCACATTTACACATATTCGGCGCCCCAGCTGATGTCCACATTCCCAGACAGCTAAGAAGAAAAGGGGAAAAATTATCAAAAAGGTTAAGGTTCGTGGGTTACGAACCGGGCACAAAGGGCTACAGATTTGTCGACAACAATAACCGTTTTGTGGTTTCCAGATCAGCCAGTTTCCACGAAAACGCAAACTGGTCGAAGGTACACTCCAACGACATCCCAGCCAATAGAGTCACGTTCGAGCATGGCCAAGAGGAAAGGGAGGTCAGAGAGGTCACAGGGCACAAGGCCAACCATCGCAAGACAAGCGTCAAAGGTTGGAAAGAAGGGCACCCTTCACTGAAGATAGATGACCTGACGGACAAAGAGGCAGACATCATGCAGGAGACCGAGCCAACCCCCAGCAGGCCAATCAGAGAAACCAGAAACAAGCTACCAAAGAAGCTAGAGGACTACGTTATGACCATCCACAACACCCATTTCACGCCCAGCTCATATGAAGACATCCTCGGGCTCCCCCGGGAGGAGAAAGAAAAATGGATGCTTGCCATGGAGAAGGAGATGGAAAGCCTAAAGGACCTTCAGGTATACTCACCTGCCCAAGTTCCAGAGGACAAAAAACCAATAGGAACCAAATGGGTGTTCAGGGTCAAAACATTAGAGGACAACAAGGTCCTATACAAGGCAAGACTAGTCGCGCAGGGTTTCGCCCAAAGATACCCCGAAGACTATACGGACACCTACTCGCCAACCGTCAGGGCAGAGAGCGTCAAGAGCGCCCTGGTGGTGGCCACCATCCTGGGCTTGGAGGTCTTCCAATTCGACGTACAAACAGCATACCTGCACGCCGAGCTGGATAAAGAAATATACGTCAAAGCCCCGCCTGGGTACAACAAAGACAAGAACCAAACCTGGCTGCTGAATAAAAGCCTGTACGGGCTCAAGCAGTCGGGCAAAAGGTGGTATGACTGCTTAGCCAAGGCCCTCAGATCCATGGGCTTCGAGGCCACCTCAGCTGACAAATGCTTCTTTACGAGGAGAGAAAACGACTCATTCGAAGGTGTGCTCGTTTACGTGGACGACATCTTGTACATCAGCAAGCACAAGAACAGATGTGACAAGTTCGCCACTGACCTGGGTAGCCACTTCTCCTTAAAGTCACTTGGAAAGATTGACAGATACCTAGGGGTCCAAGTGATAAAAACCAACAAGGGCTTCCGACTCTCCCAGAGAGAAAAGATCATCGAGCTGCTGTCCAAATGCAACATGTCCGAAGCAAAACCCAGCGAGACCCCCATGCAACCCGAGTTCCTGAAAACCATGTATGAGGAATCTGAACCCTTCACAGACAACAAACTATATAGATCAACGATAGGGTCACTGCTGTACATATCCAACTGGACCAGGCCCGACATCGCCTTGGCCGTCAACCTGCTGTCCAGACATGTAAGCAAACCTACGGTAACACACTGGAACGCCATCAAAAGACTACTTAGATACTTAAAATTTAGTGCGGATGCCCTACTCTGCCTAGAACCAGAAACATCCAAGGAACCAAAGCTAACCTGCTATGCTGACGCTGACTGGGCTGGGGACATAGAGTGCAGAAAAAGCACCTCAGGCTACGTGCTACTACTCAACAATTGCCCCATCCACTGGTACACTGGAAAGCAAAAACTGGTGGCCACATCAACCACGGAAGCAGAATTTGTTTGCCTATCAAAGGCCGCAAACAATTTAGTATGGTTCGATGACCTGCTCTGCGACATCTGGGCTGAACCCTCATATCCAATAGTTATCCACGAAGACAACAAGGCAGCGATAGAAATCTCTAGGGCCGATGCCATAGGTCAGCGTTCTAGGCACATTGACATTAAATACAAACACGTCAGGCAGTTTTCAGAGATAGGCTTCATTAGGGCAGTGCACTGTGACACAGAGGAGCAAACAGCAGATATTCTCACTAAACCCCTACCACATAAACAACATGCTTACCTCATGTCAAAAATGCGTGTTTGCTTATAACTCATGCCCGTACCAGTGTATTCTCTGTATGTATGCTAACACCGCCTCAGGTACCCAGTTAGGCATTTAGAGGGGGTTTTGTCATGATAAAATGCCTAACTGCCATGTCTCCCTGATCCCCCGGACCCTCAAGGGTTAACTAACCACATGTCCCATAATCCTTATAACCACTCCTTACCTCTTAACCCCTCCTCCTGGGTACAAAAGGTCCAACCGCATGGTCCACAGCTCATTCCAGATGTATACCTGAAAGAGAAAGGTACAAGGTCAGTGACCTCCAGTACCAACTGATCAACAATAAAACTACTGAAAAGAATTGGGCTATGTCTTTGAGTTATTGGGCTAGATCCAGTTTCTAACATACCTATGCTACAAGGATAAAAGTATGTTTTTTAAAAGCATAAATAAATCTAAAGGACTCTATTTCTTATTTCTGAAATAAAAGAGTCTCCTCAGTGGTGGGATTCAATTTTTTTTACTACCGGTTCTGTGGGTGTGGCTTGGTGGGCATGGCATGGCTTGGTGGGCGTGGCATGGCTTGGTGGGCGTGGCAGGGGAAGGATACTGTAAAATCTCCATTCCATCCCCAATCCAGGGGAAAGTTACTGCAAAATCCCCACTTCCTCCCGATCAGCTGGGACTTGGGAGGCAGAGAATAGATGGGGGTGGGGCCAGTCAGAATTTTTACTACCGGTTCTCCAAACTAGACAAAATTTCTGCTACCGGTTCTCCAGAACTGGTCAGAACCTGCTGAATACCACCTCTGAGTCTCCTTTGTAATATAGGACACATGGCTATTGGTGTCTAACCTGGTACCAGCATATGTGGTATGTCAGGAATACCAGAGGCTATAGTCCAAGAGACACGTTGACTGAAACTAACTGAAGGCCATCAGGTCAAGAGGGACTGTTTTAGTTCTTTTCCTCTTCTTCCTCACCATTTTTGAACTCTTGCAGGGCCGTTCTGTTTCTGTAAAGGGGTTAGGGGGAAATATGTTCATATTTCACAGGACGGGTTGAACTAGACATCTCAATCTGTCTTTCTACATACGGGTGAACCCTCCCTCCCTCCTCCATGGCCTCCTGTGACGAAGAAGCACCGAACCACAATTTCTAACAGTTGCAGACATTCCTCCTTGTAACTGAAGCAACAAATACTTTCCCAGCAGCTCCACAACAGCAGTCATTTAGGAGAGCTCCCGCAGCTGCAGTCGATTATCGGCAAGAACTTTAAATAACTCGTAGGTGGGGCTTTGGGATTACTCAGGCCGACTTCCTAAAGTGGTGAAGGAGGCCTTTTGTTGAAGGGTTCTCCTCTTCAATGACATTTACAAATAGCTTTGGCCAAGCTTCTTTTCCCCAGCTATTGGCATCCTTGCAGTAGTTTTAAAAAATGGCTTTCATTTCAACAAAATAAATGAGGCCTCTGCTTAGGGTTATCACCTTTCCCGCCGGGAGGAACTCTGAACATTGTTTATGTGTTTTATGGCAGTGCTGTAAGGAATTCACTGGTGCCTGTGATGAACCTCTGTGATGCCACAAAAGGCTTGTTTGCAGAAATCCACAGAGCTGAAGAACTCAGTTCATCTGTGCAAGTCATCATCACAATCCTCACCAGCACCATACTTCAACCCATCTTTATGGTTTGCCTTGTAATCCAATCCCAAATGAATATCATTTTGGTTATTCAGAAACATGAATTTGGAAATCTAGACTATAGAACATGTAAGTAACCCTTTCTCCAAACTCTCATTTAATTGTCCTATGTGTCTGCAAAAGATTTTTTTTTTTAAGGGAGACAGTGACATGGAAAGAGTTAGACCTATTTTGAAGCTCCTCTAGTCTCCCATCTTTGTGATTGGAGGGTGGAAGAGATACTTAACCCTAGAGTTGGTGTAATTTCTGTGATTGGATGGCACAAGTTGGTTTAAATTAAGGTAAGTAAGCTTAAAACAAAATGTTCTACCACAATCATAGATCAATGTTTTTCAAACATGGCAACTTTAAGATGCTGGCTGGGGAATTCTGGGAGTTCAAAGCCACACATCTTAATTTTGCCAAGTTTAAAAAACATCATAGATTGATCTTTGGTCCACATTCATACAACATGTTAGTTCTGTTAAAAGAATTTTCAGACCGATTTTGAGCCAAGTTACCCAATGAAGAATGCAGGACAATTGCTCAATGTAGAGATAGAATTTTATTTGAAAAGCTGGACGGCAAAACTGAGGATCAGCAATTCAAAGGTGGCCAAAACTGGGAATGTTGAGAGAAGTAATATTTGTACTAATAATGGGCTTTGATCGTGAGGTGTGTAAATGTGTCAGTTGAAGTGCTTTGCCCTGTAGATGTGTAAAGCCGGTATAGCCAGCTGACGCCATCGCTGGTTATTGGGGGCGAATCATTGGCCCCCACAGAGAGGGTCCGCAACTTGGGTGTCCTCCTGGATGCGCGGCTGTCCTTAGAAGGGCATATGACAGCCGTGGCCAGGAGGGCTTTTTGTCAGGTTCGCCTGATACGCCAGTTGCGTCCCTTTCTGGACCGGGACTCCCTACGCACGGTCACTCAAGCACTCGTCACTTCTCGTCTGGACTATTGTAACGCTCTCTACATGGGGCTCCCCTTGGGGTGCACCCGGAGGCTCCAACTGGTGCAGAATGCGGCTGCGCGGGGGATTATGGGAGCGACGGGGCGCTCCCATGTGACTCCTCTCCTGCGCGAGCTGCATTGGCTTCCGGTGGACTTCCGGGTGCGCTTCAAGGTGTTGGTGATTACCTTTAAAGCGCTCCATGGCTTAGGGCCAGGGTACTTACGGGACCGCCTTCTGCCACCAATAGCCTCCCACCGGCCGGTTCGCTCCCACAGAGAGGGTCTCCTCAGGGTGCCGTCGGCCAGACAATGCCGGCTGACGACCCCCAGGAGGAGAGCCTTCTCTGTGGTGGCACCTACCCTATGGAACAATCTACCCCCAGAGATACGAGTGATTTCCAACCTCCGGATTTTTCGTCGGGCCCTAAAAACTCATTTTTTTCAACTAGCTGGTCTGTCCTGATTTTAGGGTTAGTTTTAAAATTTTTAAAATTTTAATATTTATTTTAATTGACAAATTTTAAATTATGAGCCAATTTTATAAATTATCTTAATCTTATTTTAATTGTGATGTTTGTTATAGATGTTTTTTATCCGGCTGTTCACCGCCCTGAGTCCGAAAGGAGAAGGGCGGTATAGAAATGCGAATAAATAAATAAATAAATAAATAAATAAATAAATAAATAAATAAAGTCCAATGAGGAAATCTGTCTCTTTCCTTCTCTCTCTCTCTCTTGTCCTGTGGGGTGCGTTGATCTTTTCTAGGTGTGGAATTTTATGAGGGGTCTGGCATCAAAGCTTTGAATGAGAAGTCTGGCATTGGGAGCAGTATTGTGATTAGGAGATTTCCCTATCTTGAGGGGATTTTGCTTCCTGATTGATTCATAGGTATTATCTGGCTTCCTGGGGAGACACGTGTTGTCAATTTCAGCCTACATAGCATGAAAACTTCTTAAGCGGTTTTTATAACTTTGTACAGGTAGTCCTTAATTTATAACCACAACTGAGCTCAAAATTTCCCTTGCTAAACCAGACAGTTGTTAAGTGAGCTTTGCCCCATTTTACAAACTTTTTGCCACAGTTGTTATGTCAATCGCTGCAGTTGTTAACTTAGTAACGTGGTTGCTAAGTGAATCTGGCTTCCCCATTGACTTTGCTTGTCAGAAGGTCGCAAAAGGTGATCACATCACACACACACACACACACACACACACACACGGACACGGACACTGCAACCATCATAAAACATGCCAGTATCCAAGCATCCAAATTTTGATGACGTGACCATGGACAAGCTACAACTGCTGTGTGAAAAATGGTCATAAGTTTTTTTTTCCCCCAGTGCCATTGTAACTTCAAACAGTCACTAAACGAATATATAAGTCTAGGATTACCCGTATGTGGGTCGGGGGAGGCTTTTGCCTGTGGAATGGATGGAAGGGTGGGACATGGGTATATTCTTTTTACAGGTCCACTGTGCTTACAGGGTTTGTTTTGTTTTTGTATGTACATCACCACTATTAGGAGAAGATGGGAGGGTCATTTGGATGAGATGTTCTGGATGTCCCTCAAGACCTAGTTTTGCCATTAGGCCTGAAATCACAAGGAACCAGGAACTTGTTTAGATGGCTCCACTATTAAGATGTATGCACTCACTCACACTCTGTTTGGGATTTGTATACAGCAGGGGTCTCCAACCTTGGCCACTTTAAGCCTGGCGGACTTCAACTCCCAGAATTCCCCAGCCAGGCTTAAAATGCCCAAGGTTGGAGACCCCTGGTATACAGTATATTTTTAGTTTTAATTAACTTCATTTTAATGATGAATTTTCTAATTTTAAATGTCTGTTTTTATGTTTGTGTTGTTGTTTTTTATTGACTATTGTATACCACCCAGAGTCAAGTTCTCACGAGATGGGTGGTATATAAATTTGATTGATTCAATAAATAAATAGAGGAAAGGATGAATGAAAATATCAAACTAAAAACCATAATAACGAGGTTTCATGATTGTAACTAAAAAGAAAATAGAGAGGTTTTTATCGAAGTTATTTCTGCAGAAGAAAGACAGGTCTGCTTGCTAAATTTATCAAAGCTGAAATCGTAATCAAAAGCAGAGGTACACAGTGCAGTTAATGTCTGGATCATAAATCCTGAACGTAAAGTTCAAAATGAGAACAGAAATGAATCATGGAGAGTTGTATCATACATAATATTTGTTCTATAAAGAGATAATGGTCTCAGTTAAATTTACTATTATTTATTTCAGTTGATATCATGCATTTTGAACTGGGGAAACGAGTGGTATATTGCATTCCATCAAATAGTCTAGTGTTGTTCAAATTCTTTTTTAGGAAAAAGAGGATTTAAAATCTATTGCCATTTTTTTTAATAATGGAGGGATTTAACTCGGTAAGACCTATCTTAAATCTTAAAGCAGGTCTTATTGATGAAGTGGCTCCTATAGGACACCAGTGCTGAAAAATTAGTGGTTTTCTCTTTCTCTTGGATCAATCTGTGACAGTGTTTTTCAAACTTGGCATTCCAGCAGTACTTATGGTGGTTGTTTCTTGACTTGATCTATTATACAGAGACACAGCAATAAACTTGGAAGAACTATGAAGAAATTGCTAGAAAAGCAAGAACATGCTTTATGCTCCAGAGGAAGTGTTAGAAAATAGTTCAGACTGGCTGTAGTTCGGACTATAGTGAAACAGCAATTTCCCAGGAAGGAAGGAACACACTCCAAGGATGGGGATGAGACAAGAGACTACACAGCCCTGAGCAGGATCAGAGAAGGAGGCAAAACTTTAGGATAGCCACTCCCTAGACTCTTTCAAGGTATACCCATTAGAGTAGTATGTCAGAGTTTCTTGCAAAAATCAAATCCAGAAGCACACACAGATAAACTGAATCAGCTAGATTCATTAACTTCTTTATATTCATAATAACACATAAAGTATATTTACAATACCAACAGTTGATTCTTCAGCTCAGATCACCAGACAAATTCACACACAGAGTACAGCAGAGAGACTAGTTTCACTTTAGCTCTGAGCAGACTCAGAAGCTGCAGACTAAGACACCCCCTGGCTCCAGTCTGTCTTCCTCAGCTCCCGATTGGCTGACTTTGTTACTATGTCCTATTCTAGTTGATGAATATACTCTGACATAGTATAGGTTTAGTCTGGCAAGATTCTGTCTACATGATATGAGCAAATAAAGAACTAAACATTGGCTGGATTGTTTTGCTGTTCTTGAGTCAGGCCCAACAGTGGGTCCATAAGTCACTTGGGTCTAAAAGGATGGAAGGGAAAACACAGGCCTTCCAAGATTCTATAACTGTACCCAGTGGTGGGATTCACCAGGTGTAACAACCGATTCGCTTCACGTACCCTCTGGAGGCCGGAAACAGGCCCATTTCTGGACTTCCAGTACTTTCGGTAGGCCCATTGTTCACCCTTTCCAGGCCTCCGAGGCTTTCCTGGAGCCTCCAGGAGAGTGAAAACGGCCTCCCCCGGGCACCGGAGGCACTCTGGAGGCCGGAAACAGACTTGTTTCCTGACTTCCAGTAGGCCTGTTTTTCGTCTTCCCAGAGCCTCCATGCGTGCCCTGCACTTACCTGGCATCCAAAATGGGCCGTGTGGGGACTCCTGGAAGGAACGGGGCAGGGTGGGCGGGGTCAGCCAGTCATTGGAACAACCGGTTCGGTGAACCAGATTAAAATTAACATCTGGTTTGCCCAAACTGGCCTGAACCGGCTGAATCCAACCCTGACTGTACCCTATAACATAACAATAAAGTATAATTCCAATCAAATGTGTGGAGTCTGTTTGCTGACATGGCTTATCTCTAAGGGCTAATAATTCCAACCAACTTTGCACCTCTCCCTTCACTAGTTCCTTCACGATTAACTAATCCTATCTACTTCCCTTTCTGTCACCCAGGACTGTGGTACTAACTCCTGGTGGTTCACTCCAGAAGCCTCATGTAGTGTCCCTCTCTGTATCTCACTCAGAGAAAGATGCCATTCTTTCTCCTCCCAATCATGGGCTTACCCAAGTGACTTTACTAGAGCTATAGTTATTGCCAGTTGGTTTCTGAGTGCAATTGTCAAATGGTTGTCATTTGTAAAGCCCTGTCTGGCTTAGGTTCTGGAGATATATGGGACTGCTTATTCCCGGTGACATCTACCCATCTAAAGATAAATGCAAAATAAGGTTTCCTCTTATCCCTGGCATCTGCGTGCACCACAAGAACAGGATTTCTCAGTTGCTGTCTTTTTCTCTGGAACAGCATTCCCCTGTGGTCTGATTAACCCCAAGTGTCTTGGGTTTTCAAAAAGCAATTAAAACATGGCTGTTTCAGCAAGCCTTCAATTCTAATAGGCTGAATATAAGTTCTGCAGGGAGAGCATCAGTTAATTGGTGATTGGAGGCTCCTCGTGGAGGAATAATTGATTATATTTTGATGCTTTCTTATATTGCCTTAATCTTTCTCCTGACTTTAGGAATGTAAGATGCCCAGATGCATATGTGAATGGAGCAGCATATAATCCAAATAAAGAAATTACTGCAAAAATTGTTCTTCATCCTGGACTTCGAAGTTCAAATTCCCAGCCAATGTACAAGAACAGCAGATAAACACTGCTTAATAAATAAAATTCCTTATACATTCTGACCCAAGTAGTACTTAAGGGCACAGTACCACAGAGACCATTGGTACCATTGGACCATTGGCTGTTTTGTATGAATCAGTTATTGCGAATGAAGATGCAGAGTACAGCTGTAGCCTAAGCCTACATGGCTCAGGGCCAGGCTATGTTCGAGACCGCCTTCTACCGCATACCTCCCAGCGACCGGTAAGATCCCACAGAATTGGTCTCCTCCAGGTCCCATCAGCTAAACAATGCTGGCTGGCGGGGGAGGGCCTTCTCTGTGGCTGCCCCAGCTCTCTGGAACCAGTTACCTCCTGAGGTCCGGACCATCCCCACCCTATTGGCCTTACGGAAAGCGGTGAACACCTGGCTTTTCCGGCAGGCCTGGGGCCGTTGATCTCGCTGTTGCAATCTTGCGAGATCCGGCCATGAATGGTGTGCATGGGCTTTTAATGTTTTTAAAATGTTTTTATAATGTTTTTAAATAATTTTTCTATGTTCGCATTATTTTTGCTATAAGCCTCCCAGAGTCCCTCGGGAGTTGGGCAGCATAGAAATGCGATAAATTAAATTAAATTAAATAGCTAGGCTTCTCTCTAGTACCCTCCTCACTTTCTCACATTTCATTAATTGGAACCTTTTGGGTTCCAAAATGTTCACAGTGTGCAAACTGTCACCCAGACATTCCCATTTTGGGAATTGGAGTCCATAAAGGAAAGATTGTAATCAACCAACTCAAAGAAACGCTCCTTCAATTTTGCATGCAGAACAAGTCTCTAATTATGCAAAGGTCACTGCCTACAGATGGAGTTGGAGGTTAAACCATTTCAGCAAGGTTTTTTTTCCCCTTCTTTGAACTGGTCCTCTTGTTCTTTTACCCAAAATGCATAATAAAGATGATTCCTCTCTTTCCTAAACAGTAGTTGCCCCACATATTAACAATCATTTATCAAGAGCCATAGCAATAAAATAGTGTATGCCATCACTAGAATTTGCATCTCTACAGCTGATATTTCTTTACACTAAGATAGATAGTTGGAGATGAAATATCCACCACATTTCATTTGATTATAATCACAACACAGACTTGGCCATTTCTTGAGAAACCCTTTCTGACACTGCAAACTATCTAGCCAATTAGTTCTATATATTTGCATCTTGATTTGCTTGGAGGTTGTTGTTTTTTTTTAGTCCGCAATTATGTAAATACTAGTCAAGATGAACATGCACTATAGGAAAAATTGTGAACAAGTGTAGAATCTTTATGAATGATAAAAACCTTAAGGTCGGATTTCACATGCCTTTGCTTCAGAATATATGCTAGGTTACAGTTACATATTTAGGAAAGCTAGAACTGAGCTAAGAATGGCAGTTACTGGTAGGTCATTTAGAAAACTGGTTAGTAAAACACAATTTAATGCATGTGTGGGTTCCACTAATGCAGTGACATAAATTGATCAGTTATAGTTTCCTTTGATATTTCAAAGGAAAACTCAAGACATGCCTGTCATTTTGACAGTTCCTTTGTTAACCTAATTTATCATTTCATACTCCTGATACTTATTTTTTGACCACTGCAATTTTTTTGACCTTTCTGCAATTTTAGATAAGTGCACCTGCCAAATAAATGAATGTTCCTGCTTCCTACTAGCAGCTGCCCACATCCAACATGCTTGGCCTCTCATTGTTCGCACTGATGAATGATTCAACAGACCTTGGGACTGAAGGAGTTCCCTTTCTCCCCTCTTTCCCTCCTCCACTGCCCTTTGCCCATGGAACATGGCTGGCACCATGAAGTTGCTAAGACAAAGCCTCGCCTTTTTCCTTTCTCATTCTCCTGGTCTTGAAATGCAACATTGCTAACACTGCAGCAAAGAAACAGAAAGCACAAAAGTGACGGCAGTACTGGACTCAGGATGATAACCGTTGCTCGCGTGCTCCCTATTCCCATTCTGTGCATATATTTTGAACAATGTCATATTTCATTTTTTTTTTGCTTGTTTTCTAATTAGCTGGAATCTCCCTCTAACCCATCTGTGCCAAAAGCAGTATTTGATAAAGCGTTCTAGAAGGTGTACTTGATGCATAAGCTATGGATTTTCTACTTCAATGCATTAGTACCCTGGACATTTTCCCACTTTTGAGTTTAATCCAACCATCCTTGAATCAGCAATAAACTATATTGAGATGACATTTGCTGAATAGAACAGAACAGAACAGAACAGAATAGAATAACAGAGTTGGAAGGGATCTTGGAGGTCTTCTAGTCCAACCCCCTGCTCAGTCAGGAAACCCTATACCATTTCAGACAAATGGTTGTCCAATTTCTTCTTAAAAACTTCCAGTGTTGAAGAATTCACGACTTCTAGAGGCAAGTTGTTCTACTGATTAATTGTTCTAACTGTCAGGAAATTTTTCCTTAGTTCTAGCTTGCTTCTCTTCTTGATTAGTTTCCACCAGGGGTGAAATCCAAAATTTTTCCCTACCAGTTATGTGGGCGTGGCTTGGTGGGCGTGGCAGGGGGAAGGTTATTGCAAAATCTCCATTCCCACCCCAGAGGTGGTATTTGCCAGTTCTCCAAACTACTCAAAATTTCCACTACTGGTTCTCCAGAACCTGTGAGAACCTGCTGGATTTCACCCCTGGTTTCCACCCATTGCTTCTTGTCCTGCCCTCATGTGCTTTGGAGAATAGCTTGATTCCCTCGCTGTCCTTAGTAATGATCCCTATTCTATATATATTGATTCTGATCTCATATCTGCAGTCAATTGATTTCTCTCCAAGGTGATAGGTGCAAAAGCCTTAAAGATTTTACACGTTTTGATAATATTTGGATAACATTCGAATAAGGAGGGAACACGAAGAGAAGCAATGCTTTATTACCAGTACAGCTAAGGACATTTTAAGCCTTTCTCATTCATGGGCTAGAAATGAAACAAAGGCAATATTTTGAGTTTTTAAGGTTGCTTTTATTAAAATATTATAAGCCGTACGGAATGTTTTTGGAATCAAGTGGACTTAAAAATCCAATAAATAAATGTCAAGGGGATGTACGGTAGCAGAAAAAAAATGTTAGCAAGATATATTTCCACTGTGGCTGGGTACAAGTGGAGCATAATATGTTCCACGATCAAATATATTTTAATAGTTTATTTTTATAAAAAATACCTTTTTGAAAAAAAATAAATAAAAAAATTAACAATCTAATACAAGAATGGGTACACCTGATCTAACAACAGAAAAGAAAAAAAAACAATTTTGAGAAACTGAAACTGACAAATCTGTCCCTAACTTTTATATGCACATAGCCATAATGTTTTGTTAATCTAAGGTCACAGTACCACCTGTAAAACGTGTTATAGTTTCAAAAGCTTTGTGAAAGTAGAAGGATAATAATAGAATATTGGGGAGCAGGAAGATTATTGGATTACATCTGGCCCGGGAGCAAGGGAATCCTAATCAAACAATATGGAGAAACCAGATTGGAAAAAGCTGGGTGATGGATGGAAAAATTTGTGACCTGAATGTACCAGTAATAAATTGTACTGCTAGGTATTCTGCCAGTTTAAATATCTTTACTATTACTCAGCCTGCTCCTTGCTCTGTTATTCTCCATTTAAATGGATGCAAAAGCACAACAATGGGTCTTAATCTCCTTCCATGGCCTTAAGTAGCACCAAGCTTGAGGTAGCATCCTGACAATAATCTAAGGCATGGGTAAAATCCAGCAGGTTCTGACAGGTTCTGGAGAACTGGTAGTGGAAATTTTGAGCAGTTCGGAGAACCGGCAAATACCACCTCGGGCTGGTCCCAGAGTGGGGTCGGAATGGAGATTTTGTAATATCCTTCCCCTGGAGTGGGGAAGGAATGGAGATTTTGTAGTATCCTTCCCCTGGAGTGGGGAGGGAATGGAGATTTTGCAGTATCCTTCCCCTGCCACGTCCACCAAGCCACGCCCACAGAACCGGTAGTAAAAAAATTTGGATTTCACCACTGATCTAAGGAATGTGTCCTGGTAAATCATAAGTCACTTTTTTCAGAGGTGTTGTAACTTTTAATGGTCTCCAAATGAACTGTTGTACTGTAAGTCGAGGACTACTTGTATGGTGCTGGTCTTAGAATCAAAATAAGTCTTTAAAGGCATTGGGCTTAGCTCAGCCTTTCCTAATCTGATATCCTCCATAGATGGTGGATCTGCAACTCCCAAGCTCCTAGCCAGGATATGAGTTAGAGTTCATGTTAGAGAAAATATGCTTATGTGGCTGGCAGAAGGCTCCAAGTCCTGACATTGTCTTCAACAGTAAAAACTATTGTGCCATTCAAAGCAGTATTTCTCAACCTTGACAATTTTATTATGCCACCAGACTTGAAATTTTGGGCTTAGACAACTTAGAACTACACCGCCTTCGATCTGACCTAGGTATAGTACATAAAATTATCTGCCACCATGTCCTACCTGTCAATGACTACTTCAGCTTCAACCACAACAATACACGAGCAAATAATAGATACACACTCAAGGTAAACCGCTCCAAACTCGATTGCAGAAAATACAACTTCAGCAACAGAGTGGTCAATGCCTGGAACGCACTACCTGACTCTGTGATCTCTTCCCCAAACCTCCAAAACTTTAACCCTAGACCCGTAATGGCGAACCTATGGCATGGGTGCCACAGGTGGCACACGGAGCCATAATGATGGGCACGTGAGTGTTGCCCTAGCTCAGCTCCAGCGCGCATGCGCGCACCAACCAACTGATTTTCAGGCCTTCCGGTCCCACCGGAAGTCAGGAAACTAGCTGTTTCTGGCCTCCGGAAGGCCTCCATGGGGGAAGGGGAAGGCTGTTTTTGCCCTCCCCAGGCTCCTAGAAAGCCTCTGGAGCCTGGGGGGGGGAAAACGGGCCTACCGGGCCCACCGTGCCATTGCATGCCAAAAGCAGGGGGAAATGTGGGGGGGTCATGTGCGCATGTGCGGGAAGACGGGGCACATTGAATTATGGATGTGGGCACCCGCACCCGTGACCCCCCCCGCTCCCCCCGCTTTTGGCACGCGACGGCAAAAAGGTTTAGTTTAGTTTAGTTTAGTTTATTAGATTTGTATACCGCCCTACTCCCGAAGGACTCAGGGCGGTGAACAGCCATGAAATAAAACATATCAATACAAAATTTAAAATAGAAATAAAACAAGTTAGATAAATTTGGCTGAACCATATTTAAAACCCCAATAATTTAAAGGTTAGCCATCACTGCCCTAGACTGTCTACTGTTGACCTCACCCCATTCCTAAAAGGTCTGTAAGGGGCATGCATAAGAGCACCAGCATGCCTACCGTCCCTGTCCTAATGTCCCTTTTTATTTGTATTCATTTCATGTATTCATAATCATGTTTATACTTTTACCTGTTACCTTATATATGCTTGACAAATAAAAAAAAATAAAAAAATAATTTTTAAGATGGACTTCAACTCCCAGAATTCCCCACCAACCCATGCTAACTGAGGAATTCTGAAAGTGGAACATCACACATCTTAAGGTCGCCAAGCTTGAGAAACACTAAAGGGATTTGCTATTTGTTTTTAGAGACCAGGACTGTTTAAATACGCACTGCATATTTATACTCTGCAGATGACTTGCCCAAGTCTGGTTAAGGATAATACCAAAACTCCATTAAAGCTTATTATAGTCTCACATCACAGCATGACTCTGAGAGGGCATTAGGGGAAAAAAAATAGATCTAATCCTTTCGGTGCTGTCTTAGTACATCCTATGCATCTTTTTTCCTTGCCATCCCTCTGCTCTCAACAAAGGCCATTTGGTTTCGCTTGGCATCTCTGCAATTGGAATGCAGTCAGCCATGACAGCAATAAGAAAAAAAAAATACTTGACTCTTGGGAGACCTTTCCAGCCTGTTCTGTGAGGCTAATGGTGGCAGAAGCCCAACTGAACTCCAGCTAACTCATCCAGCTATGATTTATCTATTGGGAGTGGTTGGATCTATACTAATATTTATCAACCTCTTCAACAAACAGGACTGCAAAAAAGTGTTTGTGGATTGTTAAGTGTCCAAGGCATCTTTACAGACCCATCATCAACTCTCTCCTGTCCACAATTTCTTTTTCCTCAAATACTGGTAGTCCTCGTTTTACAACCATTCATTTAGTGACTGTTTAGAGCTACAACGGCACTGAAAAAGGTGATTTATGACTGTATTTTATACTTACAATTGTTGTAATGTAGCAACTACAGGATCACATGATTAAAATTCAGACATTTGACAACAGGCATGCATTTATGATGTTTGCAGTGTCCTGGGATTAGGTGATCCCCTTTTGTAACCTTCTGACAAGCAAAGTCAGTTGGGAAGCCAGATTCACTTATTGACGTTATTACTAACTTCACACCTGCAGAGATTCACTTAATAACTGTGGCAAGAAAGGTCATAAAATGGGCCCAAACTCACTTAACTGTCTTACTTACGGTATTTACGGAAACGTTGGGCTCAATTGTGATTGTAAGTCGAGAACTACCTGTCTTTAAAACTAACCCCTTGGCAGAGACAGTTTCAAGTTAGGCACAAATGGCCTTTTGAAGTTTTCTGTTCCAATTTGTGAATATAGAAATGTAAGTGGGAACCATTTCTCCAACTTTCTCAAGGGAAAAGAGAAATTCTCCAATTATTTCTCCAGGCAATATGAATACCGAGGAAAAAGACCAATGAGAGGAATTGTTCCCATGGGATTTAAAGCAAATAGGAGAAGCTAGGGAGTCTGCAGACCACTGGAGTGATAACCGTAAAATTAAAGACAGCTGTACTCATACCACCTTGGCTAATTCATGTCTAGGTGGCTGCATCCTCACAAAACTCTTAGTTTGGTTAGTAAAGTAATCCATTGATGTGTTTTCATAGTAAACTGAATCATGAATTAACCAACAGGCAAAATTTGAAAAATATTGTTGTTGTTAGTTGCGAAGTCGTGTCCGACCCATTGTGACCCCATGGACAACATTCCTCCAGGCCTTCCTGTCCTCTACCATCCCTCGAAGTCCATTTAAGCTCATGCCAACTGCTTCAATGACTCCATCCAGCCACCTCATTCTCTGTCGTCCCCTTCTTCTTTTGCCCTCAATCTTTCCCAGCATTAGGCTCTTCTCCAGTGAGTCCTTCCTTCTCATTAGGTGGCCAAAGTATTTGAGTTTCATCTTCAGGATCTGGCCTTCTAAAGACCATTATATTGAAAAATATAATTAATCATAAATAGCCATCTCAGGACCATACTTAGCAAAACAGCCAATAGGTGTATCAGAAAACCACACTCAATCCATGACAAACTCATCCAAATTTACATCTATCAAACTATGGTCAAACTGATTTCTACCGTTCTTACCTTATCATTCTTCGAGAATGTTGCATAGGGCATAACTACGGCTAGCATCCTAGATATATCTTCTCTATCTACTAAATAATATTATTTAAAAGCTTCAGGCGGTCAAAGCTGTGATGAGCAGAACAGGCCAATATCTATGGGCGCATTTACTAACCACTTTGGCACATGGAAGATTGTGACTTGATATATAAGACAATAATAAACTGCCTTTTCCAAAGAGCTAAGTCTTTGCATAATGTGTCTGAGGTAGTCAGGTGAGAAAGACCAGGGCCACACATGAAATTCCAATTAAATTGATTTATTGCTCATGCTTATACACAAGAATCTAGTCAACTAATAGTTAGCACTATTTTGGCGCTAGATAAGGATTTTTTGGAATTCAAGAAGGTTGGACTTAGTCCGTTTGTGGCAATGAAGAAGCTCTAGGCTGATTCCTCTTTTGACTCTTCCCCCCAGGCTCTGTCAGTCTTTATCCTACATTGGTAGGGTCATTTGAGCCTGGTCATTTGTGCCTCAAGTAAAAACTCTGGTTGGAAAATATCAAAGTACCATATTTTAATCATAATTCTATTTTAACTGTTCAGGGTTATTGGCTTGACGTTATGAGATCACGTGATCATGAAACATTAAGCATATTTTGGGTTAAGATCTCCCTCCATATGAGCAGCCTATTTTCCCCTCTCCCCCCTTTAATTTTATTGAAATACAAGTTTCTGTTGCTATTTGCTTCTGAAGCCAATCTTGACTAAAAAGCTGAATTAATGTAATGAGTGGACAGAAAAGGCCCTTGCAACATTCCTTGCAGAGCAGAAGGACAAGCGTAGGAGGTTAGGAATTCCAACCAATAATCAGAATGTCAAAGATCCCTTTTTAAAAATGCATTCTATAATTCTGGATGCATGTGTGTCATACCTCCATCTTCAGGCAGCCTAAAACTTCAAAATCTTGTTCATCCTCTTCAGAATAGACAGTCAAAATCTTACCCACTTAATCTGATAAATGATACTGCTGCCACTGCACTTGTTTCCCCCTCCCCCCCACCCCATTGCCAGTAGTGTGTTTCCTTTCAAACTGCCTTTAATGAGATACGTTCTACCACATCCACAAAATCCTTCAGCAGAATCCCAGAGTGCTCTCTGAGTATTGCTCAGCAATGTCACCATGATGTGGATGCTAAAAAATGTTTGCCTTTCAAAGGAGCCAGGACCAGCAATGTCAGGCTAGGGATCAGTGGTTTTCCAACTTGGCAACGTTAAGATGCGTGGACTTCAACTCCCAGAATTTCCTAGTCAGCCGTACTGGCTGGAGAATTCTGGAGGTTGAAGTCCATGCATCTGAAAGTTGCCAAGTTGGAAAAACACTGATCTATAGATGGAAGAAAGCTGTAGTGAAACAAATGCCAAGCCCTATTACATAAATAAGGCCTTGTTTAGAGAGCAGTGCATTCCCATGGGACTTTGCTATTTCCTTACCTTTTTTCCATGGGTTGCACTATGATGCAGACTGTATAGTCTGGAAAACAAAATTACATGCTTCATTAAGCATAACCTTCACTGAATGCACTTCAAGTCTGTTTGCTTATCCAGCAGTGGGATTTCACTTGCAGGAGGCAGATATTTGTCTTCTTGATTTTCTTAACGACAATAAAGGCTGTAAAGTATTGATAGAAATCAGGCACATTTACAAAGTATGGTCAAAAAAGTTGAGATGGCATCCGTGTCTTCATGGACATACACATATATCTTCATGCACAGAAGGTATCTGGGAAACTGTCCAGGTGTGGTATGCCTTTCCTTCCTTCCAGGGTCTCCTTTGGTTCTCTGGTCTAGCCTTTAAATTTAGGATTTGGAGGGGATTTCCTATCCAAGCATTAACCAGGTCTACCCTGCTTAGTTTTTGCAATCAGCCAAGGAGAACTAATATACAGCAGGCTATGACTCAAAAATGATTAAGAACTAGAGTAGAAAAAATTATTTGATCCTTACCTTTCAGACTAATATGTGATTGGCATACAGTTGTTTTTTGAACTCTGAAGTACTCTGTACCGTATAAATTAAGTTCTGTTCTAAAAAAGCGGGAAGGGCAATATACACATTAGCTGGGAAAACAGCAGCAAAAACAAATTATCAGTGTACATCAGAAATTTTTACACATAAAACGCCATGCAAAATCAAGGTGAATTTTGAAGGTGTATATTTGTTTTGGCATCTTTTAAATTTACAGTGATATTGAAACTGTGTAATGTAGTTTTAAATTAAACCTTGCATGGATTACCATAGAAACAAGCCTTTTTAACCAATTCCATCAGGAGTGTCTGCAGGACGTGGTTTAAAAAAATCAAGATGGCGGCCCTGATAGTGCAGTCAAAATTCTGGCAACTAGATGCGACTTTGTCACTGGTTTTATTGTTTACTAATCTAATGATTTGCAGAGTTCCTGAGCTTCCTTTGAATTTATCTCAATTAAGTCCTTGGTTCAAATTCGTAGTTAACAGAATCTCTTAATCCATTCCCTCTGTTAGTAACTCAAATGTATTTATGTATTTATTAAATTTGTTTGCTGCAAGGCAACTCTGGACGGCTTACAACATCAAAAAAAGAGCCTTGATAGTACAGTGGTCTAAGGCACCCTGTTATTAAGCTGGTTATTAAGACCAGCTGCCTGCAATTACTGCAGGTTCGAATCTCGCCAAGGCTCAAGGTTGACTCAGCCTTCCATCCTTTCTAAGGTAGGTAAATTGAGGACCCAGTTTGTGGGGGCAATAAGCTGACTTTGTCTAAATATACAAAAGGATGAAGGCTATTGCTGAGCACATTGTAAGCCGCCCTGAGTCTCCAGAGAAGGGCGGCATATAACTCAAATTAAAAAATAAAAAATAAAAAAATAAAACCATATATATACACACACATACACATACACATACACATACACATACACATGCACATGCACATACACATACACATACACATACACATATACATACACATATATATACACCAATATGAAAAGACAATAAAAATCACAATGAAAATACAGATTATAAATATTTTCTAATCTGGGAAAGAAATGGTAAACTTGGCAGTCACGGCTGGATATGACTCGCTTTTCCCTCTATTGTCTTTTGAACACTTATGAAAAAATAATAAATATTGATAACCAACAGACCCTACTTATTTCTCCTTATGATTTGCTTTTCTTTCACCACAAGCCATGCCCCTTCTCTTGTCAATGACATTCTGTTGTGTGAAAGCAGGCAGTACTGGGTTGTGCTGTGCCATGCCAGGATGGGAGGGAGAGTTGTGCAGGGTCAAGGGACAATCTAGGCTTGTTCTTCTCTACTAGGACAAAAGACGCCAGTGTGTTCTCAGACTCAACCACATCAGGATGAATTGAAAGAGGACAAGTCAAGTCAGATCCTGGGCTCTGGGGTTGAAGGAGGACTTTAAAATAATCCAATTGTTTCCTAGAACTGAAAAATAGCTCTCTACAGAGAAGTGTTTTGCTAATCTGTATTATCATAAAGCACAAGGTTGAGTTACCCATCTAGATATGTCTAACACTCAAGTCAGTTGCCCCTGAAGAGCATTTGGGAGCTTCAACTAATGCAGAACGTGGCTTTGCGAGTAGCAAGTGATGCCAGATATACGGCACAAAGTATATTACTTCAGCATGAGTTGGATTGGTTACTGGTATGTTTCCGGGTATTTACAGGTAGTCCTTGATTTACAACAGTTCATTTACTGACCGTTCGAAGTTGCAACAGTACTGAAAAAAGTGTCTTATAACCGTTTTTCACACTTGCAGCATCTCGATGGTGACGTGATCAAAATTCAGATGCTTGGCAACTGACTCATATTTATGACCGTTGCAGTGTCCCGGGATCACATGACCATCTTTTGTGACTTTCAAAGTCACGAAACAAAGTCAGTGGGGAAGCCAGATTCACTTAACAACCGTGTTACTAACTTAACAACTGTAATGATTGACTGAACAACTGTGTGGCAAGAAAGGTCGTAAAAATGGGGCAAAACTAACAGCTGTCTTGCTTAATGACAGAAATTTTGGACTCAGTTGTGGTTGTAATTCAAGGACTACTTGCAGCCCATTACATTCTCCCCAAATAAGTAATATGTTTATAGCTCTAATTTTGGAATAGAAGGAGATGGCATTTGCAAGCAAAATAATAAGATCATTTGCTACTTTAATGATACTGAAACCGTGGGAAATATTTAGAGTTGGTTTTACATTTAATGGTGTCTATAAAATGTGCCCAATAAAACAGTTCTTTGAGAGAGAGGGGGGGGGGAAGGGGGAGGGGGAGAGAGAGAGAAGATAAGGCGGAGCTCAATATCCCACCTTCAAAACTCTTGATCAATGTGTCCCAAATCACCATTTCCCCAATGTAGCCCTGATAGTTATGCCACGTTTTACATCTTCTAATTCCCCCCCCCCTTTGCTCTTTTATTTAGAGATACAAATCTAAAAGTGAAATCTGTTTTTGAGGTGCAGGGACTCTCCATGCAGCCCTCTGAACAAGAAACATTTGAAAACCTCATGACTGCCTCTTTTGAAAAGACATTGCTCCTGGCAGAGCTTTAGAATTGTTATAAAAATAACCTGGTTCAGTTTGGGATGTGGCCAAATCCAATGCACAATGCCGCTTATTAACATAGTTATTGATATTTGTTATTGCTTACGATGGGCTGGATTATAAATTAGCCACAATTTAAAGCCTTCTAGATTTCGGTGGGAAATAATTGCAACTTCCATAGTCTGGATCAGCCAGTTATTGTTTTTTAATTTTTTTTATATTTATCGCATTGCATTTCATTGGAAATATTCTCAGATAAAGCCTCGCTGGCATATATTTTTGTTGTTTTATATTTTAATCTTACTCTTGTAGGAACCTTTGTAGGGCAGCTGCTCCACAGGGATGCTGTTCGAGAAAACAGATACCTTGTCTGAAGCAGCCCTTGGCCTCTGCAACAGCATGCTATCCTACAAAAGTGCCACAAGCTGTTGGAAATGTGGCTGTGTTCCCAGCCTTCTGGTGATGCCCCAGATATGACAAAGAGGCATATAAGCCAATCAGCATTTATTTATTTATGTACTTACCGTATGGCATATGAATACCACTTTAGAATAGAATAGAATAGAATAGAATAGAATAGAATAGAATAGAATAGAATAGAATAGAATAGAATAGAATAGAATAGAATAGAATAGAATAGAATAGAATAACAGAGTTAGAAGGGACGTTGGAGGTCTTCTAGTCCAACCCCATGCTTAGGCAGGAAACCCTACACCACTTCAGACAAATGGTTATCCCATCTCTTCTTAAAAACTTCCAGTGTTGGAGCATTTACAACTTCTGGAGGCAAGTTGTTCCACTGATTAATTGTTCTGTCAGGAAATTTCTCCTTAGTTCTAGGTTGCTTCTCTCCTTGATTAGTTTCCACCCATTTGCTCCTTGTCCTGCCCTCAGATGCTTTGGAGGATAGTTTGACTCCCACTTCTTTGGGGCAGCCCCTGAGATATTGGAACACTGCTGTCGTGTCACCCCTAGTCCTTCTTTTCATCAAACTAGACATACCCAGTTCCTGCAACTGTTCTTTATATGTTTTAGCCTCCAGCCCCCTAATCATCTTTGTTGCTCTTCTCTGCATTCTTTCTAGAGTCTCAACATCTTTTTTACATCGTGGCGACTTTATAATGCCTTGGTAAGACCACACTTGGAATACTGCATTCAGTTTTGTTCACTACGATGTAAAAAAATGTTGAGACTCTAGAAAGAGTACAAAGAACAACGAATAAGATTAGGGGACTAGAGCAGGGGTGGGTTCTACTTACCTTTACTACCGGTTTGCAACAGGATCATGCACACATGCGCATGCGCAGATAGCTTCTGATGACATCAGGGTCAGTGGGCGGAGCCTCCCGCCAGTTTAATACCAGTTCTATAGAACCAATCCGAACCAGGGGCAACCCACCACTGGACTGGAGGCTAAAACATACCAAGAACAATTGCTAGAATTGGGTATGTCTAGTTTAATGAAAAGAAGGGCCGTGATGGCGAACCTATGGCACGGGTGCCACAGGTGGCACGCAGAGCCATATTGGTGGGCACGCGAGTGTTGCCATAGTTCAGCTCCAGCGCGCATGCATGCACCGGCCAACTGATTTTCAGGCCTTCCAGTCCCTCCGGAAGTCGGGAAACTGGCTGTTTTTGGACTCCGGAAGGCCTCCGGGGGAATGGGGAAGGCTGTTTTTGCCCTCCCCAGGCTCCTAGAAACCTCTGGAGCCTAGGGAGGGGGAAAAACGGGCCTACCGAGCCCACCATGCCATTGCGTGCCAAAAGCAGGGGGAAGTATGGGGGGGTGTCACGTGCGCATGCGCAAGAGGGCGGGGCGCATTGAATTATGGATGTGGGCACCCGCACCCACGACCCCCCACACTCCCCCCACTTTTGGCACGCGAGGGCAAAAAGGTTAGCCATCACTGGACTAGGGGATGACATGATAGCTGTGATCCAATATTTCAGGGGTTGCCACAAAGAAGAGGGGGTCAACTTATTCTCCAAAGCGCCAAAGGCAGAACAAGAAGCAACAGATAGAAACTAATTAATAAGCAGAACAACTTGCCTCCAGAAGTTGTGAATGGTCCAACACTGGAAGTTTTTAAGGTGAGATTGGACAATCATTTGTCTGAAATGGTATAGACTAGAGCCCGGATGGTGAACCAATGGCACGCATGCCCAAAGTGGCACGCGAAGCCATGTCGCCTGGCACGTGTGGCCTTGCCTGTTTGTCTTCTGGGTTTCTGGTGTGCATCAGCTGTCCGTGCACATGTGTGCATGTGCACGAGAACCTGGAATTTTGGCTTTTCCACAGCGTGATCCCTTTGCGCACACGGCAATGCCAAAACTGGCCTGCGCATACACACTGGCTAGTTGATCATCAGGCATGCAGCCGCACTAGAACCCAGAAGTTTGGCTTTTCCGGAGCATGGCCCTGAGGAGTATGCGCGCACACAACATTTCCGTGCAATCTTTTTGGCACTCAGTGCTGAAATGTTTCTCTATCACTGGACTAGAGTTTCCTGCCTGAGCAGGGGGTTGGATTAGAAGACCTCCAAGGTCCCTTCCAACTCTGTTATTCTGTATTCTGTATATCATCCATGGACTAGCAATATATATTAACGTTTGATATAGACAAGTAAAACATAATAAAATTAAAAGATCTATGTTCAAATTCCAATGTCTAGGCCCATGATGGCGAACCTATGGCACGGGTGCCACAGGTGGCACACGGAGTCATATCTGTGGGCACACAAGCGTCCAGCACGCTGGCCAGCTGGAAGTTGGGAAATGGGCTGTTTCCGGGCCTCCGGAGAGCCTCCAGTGGGGTGGGGAAGGCCAATTTTGCCCTCCCCAGGTTCCTAGAAAGCCTCTGGAGCCTGGGGAGGGCAAAAAATTGGCCTACTGGGCCCACCATGCCATCGCGTGCCAAAAGCAGGGGGGGTCACGCACGCATGCATGGGGGGGATGGAGCACATTGAATTATGGGTGTGGGCACGCGTGCACGCAATCCCCCCCAACTCCCCCCGCTTTTGGCATGCGACGGCAAAAAGGTTAGCCATCACTGGTCTAGGCCATCTAACTGTTGAAACACAGCATTTTTTATATTTTAAAAAATCAGATACTGGACCTTCTGTGGCCATCCAGACTTGTGCTTTGTCACAGAAGGCCACTCAAACATTAATCTTTAGTGACACAACATTAATTTGAAACTTACAAATAAAGATTTATGGGCATCTTTACAGGGTACATTACAGGGATTTTCATAACACTACCCTGCCTTTTGTTAGAATGCCAGTATTGAGTTATTTTTCTACTTCTTTCTATTTTCTTCTTTCTATTCTCAAGAGAGAGAAAACGATGTGTATGTATTTATCCACATTCCACTTCAGGCGCTATCACACACAATAGTCTTCTCTTTCTTGAAATTAAAACATAATTAAGAATGTGTGATGGTGGTGAGGAAACAGCTTGGGCAATGACTACTGGTATGGGAAGGGTGTCCTTGTACATTTTAGAAGTGCATCTTGGCAATAAAAACAAGGTTTGAACAGAGTTAAGGCATTCAGTTGCATTGTGAAGTGAAATGCTGCACTGTTTTAATAAACATCACAGTACCAACTTGGTCTCTCTCTCTCTCTCTCTCCCTCTCCCCCTCCCCCCCCTCTCTCTGAAGCATGTTGATTTCAATACATTCCGTAACCCCTGCTGAATAACTGGATTTATTTGGACATCAGTCCTGATCTTTGCTTTTTAAATAGCATGAATTGACATCAGCTACTGGCAGAACGACAGAGTTCTTAGCTCAAATTACAGAGTGAGCCAGCTGAACAGAGCAAAAAACCTCATGCGTGTTTCCAGAAAGGCCTTTGTAACATCTAATTAGCTCTTTGGGGTCAGATCCAAAAAAGGTCTGAGGGACCAGAACATTTTGCAAGAGCAAACATAAAGCCTCCATTCCAGACCTAGAAAACCTCTGCTTCTGAATAGCATTTATCCTACCTGCAACAATTCCTCCTTGTTTTTAAATGTAGTTTAATATCCAGGATTCTGATCATCATAGAAACTCTTTACTCAATCCTTTAAAAAAAGATTACAGTGAAGGGAAAATCTCAGAAAGAATTATTATAATAATATAATAATTGTTACCATCTTTCTAGGAAGTATTTAAATAAGGGAAGTGTCAAAACACAAGCAGCAGCCACAGAGACACCGTCACCTCTGTTCCTGCTTGTTATTTCCAGCAGGGATGCCCCTTACTCTTCAAAGGTCACAGGGGCCAACCATTACGTGAGAAAGATCAGCAAAACCATCTGTTTCCATCACAGCAGGCCACTGGTAAGAACACTTACGGACCGATGCCTGTTTTCCTTTTTCCTCCCCATCTCCTTTTCCTTTTGTGCCATGTCCTTTCAATATGCAAGTCTGAAGGTGAGGATTGTCTTGCTTTGTTTGTTCTACAAACATATCTGGGAGACCTGCAAGCCAAAGAATATAGTATACATGTTTTAAAGAAATAAAGAGCTCACAAATCCCCCCACCTTTCCCCCCACTTCAAAATAGGATGACATGCGATTTGATAGCAATAGAAAGGGGGAGGGAATTATTTAACCTTTCCTGTGTAGTACAATTCTTCAGAAGGATGGGATTGGGAATGCAACATTCCCCCACCCAAAGAAATGCTGATAATCCCAGAGAAAACAAAGGTTTGCTTCTGTTTTGATTCCTCCCCCAGTGAAACTAAAAATGTGCAATCTTTAAACTTCCAGATGATTTTGGACCATGATTCCTATCCCAATTTCTGTAATGGTCAGGCTCTGCAAATGGGAACATTGGGAGAAATGTCCAAGGTCCATAGCTGTTTTAGTACCACAAGTATCACTAGTCTTACTATATTCTTGTACCAGTAAAACTGCATCCAGAGGACACCAGGAGGACATCAGAATGAGAAAGGATGGGCTAGCTGAGCTCATGTCTATGAAATCTCTTTGGCTTTCTGTCAGAGTGCACACAGTGTGACTATTTTGAGCAAAATACAGTAAACAGAGGTTTGTCTTTTTAAATAGTGGTTTATCTACAAGGAATATATACATTCATGTACTAGGCAAAGCCAGGCAATCAATCATCAACTATAGCATGGAAGCAAACACGGAGAGAGAGACGCCCTCACAGGGCCTCTCTTATAAAACAGCCTCTTAAAGTGATAACAGTTAAATAACCCTGCTGACTCATTCTCATTGCATCATCATTTCAGTATTACAGCATTACAGCAGCTGTTCAGTTATTAAATCATTACCTTAACACTTTCAATCATATGCCAGCCACAGTGAAACAACAATGCATTATGGAAAGGTTCTCCAACTTTGTGGCTGTCCAAGTTCAGATTTCTTAACCATGGTCATTCTGTCTGGGAATGTTGATAGGTGTAGTTCCCACATCTGGAAGACAGCCAGGTTGTGGAAGGCTGAATATAAGTATGGTTTGTCTAACCATAAAGAAGAACCTCTTTTTAAAACTGATGTCACTGGAGTGCTTCTAACTGACACATTAATACACACATTTTTTTCAGTGCAAATTGTCTCCAAACACAAAATGTTGTTCCCTCCTCCCACCCCCCCAAGGAAAAGGAGGAGAGAGACCCAAGCTCATTGCCACATCACAACTGGAATTGTGTATTTTAGTTATTCTCTGGGTTGGCTTGTACAACAAACAGCACCCGCTTGTAATGCTCCCTAGAACTAATCACCTGTCTATGGCTACATCCGTTCCTGAAATGGCATCGAAACAACACAGGAAACCTAAAACACACCCTTTAAAATATATCTTGGGCTGTATTTTTCCTTCTCTTTTTGGTTTTGTTATTTCTGCTCAACTGTTTCCTAGTGACAACTTTTTATGTTGGTTTTGCTTACAGCCATGGTATTTTAAAATCTGAGCAGTTCCCTTTGAACACTGGCACACCTTGTTCTCAGTGAATAAGGCCATTCTTCAATGCTTCTGGAAATACTTTCTTATTCCCTCCCAGAGCCCCCACTTCACATGCTAAAGTTAATTGTGCAGCGAAGACTGGAACCCAACTCATTAAGGCTGCAGAACTTCAGTGGGATGCAAGCAATCAAGATTTTGAATTTTCTGATTAGAAGAAAAATAAGGAGTTGGGAAAGCACGAAGATTTGTAGTGATAGGAGTAGGGGGGAAACCAAAATACTAGCATGCTCATCTTGTAGATATGATAACCACACACTAAATACCGTATTTTTCGGAGTATAAGATGCACTTCCCCCCCCTTAAAAGAGGGTGAAAATTTGGGTGCATCTTATACACTGAATGTAGCTCCGCCCACCCACCGGCCCCCACCCTTTGGCCTCTGCCTCCCAGAAATCTGCCTCCTTTCAGCAAACAGCCTGTTTCAGTTTCAGCACAGCCTGATTAGCACAAGCAGCTGATTGTCGGTTGGATCAGCCTCCCAACCACCAACTGTTTCAGGCTGCAGGGGTTGCCACTGCCTATTGCCGCACGTCCCATTTGCTGCAAGGAGACAAATTGCTGGGAGGCAGGGGCAGATTTTTTTCCCCTTATGCTAATCAGGCTGTACTGAAACTGAAACTGAAACTTGCTCTTTGCTGCAAGGAGGCAAATTGCTGGGAGACAGTGGCAGATTTTTTTTTCTTGTTTTCCTCCCCCAAAAAGGCAGGTGTGTCTTATAGTCCAGAGCATCTTATACTCCGAAAAATATGGAAAATAATGTGATAAATACATCCATACCAGACAGAGGCATACATAGCTACAGAGTGACCTAAAGCCCATGTATGATACCCTTTGCAATCTCTCTGTGCTTAAGAAACATATTTTGTGTGACAGGCTTGAGAATCAGTTCTGTGATGGATAAGCTTGACTTTTCAGCTGTTTTTTTCTTGGAAGATTAGATTTGTAAAAGATGTCCAATGTGATTAGTAACATTAGTGTGCCCTTGTGCATAATTTGGTCTGGTTCAGATTAAATTTAATTCCCAGGAGATTAGCTAGCAGAATACTCTGGCTCTTTTTTTATATAAATATTCTCACAACTCATTAATTTCTCAATGTCTCATGTTTGGAGAAACCAGACCACTAAAACTGAAAGTGGGGGTCAAGTGTGGCCCAGAAGAAGTTAAAAATGGCACCATCCAGATTTGTATTGTCCATTTGTCCCACAGCAAATATAGCCAACTCACTGTCCACAAAGCTAAGAACACTTCCAGAATTCTAGGAGTTGAAATCCACACTTATTAAAATTGCCAAATATGAGAAATGCTACTTTAATGGAATTCCAAACCCATTAATATGACTTAGACCAGGAGTCTCCAACCTTGGCAACTTTAAGCCTGGTAGATTTCAACTTCTGGAATTCTGGGAATTGAAGTCTGCCAGGCTTAAAGTTGCCAAGGTTGGAGACCCCTGACTTAGACCAAAATTGTCCTGATTGTTTAGCAAAACTTGTTCTTCTACTTGCTCTAATAATACTTTATGGTATTTTTAACACCACTTTATTTAGGAAGTAAACTATCTGCAATTGATTCCTTTCTATTTCCTTGTTTCCTATGCATTTTCATGGGCTAAGTAAGCCCTTGGTTTGTTCTTAACAAATATTTTTCATAGAAAGGAAAAACTCCCTTCTGAAAAAATGGGTACAATCTAAAAATGTTAGGTTTAACTTAACTCCAGATATAACAAGGGAAGGTCTCCTACAAAAAAAAAAATTGCTAGGAAGCCACTGCCATTAAGTTTAGACTGTATCAATTTAGGTGACCCAATGGTTTGGCAAAGCAGAAAGCAGTTTTCTACATTTTTATAAACAATCTTCTGTAGTGTAGAACCAATCATTGCCCCTTTGATCCAAAGGTATAATCAACTTAAGCAACTTCTCGGCCTGTTTTGTAGAAACCACACACAAAAAAGAAGAAAATAAAACAAAGATACTTTTTTTTGTTAAGTATTAAAGCACAAAAGAAATCTATGCTCTTCTCTCTCAAGATGGAAAACCATCTCTTTTCTCCCGAAAGCAGGCAAATTGGTGGAACAGAAATAGCTGTTGGGTTTCCAAAGATGCACAGAGACACATTTAACTGTGAATGAATGAAATTGAGAAGGTAATGAATACACAAAGGGGAGCCATGAAAAAATTCACTGTGTGCAAAATCAATCAATCAATCAATATCAATCGAGAAACGTTATAGAGGGCAATGATGACCACAACTTCCTCTTCTTGACTCTGTCCACAGCCTTGTTGCAAACAACATTTTGCACTGACACGAACATAGTAGCTTGTCCTCCAACAAAACCACCACACACACAGTATGCATGGAGAGAGAGAGAGAGAGGGAAGGAAGGAAGGAAGGAAGGAAGGAAGGAAGGAAGGAAGGAAGGAAAGAAAGAAAGAAAGAAAAAAGAAAAAAAGAAAAAAAGAAAAAAGAAAGAAAGAAAACCCTACACACCTCTTCTGTAGTCATCATTTTGCTAATAGCACTTAATGGAACTTCAAAACAAGAGATTTGGGAAATTATCCAAGTAGTTTTCCTCATATCAGTAGCCTGAGTAGACATTCATTCTGGGGAGAGATTTCTCATGTCATCAAGCATTAGCAATGAGATTTTTTAAAAGCAGGAGCTGCTGGAGCTCATGGCTAGGACTCAGCAGTATTTCTAATGCTTTCTCTTGGTCAGCTCCAGGAGAGTCTTGACTGGTTTACGGTAATCTAGTTGTGCTCCTTATATTTGAAGCCAGCCACAGTCACATATAGTACAGTTGACTGTAGTGAGTATAGTTCAGTAAGAGTACAATAATAGTTCTTGTTACAGATTCCTAGATCTACTTTACCAATTTGATCCCCCCAAGTTCAAAGAGGAAAGAAAATAGCCATTAGCTCAAATGAGATGGGAGGCCACTGTATACACTAGGTTTTACAAGTGATTCACCTTTATGGTTGCGCTAGGATGAGATAAACCGAGTCTCCACATTCTTTGGAAATTTACTTTAGAATACCAGTTGAAGAACTGCTTGTGCACTTCTCTAAAACATCTGGCTGGCCGCTGAGAAAAACATACCCTATATTAGAAGAACTGTATGGTCTGATCTAGGAAGATCCCGCTTTCAGATTTTCCTCAATATGACCTGATATCCCTCTACAAATTGTTAGTCTTTCTTCTACAGTTCACAGATTGATGCCGATAAACCAGCTGACTAAATCAAGTTTCATCTGCTTAATCTTAATGAACTTCAGAATAAGGGTAAGAATACATTCTGCAGTAAGAACCTGCTGACTAAATGAGAATATTATAGTAAGCCATACTGCACATTGTTCATTTGGGAATAGCATTAAATAACATAAATGAATAAGGATAAGCATAAATAAAAGGTTAAGTGTCAGATTGTGGTAGAATATAAAAAACTATGCATAAGTATAATAAGTATGTTAATTGAAGTTTAGTGTTTAACACCTTATGTGAACCCAACCAAATAACATTCTTCTAGTTTTATGTCCAAACAATAAAGGTACTGGATCCCCATTTAGTGCAAATACACAATTTCTGTTTAGACAATCCCTCAGAAAGAATGGACCACTCAGTTGCATCTGTAGTCCTCACAAAGCAGTTACATTTAGGTAAATTTCATTATAATTTTATAACATCCAAATTTCATTCCGTTTACCTCTTTTGTATACATTACCTATATGACATAAATTGACACAAATTTAATACTTCTGGACTGAATGTGAATTTGTGAATAATAGACACCTCCTCCCTCAGTTCCTCAGAGCGATTTTCATTTATCTGTGTCACTGGACTGATTTTCTAAGAGCTGCCCCAGCTGTTCCAGATAATCTCACATCTATTCTGTTTTCCCATGTATTCTCTTAATAAGGTCAGAGTAAAAAGGAAGGAAAAGGCTGAAATGGAGGGGAAAAAATTAAGACAATATTCCCAGAAAGGATGTTACCAATCCATCTTCCCAGGATAATTTCAACTCATTTTGAATTTGGGTGAGCAGGTGCAACCTGCACTTGTGTCTGAATGAGATGGCAGAAATCTGAAATGATAAAATGGATTTTTATCAGTCCTTCTTATCCTCCTTTGGCTTTTTAGCCCTTTCATTCCAACTGGTATCCCCCACCTATACTTTGATCTAATTCAAGGATGTCCGTGAAGTCAATATGGCAGCCAGGCCCATGCCACTGAGGCCCTGCCTGTTTCTATGTTACAAAGCTTTAAAGAGAACAAGCTTTGATCACATAGCTATAGCTCCCATCTTGACTTTTTTGACTTCTCTCCCTGCACATGCCTCTACTCAAATCTCTATTACTATAGATGAGTAGAAATGTCAATAAACGGTTTTTTAATTAAATTTAATTAGAACTTGGTGAAGGGATGAAAGTAAACATTAGGGAGACGCCCTTGAGGGAATTGGGCACCAAATATTCACTAAGCAAAGAGGGCCGAGACACTTCTTAAATACTGGAAAAAAGATATTGTAGCACAGTTAATCCGTGATTTATGACCATAATTGTCCTTCCAATTATGGTCATAAGTCATGATAGTCATGCAGTGGTCATCCCATGACTGATTTAATTGTACAAACTTTTATTTCACGGCTGTTATTAAGCAAACACCACAGTCACTAAGCAAACATGCAATTGTTAAGCGAATGCCACAGTTGTCAAGTGAACCGATTGTTCTCTATGGGGCATTTTTGCCCAAACCAAAAGTAAATACCAGTTTTTGGCAAAATGTACTAATATGTGGTCATGTGACTGCGGGATACTGCAAACAGGTGTAGATGAAGGCTGGTTGCTGAGTGCCCAAAATGCAGTCACCTGACCACTGTGAGGGACAGCCATCAAAACTTCAGAACCAGGTCATGTAGCTTTTGGCCAGTCTATCGTAACTTCAAACAGTTGTTAATCAACCAATCGTAAGTTGAGGACTACTTGTACTATGTTTGGAGGAGACTTAGGCAGTATCCTTCCTGAGTTCTTGAGATATAAGAGGGAGGGGAGTAAAGTCCAATCAGGTTTGCAAGCCTCTGTTATTGATCTGTCTCAGATATAGTTTTAGTCTTCCAGTTGAGTCTGTTACCTAATCTGGTCTACCTTGAAGGTGTTAAGAGTGACTCGAACCTTCATCTATATTGTCCCAAAGGTGCTTTTTCAAGAGGCAACTGGACTTTCTTGTTTTTCTTCGAAGACTTTTCGCTTCTCATCCAAGAAGCTTCTTCAGCACCTGGATGACTGAGAATCTCCATAGACTTCACCTATATTCCACTTTCCTTGCAACTTGATAAAGAATGGGAGGGGATTGGAATGCAAGGGTGGGGGGAATGGCATCTAACCATCGTTGATTCCCTGTGAGACATAACTCCCCTCCTCAAGGACACTCAGAGCAGATGCCACAACATGATCGGCTGGTTCTCAAAACAAAATGAACAGAAGTGATTGGTGGATTTAATGGACTGTGGGTGACCTGTGGGGAAAGGGGAAATAAATTATGCATGCATTTGCGCGGGAAGCTCAGAGCTGGTTTTGCTTCTTCTGTGCCAATTTGGACTTATTCAGTAAAGTTTATACTCTTGGTAGAATAATGTCCCAGGAGGGTTTTTTTTTTCTGGATTCACCAACTGGACAATTGACAGAAGGGCTGACAACAGGTGAAACAGAAGTTGGCTCTTATTGTTTATTTTATCAATTAGATTTTCAGGATTGTATGATCCTGGACTTGGTTTCTACTGTACTAAAACAAATAAAGGCTTAATTGTCAGTTTCTTTTAATGGAAGCTGAAAATGCAGGAAGCGGAAGGGTTAAAAAAAAAAGCAGACACTTGGCAGTTGAATAAAGAAAAAAGAAAAGGGATTAATAAGCAATATATAACAGAAGAAAGAAACCCTATAATGAAACATTCAGGAATTTGGTTGATACACCTTGAAGCAGAAACAACAAACAAAGTCTGCATGATCTGTTCATATAATATGACTGTAAAGTTTTAACTGTCCATATTCAACTATTTTTCTGAATAAATGAGAAATAATTTATAATATTTCTTTCCAATAACATTATGCTATTGAAAAGATAAAATATAACATCAGGATAAGAACACTCACAATTACCCTTATAGCTCCTTACCAAAACTTTCATCAGTTAAATTGAGATTATTGTTTGATGGAGGTGATTTTAAATTACTGGATATGGCTCCGATTCTATGGACCATGGACTGAAATTTTAGGAAAGAGTCAACCTCAATGGGTCTAACTGGGAAGTTATTATTCATTTTTTATTTTGGTCCTGGTAAGTTTGTGGATGAATATATACTCTACTAGTAAGAGTGTTTTACTTCCAGGGATGCATGCTGGAAGAAATTTGGAGGCTCCATTGGGGTTCAGCTTGGATTTTGATATTGAGCCTCATAAGTATTTAACACTTTCTAACAATTCTGTTTTAAAAATAGGTGGTAAAATATTTTATTGGAACATATAGACAGAAGTGAGGATAGTTACTTTAATTAATTTATTTACAGTATTTAGACCACGGGTGTCAAACTTGCTGCGTCACACTGCTGTCACATGACATATTGTGATGTTTTTTTCCCTTCGCGGAGCTGTGGTGGATATAGCCTGTGCGTGACACATCCGGCCCACAGGCTACCAGTTTGACACCCCTAATTTAGACTATGGCATATCAAACATGTGGTAAGCCCAAGGGAGTGATGGGGGGGAGAGAGAGGATGGGTTGCTAAGAAAATTATTTTGAGAAATCAGAAAAGTGACAATATTCCAGTTACTTAGGAGTGGATTTTGGAAATATTTTATGCAGTTTACTTGATTTGAAAAAGTGATTTTCTTCACTAATCAGAAAATAAAGCTATATATTTTTTCTTTATTATAGATATTATGATGATATTATATTATATCTCAATGGAAGGTGATACAATAAAGGAAATTGAATGGTGTGTTAAATGTGGTTGGCAGGCATTCAGCAAACTAAGCATAATTTTCAAGAACAACCTCCAAAAGTTTTCCATCATGTGTGCTTCCTGTTCTAATATATGTGGCTGAAACATGGAAACTAACCTCACAATCGATACAAAAGCTACAAGTGGCGCAAAGAGCCATGGAAAGATACATGCTTGGCATTACAAGGCAAGATAGAAAGGCCTGCACATAGATTAGAGAACAAACGAAAGTATACAATATCATCAAGAGAGTAAAAGAATTGCAGTGGAAATAGGCTGGTCACATAGCAAGAAGAACTGATGGCAGGTGGACCAAGGCAGTCCTAGAATGCATCCCACTTGATAAAAGGCATCCACAAAAGATACCTAAAACAAGATGGATCGACAACATCAAGTATTGCAGGCCCAATTGGCAAAAGAAAACCCAAAACTGTATTGGTTGGAAACATGCTGAAGAGGTCTTCATCCTGCATTAGGTAGACAATGACTAAAATGATGTATTGTATTGTATTGTATTGTATTGTATTGTATTGTATTGTATTGTATTGTATTGTATTGTATTGTATTGTATTGTATTATATTATATTATATTATATTATATTATATTATATTATATTATATTATATTATATTACTATAATGCTATTTTTCCATTTTAGAATAGAGTATTATAAGTTTTTATTATAATCCATTTTAATACAACTGCTAAAATTATATATCATATTGTATTAAAATAGTTTACGATGTAAGTGATGTCTTTAAGTGCTTGTTAATGGTCTATCCCCCAAATTAAATTTAAGAAGAAATTATGTATTTTCTGAGCTAATAAACCTGGTTTTGCCACAGCTAGCATGGAAAAATACCAGAAGATTGTTGCAATTAACTGTGACGGAGGTAGTTCCATATTTAAATGGTTCACTAGGCAGTGTTAATAGTGAGTGAAAGTGTTGTCAGAATTCACATTTCTTATTCACCAATTCACTAATATTTGTACAAGTCTGCTCTGCTCGAAAAGAAAAAAAATACAAAAATACAATTAAATACACAGTTTTCTAAAAGAACCATTAGCAACATTCCAAAAATTGCATGATAAAACATTTCAGTAAAGAGACAGAAGTGGATATTAAAAAATATATGCAAAACACATTTTTAAAAATTCTGGGAATAACTGAAATTACCATAAAGTAAGCATCATGAAAGCTCTCTGGCCTAAGAAAACCGTCTATAATTATTTCAAGGTAATAATCATTTCTACTGTGCTGCATGACAGTTTTTAATTATATTCTTTGCCACTTAGGTTATTGTAATAGAAACCTGGCACCAAAATCTGTGGGTGCAGCTTCTTTAAGGCAATGCCAGCAGGTGTGACATACATGCCCACACTTGTTCCAACCACCCTTTCCACTTTGAATCCAGTTCACTGCACACCTTCAAATGAAATACTTCAATAAATCTTGTCTGGAAACAAACTTTTAATGGAAAAGCTTAGCCCCTAATTGAGAGAAACAACATGGCTTTGTTTATGTATGAGCAATTAACCACGGTTTCTTAAATTGTACCAAAAGGGGTATCTTCCAAGAAGTAAAAAAAAATCAAAATGGCAGCCTCATGATCAAAATTTTCCTCTTGGGGCAGGCAACATGCCCTTTCTGACCCAACTCCCTGTTAGGGATACACCTGAATCCCAATTTTCTGATTTCATAGAGCACACTTAACCATGCATTGACTTCACAGGTTGTGTTTATGGTACATACAAAACTAAAATATGATAGGCACAATCACAAAATGTAATTTTGCAAACACACCTTCACTCTTTTAAACACTTCTGTTATTTTATTGCCATTCAGCGATGAGTAAAATTGATTTTTTTTTCCAATATAAATGCTTAGGAATACAATAAAAAAACCCTCCAATGCCATGATGTATATGGTTAGAATAATGGCTAAAAATAAGATAACTGCCAAGCATGTCAAAATATATGACTATCTCAACTGTTGCCTACATCCCAAATAGCTTCCTGGTAACATAGGAAAGTTTACAAGAAGCATTCCTGATAGATTTTTTAAAAATCTTCCTTTTTTTCCTCTGTGGTCTTAAAAAATGTTTGAGAAGGGAAATCTGGTTTGTGCATTCTCTTTCACTCTATACATCCCCATTAGAATTTAGAACGTAGGGAAAATGAGACTTATGGAAAATGGAAACGATAGTTCTTCTGAATGTCAATGAAAGATTCTCAATCATCCAGGTTATGGTTGTCCCAAAGGGGCTGTTCAAAAAGCAGCTGGATTTCCTTAGTTTTTTCCCTTGAAAACATTTCATTTCTCATAAAAGCTTCATGGATGAGAAGTGAAATGTTTTCAAAGGGGGCGAAAAAAACCAAGAAAGTCCGGTTGCCTTTTGAAAAGTACTTTATGGATATAAATCTCCTGGTTTTTTGGAAGAACAGAAGTCACACAAAGTTGTAAGAGAATAACTAGCTCAGACACTATAATGTGGGAGGAAAAAGTTATAGGCCAAAGAAGCAATCTGAGAAGTTGGGTTCATTCCTCCAGGGGTGAAGTTCAAAATTTTTTCCTATCGGCTCTGTGGGCATGGCTTGGTGGGCGTGGCAGGGGAAGGATATTGTAATAGATCCTATTGAGTCCTATTGAATCCTTCGGGAGTCCTCAATAGGAGGACTCCTATTGAGTCCTATTTGAGTCCTTCCTATTGATCCTATTGAGTCCTTCGGGAGAAGGGCGGTATACAAATTTAATAAACCATATTGCAAAATCTCCATTCCCACCCCATTCTGGGGCCAGCCAGAGGTGGTATTTGCCAGTTTTCCGAACTACTCAAAATTTCCGCTACCGGTTCTCCAGAACCTGTTAGAACCTGCTGGATTTCACCCCTGCGTTCCTCACTTCTGAGATGCAAGTGTTATTCAGATGCTGAAGTTTCAATCTGCAAAAGCCATGTTTATTGATGTGCTTTGATTTTAGTCAATAATTTTAGTGACATTTAGCTTGAAGAAAAATTCTAGACACTGCATTTTTAAGGGTGCAAGTGTGCTGTTTAATGAATCAGATTTTATTTTACTATTGACTTGGTTTTCCTACTCTAGCAATCCACAAGTGCCAGTTTCACCAGCCGCTGATCAGGCTGTGGGTCAAGTGTTGCACAAGTTGTTTAAAACAATGCTTATAAATACGGCCAATAAGAAAAGAGTAGAGAAACAATGACTGGGTTTACATATCAAAATAAACCCAGATTAAGGCAACATAATAGCCTTGTTTGTATGCTTTCTCTAGAATAATAAACCAATGTTATGGTTTAATTTATTGGTCTAGTTCACACATCATGCTAAGATTCCTCAGAGCAGACAGAGTGATGATGTAAACTAGTCTAACACTTTATGCAAATCCAATCATTGTGTTTAAAATTCTGGTGTGTTCTCGTAGCTCATTCCATTTTCTCCTCTATATATAATGTCTTCATTTTCTGCCTCTTCATAGTGTCATGCTAATTGAATTAAGAGAGAGGCCTCATTATCAAAAGAGATGCTAAGCAACCAAAACAGACTCAATTTAGTTCACTAGAAAATCTTAGAAAATGTATTAGTGACATTAAAGGTTAGAGCATCAGTTCTATTAATTGGCAAGACTGAGATGAGCTTATTTTGAGTTTTAAAATTGTGTCATTATGGCAAGGTGTTAATGGGAATTGTGTCTTTCACATTTAGTATGGTTGAAAGATTTAACTGTCCTGCTGGAGGTTCTTGCAAGACAAAGTAGGTAGCTAAAGCATTTAAAAACTTTTACACCTACAAATCAGTGGGTTGCTACCAGTTCGTCCTGGATCAGGGTGGGTGGCAGCGGGAGGCTCCACCCACCCACCCAGATGCTTTTGCGCATGCGCAGAAGTGTTGCGCAAGCGCGAGAATGCCCATGAGCAAACCGGTAGTGACGGGTTTTGAAACCCACTACTGCTACAAATATTTCCTCCTGTCAAGAAATCTTGCCAGTTTTTGAAAAGTGGGGAGAGGAGCCATGTCTGAACCAGGGGTGAAATGCTACTGGTTCGCACCGGTTCAGGTGAACCGATAGTGATAAAACTACCGGTTCAGGTGAAGCGGTAGTAAAAAAAGCTACCAGTTCATCTGATATTGGTATTTCCGATGATCAGCTGTGCCACGTGATTTATATTTGCTAGAAAGCGGAAAATCCTGCTTTCAAGTGAATCTAAATCACGCAGCACAGCTGTTCCCCCCCTCGCTGTTCTACTTACCTTGTTAAGCCTCCTTTTTCCGTGCGAAGCGTGCGTTTGGTGTGCAACGTGCATGCGTGCACAGTGTGCTTTTGGCATGCAATGCACATGCGCATGCACAGCACGCATTTGGCGCACACCACGCATGCGCAAACCAATGGCACTCCGCGGAGGATTTCACCACCGTTCTCAACTAACCCAAATGGTCAAGAGACACTATTAGCAATGTCTGAAGTTAGTCACCCGTCCTCAGGACTGTCAGAATGGTTAGTAAATATTGCAGGTTTGATGCAGGTTAGGGCTGTGATGGAACAGTTGACCCTACCCCCACTACTGAATTACAGTAGAGTCAAATGATAATTCAGATAAAAGCAGCATCATAATCTTGCAAGATGCTGCATACACATCCAAAAAGGATGGAGCATGTAGTGTGACAGCAGGATTTTATCCAAGGTTTTAATGCCCTCTATGTATCCTTCAGTTGGCAGAAAACTACACCACTATGAAATTTGCTATCTCTATTACTCATTTGCTCTATTGCCTCTTTATCAAGTCATCGTAATTTCCTGATTTTCCTCCATAATGGACAACAAAGCCAACCATTTTGTAGACTATAAGACTGCCCATGGAAAGAATATGGGGGAAATTATTATTTTAACACTGGTATAGCTAAGGATGACTTAGGTCTAGCTTATTCATAAACTGAAGATGACATTAAGGCATCGTCATGGGGACATGGCGAAGAAATATATTTGTGGTAGTTAATTATAAGTTGGCAAAAGCCTTTAGTAACTCTGGTGGGCTAAGGGCTGTATCAAAGACATAGAAATCAATTTCTTCTCCCTGTATAATTCAGCCATGCATCTAGCAGTTCAATTTATCTTAGTCAAGATGATAAGAGCTTCTGATTATAAGGTTTTTCATATTACACTGGTGTGCCTGTGTGGGTCTCTTCAAACCTGTCCTCCAATGGTGGTTCTACTCCTACAATGCTAAACCATGCAGCTAATGAACTTTATAACAGGATTTAATGGCTAGGGAGTTTTCTTTTTCTCAAAAACCTGGAACTAGTGGTATATAATGCAACTGAGTGGAAGGAAATTTAGTCAGACAACACAAAGTATTTCTTAACACAATGCATAAATAATCTGAAATTTTCATTACCACATGAAATGGTAATTGCCACTAATTTGCATTATTTAAAAAAAGAATTGGGTAAATTTGTGGATAAAAGATTCATTAAGAGCTATTAATCTTCCATCAGGTTAGCTTCCTGCTTTGAACAGGAAGCTAACACAAAATTCTCACACAAAATTCTTCACTCTCACTCCTGAAGTATTTCCAAGTTAAATCCTACAACTCATCAGCAAAAATATAAGTGCAAACACCTTCAAATTCTATTTATACACATCAGCTTTGTTTATAATTTTGGGAGTTGATGTCCACACATCTTCAGGTTGCTGTGGTTGAGAAATACTGCTCTAAATGCTAAACATTGCAAGAGAATAACTGTGAGTGAAGGATACATCTCTTTCTTTTCTTGTGGGCATCCCAGAGATTGCTGGTTGACCACTATCAGTAACACTCGGGCCTTGATCTGAACCAAGAGAATTCTTCTTATGCAATGTTTTTTGGCCTGAGGAAGGAGCAACTCTCTAATTATTATTTTGACTTCTGAAATCAAAGAAGCCTATAAATATCATCAACAGAGGGTTGAAAGTTCATTTTTAGCAATTTCAGGAGCTTTTGGAGAGTTTTAAACTAAAATATCACATGGATCTTTAAGTAGCAAGATACTGCTAAATATTATACTTCCCCCCCCCCAATTCCCTCACATTGCTGTCGGAAGTTGAAGCATTGTGTGTACAAGGGAGAGCTTTCTCAAGAGTAGAAATCTAACCAAGATCAGAATCAAAATGATTGCAGAGGCATCAATATTGATCCTTAGTTGGCGTTTCAAATGCTACGACTGTTTCTTATACCACAAAGCACCCATAAACTTCATTGTTTTGGAGCAAAGCTGGGGTATCATAGTGACCAAATCTGGACACAGTATTCCAAGTTTGAACTCACCAAGACTTTACCTAGCAATGCTAATACTTCAAGTGATCTTGATATGATTCCTCTGTTGATACAGCCTAGAACTGCATTGGCTTTTTTGGCAGCTGCCCAAATTTCCCAAGGAGAAGGAGCACAACTGCTGTCACTGCCCAAGTAGTAGGAACAAAGATGGTGCAGCCCAGGTGTGGGAAGCGCACGCACCGTGCGTGCACACCTTCTGCGCATGCACAAAACCTTAAATTACTTCCTGTTAAAACCAGGAAGTAATGACACCCGGGTGGTGATTGCTACCGGATCACCAAACCACAAGGAAAAATCACTACCTGATTGGGCGATCCGGTCCGATCCAGGAGCATTTCACCCCTGGTGCAGCCTCTGCTGATCAGTGGTGGTATTCACTGGTATTCAGAAAAACCGGTAGCGGCAATCATGGGCGGGCCTGCCTGCCCTGGCGCTCCAGAAGGTGTGCGTGTGAGCAAAGTGCATGTGCAAAAGGCCGGGCGCATGTGCAGAAGGTGCACACACATGTCAAGCAAGCGTGCATGCGCAAGGCAAACCGGTGGTAAAAATATGTGGATCCCACCTCTGCTGCTGATCATGTCCTTGGCCTCAAATTAGGGCTAGGGGTGCAGCCATTCAGTGGCCTGCTACACCTGAGGCCAGAGCTGCACATTCTCCCCATCCAGAGAAGCATCTGGCTGAGATCAGCACTAAGTGCTGCACTAAGTCCCATTGCTCTCACTCAGCGGCGGAGTGTTAAAATCAGCAGCACTTGCAGGCAGCACCAATGGCAACAACATTTTCATTTCAAATGCAGGAATTGGGAGAAAGGTAACACAACGTGGTGGAATGTCTTACAGACCTTGGGAATGTGGAGGAGCAAGGTTGTTAAAGGAATAATAAAAAAAGAAGAGAAAAAGCACCGTTGTAGAAAAGATTTCCTGACTTCCAGTGAGAGGAGAGACATGAGAAAGAGGTGGACATCAACTCTGCTTGAATTATGCTAGGTCTAATTTGAGCTGGAGAACTGCTTCAACTAAGCCCTCTGATTCTGTCAGCTGTGGAGTCCTTGGTGCTCTCGGAGCTCTGTGATTTTCTGGCGGACATTTCATTACTTGGCTGGGTAACATCATTAGTGCCATTGAGGATGTTACTTAGTTGGCTAATGAAACATTTGTGAGCAAATAATCCAGCTCAGAGAGCACTAAGGACTCCATAGTTCAACCCTGAGCTACAAATATTCTCTTCTATGACAGGGGTCTCCAACCTTGGCAAGTTTAAGACTTGTGGAGTTGAAGTCCACAAGTCTTAAACGTGCCAAGGTTGAAGACCCCTGTTCTATGGGATTGTGGCAATTTCTATCCTCCTGGCAAGAAAGACCTTTCTGGGAATCCAGGAGGTTCTTATTGGTGTGCCTATCTCGCAGGGCTGACCTGCAGGCAACTTCTCTCTTTGTCTTGCTATACACTCACAATCTTATGGCATTTTGATGCTGACGTGATGGTATGTGGGAGTGACCTTGGGAGGCAACAGGAAGGCCTACAGCCAGTCTGATAAGGGGCCGTTCTGTCCACAGGTGAGGGAAAAGTGTGGGAAGTTTTTCAAACGGAATCCTCTCTATTTTTCCAAAGGCTAAGAGAGAAAGGGAGAAATACTCTCACTCATTCAAGATTCTGTGTAATGTACTGTGTTACAATAAAGACAGTTTCTGGTTGGATTTCTTGTCAGGACTACCTTCAAAGGCTAATATCAACCCAGAGGTGAAATCCAGCAGGTTCTAACAGGCTCTGGAGAACTGGTAGCGGAAATTTTGAGCAGTTCAGAGAACGGGCAGTGGAAATTTTGAGTAGTTTGGAGAACCGGCAAATACCACCTCTGGGTGGCCCCAGAGTGGGGTGGGAATGGGGATTTTGCAATATCCTTCCACCTGGAGTGGGGTGGGAATGGAGATTTTGCAGTATCCTTCCCCTGCCATGCCCACCAAGCCATGCCCACCAAGCCATACCACACCTATCAAGCCACGCACATAGAAACCGGTAGTAAAAAAATTTGGATTTCACCACTGTATCAACCCTTCCTATACAGAGATAAACTTTAAGCTCAACAGGGCAGTGCAAACAAATGAGATAAAATTGTAGAACACGGGTGTCAAATTCGCAGCATTTACGTTGCCGTCACATGATGTTTCGTGACGTTTTTTCCCATTTCTGGAGCTGGGGTGGGTATGGCCTGGGCGTGACCATCATCTGGCCCATGGGCCTCCAGTTTGACACCCCTGGTGTAGAAATTGTGGTAGAGGGAACACCTTGATGCTCTTTAAAGGATCAAACACTGAGCTATAAGAACAACAGTTAAGAAATGTGCTAGACACAATACAACAGCCGAAGCAGGAAAGCTTTAAACAATGTTTGTCGTCAGAGTCTGTCAACTGAGCTCTAAAAGACTTAATCTCTTCAGTGGCAGTGAAAAGCTCTAGTAATACTGAAGAGGTTTTAGAACAACTGTGGGGAAACAAGGGTAGAAGAACAAGAAAAGGAAAAAAAATATGAAAGTAGGCTTGTCTGTTTCTAAAACACAAACTGGCCATGGGTAAAACAAAGAAAATAAGATATTTTTCTTCTTAAAGCCATAGCAGCATCAATATAATAAAAATAATACAGAAGAAATATAATATAGTATTTCCATAACAGAGAGCCGCAGGCTAAAGAAATAACAAAGAGGGCTGTTAAAAGCCCACAAACTGTGAGTCTAAAAATTCTGATCTAAATTCACGTGGTTCCATCACAGATGTTTTACAGCTGGCATATTGCAGGGAAAATTGGCTATATTGGCCACAGAGAAATGTCTATAAAAGAGGGATGGCCGGGCCTCAAATCCATTTTTTGCCATGAGCCAGAAATCCTATACTTGTAGTTCCTTTTCCCTGTTCTCTCTATACACATAAAAAGAAACAAAACAAGCATATCCAGAATGCTATATAGGCCAAAGACATCATAAATTATACAGCTAGTCCTCGACTTACAACCATAACGGGGACCAGAATTTTGGTCGTAAGTCATGTTGATTGTAAGTTGAGGCACCTACATGACCACCCCCAATTTTATGATGATTTTTATGGCAGTCATTAAATGAATCACATGGTTGTAAATCTGAATCCATTTTTCTGAATAGTTGCGGGGGGTTTTGCTTTAAATTGGCACAAAACACCATTGCCAATTGCAGTCATGCGACTGTAGGACACTGCAACCAGTCACAAATGTGATCTAGTTGCCAAGTGCCTGAAATACAGTGTGACCGGGAGGGGTGGGCAGCACACAACATTTTAAGACAGAAGAAATGTTTTATAAGCTATAAAATAGAGAGTCCCTCCTTGAGGGAGATGGGAGCTCTAGAAATGTGAAATATAAACATCCTTTCTGAGGCTGTCATGACTCTGAAAGGTCGTTAAACAACAAACGACCAGTTGTAAGTCAAGGGCTACCTGTATGTGTTTTTACTGAACACTGTTCCTCACTGGAACTCATCCTCTCACTAACAACTGATGATGAACAACTATAGAAAACCATTGAAATGTGCTTATTCCTCCTTCCAGATCATTGTCAGGACAACTGACATGGTGACACAGTGTTGTTTGGGCAATCAGAAGCATCTTCCTTGCTCCTTAGCATTGGTGGTCAATTATTGTACTCTTGGTTATATAACCATGTAATCTCAGAAATCGTCTTGTCATATCCAAATTGAAGGCGAAGAAAAATGCAGAAACGAAAAGCCGCTATGAGGAAATCAAGCATCATAAAGATGATTAACTCAGTGATGCATGGAAATGGGATATAGATCCTATAATGCTTTATCGAAAAGGTTTCCAAGCGACTGGCTTTGCTGTACGGAAGTTGCACCCAACTCACAATTCTGGGTATTCTGTGCATTCTTGTACCGGCAGTTACTGCCTAGATGACAATCTGCCTGGAGACAAAGTTCCAACACCCCAGAAATGGCTCTAGTAACCCACTGTTGAGAAAGCATGAACTCCTAGGATTGTTCCAAAGGTGCTTTTCAAAAGGCAATGGGAATTTCTTGGTTCTTTCCTTGAAAACGTTTTGCTTCTCATCCAAGAAGCTTCTTCAGTTCTGGCTGAAAGGTGGTGAATAGAAGAATTTATATTCCTTGCAGTCATCTGGTTGTTAGCGCTCTCAAAGTCAGCTGTTAGCTCTTTCTGACCTTCAGAGCGCTAACGATCAGATGACCACAAAGAATATAAATCCTTCTATTCTCGACCATTCAGTCAGAAATGAAGAAGCTTCTTGGATGAGAAGCAAAACGCTTTCAAGAAAAGAACCAAAAAGTCTAATTACCTTCTGAAAAGCACCTTTGGAATAACCATGATCTGGATGTATTCAGAATCTCGATAGACAATTCCTCTCCTTTTCCAGAATGCCTAGACTATCTGAAAGACAAAAATAGCTGTGTTCTTTGGGGCAGTGGGGATATTTAGCATTTTGAGAGCATGCTGTGGGCTCTGTCACAGAATAATTTTCATGGTGGGTCTTGTACAGTCATTAGAAAGAGCAAAGAAAGGAAAAAATACTGTCTTTTTTAAAAAAAAATTACTAGAAGACAAACTGGAGATACAACTTCTCAACACTCACTCTAGTTCTTCAAGATGCCCCTTTCACTGTTCTGACCTAGGCTTCCCCAGCAGCACGAAGCCAACCTTTATCACGCTTGGAGAGTGGCCAGGCCAATATCTTTCAGACTCCACACTGTAACCAATAAAACTTGGCAAGAATGCAGGAACAGATCTTCACCCAAATGAACTAACTGACTCCAGCAAACTCCCCTCCCTCCTCTTTATTCCCTATGGGAGGGGCCATTCACCATCCACCTGTGGCTTTACTCCTGAGTCGACCCTTGTTCCTTAGCTGTTCCCTTCTCCTGGCAGCTCTGCGCATGCGCACATTGGGAACAGGATCCAGCTCTTCTTCTGCCTCACTGATGTCCGACTCCAAAGGCAGCCCACAACTGTCAGACAACTGGCCCCATCTCTGCCTCCGACACAGAGCCCTCATCAGAGCCTTCCCCAGACTCCAGGACTGGCCCATGTTCCTCCCCAACCTCCTCACTGTCTGAATCTGCTGCCAGATCCGCTGACCGCTGGTGGGACACAACATTCACATCCTAATTTACTGTTGCTGCACATGTAGGAAGACTTTTGAATAAATTACTTTTATTTTCTGTACCGGTTGGTATATATGCAGCATATCCGCTTCCTACTAAAAATCGTGAGAGGGTTATATTTTAAAAATCAGGTGGGAATGAAAATCTGCAAACTTCTGCATATTACAGGTTCACAGCTATTCATAACTCAAGACTCCATGGTTTCCTCCTTGGTCTTAGTCTATTTCCATATCTGTGTACTATAATGTCCTCAAGAAATCTGACAGGGGTTGAGGCATTGACCTTACTGTATTTTTGTGCTAGAGAAATTGTTATCAATATATATTTACATCTCAGTAAATAGATAGATAGATAGATAGATAGATAGATAGATAGATAGATAGATATACACACACATTAAATTTATCCTCCATCTTTTCTCACAGAAGCTTTCTCACATAATGTTCTTCAGCATAACAACCCTTTGACCCAGCTTAGACTGAGAAATTGTAACCAGCTAAAATTGACTCAATAAATTTCCATGGCTGAAATCAGATCTCCACCCATAGGCTTTGGGATAGAGTGGCACATGAGCCCATCTTGAGGTTTAAGTATTTTTACAGATTTCTGTTTTCATTGGGCATTTTCAACTTGTCAGTTGCCCAGAATTGCATGGTACGGAAGAGAGGGATCTAACTGGTTTTTTAAAAATCAAATAATAAATAACCAATTCTAGTCTTCTCTATCTTTGCCCAAATATTAACTAGTCTACCACGCTCACACTTTAAAATCAGTGCAGCTCAAAATCACTGCTGTGATGCGTTGACTTCCTTCAAAGGTGCCCAGAAAGTGCAACTTCTCAAGGAAAGCCCTTCACTTAAGGGTAACATTTCCAAATGGATATCTTGCTCAAAGGCAGAGGAAAAACTGTTAATGCCAAAAACTGTTTTGCTGGTTTTGCAATGCAAGGTCGAGATTCTGCCGTTTCCCTGTGGGTGTCCTTGGGAGTAGGTAGCAGAATGCTGAGAATTTTACAAAAAACGAAGCTGTACAAAGCAGCTCTTTGATTAAATCACAACAAGCCTCATTGATCCTTATGTGCACAAGGCTCTTGTTAAATAAGTGGGGAGGGAAGCATCCCAGGGCTTTGTTGGCTGCATTGTTGCCAGATAATGCGTCCAGCCGCCTGGCTTTCCACATCAAACCTATCAGATAATTCCTGGTAATTCTCCCAGGTCACTTGGCAAGAGGCATGGATAGAATTCAGGCAATCAGACAGATGATCCTTTCCTCCTTCCCTGCCTTCGGCTGTACAACCAATACTAGCTATTGGCCTTGGGGGGCATCACTAAAGTCAAGCAAGCTAGCCTGACAGTATCAGTATCAGAGCTCCACCCTTTGTTCATGCATTAAAAAAAGGACATTATTTCCTTACATATTTTCATTTCATGGTGGGATCAGTGGTGGATTCCAACCAGAGTTACCACTGGTTCTCTTTGCGCACGCACTTTGCTTGATCGCTAGTAGTTCAGTTTCTTGTAGAGAGCATCAGCATGCAATAAACCTATAGTTATTTGAACTGCCCTGCTTCCGGATTTATTGCATCTGACAATTTCTTTTTTCAACTGTGTGTTTGTGATATGGCCTTTATGTTGTCCCCAGTTCATGAAAGTCAGTCTTGTGGGGTAATCCAGCCAAGGAACACACCCCGAAATACTAGGCCTAACTTTATCGCAAGGTTACATTAACAGAATCTTGTAGGTCTGAAAGTACCGTATTTTTCGGAGTATAAGATGCACCGGAGTATAAGACGCAAATTAGTTTTTGGGGAGGAAAATAGGAAAAAAACAAAATCTGCCTACCAGGTATTCATCTTGCTAGTGTCTTTAGTCTGGTCAGCTTCAGCCCATTAGTTTGATGATTTTTTATTCCCTGCTTGGAGATAAAAAATAGCTTCTAAGGCACAGCTGAGAGGAAGCAGCAATGAGAAAAGCAGGCAAAGCACGGCGGGGGGGGAGGAGATCACTTCACTCGGCTAGCGCCTAGTTAGGGCTGAAAAAAAGCTTCTAAAGAACAGCTGAGAGTCGGAGCAAAGCATGGAGATCGCTTCACTCACTAGTGCCTTGTTAAAGCACAGCGGAGAGTAGAGAGAGCAGGCAAAGCTGGGAAGATTGCTCGCTAGTGCCTCGTTAGCGCCTGTTAGGGCTGAAAAAAAGATTCAAAAAAGCTACATTCGGAGTATAAGACGCACCCAAATTTTCAGCCTCTTTTAGGGGGGAAAAAGGTGCATCTTATATTCCGAAAAATACGGTCTCTCTTTCTCCTCTTAGCTTTATAGCCCAAGAATCCTGGTGTGTGTGTGTGTGTGTGTGTGTGTGTGTGTGTGTGTGTGTGTGTGTCCCTTCTGAGATGTTTGCCATGCTCCCATTCCTTCTGCAGGCTCAGATGCGACTTGTCTGACTGTCCTTTGTCTCCCAAGGTCATTCTCAAATACCATTACAATGAGTGAGACAGGCATAAATCATTTGGGGCTGCACTGGTGTTAAAGTAATATTTCCCCCCTTATTTTGACCCTGTAAAGCCCTGCTTCAGGGTGCTATGCTTCATCAGTGATTATGTTAGAAGTGATCTTAGTAATCAATGGAATGGCTTGCCTCCAGAAGTTGTGGGTGCTTAAAAACTGGAGGTTTTTAAGGAGAGATTGGGCAACCATTTGTCTGAAATAGTATAGGTTTCAGAATCAGAATCAAAATAGAGCTGGAAGGGACCTTCGAGATCTTCTAGTCCAGCCCTCTGCTCAAGCAGGAGATCCTATACCATTTCAGACAAGTGACTGTCCAGTCTCTTCTTAAAAATCTCCAGGGATGAAGCACCCACAACTTCTGGTTAATTGTCCTCACTGTTAGGAAGTTTCTCCTTAATTCCAGGTTGCATCTCTCCTTGATTGGTTTCCATCCATTGTTTCTTGTCCTGCCTTCTGGTGCTTTGGAAAATAAATTGCCCCCCTTCTCCTTGTGGCAGCCTCTCAAACACTGGAATACTGCTATCATGTCCAGCCTGGTCCTTCTTTTCTCTAGACTAGCCAAACCCAAATCCTGCAATCGTTCTTCATATTTTTTAGTCTCCAGGCCTTTAATCATCTTAGTTGCTCTTCTTTGCACTTTTTCCAAAGTCTCAACATCTTTTTTTTTTTTATGTAATGATCAAAAGTGGATGCAGGTGTGGTCTTACTAAGGCTTTATAAAGCGGTACTAATACTTCACATGGTTTTAATTCTATGCCTCTGTTTGTACAACCAAGGATTGTATTAGCTTTTTTGGTGGCGGCTGCACACTGTTGACCCATTTTTAAATGATCGTCCATTAGGATTCCAAGATCCCTCTCACAGTTACTGTTTTTGAGCCAGGTTTCGCCTAATCTGTACTTGAACCTTTGCTTTTTCCTGCTTTTTTCCTTTTTTTCCTTTTTTTCAAGTTTCCTGCTTGAACAGGGATTATGACTAGAAGACCTCCAAGGTCCCTTCCAACTCTATTATTCTGTTATTAGTAATCAAATATGGGCAGGATCAGAGTCACTGGCTGTTTCAGGCTGATATAGGCCTGCCCCTCCTCTCCAGTCCCTGATTACCCTTCCATGACCCCTACTACTGTTGTCTCTCAAAACCATTGAACCCAATCATGCCATTCCGGTCAATATTGCACTGTGTGGTTAGTCTGCTCAACCAGCATGATATTATGCCCTTTAGCACTAGAGTTGTTACTAATTTAGCACAAGGCTGAAATGATAAAATAGTAGAATGAAGCAGCCTTTAATCATTGCAACAGAACGTCATACTGTACCCTAAAAAAATAGCTGCAAATTGCAAACTTTCTACTTAAAGAATGAAATCATGAATGTTTATTTTTCTAATTTATTCCTACTTAATATTTCTTAATTTAATTTTATTTATTTTTCTCTCCTTTCCTTCACTCTGTTTCTAATTCTCTATCCCTACATTCCTCCTTTTCTCTAGCCATTTATAAAATGTATTCCAGGTTACATAGAATTCCGATTCATCTTTATCTTTAAATTGGATTTGAATAGGTACGAAGGGAATATGTATATAACTGAAGTGTGATTGAATGTATAAAAAGTATATATGGAATATGCATGATATTATATTGTAATATACACGAATGAAAAAGTGCTAGAAAAGTATGTACCAGACAACTCGCACCAAGTCTAATGTTTTTAAATTGTATATTTAATAAAATTATTTCTTTAAAAAAATGAATGTTTATTTTTCTGATGCTCTAGACAGACAAAACCCCAGCTGAGAAATAATCCAAGACTGACTTGTTCTAGTTTAAATTTTAGCAAGAGAATTCAAGGAATTCAAAACAGCATATAGAAATGATAATTTCCTAATTGCCATAAAGAGGCCATCAGGCTACAGCTACACTGGCTGGTGAATTCTGGGATTGAAGTCCACACATCTTAAAGTCGCCAAGTTTGAAAAATACTTATTATCAGTTTGACTAACTGACTCAGCCTCGCTTCTTTATTTCAAGTAGACACCTTAATTTCCTTTGCTCTTCTTAATATGTTTTTATTTTTTTTTTCACTTTTAATATTCTGTAAGGCAAAAAAGAAAGAAGATAAAGTAATGTCACAGAACAATGGCTCTCAACGTTGTCATAGTTTATGTATATCACTAAATTTATCAAAAGAGGAGTCGAGATCACTTTATGTAACTTAAATAAGATAAATTAGATAAGCTTTCCAAATGGATAGAAATGAGATTTTCCCCTCTGAAAAGCCAGTATTATAATTTTAGTGTTAACTTTCCCATAAGAGTAATTTATCATACATTAAAACATGCCAATTGTTCAATATAACCTGTCTACAAATTTCAGTTTCTGAGCAATTATGGATTAGGTAGCAAGTGTAGGAAATCAATGAGCTCGTTTTTGTTCAATGTATTGTTACATATGTAATAATCTCCATTTAGGAATACATTCTAGTTCTTGTTTAGTTATTCAAACTCTTCAAATATCGTCTTTCTCTTGTTCATTTACATGGGGGAAATTAAGGCGCTAGATCAGCTAACCTTGTCCATCTTGCAGCCTGAAGGGACAGTCCCTTCAGCCAGTTCTCAAGGTGCAGCTAGGCTCAGTTGGTCAAGCTCTTCAAGCATCTGAATTTGAAGATTCAGATTAGCGAGTCTAATAGAAACAATTAGCAATAGACAAACAGTACAGAACCAGCTCTCCTGGATTTGATAGCTTATTTGTTTTAAGGTCCTATATTTGTCTTTAATTAAACAAACCACCCAGCCTGTGCACAAGAACTCTTCCTCGTGGCAGCATGAAATTGGTTCCTCCCTATCTGAGCTGGTAGAAAAGAATGCCAGCAAAATCACTCTGCCTTGACTGCCAAGGGTTATTCTACTAATTAGGCTGTGACTGGTGTTGTCCTTAGAGTTTAATGTGGGACAAGTTTAAAGAAAGTTAATCCACCAAGGCTTTGTTTACCTTCCCACCAAATGTTACCTGTGAGTGATAAAAACAGCCATCAATAATTCTTCCTAGTGAGAGTTAGGCAGGAGGCACGTTTTGACAGACCAGCTAGACCAGTGATGGCTAACCTTTTTGCCATCACATGCCAGGAGTGGGAGGGGGCTCACGCACACGCATGCCCACACCCATAATTCTATGCGCCCTGCCCCTGCGCATGTGCGCATGACTCCCCCGCTCCCCCCCGCTCCTGGCATGCGATGGCACTGTAGGCCCATTTTTTGCTCTCCCCAGCCTCTAGAGCCTTTCTAGGAGTCTGGGGAGGGCAAAAATGGCCTTCCCCACCACCACACCGGAGGCCCTCAGGATGCCAAAAATGGCCCATTTGCCAATTTCCGGTTCCACTGGAAGTTGGCAAACGGGCCGTTTCTGGCCTCCGGAGGACCTCCGGTGGGAGGTCATTTTTGCCCTCCCCAGACTCCTAGAAAGGCTCTGGAGACTGGAGACAGCAAAAAACTGGACTTCCGGTCCCACCGGAAGTTGGCAAACGGGCTGTTTCCAGCCTCCAGAGAACCTCCGTGGGCGGGGAACCGTTTTCGCCCTCCTCAGACTCCTAGAAAGGCTCTGGACGCTGGGGAGAAAGAAAAATGGGCCTTCCCCACCACCCCCTGAGGTCCTCCAGAGGCATGAAGCAGCCTGAGGGGCACGCCCAGAGCTGAGCTCGTGTGCCCACTGATATGGCTACGCGTGCCACCTGTGGCACGCGTACCATAGGTTCGCCATCACAGGGCTAGACCATTACTTTTCCCATATTTCAAAATCTCTTTCCTGAATATCTGTCTGGCCCTTGCTTGCTTGGTCTATCTCTCTCACACACACACACTCTTTCTCTCTAACTCTCTTTGTTAGCCACATTTAACATTTCCTGAGTGACAGATTGCAGGGAGGGAGCACTCCCATCTAGTAATCAGTCAGAATATTTCTGAACATGAGTAGCGCTATCTGAGCCCTAAATCTTTGCCCCAAAATGACCAACTGATAGGTCACAGTCACAAAGAAGTGGATTTCTTCCTGCTTCTCCTCATACTCAATATCTTTACCTATGTACAGTCAGATAGGCTATTTTTGGGCAAATGGTGTCCAAAAACAAGTGAGCTGTGTACAAAAATAAATGCACACGTGTAAAACCACCAATGAAGGAGAAATATCTGAAGAAGAGACTAAGGACATGAAGAGATGAAAAAGGAAAGTAACAAAGAGGGAGACAAGGATGCTGTAGTGGAGAGTTCTGGAAGCTGTAGACATAGGAAAGGCGAGGAGGTTGTTTGCTGACAATAAGAAATTCACCTCTCTTTTATGCCTCCCAAGACTATCAATTTAGTACTACCATTGTTCTGAAAGCATGCTAAACCCTTGTTTCTAAGAAGTCTGACAAATGTTTTGGAAAACACAAGTATGATATTATATGGACAGATGCATCTGCAGAAGTCTAAAGTCTGATATTTTCTCCAGTCCAGCACAAAATAACCATTGAAGATAATCCACAGTGGCTGAAGGAGATAGGACGTACTTGCCTAAATATGGTCAATGTGAGATGGGGAGATTCTCCTCCTCCTCCTGCTTTTTTCTTCTTCCATCCATAACATCAAAGAAGCATCCTAGAGCCTGTCCATGAAAAAGATTCTGTAGAGTGGAAATGGAACACAGTAGTTTAAAACTGAAACATCTAAAACATAACTTTAAATTGATTCCAGTATAGGTTGGGAGGTTAACACAATTATAATGTCATAAGGACATGCCATTGAAAATGGTCAAGGGTATGTTTGTACATCAGTTAAAGGAATGAGAATGAACCCTACAATCAGCTAGGGAATCCAATCCACTTGGATCCCCTTAACTCTCTGGTGCAACCAATAGATTCATGTCATTCGATGGTGGCCAGGAACATCTCAGTGCCAACATTCTAATTATGAAATTCCTTCCAATTACAATTGAAGAGATGCCTGCTTTTTCAAGCAGGTGTAGGGTAATAATTGTTCCAAGATGAACCTGATTTTTAGACAGCATTATTTAACTGAACATTGTTTTAAAATGCTGTATTGTTATTGTCTTGTTCAAGAGTAGAACTTTTCTTATTATTAATATTGCCTCTTTGTATTCCACTCTAACCCCTTCAGGTCTAAGTATGGCTAATCATCATCATCATCATCAACAGCAGCAGCAGCAACAACTGTATGTGTACATTCTTAACTCTCTGATCTTCTGCATCTGAAATGTCCTGAAGGAAATCTAACTTGTTGCTGGCTACTTACTCCTTCTCCCTTGGAGAGGTCACAATTCTTATGGAGGCCATTCACCCCTTGCTCATCTGGATTTTGCAGCATTTCTTTGCTTCCTCATTTATTTTCACCTCTTCTCTTTAATGTCTTCTGCAGTATTCAAGGAGGTGATACTTCAGACTGTCCCTTGGCTCCAACCTCCCTGCAGCCTCCTCTTCCTCCTCCTGGGAAGCTGAACGCCAGTTGTGCCCCTTTCTGGACAGGGACTCCCTACGTACGGTCACTCAAGCACTCGTCACCTCTCGTCTGGACTATTGTAACGCTCTCTACATGGGGCTCCCCTTGGGGTACACCCGGAGGCTCCAACTGGTGCAGAATGCGGCTGCGTGGGGGATTATGGGAGCGATGGGGCGCTCCCATGTGACTCCTCTCCTGCGTGAGCTGCATTGGCTTCCAGTGGACTTCCAGGTGCGATTCAAGGTGTTGGTGATCACCTTTAAAGCGCTCCATGGCTTGGGGCCGGGGTAATTACGGGACCGCCTTCTGCCACCAATAGCCTCCCACCGGCCGGTTCGCTCCCACAGAGAGGGCCTCCTCAGGGTGCCGTCGGCCAGACAATGCCGGCTGGCGACCCCCAGGAGGAGAGCCTTCTCTGTGGTGGCACCTACCCTTTGGAACAATCTACCCCCAGAGATACGAGTGATCTCCGACCTCAGGACTTTTCGTCGGGCCCTAAAAACTTACTTTTTTCAGTTAGCCAGTCTGTCTTGATTTTAGGGTTGGTTTTTTAAAATTTTGATACTGATTTTAAATTGACAAATTTTAAATTATGGGCCAAATTTATTAATTATTTTAAATCTGTTTTTAATTGTAATGTTATATATAAATGTTTTTATTTTGGCTGTTCACCGCCCTGAGTCCGAAAGGAGAAGGGCGGTATAGAAGTTTGAATAATAAATAAATAAATAAATAAATATTAGAAGCATGTTTAACCAAACATCAAAGGAGTTGGGTACTTCTCCCAATGAATGTAGAAGGAGCTAAGTCAAAATCAAATAATTACATATTGAGAAAAAAAATGGCAGAATGACAAGTTGGAGGCTGTGTCCTATGAGATTTAGCTAACAGAAACAAGGCTAGAAGATAAAGCTTGTGTACTATATATCTTGCTTGATTATTTTCTTTATTTTGTCCGATTTGTTTTGTGCAAATCTATCACAACCAATAATGAAACTTGAAAATCTTGATTTCATGTTGTTCATTCAATAGAGTAATTACCGAAGACTAGTGGTTGTTATCATTGCCTTTGTGAGAAAAGTCTCAAATCAGGGTCCCCAAACAGCCTGTTTATAGGTAGTTTTTGCTTATAATTTATCTCTTAGGCCAGGGGTCTCTAACCTTGGCGACTTTAAGCCTGGAGGACTTCAACTCTCAGAATTCCACAGCCAGCTATGCTGGCTGGGGAATTCTGGAAGTTGAAGTCCTCCAGGCTTAAAGTTGCCAAGGTTGGAGACCCCTGCCTTAGACTATTAAGGGTGAAGTCTTCCCACTTAGCTGCTTCCATTAATTTCAGTGACATATCCACAGATTTTCCTGGTTTCAGTCTCTGCTGTGCTACAGTGCAGTAGTAGTGAATGCAAGAGGGCTTGCTAAGACTGAAAAGGAAAAGCAGCATTTCAAAACACCATTAGTGAAACCAACAGCCAATAGAGGTTTCACCATCCAGCTTATCTGGAACAGGGGCAGTTATTCTTTCAGTTTTGCAATCTAGTGTTGGAAGAAATAACCTTCTGGGTTCAGCTCTAAGTGGGGAAAAAGACACTGGAGACATGGAGAGTGCTTGGAAAGATGGTTTAATGGTGGACAGGATCACATGGTTTGAGTTCCTGAACAGAAAAGCCAAGATGCTGAGCGTGCCTTGGTTTTATGCCCTCTCTGAGCTTTGAACTTCCTGGGGCATAGGAAGAGTATCCTGATCGGTTGTCAGATTCCCAAGGAGTGGGGGTCTTAGCTAGCCTTGCTGGCTGATGTAATCTTCCCAGGTGCCATGTGGTGAGTTTCTGTTGCTAGATGGGTCCTATTGTGTTGCAGATGATGGTCCATTGACAAAGGGTGGGAGGGCAGGAAAGTGGGAGCTGCTTTGTCTTTAAAACATGTTTCTCCATTTCTCATCCAAGGAAATATATTCTGTCTTTTTAATATTTCCTAAAATATTTCATTCTTCTAGGAAAGGGGTGGGTGCTAACTTCCTACAATTGGATGCTAACTTCCTACACTAGGAAAAAGAGCTTCAAACCATTTACATAGATGCTACCTTAAGGAAGTCTTTGAGGACAAGAGACTTGCTGATTTGATTTCCACTATTCTATATCTTTAGCTCTTCTTTTGTGGCAATAAACCTAATTTAAAAAGCTATATTGTACTCTATTGTCATTCAGGTCACAGTTGTCACAAAGGTGGATGTTTTTCCCCCCCCAAAAGGCAACTGGACTTCGTTTTCCTTGAAGATGTTTCACTTCTCATCCAAGAAGCTTCTTCCGTCTTGACTGAATGGTGGAGGGTGGAAAGATTCCTATTCCTTGCAGTCATCTGGTTGTTAGCACTCTTGAGGCCACTTGGAGGTTCATCTGTGCCCTCAGGGTCACCGCAATCGTGCAAATGGGTGTGGAACCTTCTTGGAACTATTGAACCCTTTCTTATTGCAAGGTCTTTCTGCAGAGAATTCTCATGTCAAACACATAGGTATAATTTTTTTCCTTTTACAAAAATGCTTCATCCAATTGTCCTCTAAATCTTAGATAGAGATCTTATTATTATGTTTTACGCTGATTACTGTATCTGTATCTTCATATTTCTTGGTCCAGGGACTTCTTCTCTCATTGCAGGTCAAAATCAGGCAGTTCTATTTTTCAATAGAGTCCTGTTTAGGTGATGTTTGTACATAGAGCTCAAATTGTAAATAGCCGTGTGTAGCAGGGGTGGGTTCTACTTACCTTTACTACCGGTTCACAACGGGGCCACACGCACGCACTTGCTTCGCTCGCGCACACGCGCGCTCTTCTGCGCATGCACAGAAGCATTTTCATGACATCAGGGTCAGTGGGCGGAGCTTCCCACCGGTTTTACTACCGGTGCTATAGAACCGGTGCAAAAGGGGGCAACCCACCACTGGTGTGCAGTCATCTTCCCTTTGTAAAGTCCTCTTGGTGATGTCTTTGAAAAGACAGTCATTTATGGGTACTGGGCAGTTGTCTGCAATGGGAATCTTCATGCCTGTTCAAAAGCCTACATGTCTTCAAATACTCCGTCATCATTTATCCCCATTTTAAACAATAACGCTGTACTTATGGGGACCGGTTTCCTTCTGAAACTACCAGTGCCATGTGGAAGGAAGCTTTTCATTATTATTGGTATGTTCAATTCAAATCTCTTCTAGAGCTGCTTTGTTGGCCAATGATCTGCAGCCGATAGATTTTTTTTTTTTTTTTGTAAGCGAAGGAAATAATATACTATAGCAACCCTTAGAAATTATTCATGCACAGATAAATTGGGTTTTTAATTAAATGGCATGCTCTAATACACTACCCAATAGATACCGTAATAGCTGTCTTTAATGCTCCAGCCATATCTGAGTTTTAACGGCAGAGTGCAGGGATAATTATAATCCACAGGATATATAGCCCCATCTGGCTGCTTGTGACACCCACAGTACTGCTCTTTGGTGAAATCCTTTTTGTTGCTCCTGCTGTTGTTCATATTATTAAACAGAAAAATAAGTAAACAGATAGAAGAACAAGCCACATGGAAAGAAGTCGACTTCCACAATGGTACATTTTATCTCACTGACTTTCTACAATTCTTGAGGGGGTGTGTCAGTCATGGATATTGCATACCAAGATGTTGTCAGAATAATTCATCAAAGGCTGATGAGCAAACTCTGTTGCCATGAGTTTGGCATGGTAGCAGGACACGTACCATCATGAATTGGCAAGACAGGTAGGACTAAAAAGGGCCCTTCTCACTTGGTGAGCTAGTAGAGATCCAGAGTGTTGGTTCCAAAGTGTTTAAACCTAAAACTTCAACATATATATGTATATGTAACAGCTGAGTGATGAGGTAATCATGTTTGCTGATGATACCAAATTGTCCAGCATGGTAAAATCCAAACAGGGTTACAAAAAGACCCAAAAGAAATTCTCCAAACTGAGTTCAAAATGGCAAAGTTGGTCCAACCTAAACTGGTACACAGTGTATTATGTTGACACACAGAATTCAGGCTTCAGTTAAAGAAAGAGAGATTTAGAACCGACAGAAAGATGTAACAGTTTTATATAACAGTTTTATAATTTGCTGTCAGAACCTGATAGTGGCAGCCAATTTGGATGGTGTTAAAAGGGGACTGAACAAAGAATAAACAGGGTGAATTAGAAATTCAAGTAAATGAGGGCAGATTTGATATTGTTGCCATTACGGAAACATGGTGGGATGAAACCCACAAATGAAACATACAGCTAGAGGGATTTAAATTATTTAAAAGAAATAGACCAAATAAAAGAGGAGGTGGAGTTGCACTATATATAAGAAATAACTACATCTCTACAGAAATAGAGCACAACAATGATGAAAATTATCTTGAATGCATTTGGGTCAATATTAAAGTGTGTGTGTGTGGGGGGGGGGAAATAATTGCCATAGGTGTATACTATAGGCCACCCAACCAAACAGAGGAAATAGATGAACATTTTGCTAGTCAGCTAACTAAAGTATGTAGGAAGCACATCACAATAGAAATGGGGGATTTTAACTACCCTGATATCAACTGGGAGACAAACTCTGCACCAAGTGGAAGATCCAACAGGCTCCTAACAAACGTGGCAGACAACTTTGTTTCTCAAAAAGTAGAGAAGGGAACAAGGGGATCAGCTATATTGGACTTAATTCTCACTAACAGAGTTGAAATGATAGAAGATGTTGAAGCTACAGGAACCTTGGAGGTGAGTGATCATGCAATATTGGAATTCAACATTATGCAAGCACAAGCAATAGAACAAAATCAAACTAGAGTCTTGGATTTTAAGAGAGCTAATTTCAATAAATTTAGAGAAAGCTTGGGAAGTATTCCATGGATGAGAATCCTCAAGGGGAAAACAACTCAAGAAGCTTGGAAAATTTTGAAAAGTGAGATTATAAAAGCCCAGTCTAGAACAATACCAATGAAGAAGAAAAATAATAGCTCTCAAAAGAAACCAGCATGGCTGCATAAAGAACTCTCTGACAAATTGAAAGACAAAAAGGACAAGTATAAAAAGTGTAGAGAGGGGCACATAACTAAGGCAGAATATCAGCAAATAGCCTCTGCAAAGATGAAGTGAGGAAAGCTAAGGCTCACAATGAACAGGATTGCGACAAAAGTAAAAAAAAAAATAACCAAAAAAAGCTTCTTCCAACATGATAAAAGCAAGAAAAAAGTCAAGGAAACAATTGGTCCATTGATGGGAGAAAGTGGCAAGAAGGCGACAAGCAACAGGGAGAAAGCAGAATTACTTAACTTGTTTTTTTGCATCTGTCTTTACACAAAGGGTAAAAACAGCCCAACCTATCAAAAGCAGCACCACAAAAAACAGATTAGGAACACAAGTTAAAATAGGGAAGAAAATGGTAAGTGAACACCTCTCTATCCTAGATGAGTTCAAATCATCATACCCCAAGGTTTTGAAGGAACTGGCAGACGAAATCTCAGAACAACTTAACTATATCTTTCAAAGATCCTGAAGCATCGGGGAACTGCCAGAGGACTGGAAAAGAGCTGATGTAGTTCCCATCTTCAAAAAAGGAAAAAAAAATAGATCCAGGAAACTACAAACCTATCAGCCTGACTTCAATACCAGGGAAGATTCTGGAAAAGATAATCAAACAACGAATCAGCAAACACCTAGAAGCAAACAAAGTAATAACCAGAAGCCAACATGGGTTTGTCAAAAACAATCATGCCAGACTAATCTTATTGCATTCTTTGGCAAAGTGACAAAATTAGTGGACCAGAGGAATGCTGTCGATATACAGTAATTTACTTCAGTAAGGCATCTGATCAAGTAGACCATAATTTCCTACTAGATAAAATAGAAAAATGTGGGTTAGAGAGCATCACCACCAGATGGATTCGTAACTGGCTGACTAACCACATTCAACGTGTAGTCCTCAATGGAACTGCATCTACATGGTGGGAAATATGTAATGAGGTACTCCAAGGCTGTTTTAGGCCCAGTACTCTTCAACTTCTTTATCAATGATTTGGACAAGGGGACAGATGGGGAACTCTTCAAATTTGCAGATGACACCAAGCTAGCAGGAATAGCCAACATTCCGGAAGATAGGCTTAACATAGAGAAGGATCTTGAAAGACTTGAACTTGAACGCTATCTAACAAAATGAAATTCAATGGTGAAAAAAGTAAGGTTCTACATCTAGGCAAGAAAAACAAAATGCACAGGTACAGTATATGTGGTACCTCACTCAATATTAGTAACTGTGAGAGGGTCCTAGTGGACAACCATTTAAATATGAGTCAGCAGTGTGCAGCAGCTGCCAAAAAAGCCAACACAGTTCTAGGCTGCATAAACAAAGGGATAGAATTAAGATTACGTGAAGTGTTAATACCACTTTATAATGCCATGGTAAGGCCACACCTGGAATACTGCATCCAGTTTTGATCACCACAATGTAAAAAAGATGTGGACACTCTAGAAAGAGTGCAGAGAAGAGCAACAAAGATGATTAGGGGACTGGAGGCTAAAACATATGAAGAACGGTTGCAGGAACTGGGTATGTCTAGTTTAATGAAAAGAAGGATTAGGGGAGACATGATAGCAGTGTTCCAATATCTCAGGGGTTGCCACAAAGAAGAGGGAGTCAAGCTATTCTCCAAAGCACCTGAGAGTAGAACAAGAAGCAATGGGTGGAAACTAATCAAGGAGAGAAGCAACTTCGAACTAAGGAGAAATTTCCTGACAGTTAGAACAATTAATCAGTGGAACAACTTGCCTCCAGAAGTTGTAAATGCTCCCAATACTGGAAGTTTTTAAGAAGATACTGGATAACCATTTGTCTGAAGTGGTGTAGGGTTTCCTGCCTAAGCAGGGGGTTGGACTAGAAGGCCTCCAGGGTCCCTTCCAACTCTGTTATTCTTTCTGTTAAAGTCAGGGAAGATTCAACAATCACCGTCTACAAGGTTGATGGCAATTATTATCTCCTATATCAAAGGCAGCACAATTTCAATGCATTTACTAAAAAGTAGTAGCAGAAGAAGATTATGAGCCTCCCAGATTCGTCCAGATGGCTACTGTATGAAACAGAATGAGGAACAACACTGGACTCTGATCCAACAGGAGTCTTCTTATGTAAGGTGTGGAACAGAAAGAACAGTACCCCTAAGTCTTCAATAAACTGAAAAATTTCACCAAGAAAAATCTGAAAAAAATCTCAAATAGTCTGAAAATAAAATAGAAGAGAAGCATCTTATTTTACAGAAGAAATCTGAGAATTCACAAGGAAGGCTTTTACTAGAAACTTTTCAAGGGTTCATTAAGAAGTAGATCAGAATTAGAGGCATACTATTAAATGTTTATTTAGGTATCTGTATTAAAGAGGAATATCAATGTCTTTGTCCAGCTGAACCAAGAAAGTAACTGGCAGGCCAGGGGCTCTAAATTGAAATAAACTATGAACAAGAAATGCTGTCCTTCACAAGGGATGTTTAAATTTAGCAGTTGGAAAGTTTGGCTTTTATTTTCTGCATATTTAATGGAACTCCAGGCACAAACTTCAAAGATTCCTGTGTTGCAACGCAGAGCCTCCAAAGATTCCCTGAGATTTAGTCACTCCCAAACTTCACCTGTTCCTGGCTAACAACTCTGAATTATGCATAATCCATTGTCTGCTGTTTGGGTTGTATGCCAGATTCATACATGAAGACATTGCTGCAATACCATATACCACACAGTACAAACAATGCCATATAGAGAATGGTCAGAACTGGCATGTTTTTTTTTCAGAGCACCAAAAGAAATGGAATTAAACTTCTGAAGCACTCTCAACGTGAGATTGTGATAGGAAGAACTAATTTGTAATTTCCATTGTCACGATGCATCTCTTTGGGGGGCATTTGGAAGTTGGGGTGTCATATTTGTGTGTAATCCTAGTGCTACAAACACAAGATAAGTTGTGAATTGAAAGAAAGAGACACAGAGAGAGACAGAGAGAGAGAGAGACAAAGACAGAGAGAGAGGGAGAGATAAAATTTTGATAAGAATATCATGTTACACATGGAACTCAGTGGATAATTATGCAACATATTCCCCAGAGCCAATCACTTATATATCTTTGTATCTTAACACAACATTTAATATCCACACCTACTATACTATTTTTCTCACTTTTTATTGTTCTTGGAACTACCATGAGATTATTGTCCTTACATTTCCTTGCATAATCCATTTTTGCCTCAAAAACTAAATTGCTCTGGGTGGTAAACACAGGGCTAAAATATTGTAACCCATTGGCTTTTTCCATCTCAGATATGCTGCGATGTAACAAATACAAAACAATCCCATCTGACACATATTATATTCTTGTTTCACAGCTGTTTACTCACAAACCATTAAAATTCTACCGGATTAAAAATAAACAGCTTTAGATGCCCCTCCTATCATGGTAAAACTATCTACAGCTAGTCCTTAATGTATGACTACAATTAGGACCAGAATTTCCATTGCTAAGCAATCTGGCTCTTAAGTGAATCATGGTTTTATGACCTTCTTGCCACAGTTGTTAAATGAAAAGCAAATTATGGGGGAAGTCAGATTCAGTTGTTAAGTGAGCCTGACTTCTCCCATTAACTTTGCCTGTGGAAACCAGCTGGGAAGGACCCAAGTGGCAATCATATGACTTGGGACACTGCAACCATCATAAGTACATGCCAGTTGCCAAATCCCTGAATTTTGATCACATGACTGAATGTGGCAATGGTCGTAAGTCCAAGCACTACCTATATTCGTATTACAAAGTTGTAATGTGATGTATCATTCACCCAGACCTGGTGTGAATTTGGGAATACATGGGGCAAAACTAATCTGTATTTGTGTCTTAGGATGGTATCAAACCCCTGTGGGCTCCTCTTAAGAAGGAATGCTAATTTAAATTCTTTGCCCATGGACCTATGTGTATTTATCAGATAATGGAAACCATTTCAGGTAAGCAGCCCGTGCCTGATCACCTTGTTGCTTCAATGTTACATGAACTGAAATTAGAATTACAATATTTGGACCTCCATTGCTATTTTGAGATCCATAATTCTATTTCTGTTCACCTTATTAAGCAAGGAATACTGTTGCTCTTCTCCAAACTGACTACAGGCAGTTCTTGACTTACAACCACAATTGAGCCCAAAATTTATGTTGCTAAGTGAGACATTTGTAAGGTAAGTTTTGCCCCATTTTATGACCTTTCTTGCCACAGTTGTTAAATGAGTCACTGCAAGGTGTTAAGTTAGTAAACATAGTTGTTAAGTGAATCTGGCTTCCCCATTGACTTTGCCTGTGAGAAGGTTACAAAAAGTGATCATATGACCCCTGGGACACTGCACTAAATGAACTGTTGTCCCTGTACACAACTGTAGTTCCTTACTCTAGTTCCAATTCGGGTCCAAATATATGCAAGTTCTGGGCTGCCAAAGCAATAAAAAAATGAAAGCCTACTATCCAATTCCATAATCTGTTGTGATAAGCATTTCAGTCAAGGCCTCAGTGGCAGACTGGAATCACCAGATATCCCCAGCTAGTGACTGTTTGGCTCAGTGGTGAAATCTGAAACTGTTTACTACCGGTTTGCTGACTGCGCATGCTCAGTGCGCACCATGTGCCAAATGCGAGGTGCGCACGCGCAGTGCAGGCCAAAAGGAAGCATGTGGTAAGTAGAACAGCGCGTGAGGGGGGTGATCAGCTGATTGGTGCGCAAAGATTGGCACGCAATCTCTTTTTTTACTTTTAAAACCATTGCTTTTAAAAGTTAAAAAAAAAAGCCTCTGATGATTGTGCTGCTCAGCTGTGATCGTCAGAGGCTTTTTTTTTTTTACCTTTTAAAAGCATTTTTTCTACAACCTCTTTGGCCGAAGAGATTGTAGGAAAAAGTGCTTTTAAAAGGCTCTGACCGTCCGTCAACTCAGCTGGGATTGTCAAAGCCTTTTAAAAGCATTTTTTTCAGCCGAAGAGGTTGTAGAAAAAATGCTTTTAAAAGTAAAAAAAAAAACCCTCTGATGATCGCGCGGCTCAGCTGGGCATAGGGGGGGGCAGGGATTTTTGCTACCGGTTCTCTGGACCATGTGCCGCCATCGCTACCGGATCAGGCAATCCAGTCCAAACCGGGAGCATTTCACCCCTGGTTTGGCTCCAAAGTATCTACATACATTCACCTTTACTTGCTAATGAAGATCTGCTTTAATTGCTACTCAAACTGTTTCACTTAGCAACAGAAATTTTGTGGTCATAAAGTGAGGGCTACCTTTATTCCAACATGCACAGAGATACACACCCCATTCATTTCTACATCCCTTATCCATCTGCTCACACAAAAATGTGTGAATTGATTGAATTTGCAGAACTCTGGACTTCAGTTCCTACCATGGCCATCCTAGCTGGAAATTCTGGAAAAATTGGGGGGAAAACTGATATAGATGAATTTCTCTTAGAAACTGCTGAGGTAAACCTCATTAGAAGATTTAATATGATTTCACTTAGACTAAACCTGGAGTCCCCAAAGTTTTGGAGCTGGTTGAAGCATTTTGAATATTCAAAACATACTGGGATTTTGCAAAATGGTTACTAGGAGGCTTGCTCTTTCATAGAGTGAAATTCAAGGTATTGTCTGATTATAGTCATGTATTCTTGCTTATACAAATCTAGAAAAAGTGGGTTGAATAAACCATGAAGTAATGATTAATGGGTAAATATATTAAACAGCTCATTGGTGCACAGATGTTCGTGTCTTACCTAACTCTTGTTTTGTGGATGATCAGTGTAATTTTTGGTAGCTGAGTTTGCACAGTGTGCTAGGTTTAAATGTGGTCAGCTAATTTATAGTTCAGTTATAAATAATGCACATAAAATTAAAGGCTGGTAGTTCCTGGTCAGAAAAATCAGTACTAGTCTGTGGATTAATCCTGCAAGGCAGGGCTTACCACAATGGGTTGTGTTTTCACATCACAGAAACACCCCTTGACTAATCAAGCCATGATTTATTGAAGCAACCAAATTGTGTGATGTCACTCAACCTAACTAAGCATAGTGGTTGGGTCTGTCTCCTAGGCTGAGCCACAAATTACCTAAACTGTATTGCAGCCAACCTATGGTCCAAACCAGCCAAGCAATGCATTTATTTATTTATGCATTAAATTCTAAGAAGTGGGTTTCTTGCAAGTAAAAAATAAAATAAAATCAGACAATGAGTTAAACTAGCACACTTTCAATTCTGCAGTCAAGCAACTGTAAAATGTTGCTTGGTTGCTGACCCCAGCACTTTAACCTCTGTTACTGTTTTCACCCCTGTGATGGCTGGCAGCAGATGCTCTAGAAAGTAGCAGATGTTCCTAATGGCTCCCCAGAGGGGTGGGGAAAATGTGCTAAGGAGTTATCCATTTGTTCTGAGGTTTATTTATGCACTCATCACCAGCTGTGGTGCTAGAGTGGCGAGTTGAATAAGGAGGCTTTTCAAAGTCACAGATCTACTCAAATGCAGCCTTCCACAAGACATTTTCCCTAAAAGGAGATAATTCCCATGCCCTCAATTCAGAGATGTCTGGATGAGTGATATATGTAAAAAATAAAAAAAGAGGGGGGAGTCAATCACACAATTGCAGTTACTAGCTAGAATTTTTTTGACCCTCCCTGAAGCTGCCCCTACCTCAACAACCCCCACCTGTACCATCCTCTGTGTGTGGTTTGAAATTGCTTTATGAGATAAATTTGGGATTTTTTCCCCCAACAGGATGGTTAAAACAATTCTCACCAGTTCAAGCAGATTAGTTGACTGCAAGAGTACAGAATGGAGAGTTCATTTGTGCCTGTGTTTCCTAGGTACATATTTTCCAGTAGAGCTGAAGTGTTCATTGATCTTTTCCTTTGTTTTTGAATGGGGAGCAAAAAGGAAATTGCTGAGGAATGAGGTATTTTCCATTACATTGCCATGGGGAAAAAATGAGAAAAATCCAGTCTAAAGACACTTTACAAAAATGGGTTCTATTGTGATCACCAGTGATTCTAGCTATATATCTATGATTTATGATCTATGACTTATCACTTTGTTGTTTGCATGTACACTGAGAGTTTATGTGGTGGAGACAAATTCCTTGTGTGTCCAATCACACCTCGCCAATAAAGAATTCTATTCGATTCGATTCGATTCGATTCGATTCAAGAAAAAAAGACTTTGAGGAATTTTTTGCCTTGTTAGGAAGCAGAATAATTTCATTTTAAGTCACATATCTTATTATTATTAGAATTATTCTTAATCTCAAAAGGAACAAGCACAAAAGAGTTGATCATTTGTACATACCTCATTGGCTCTGTTTTTGCAATAAAGTCTTTGTAAGTATTGATTTGACAAAGGGCTGCATGAAATAGCGTTATGCTTTGGTGAATTTCCTACAAACGTTAGATTTCCTAATTAATGAATTTTTTCATGGTGATTTGGTCAAAACTGTAGGAACTGCTTTTGGGCCTTACTGAATTCTCAAAAAATATCAGAAATTAACCTTTTCTTAAAGCTATTCAAACTATTGGCCAACACCATATTTTATGATAGTTAATTCCTAAACTATTCATGTGTTATCCCAGATCACAAACAAATTTGAACTTTACCTGATAGTAACACATATTTAAAGGAGAAACCAAAAATGGGGGGGAGGGAATTCTGCAATTGGGATTTCACTCCTTACAAAATGTTGACCTAGTTGACTCCAATTAACACTAAAAACATAATCTCAGTATCACTCAGATCTGAAATAGCCTTCGATCTGAAAAGAGAGTGAAAACAACAAGCCGGAATTGCTTACTTTAGCTATAAGCCTAATAACCTACATGTGATCCTATCCTTTCAGATTCTGCCATCTAATCAAGCTTTCTGGGGTACTAGTTGGATGGGAAAATTCTGAGGGAAACCAATGAAAATTGCTGCGGTCCTGGAAACTGTGAATTGGAGAGGGATTATGTTTTTTAAATTATTTCTTTATTAAATTTATATGATATAAAAAAGGACGGGAAAAGACAAATATGTGTCCAGAATCTGCCTGCTGAAGAAAAAAATACGAAATGGGAAACCCCAATCTCTTTTTCACAAAGAAATCATATTTGTTATAAAAGAGCCTACAGATTTTTTTTTCTTTTTCCTTTCCCCCAACAATTAAAACTTTGTTAAAAAATAACACAGCATATACAGATATAAAATTAGAGATACTGTAGATTCATTTCCCCATACAGGGAGATTTTATTCTTCTTTTAACTGTTTCTTGCTTCATGATCAAAGTAAATGGCAATGTCCATCCAGAGCTAAATTTGGACTTCAGTTATTAGTTATTGATTGAGTCTTATGTGATTGATCAAAATGTGCAGTCTTGACTTGGACCTGAAGAAATTTGTTTAGTTTTCCATTTTTATCTGGAGCCAAATTTAATTTCTGAATTAAAACATGAATCAAAATGTACATTATTTTTCATTATTCCTCCTTCTACAGACCCCTCATATCCTGGACATAAATTGTTTCCATTTGTGCCCTCAGGACACTTCTATAGGGCATTGCATGCCAAAACAACTAGACACAGGGAAAAGCTTTTTCCCCTGTGCCATCACTCTGCTGAACACCTAATTCCCATAGCACTGTTTTATGCCTAAAGATATTTACTCATGTAGAATGCTGTATTGTTATTAACGTTGTCATCTTTCCTATTACCTTCTCCTATCGATGTCTTATGATTTATCACTTTGTTTGTATCTTATGATTTATGATTGTCTTATGATTTATGATTGTATCTTATGATTTATGATTATGATTTATCGCTTTGTTGTTTATATGTACACTGAGAGTTTATGCACCAGAGACAAATTCCTTGTGTGTCCAATCACACTTGGCCAATAAAGAATTCTATTACTATTATCTATTATTATCTTCTCTGAATATTGCAATACAATGGGTCTGTCGCTATCTCCCAAATAGGACCATCCCAGAATTAGATGAGTGATCAGAAAAGAAAGATTCCATCGTTAGTCCTGGTATGAGGAAGGCAAGGAAAGGCTGCTGATAATTTAATTTAATTTAACTTAATTAATTCAATTTATATGCCACCCCTCTCCGAAGACTCAGGGCGGCTCACAAGTAATTGTGAGTAATTCTACTCAGACCATGTGCCATTCAGGATCATGTGCCAAGGAAGTCAAAATATTGGAAGAATCAAAGGGTGCTGGCTTCAATCCTTCTAATTTCAGATTACAGATTAACAGAGTTGGAAGGGACCTTGTAAATCATCTACTCCAACCCCCCCACCCAAGCAGGAGACCCTACATCATTTTTGACAAATGGCAGTCCAATCTCTTCTTGAAAGTCTCAAGTGATGAAGCTCCCATAACTTCTGAAGGCAAAGCTGTTCCATTGGTTGATTATTCTCCCAAGGATCACTTCCACTTTCAAAAAAAATCTCAGGAATAAAGGCAACAGCATGTCCAGAATAAATAAGAGCCTGGTTTCAGAGATGCTGTAACATTTGGCAGCATATTGTTATTTATTATGTTAGTTATATAAGCCAACCTGTGAAACTGCAACCAAGATGCCAGGAAAAACAGAATCTGTTCTGGAAAATTTACAAGCTTGTTTTTCAGGTACCTCAAATTGTCTGGAAGCACCAGAAATGTTCATCGCCTCTGATCTTTTATACAGTAACTTCTATCCTATCCTTTACTTTTGCAGGTTGATATTTTCACAGTTCTGTCCAATATTACCCTTGAGTGTTCTAATGGTCTGTGTAAATCAGCATTCAAAATATGAACATCAATTTGATCTTTAAGTAGTTTATCAGCTTTCAAACTTATGAGTTGAAATTTCAGCTCTAAAAACTGTAAGAAAAATTCCAAAAATCTATTTGCTAAATATCTATTATCAGCCACCTGACTGGTTATGAAAAACAACTACAGTTCTGCTTAAAATTTCAATTAGTCTTTAGCAGCCTTATATGAGACAGTTAAAGAGCAGAAAACCTCAAATATTCCATTTCATAAAACCACATCTTTATTCTCACCAGCAGGCTTCATTATTGTGGCAATAAATATAAATACCTTCAAAAAGATCAACACAATATTTTCACCATTAACAGCAGCATTTACTAATAAGTAATAAAATTACTATTTATACTGAAACATCAATTTCCAGACTTAATGCAACAGCCATCACACACAAAAGACCAAATTCTATTGCAATTTATGCTATTTGCATAACAATGCCATTATACAAGTGGGATCATCTGCATCATTTCCATGATAGCATCATTATGCAGATGAAATAAATTCTGTTATTTGCATCAATTTACTTTATTTGCTTAATGATGTCATCATGTAAATGAAGCAATTTGCATTACTTATGTTGACATACGTATCAGTTTACCAAACATTTGGAAAAGACAGGTACTTCTTCCTCCCAATTAATCCATTAAAAAAAGTCTCATTGTCTTTCTACCTTTAAATTTCAATTGTTAATCAGCTGTCCCAAATCAAAATTCAGTCTTTGAAATAATCCTAATATAAGCATTATAACTTTTTTTATAATAAGCAGCTGCCTGCAATTACTGCAAGTTCAAATCTCACCAGGCTCAAGGTTGATTCAGCCTTCCATCTTTTTGAGGTAGGTAAAATGAGGACCCGGATTGTGGGGGCAATAAGGTTACTTTGTATAAAAAAGAACACCGCTGGGGGGGGGGCCAAAAGCCCTACTAAGCAGGTATATTCAAAAGTATGAAGGCTATTGCTTAACGCATTGTAAGCCGCCCTAAGTCTCCGGAGAAGGGTGGCATATAAATCGAACAATCAATCAATCAATCAATCAATCAATCATAAAATAAAATAAAATAGACATAGCCAGTTCCTGCAACAGTTCTTCATATGTTTTAGCCTCCAGTCCCCTAATCATCTTTGTTGCTCTTCTCTGCACTCTTTCTAGAGTCTCAACATCTTTTTTACATTGTGGCGACCCAAACTGAATGCAGTATTCCAAGTGTGGCCTTACCAAGGCATTATAAAGTGGTATTAACACTTCATGTGATCTTGATTCTATCCCTCTGTTTGTGCAGCCTAGAAGTGTTGGCTTTTTTGGCAGCTGCTGCACACACCTGGCTCATATCTAAATGGTTGTCCACTAGGACTCTAAGATCCCTCTCACAGTTACTACTATTGAGCAAGGTACCACATATAGCATACTGTACCTGTGCATTTTATTTTCTTGCTGCCCAGAGACATCTTTCTAAACAAAGACAATGAATATATTATGCGCCTATCTTTTAAATGTCAATCACTGAAGTGGCTAAGATTTCTTCAGCTCCATTCATGCCATCTGATCCAATCCTTTTGTGGGGAACCTCATCTCCCATATTACAGTGCAGGACCATTCCTGGCTGATTTGCAGCAGTAGAATACTAAGTTAAAAGTGAGCACAGCGATCCAAGTTGTGATACATTTCAAAAGTGTCTCATTTCTTTTCCAGTGGTGGGAAGAGAAAAGAGTTGCACAAGGAAATTAAAAAAATTAGTTCCCATTATAGCCTTTATCTCTGGAGATACCAGGGTCAACCACAAATAGATCTGTCCCTAAGAAAAGCAATGTGGAACTAGGAATCTAAAAAGACTGGAATTGTTTACGTTCTCCTTTTTGCTTCTCTACAGTTACTTCCTTTTCCTGTTTATGACATATCTACGCTCCTGCTATGGGCATCCTCTGGCTGGAAACTGGACAATTTCCTCTTGCTTTCAACAGTAAATGAATTATCTGGAATTTACAACCTGCACAGTTTATTCTCCAGGGCTCTATTGAAGATAGCCACATTTTTTTCTGCAACTTATCTTCCTCTGCCCTTCTTTCCTGCCCTCCCATTTCAACTCATTTTGCCATTCGGCCACAATCATAGCCTCAATTTCCTGAGTATCTTTAACGTATTCTGCCAAAGTACTCTAGAGCCAAAATGAAGATGAATGGGAAAAAGGCAGTAGGGAAGCTTTTAAATGTTACCACTGGGATTACGAGTGCAGAGGCTGTTAATAGGCTAAAAGGTTTGAAAATGATGGACTGAGCTTTTAAGGGGCTTCTGCAGAAGTTGGGCCGGTAGGGTTTAGAAAATGCTAATTTAAATGCCCAGAGCAGATGGGAGATGAGAACAAAGGTGGAAGTCTGGAGTATTGTAAAAAGAGCTGGGTGCAATGATGGCAGCTGATGCTCCTTGTATGCAATTCCATAGGCAGAAATGCTGAGAGCTTTGGAGAAGAAAAGTGGAACACCTTCTGTTTGTTTTTCTTTAGCAAATATCCTATGAGAAGACTGTTTATTGCAAAAGCTGATGATGCAAAAGGACAACATAGATTGAGGAAAGAAGGCGAGATAATTTACCTAGAGAGGTTTCTTGTAGCATCAGCCCCTTGTGATTGTCCTCTGTGGCAAGTTAATTTTTGATCCCTAACATTTGACTAGGCAAGAAATTTGTTCATTAAAACATTCTCTCTCTCTCTCTCTCTCTCTCTCTCTCTCTCTCTCTCTCTCTCTCTCTCACACACACACACACACACACACACACACACACACACGACAAAAATTATTATGTTTTGATAGTTGAAAAGTAAACCATTTTGCAAACATTGGGGGGGGAGAAAAGAATCTGAGAGCAGGACATTTGATTGATAGACTATATTAGAAGGCTAAAGGAAACATGTTGCCCTCTGGATTTGCTGAATTATAACTCTCAGGTGTCCCAGCCTCAAAGCCAGGAGTGAAAAATGTTGAGGTCCTAGTCTGGCAACATCCATAGTGCTTTTGTTCCCTATCCCTGTTCCTTCTCCATCAACAGCATATAATTCTCACAATGTGCCCAACAGATCTCTGCTTTCAGATTACCTCTCCCAGCTTTCCCAAACAGTTTATTAGGTACTGTAGGTGACAAAGAAATTGCTATCCATCAAGCCCTATAAATCACAAGTTGCAGGTTCCAATGCCTATAAAGCTGCAGAGGTCAAACAGCATGTTCAAATTTTTAACTGTTAGAAATAAATTGTAACTCATTTTTTTCAATCTTCACTGTGTGTTTTCTTGTCAAGTTGGTAGATTTATCCTAGTTGGCAAATTTACACATTTGTTGACTTGACCTTTTCCTGATCTTTCTCATTTTGTATGCCTTTCATTGTATAGCAGAGGTAAAGAAAGATGGGATTGTGCTTGGAATAATCACCTGGATGCATGTTATATTTTTAACCCAAAAAAGTAGTTTAGAGTCCTAAATTGCAGTTGTCACCCAGCTCAGGCCCACATGAGAACATGTGCCAAATTTCACTCCTTACTGGAAAATAGCAAGATCTAGGCTCCATTAGAGGCAAATGATACTTTGCCATTCAAACGAGACAATAAAATCCAGGATTAGAACTCTAAACAACTCTATATCATTCGAAAGAAGTAATGTCAGCTTCCTCCATTCTGAAGCCATTCAGCCATTTTAAGAATAAAAGCTCCCAGACTTCCCAGCCAATTCCTCCAATTGTACTCTAAAAGTTTGAAACTGAGGAAGAGCATAGTAATATTATATAATAGTAATAAAAATGGTAATAACAGTATTAATTACTGATTGTGTCACTAGATTGCATCACTGGGCTTTTTATTTGAGCTGGGTGAAGTAGGTGCCATGTGATTTATTTTACAGAGGAAAGGTGGGGTTTTTTAATCTTATTTAAAAATAGTCAGAAATAGAAAAGGTTTCCAAAACATAGATTAACCACCACTTCTGTCACAACAGCAACATGGATGTTTCGAAGTCACTGAAAGACCTTGACTGGAGAGAAAGTTTGCCTTTTCCTTATATTAGAAAGGCTATCCAATCCAGCTTCAGTTGAAATAGAAAGGATAACCAGGATACCAGCTACTTGTTTGAAATAAATGTTTTTTTTTTTCTTTCGAGTTGCTTTGCTTGGGACAAGACATATGTTTGACCTTCATATGTCAATGACCGTTGACTGCAGACTTCTAAGCCTCCACCAATGTCATGGATTCCATCTTGTAGGAATAGATGTGACCAGTGGTGAAATGTAAAATTTGTTACTACCAGTTCTGTGGGCGTGGCTTGGTGGGGGGGGTAATGTGACTGGGTGGGTGTGGCCAACTTTTTCTTTTTACTTTTAAAACCATTTTTTCTACAACCTCTTCGGCCGAAAAAATGCTTTTAAAAGCCTCTGATGATCCCAGCTGAGCCACGCGATCATCAGAGGCTTTTTTTTACTTTTAAAAGCATTTTTTTGGCCAAAGAGGTTGTAGAAAAAATGCTTTTAAATTTTTTTTAAAAAGCCTCTGATGATTGCGCAGCTCAGCTGGGCATGGGGTGGGCAGGGATGTTTGCTACCGGTTCTCTGAACCACCCGCCGCCATCGCTACCGGATCGGGCAATCTGGTCCGAACTAGGAGCATTTCACTCCGGATGTGACCTACAGACTCCTAAGGGCAAAAGAAAAAAGGGACAACAGAGAACGAGGTGGCTGGATGGAGTCACTGAAGCAGTAGGAATGAGCTTAAATGGACTCCAGAGGATGGTAGAGAACAGGAAGGCCTGGAGGAAAGTTGTCCATGGGGTCGCAATGGGTCGGACATGACTTCGCAACTAACAAAAACAACAATGATTCCTATAATAAAAAGGCAGGAAATCATAAAGTAAATAGTCTGCTTGCATATTATGGACTTTGGATCTAATACTGCTCATTGAGTAAAACATGAAAGATATAGCATATCATAACAAGCTACTTATATCTTTTTCTTTAAAGAAGGGCATAGCCAAGGTGTGAAAAGGCAGAATTAAAGAAGTCCTGATAGTAGTGATAGTATCTAATCTTCTTAATATCAGCAATATCAGCAATAAAAGCACAATTACATCACAGATGCTATGTTTCCCCTTCTATTCACTTGCTATTCTACCCAAAGAAGGGGAAAAATTCCGGACTAAATAATATGCCATAAAATCTAAATATTTGTAAATATTTGATAAATTAAATAAGAATAAAGGGCTCACACAATTCACTTTCCCCCATCTACTAAAGTGACTGTAATAGAGGGGCCAGAAGTGAGAGAGGGGGGAGGGGGAGAGGGAGAGGGAAAGCATAATATAATACAGGAAATAGCTCTAGGAAGACCAGCAGTGCAAACATCCACCTGGTAGGAAGCCAGAGCTGGCAAAAACATGTTAAATTAGAAAGCTAAGAATCTCAAGAGGGAACTTCTGTCAAGGATGCTAAAAGGGGTATTTAAAGGTGAACCCCAGAGGATGGAGATAATTGGAGTTCTGCTGTTTCTAATCTAAATTAATAATCCAGCCTGAGACATCAAATGAGGGCTGGCAGAATTTACCTGAGAGAAGATCCAAGATTTATTTCTTATGAAATATTTGTGAAGCTGCATTTAATTTAGAAGCATAAAATGATGCAATGAAAAAGCCGCATTTAATTTAGACTGGTAAGAAGCAGAGGATGATGCAAACAGCGAGGCGATGAATTTACACTTCAGGATTTTCTTTCTTTCCAAATCTACAGAATCACCTGGAAACAATCTTGGGGGCTCCATGAGTATTGATCTGATGGATAACAAGGATGGAAAATTGTTGGAAAATAGGAGTGATGGCAATTGTTTGCTCTATTCCTCCAGGAACATTCCTTAGGAGGAAGATAAGATGGTGAAGGGAAGGGGGGAAGGGTGGAGAATGAAAATTGCTCTTTTGGGCTTTTTATTTTCTTTGAAGTTGTAATGCAAGTACAAACAAAGCTTTTTCTAGTGTTTTTTTTTCTCTCCTCCTCCCCCCCACCCCGCAAATCAGAGAACTTCATGTTGTTCTAAGATGGATGACAGAAAAAGGAGATGGTCATCACAAGAAGGAAGCCTGCTTGCCAATGGCCCAAAGCAAGTCAGGACTCCAAGACCCATGCTGAGGTTCAAGCACTAATTAAGTTGCCATCAGCTTGACACTGATCCTTTGCATTCCTTCTCTGCCTCTGCCAAATGAAAATGAGCAGGCTTTCCTTTCTTTATTTTCATTTTATTCGTATGAACAATTACCCACAATTTATTTTAATAAAATTTGCATTGCTCATGCATACCTATTTCCATTGCTCAGTACCTAGCACACTATAGAATGCTGCACATTTTTTTAGTTATACGTTTATTTGGTTTCCCTTTTGACCCAATTTCTTTCAGATGAATGATATTCTCCAGAGAGCCACAATTTATCTGAATGGATGGAGGCCTGATAGCTTTTATGGGCTAGAATTCCATTCCCTTTTTTTTTTCTTCATAGTTGCTATGTATTCAGAAGAATTATCATTTGTTTATTTAAATAAATATCTTTTTTCTTCAGTTAACCTAAGAAGAACTGATCTATGGAGAATAAATAACTAAAAATTAGAATACAGTATTAATGCCCCCACTATATAATGCTTACAATAACTGTGAAAATATTTAGGAAAATTGGCCTCTGCTTTACAACTCTCCTTCAAGTCAAATCAATTTCTGGTGACTTTATGAGCATGTCACTTCCTCCCTCCCCCTCCCCCCCCTTTTTTTGCAGCAAAGTTAAAGAAAGGGTTTTCTCTTGTAATTTTACATATGTTCTGAGTTTCCCAATCTATTTTACAACCCTGCTGTTCATTTTTCTTTTTCACACAAGTGCCAAGTGTGCCCAATCCTGCTTGGCCTGGGTCCCACAAAAGTCAGCCAGAAGCAGTGCCACCCACTGTTAGCATTTTTTTTTTTTAAATTAAATTTGATTTATATGCCGCCCTTCTCCGGAGACTCAGGGCAGCTTACAATGCGTTCAGCAATAGCCTTCATACTTTTGTATATTTATACAAAGTCAGTTTACAAATTGGGTCCTCATTTTACCTACCTTAGAAAGGATGGAAGGCTGAGTCAACCTTGAGCCTGGTGAGATTCGAACTTACAGTAATTGCAGACAGCTGGTGTTAAACACAATGCTTTTAGTCTGCTGAGCCACCTCATTTGGAAGATGAGATAGATAGATAGATAGATAGATAGATAGATAGATAGATAGATAGATGATAGATAGATAGATGATAGAGTGGTGGGATTCAGCCGGTTTGGCCCAGTTCAAAGCAAACCAGTTGTTAAATTGCTGGCTGGCCCCTCCCCTCCCCTTCCAGGAGTTCCCACGCGTCCCATTTTGGCTTTCAGGTAAGTGCAGGGAGGCCTACTAGGCCCAAAATGGGGCATGGGGGGATATGATGCCCCCACCCCATGGCCCATTTTTGCTCTCAGGAGACTGCAGGGAGGCCTACTAGGCCCAAAACAGGGCACTGTGGGTGTGTGGTGCAGCCTCTCCCATGGCCCGTTTTTGCACCCAGGAGTCTGCAGGGAGGCCTACTAGACCCAAAATGGTGTGCGGGGGGGCAGTGCCCTCCCCCATGGCCCATTTTTGCTCCCAGGGTGGTGCAAGAGGCCGAGTGCTGCCTGTCACACCCCCTGGCCATGCCCACCATGGCCACCCCCACCCAGCCAGTCATTAGGGCAGAGAACCGATTGTTAAATTATTTGAATCCCATCACTGGACAGAGAGAGAGAGAGAGAGCGAAGAACAGAAAGATCTTTATAGACTTGAAATAGAAGTAAGGTCCTAGACTCAGGAAATAGGATGACTACAAGACTGGTTGGAACTACCCAAATAATCCACATTCATTTTATTTATCTGTAAAGTGATGGTTACAATTGAACTACTTAATCTGAAAGGTGCCACACACAGCAGGCTTGGTCTTCAAGCACATTCATTTATGTCAATCATCAAGGGATAAATAGTATATGTGGAATAGAAAATTCACAATTAATCTATAGCCCCAGTTTCTAAGTGTGTGTGTGTGTGTGTATTTATCTGTCTTTCCATAGACATACAAATACACACACACACACACACACACACACACACACACACACACGGAGAAAATATTTTCTTATGAGCCAACTGTTCTCACAGCTTCATGCGTTATTTGTAAAATAAAAATATTCATCATGTTTATTACATTCTTCTAGGCAATAATGAAATGGACAATTAAAAATCTGTCCATTTAAACAGATTAGTTATTCAAGCAATACTTGTTCTGAAATAAACACAGAGAGATGAACATACAAATTGAACTGTACATAGATAAAAGCTATCAGTAGATTCATTTGAAGCCTTTGTTGATTATACATTGTAATAAGCCCAATTACACAATTAAACAAGGTTTCTCCTCACTGCATTTTATGCTAATGAACATATTGAGCAGCCTGCGAGAGATGTTTTGGGCTCCAAAGAGGAGTTATAATTACGCATCTTTCTTCTTGACACTGTTTACTCATTATTAATTAATATTAAATATGTTGATTAAAAGCCAATTTGTAAGTTTTCCCACCACATTTCTTAATTTATGCCCAGCCCAACCCTTTTCAAAATCTTAAGCGATGAAATTAAAGGCCATGTTTGGAAATGACTGAATCTTAAATCGTTGGGAATGTTTGTTTTTTTTATAAAAACAGCAGATGTTCCAGAAATTCCAGTTGTTAACACTTTAATTAAGGTGGATCTGTGTCAGAAGCTACAGCAAGCCCAAGCAGGTGTTAACAGATCTCTTAGAACTCATTCTTTCCCCTTTTTTTATTACTTAAAACAACAGATGAAATTCATTCATTCATCAGTATGCAGGAAGTCCAGATTAGACTGAAGCTAACCACAAACATCTCGTCTCATGAGCCAAGAGAAGCAGCCCAAGCTGGGCTCTCTTGCAATTTGACAATGAAAAATGATTGAGGTAAAGATTAGAAAAATATATACATGGAGAGCAGAGGTGGGTTTCAGCAGGTTCTGACCAGTTCTGGAGAACCGGTAGCAGAAATTTTGAGTAGTTTGGAGAACCGGTAGTAAAAATTGGGACTGGCCCCACCCCCATCTATTCTCTGCCTCCCAAGTCCCAGCTGATCGGGAAGAAATGGGGATTTTGCAGTAACCTTCCCCTGGATTGGGGATGGAATGGAGATTTTACAGTTTCCTTCCCCTGCCATGCCCACCAAGCCACACCCACAGAACCGGTAGTAAAAAATTTTGAAACCCACCACTGATGGAGAGGTGTCTCCTGTTTTAAGACTCTCTTCCTGTTCCAGATCACAATATGTTCTAGGTCACAATAAAAACAAAATACATGTTTGGAAATGCATACTGTATTCTTCATGGTTGGCATCTTCTTATTTCATATGTTACTGTTTCAAAATATAGATATTCTAAAAAGACAATAAGTTGCTTCTAGGCAAGATGGGCAGCACACAAGTCTAATAAATAAATATAGTCAATGATAGGTAGCTTCATTAACCTAGCCACTACTAGTTTGACGGGTTTTTTGCTACCTATGCAAATAACTGAGTTGGAAGGGAACTTGGAGCTCTTCTAGTCCAACCCCTTGCTCAGGTAAATGGAAAACCTTTACCATTTCAGACAAATGGTTGTCCAATTTCTCAAAAACTTCCAGTGTTGGAGCATTCACAATTTCTGGAGGCAAGTTGTTCCACTGATGAATTGTTCTAACTGTCAGGAAATTTCTCCTTAGTTCTAAGTTGCTTCTCTCCTTGATTAGTTTCCACCCATTGCTTCTTGTCCTGCCTTTGGGTGCTTTGGAGGCACCTACATACGAATGTCCATTATTGTATTTGCTAAACGGGAATTCCATCCTTTTCTTCAGTAGCTAGGTTGGACAGTGATGCTTGCTTTCATGATTTTGAGGCTGGTAGCAATGAGGATGACTAGGCAACTATTTATCTGGATTAAGGGAGTGAAAAATGCCACCTAGAAGGGTCTCAATGTACCTTTCAATATTTTTCCCCTGAAACTATAAAACACTAAGACAACGAAGAGGAAAATGCTCATCTCACCTATTTCCTCTTTTGCTGGTTTCTTATATGCATTCCGTTCTTGGTATAGGGAGAGGGCTTAGATGGGATTCAATGGGTTTGGCTCCAGGTGTGAGAAAGATCTCACAAGTGATCTGTGGTGGACCTTCTCCTATGTCAGGGAGTGGCCTTGTGAGGCTTCTTTTGGGACTGATAGGCATGTCGGAGGTTGGGACCCACCATTTAATTATTCCCACAATACCCTGATGTAGTGTTGTGGTAGGTATTGTGGCAATCGTCAATAAAGGGAAGATTCCTTTCAAATTTGCATCATGTGCCTGAGTATTATTATTATTATTATTATTATTATTATTATTATTATTATTAATTTTATTTCTATACCGCCCTTCTCCCGAAGGACTCAGGGCGGTGTACAGCCTGATTAAAAGCACAAAGACAGACAAAATTTAAAAATAATTAAAATTATTAAATGATAGGCTCAATTTAAAACCCCATATTTAAAATCCCATTTTTAAAAACCAATTAAAATCTTTACCTTGATAGCCCAGCCTGGCAGAACAACAAGGTTTTGAGGGCACAGCGAAATACACGGAGATCAGAGATTTTACGAATTTCTGGGGGCAGCTCATTCCAAAGGGCAGGGGCTCCCACAGAGAAGGCCCTCCCCCTGGGTGTCACCAGCCGACATAGTTTGGCCGATGGCACCCTGAGGAGACCCTCTCTGTGGGAGAGGACTGGCCGGTGGGAGGCTACTGGTGGCAGAAGATGGTCTCGAAGGTATCCAGGTCCAATGCCATAGAGCGCTTTAAAGGTGGTAACCAACACCTTGAATCGCACCCGGAAGACCACTTTATCATAATGTCTAGGACAAACCCAGATCTGGTAATCTTTCAAATGAGGAGGCCAAGGCAGGTGTGAATGGTTGGCCCTGATGGGGTACTGCAATCTTGCATTGTCTGGGACTATCAAGTTCTGAGAAGATGACATGTGATGTTACATCTTCAGCCTGTAAGAGTGCAACCCATTCTACCTCTTTAGGATTTTTCTATTTAGGTCTATCAGATCTACCCAGCAATAATCCAACTAACCACTAGCTAGCAAAAGAGAAAAAAAACAACAACATCCTGACCTTGTGTGTGTCTGGAAGGTTGCAGCTCAGATCTGGTAGCCTTATTTCTATTGTTTGTTTAGCTCAGTCTTCAAACCGAGAATAAATCTGAATAGATTTGCTTTGAATTGAACAGATTTGAGAATAAATAGATTTGAGAATAAAGGGAACCAATGTGGGTTAATATGAGGGATTAGGAGTTAACCATGGGATAGTTTAGAGCCAGTCATTCTCAGAGTTGTTGTCCAGTGGAAAAATTGTAGGAAATAATTCTATGTTCTCCACCTTTCCTCTGTGTATTACTAGAAGAAACTCATTTTATAAATAATCTCATTTTAGATATTTCATGTTTCCCAATTGTACAAACATGTCAGTGGCAACCTGATTGGCTAAACTTTGAACAACACAACTGACCCTGATTTTTTCTCCCTTGGATATATCAAACCTCTACTTTATTGCCTCTCTGTTGTGTCTGCTGTGTGAATCTGGGGTCAGTCTGCTGCTTCAATGCATCATGAAGGATGTTTCAGTATAACCTTCCCTGGGGATGCGAAACAATCATCCCTTCTGATGTCTTGCCAACAGCCCAATCTGCACACGACAAAGGGACTTTATTCCCAGTTTAACCTGGCAATAATTTTATTTGGTAGGGAATAGCCTGCCTCTTACTGGTCCTTTAATGTTTAAAGTAGGAATGTTTTCACTGCTCTCTTGGCTCCTATAGCATTACATGACATTTATTTGCCTTTCTGAGAGCCAAGGGGATAACAAGGAATATCTCTGGAGAGACTATGGCTGTGCTCACATTTAACCAGGGCATGTAAGGATCTACCAGGTGCATTTATACAACATACTAAGGTGGATAGTATTAGCTTTGGTTACTTGGGAAGTGGAATGATTCAATAAATGGAGCGACTCAGCAGTTTTGTTAATCCAGTTAATCAGGATAAACATGTTGTGTGCAAGCAACTACCCTACGTATATATGCATTTGGAGGAGACTAAAGCCAAAGACCTGTTTTTATTGGAAAGGTACTGACTTGAGTTGTATGGATGTTGCAGCAGCAGCTTTCATCCAGGAACTGGAACAGAAACATGGAGTGAAGAAGAGGAGTTTTAGAAGAAAATGAAGAGAGGCACAGATAGGATGATCTACCTCATAGGTCAAAGGAGAATGAAGAGAGAGACTTATCAGCTATTGAGGTCTAGAAATGCCTGCAGTGTTGGGAACGCAATCCTGGAAATTCTGCTTTAAAACAAAGGCTGGAAAGGAAAGATGCACTTATATAATGTGTGGAGCCATAATCTATTTTCACGGTAGAAGAGCTAAGATATTCATAAAAGCAATGCAGACATCCATCAACAGTTCACCTAGCAATGTTGAATAACCAAGAGGAAAAGGCCAACCCCAATATCCTCCACATTGGAGCAGCTTAGGGCTCAACTGCTCATCCCCCATGACTGCCAACTGGAATTGCCCACTTAATTAGCAAAGGAAGGACCCCCAAAAGTTGCTCCCTACTCCCAATCCTTATACCCAAGACTAGTTTAAACCAAAGATTCTTCAGTGTATAATGATGAGCAGAAATTATATGACCGGTAGTATCATCCAACCTAGTCAATAGATACCTTGTAACTTTCATAATGAAATATTGCAAATTATTGATGCTTGAAAGCAAAAGCTGAATTATTTTTATTTTTCAGGGATGGGAGAGCGCGCAGAAGAGAGGGACATAAATATTAGGTACTGGATTTTATTTCAGCAGCAGAGACAATGGAGAGAGTACTCATTACAGCCATTATGATATGTAAATCCTGAGTATGCATCACAATAACCCCACAGTTTCCATTTCACATGTACTAGCCAGCAATGTACCTGCTTCAGACAGAAATTACATCAAAATGCTGAGAATAGTGGCATCTCTAATACATTTGAAGGGCACCATGTGTCTTAACCAATGAGATTTATTTTCAAGATCTTTTTCTAAGAAACAGGCTGTCAATCCAAACATAGCACATTGTTTAACTTACAATTGTTTAAGGAGATGTCTTATTTGTGTTTTGTTTTTCTTACAATGGATGTTTTTACTGCATTTTGTTTTGTTGTAACAGGAGGAGGAGGAGGAGAGGAAGAAGATGAGGAAGAAGAAGATATTGGTATTTCTATTCTATTTTTTTCCTAATGGTTCCCAACATACAGCAGCATTTTCACAGCTATACTAGCCTCAATGTGTTTCTGGCAAATTATTGCTAATACAAATCTCACTAGTGCATCTGAAAAAATTCAAATTGTTTATTCATCCAAATGCATCATAGTACTCTTGTTCACAGCAAATGTAACTTGCCACTTTGAGATCTATTATTACAATAGATATTTGAATGCACCTTACTCTAAACAATCATTGGTCCCAATCCAGATCCTTTGGGTATACGACTATTTACATCCCACCTTTGGGCCATAGGAGATATTTGAGTTTTCTGGCAAGTATTACCTGGAACATTGAAGGATGTGTGAAAAAAAGGTCAAGAGGGCAGCCACAACAGTAGAAGTGAAGGACTATTCCCTTTTTACATGCATTGCATGTACCAAAGAATTGGAGCTTCATTCTTGCAGCCGCCATTTTGACTTTTCTTATGTAAGCATTTTTTATTGAGTTATAGAGTATTATAAAATACAAAAGTAAATAGAAGAGCAGTGAGGGGGATGGGGGAAGAGAAATGAGTAAAGATGGGAAAAAGAAAAGAAAAAGAAGCATGACTTTTGACTCTCTCTGTTGCAGTAAAATAAGGCATTAACATCAAATCACAACTTTTCCATAATAGTATAACCAAAGTCAGAGTTTCATTCTTTGCCATATCGAGCAGGAAGTTCAGAAGCAGTCTCCGTGTGAAAACAAAAGTACTTATGTTCAGGGGTGGGCTTCAGAAATTTTAGCAAGGGGTTCTCTGCCTGGTGGCTGGGTGGGCATGGCCATGGTGGGCATGGCCTAGTCAGCCTCCTGCACCATGGCAGAGGGGGACGTTTTTGCCCTCCCCATGTTCCGGAGGCTTTCCTCAAGCCTCCGGGAGGGTGAAAATGAGCTCCCCAGGTTCCAGAGGCCCTCTGTAGGCCAGAAACGGGCCTGTTTCCAGCCTTCCCAAACTTCCGGTAGGCCCGTTTTCACTCTCCCTGAGCCTCCATGCGTGCCCTGCACTTACCTGCATCCAAAACCGGCTCTGTGGGGACTCCTGGGAGGGGCGGGGTGGGCAGGGCCAGCCAGGAGTGGGATTTGGGGGTTCTCCGAACTGCACAGAATCTTAGCTAACAGGTTCTCCCAAACCCCTGCAAATCCTCAGCAGCCCACCCCTGCTTATATTCTTTTCTTTAATCAAAGAAATGGCCAGTTTTGCCATTTCCGCCAACTCCATCAACTTCTGCAACCATTCTTCCATGGTAAGAATCAAAGTGTCCTTCCATTTTTGTACGTACAATAGCCTTGCTGCTGTCAACGTACATAGTAACAAAGTTCCAAATTTTTTCTCCAGTTCTGTTCCCATTAGGCCCAAAAGGAAAAGTTCTGGTTTCATTTTTATCCCCACTTTCAACATTTTCTGTATTAAAATATGAATCATATTGCCAACATTTTTTTTTTTTGCTTTATCACATGTCCATCATAGATGACAAAAGATCCCTTCTTTGTTTGCACTCTTTGACTTTTCTGACCCACCTGCAGATACTGCTGTGCTTGCCCTTGTCATTGGCCAATTTGACGTTAACATCAGACTCATTGACGGAAATGAGTATGATATTTTTTATTTTTATTTTAGATTTATTATAGCCAATATAGCTGGTCTTTATTAAAAAAAATTCCTGCGGTCTTTAATCAAGAGCATTTTCTACAATTCAATTTTTTAAAAAATAAGCCTTGAAACACTTATCTTAGAGCTGTTTGGAAATGCCTCAGTGAAGCAAACTGTCCATTTACCAGACTCTCCAATTCCAAATACAATAAATGATGAAATTAATCATCCCTGGTTTTTTTTAAATATTAGATTAATGCAAGTTTGTCAAAAAAGGCAAGTCTCCTGAGATGAAGTGTTTATCTTGAGCTCTAATCTCCATCTTGCATCTCTGCAGGTTTCCAAGGAACATCTAGCACTTGCTAAACTTCTGGGGTGTGATTAGTTGCTAATCAGCACATCCTTAATTGTTTCCTTTAAGCTTAATTACATTATTCTTGAAAAAGCCCATTTGCTGCCTATTTGGTTACCGTTAAACTGAAGACACCCCTCTTGGGGCAGTAGGTAGAGCGGGTCTGCCCAGATGGGAGCTGACTGGGCACATTCATCTCCTTGGTTTGCAAACATTTGATTGTAAAACATGCTGGTTGATAATTGACAACCCAGTGCTATTAATTACAGTGGAAACCGCACCTACAAACATTCTCAGCAATGTTGTTAAATCAGTAGTGGAGCATTGAAAATCCCATATCTGAACATAGGACAGCTAATCTTCAACTTAAAAAGGTAAAGGTAAAGATTCCCCTTGCACATATATGCTAGTTGTTCCCAACTCTAGGGGGCGGTGCTCATCTATGTTTCAAAGCCAAAGAGCCAGCACTGTCGGAAGACGTCTCCGTAGTCATGTGGTCGGCATGACTAAACGCCAAAGGTGCACGGAACGCTGTTACCTTCCCGCCAAAGGTGGTCCCTATTTTTCTACTTGCATTTTTACATGCTTTCGAACTGCTAGGTTGGCAGAAGCTGGGACAAGTAATGGGAGCTCACCCAATTACGCGGCCCTAGGGATTCAAACCGCTGAACTGCCAACCTTTTGATCGACAAGCTCCGCATCTTAGCCACTGAGCCACCACTTCAACTTGCAACCATTCATTTAACAACTGTTCAAAGTTATAATGGCACTGAAAAAAGTGAGTTATGACTGTTTTTCACACTTACCACCGTTGAGGCATCCCTACGTGATCAAAATTTGGGTGCTTGGCAACTGACATGTAACTAGGATGATTGCGGTGTCTCGAGGTCATGTGATCACCTTTGGCGACCTTCTAACAAGCAAAGTCAACGGAGAAGCCAGATTCACTTAACAACCATGTTACTAACTTAACAACTGTGGTGATTCATTTAACTATGGGAAGAAAAGTTGTAAAGTGGAGCAAAACCTATCTTGTATAGCAAGAGAAATTTTGCACTCAATTATGGTCAAAAAGCCGAGGACTACCTATATCCTTATTTCTGGCCTATGGGATTAGGACAGGGGTGAAATCCAGAAGGTTCTGACAGGTTCTGAAGAACTGGTAGCGGAAATTTTGAGTAGTTTGGAGAACCGGCAAATACCACCTCTGGCTGGACCAAGAGTGGGGAGGGAATGGGGATTTTGCAGAATCCTTCCCCTGGAGTGGGGAGGGAATGGGGATTTTGCAGAATCCTTCCTCTGCCATGCCCATCAAGCCACACCACGCCCATCAAGCTATGTCCACAGAACCGGTAGTAAAAACATTTGGATTTCACCACTGGATTAGGATCCATTACAATTAGAGGTTTTTTTTCTCAAATTAGAAAGTCAAAGCAATCGTAACTTATATCAGCCCTAAGTCTGCTGCTATCATCTCTCCAAGCTGGAATTATTTAAGGGGCCCCAATGCGTACCCAGAAGTTATGTCCACAAGAGAGAGAAGAGAAGGGCAAATAATAACATATAAACACTAACACCACTGGCATCATCATGTCAATGACACAACATTCTTACATCAGAGGACATGAAGCACAATTCAGTTCTTGATGCGATGATAAATACCATGAAAATAGCCATATTGGAAGCAATTATCCTTGCTTTTTTTTCATAATTCTGCAAAAGTACAAAGGACCCTGATTTATCTTGCCCATCCAGTAGGCCTTCTTTAGATTACACATTTTATAACAAGAATCCAGCTAACCAGAAGAAGCTAAAAACAGGAAAGGCAGGAAACAAGTAGCTGACTACATGCAGTTAGTCGCATCCTAAATTTTAAAAATGTAGAGACTCACATAAAACAAGAAAGAAGGTGAGTCTGCACTTTGCCCCCATAACAACACCTCTCTTCCATCGGATCCTACCTAAGAAAAATTGAAATGACTTTATAGCAGATGGTAGGAACTTAACATCTGCATGCAGAAAGAAGGACACTCCATCTTTAGATACTTTTCCTCATTTTCTATCCTTCCCGTCTCTCCCTAAGATTAAGAAGCCGAGCTTTCATATCACCTATCAAACTTCAAATGAAGTGCTCAATTTTGTAATCCCTTATTCAGTTAACTATGGAGACAACAGGAGTAAACCTGGTCTGATTCTTAAGCCTAATGCAGACAGCTTAGTTTAAGAACTTAAAAGAGGCGTACTTTCAATGTTTATGGCATAGCCATGCCTGAGTGGGAATGGAAAGCTCAACTAAATGAAATCTATAAGGAAAGAAACAAACTGATAGAAGTATTGCTAGGATAGTCAAAGGCCAAACTTGGTAGAGACACCCAGTCATGGTATTTGAAGGTCAATCTGCCTGGGGGAATTCCTGATGTTTGTTGGCCAAAATAGGTAGATATCTCTTTATGATCTTGAGTTGATTTCAAGAGAGAGATCTCTGGAGGTTGGAGTCAACTTAAGAGACAGACTGCCAGTTTGGTCTAGTGGTTAAAGCATCAAGCAAGAAACCAGGAGATTGTGAGTTCTAGTCCCGCTTAGGCATGAAAGCTGGTTGGGTAACTTTGAGCCAGTCACTTTCTCTCATCTCAACTCTTCTCACAGGATTGTTGTTGTTAGGCAAATAGAAAGAGTTTAGGTACAGTAGCCACCCTTGAGTTATTTACAAAAATAATAAAGGTGGGATTTTTTTAAAAAAAGGTGATACTGGAAACTAGTTCGACAGACCCCAATATGGGACCTAGAAAGAGTTGTATGAATAGAAATAAAACATATGTACAATCTGAGATGCATGTTAGACATAACAATACTATGATGTACATGTTGTCATTTGGATGGCTTTCTTATGTTTATATGTCTTTTGAGTTGTCTAAGCTTCTGCTCCTTTCTGACAACACTTTCTGCCAGGCATGGTTTGTTTAAACATGATTGATTAAATACTGAACAAATCACAGTGGCTCAGCTCACACAGCACTCAGCACTTTAGCCAAAACCAAACCATATTACGTTTTAATAGATATGTGAAACTATGTGTAGGGTTTTTTTTCTTTCAAAAACTGGGCTACACCAAGCCAGAAGGAGAATGAACAAACATGGGGAGCTGTCCAGCAGTGATCTCCTCTAGGCTTTGATATCAATAGTAAGAGAGAGAGAGAGATCTCGGGAAACTAGATTACTTATTTTCACCACAATCTTCAGAGATTTTCTGAGTATGTTCTGTGTAGCTGCTTACAGCTTAATGTAAGATAGATAATAGATGCTTCCAGTCAGTTCTACCAGAAGTTTCCAAATATTTTTAGAAGCCATTTTGCAAGTTGCTATCTGTATCTCTGATAGATATTTATTGGGTGGAGCCATAATTTGGTAAGCAGCTACGCAGGACATACACAAGTTGTGAAAATAAATAATGTAACAATTAATCTTAGTTTTTATGTTCCCATGGAAGTCATTAGCTCACCCAGGAGCTTCTCTTTTACTAACTCCTGATATAGACTTTAGGAAGTAATTACAGTAACCAAATACTACTATTAATAACAATAATAATAAATTAAATATACAGTATACGCTGCCGAACTCCAAGTGATTCTAGGTGTTCTACACATTGTTAAAAACCCATTAAAACACAAAACAAAAAAGAATATAGCAGAGTTAACAAACACAGATGGGAACAAGGAAAAAGAAGAAAAGAGAGCCCTCAATCATGCTCATCAAAAACCAGGGCAAAAAGCCAAATCTTCAGGGCCCTTTGAATCACCAGTTGGGTAGGAGTCATTCAAATCTCCAGGGCAAAACTAAGACTGTGACCGAGAAGGAGTTTCAACACATGGCATTAATCAATGGAAGGAACACAAGGGCACCAACCCTGCCATATCAGATTGGCCAGGTAGAGATTATTTTGCAGTGTATGTTGATCCTGTTCAGGGTTTTAGGTGTGATTTCCCCCCCCCCAAGATATTTTACTCCAGTTCCAGTTCCTGGCTTACAATACTTAAGGGGAGAGGAGGGGAGGGGAGGGGAGGGGAGAAGAGAAGAGAAGAGAAGAGAAGAGAAGAGAAGAGAAGAGAAGAGAAGAGAAGAGAAGAGAAGAGAAGAGAAGAGAAGAGAAGAGGTTGGAAGAGATTTTAGGGGACTTCTAATCTAATCCCATGCTCAAACAGGGAACCCTATACCTGTTCTGCCCCAGCTACAGACCCCAAAGAACGCAGCACACACAAAGTCTGTACAAACCTTAATTTACTAATTAGAGACTACTAATGAGCTTTCTTAGTAGTTGTTCGAACACAAGTATAATAAATCAGTCTTTTCTGAACAAGAGCTGTTAATTTAACTTCATTAACAGCCGACAAGAATTCAAAGAATAATAACTCAGTTGTGAGGCACAGTATTTCAGATAACCATAATCTTACTGTGGTTGGCAGAATGCCCAGAAGCAATTTGCAGGAAAACTGATAAGAGAGAAACAAGAGCCAAATCAAACGTTTTCTGTAATCAAGACACAAAGGAATTTGAACGAAGTTGTTTCCTGCAAATTGCATCAGCCGTCGTCCTTCCTTAAATAGGCTAGAGGAGTGGCCAATTAGCCCCAAGTCTTACTCTTGAGGAGACCTCCTCCTGAGGAGCCACTCCTGCAGGGGTGGGTTCTAAAATTTTTTACTACCGGTTCTGTGGGCATGTCTTATTTTGTGGGCGTGGCTTGATGGTCATGTGACAATTCTTTAGGATTTAGCAGAGGTGCTGGTCTACCAGGCTTTTAACTGCTTGCAGAGCTGTACCGGTCTACTCATTTATTTTTGCAGGCACCGGTCTACTCATTTGTTTTTGGAGGCACTGGTCTACCCATTTATTTTTGCAGGCACCGGTTTACTTATTTGTTTTTGGAGGCACCGGTCTACCACCAAACTGCTTTTTACCACTGATCAGCTGTAGGGCAGCCCTTTGAAGCCCCGCGGCAAGAGTTTAAACAGTTTTTTTCCTTTTAGCCGATCAGCTGGGACTCAGGAGGCAGCAATAGATTGGGGTGGGGCCAAATAAAAGATAAGAATAACGTGGGGGGGCGGGGGAGCAGAACCGGTTTGGTAACGTCATATCGTCACCACTACTGGCTCGGCGGAACCGGGCGAAACCGGGAGGAACCCACCACTGCACTCTTGCCTTTTTGCAGCTCTGCACGCTCGTGCATCGAGAAGAGGCTCCTCCTCTTCTTCCTCTTCATTTATGGGAGCTTCTGGAGGTTCTGAAGGCTCTGGCTGAATCCCCGCCTCTGGCACCACATCTTCTCCAGCCTCCTCATTGTCCAACTCGAGTGCCAATTGCACAGGCTGCTGGCGCAGCACACCAGCCTCCTCGTTGTCGGAATCAGCTATTAGTTGCACAGGCCGCTGATGGGCTACAACAATACCATTCCAGACAAGTAGCTGTCCAGTCTCTTCTTAAAAGCCTCCAGTGATGGCACACCCACAACTTTTGAAGGCAAGCCATTCCACTGGTTTATTCTTCTCACTCTCAGGAAGTTTCTCCTTAGTTCTCGGTTGCTTCTCTCCTTGATTTGTTTCCATTTATTGCTTCTTGTCTTGCCCACTCAATACTCAGCTGTGTCTCAGTGAATTACTTTCAAGTGATCCTGTGCTTTCTTAGGTTTTTTTCTTTCTTTTTTTTAACAATTTCCCTTGGGGTTTTCCTTAAAGCTGATTGAACCCTTCCCTTCTCCTCTGCATGCCAAATTGTGCTTTGGCAGCATAAAGTTTCACGCTTTGATTTTTCTTTTTCATGCCACTAAATGGATCATCAGGTTTTTATCCAATTTGGTGGTAGTTCTCTATCTTCATCCCAAAGATGATTAGGTTTTTTTTTATTTTAATGCTGTATTGTTAATAAATTGACTTTCCCCTTATCAGCCTTTGCCATTCCCAGCAAGACAGCAAATATAAAGGCAGATTAGCTTTAATTAGAGAGCACCTGCTCTCTGACCAAGGAGCAAACTGAAGATATCCTTATGTTGTTTTTGTTCAGATTTTATTCTGCATCTGTCTGAAAACAAATTTGCCCCCAAACTTACAACTTGTATGAAAAAGCCCTTAATAGTTTAATGTTAATATAAATCCAGAGTTTACTGTTACTTTACTCAATTGATGGCATTTTTTGAGGCACAGCCTAATAGGATTTTTGAAATGCTTACTTTTCTCTCTTTTTAATTGTCTGCTGATAGATACGAAAAATAACCCCAGATCCAAGAGTGTTGGGGAGGATCAAGATCCACACAACTGAAGCACTGCACACATTTTGATCTTCTGTGGAAATGGGAGAAGAAACTGCTGGTCAGCTACTGTTTTTGTGTGAGGTCTATGTAAAGTGATTTTGGTTTATGTCTCAGGTGCAATTTAGAACCAAATCAGCAGATGGATGGATGCCACTGATTGGTCACCTTGGAGACTGAAGATTGAGGGCTGATTGATTAGCATCCTAGACAAGGATCCCAGCATGACCCTGTCATATGCAAAGTAGGGAAATGGAGTGCTACAAGCTATCAGCAGAAAGGCAAAGGAGCACAGACTTCTCAGCATGAATACATGAAAAGTTAAAATTATTTTTAAAGATTTAAGGAGCTTTTGTTGGTTGCCTAGCTATCTTCTAGAGCAGGGGTGTCAAACTCGTTTTCATTGAGGGCCATATGAGGGTTGTGTTTGACCTTGTGGGGTGGGGTGGGAATGGCCAGCATGACATCACTCATGTCAGGGATGCCTGTCGAGGCCCAAGTGCTCTGCCAGTGAAAATGGCCTCCTGGCAGTGGTGGGTTACCCCCGGTTCGGACCGGATCGCAAAAACCAGTAGTAAAACTGGCGGGAGGCCCCGGATGTCATCATAGGCGATCTGCTCATGTGCAGAAGCTTGGTGCACAGACAATCCCATTGTGAACCAGTAGTAAAGGTAAGGAGAACCCACCCCTGGCTCCTGGGTCCCGTTTTTGGCCGTGATGGCCTCCTGCAGCCCTCTGTCAGTGAAAATGGAGCTCGGGAGGGCCCGCACACAGCCGAAAACGGAGCCTGGGACAGCTGCTCACAGCCCCGCAACCCTCCTGAGCTCCCTTTTTTGCTGGCAGAGGCACCACGAGCTGGACCTTCATTGTTTCCAGGGCGACCCCACGGGCCATATCTAAGCACTCCATGGGCTGGATTTGGCCCATGGGCCTTGAGTTTGACACTCCTGTTCTACAGGTTTATTGGGATAGGAAATTGAACTAAATAGACTTCTGACATAGTCCCACATAGCTTTGGGGAGAGGATTTGCCCTTGTCTTAGTTTTCCATTTATAATGTGCGTATACAATTAAAGTCATAAAACTATTCAGATCTGAGGATTTACTGATGACTATCATTTCTGTCTAGATTTTTTCTTAAAGAATTTCCTACCTTCTATTTTATTCTTCCTCTAATAAGCATGTGACAAAACTAGGTTAAATTTGGTCAAAATTGGCATACTTCTAAGTTTGTTATGGGATACAATAAATATAATGTGGCTGCCGCTAATCCAAAGAGTAAGAGTTCTTATCTTGATATGATGCTTTTTCTCATCAGCTCCTTTCCTGCTAGTAAAGTATTTTAGCAAGATGAGAGAATGTTAAATTGTCTCTCCTTTATTCAGGTGACCAGTTGCCTATAACTGTGTAGACAATAGTAATGACATGCTATTTACAAATAACAAAGAGCATAAATCCACTACTATCTTTGTTCCTTTCTTTTGGAATCATTTGTCTCCTTTTCCTTTCTCTCTTTTGCTCTGTCAAAAGCTTCTCTCGTCTCTGATTCTCTTTTGACTCTCAGATTTTTATTCTCCTTCCTTGTAAAAAACTGTCCTGTCAATTCTTTACTGCAAATTGTTTAAATAAATAAGAGTTTCTTCTAGTTTCTACAGGATGCATGTAGAAAAACAGGAATGAAAGAATTTTATTTCTATTTCCTGTCTTGAAATCACATTTTTCTTTCCTCATGTGTCTGACTGTTTACATTTATAGTTACTGCTTTTGGGGTTTTCTTCCTTGATGTCTGTCAGTTCTTTCCAATGTTGACGTTTTGCCACATTCAGTTTTTTGGAAAAACTGAAAAAAGGGTCTACCAACCAAAACCGCTTTCAGTTCAGCTGAAGAATTATTTCTGCAGAAATTTGCCTCTGTGCTGTTTTAATTTTGGAATTCCTATTTCATTCTGTTCCTAACAAATACACAAATTTAGAAATTCAACCATATTTAAAAGAAACGATCTTAATACAATTTCACTTCTCAAATGCCCCTATTTTCTATTTTCTTTTTCTCAAATCCAAATAATATTCACTACTCAGCTGTTGTTGTATGCAATGCCTTTTAAGGCCATTTGATCCTCTCTGGCAATTGACAGTATATAAATACAATAGTCATTTACAGTGTGCAGTGCAAATGCAGTATTAAAATCATAAATATGAAACAATAAAATGAGATGGAACCCTTTCAAAGCATTTTCATGTGAAAACATTTTAAAAGGGCACACCTAGAACTGTCTTCTTCAATTTAAAACTCTCCTAGCATGAAATCCAACCTGGGACTGAATGAAATCAATATAAATAAGGCCACCCTGTCAACCTTAGAACAGATTATTTCCAGGTAACTTCCCTTTACCAGCCTATTATTTTGGCTTGTCATGAAAGACTGATTTATGGGGACAGGGGACATTAAAAAAAAATCTGATACTAGAAGCCCAGATGGCACTTGCTCAATCAGAAAAAGTGGTTCAACTATCCCTCAGAAATTGTGTGTGCAACTATGGCCAATTCAGAAAAAAAAAAAATTTCAAGAGCAAAATCTGTCTATATGTTAAGAAATCATCTTTTCATAAAGAGTTTCATAACTCTTTATGAAAACTCTTTATGAAACTCATAACCTCGGTGGTGCAGCGGACTAAGTGCTGTTAAGTGCTAGCACTTAGGTGCCAGCTGCCTGCAATTAGTGCGAGTTCAAATCTCACCAGGCTCAAGGTTGAGGACCCGGATTGTGGGGGCAATAAACCAGCTTTGTATAGAACAACACCATTTGGGGGGGGCGAAAGCCCTAATAAGCAGGTATATACATAAATGTATGCAGGCTATTGCTATAATGCATTGTAAACCGCCCTGAGTCTACGGAGAAGGGCGGCATATAAATTGGACTAATAAATAAATAAATAAATAAGGCAGGAGCCTGGATAGCTCAACAGACTAAGCACTGTAATTTAACACCAGCTGTCTGCAAGATCGAATCTCACCAGGCTCATGGTTGACTCAGCCTTCCATCCTTTCTAAGGTAGGTAAAATTGAGGACCCAGTTTGTGGGGGCAATAAGCTGACTTTGTATAAAAATATACAAAAGTATGAAGGCTATTGCTTAACGCACTGTAAGCCGCCCTGAGTCTCCGGAGAAGGGTGGCATATAAATCAAATTTAAATAAACAAACAAACAAACAAACTGCCTTCAAATCTCTTCTCGACTTCTTGATTCTTTTGGCCTCCACTCCTTTAACCTGCAAATTTTTCTCTGTTGCAGCAAGCAGGATTTCAAAAAAGGATGTAACAGCAGCAACACTAAACTGGTGGTTAGTGAGAACCAGCATGACATACTGCATTGTTTATCAACCTTGACCACTTTAAAATATATAGATTTCAACTCCCAGAATTCCCCAGCCAGCTTGCTAGCTGGTCATTTCTGGGAATTGAAGGCCACATATCTTAAAGTTGCCAAGGTTGACAAACACTGGTAGATACAGATACAAATACAGGTTAACAGAGTTGGAAGGGACCTTGTAGGTCATCTAGTCCAACCCCCCGCCAAGTAGACCCTACACCATTTCTGAGAGATGGCAGTCCAGTTTCTTCTTGAAAGCTTCCAGTGATGAAGGTCCCACAGCCTCTGAAGGCAAGCTGTTCTATTGGTTGATTGTTCTCACTGTCAGAAAATTTCTCCTTAAAAATTTCTGGTGTAGTGGTTAACCTGCTGGACTAGGAGTGGAAAAGCCCAGGCTGTAGTTCTGCCTTAGGCATGAATGTCACTAAATCACTTTATTAGGCATGCAGTGATTTTGAGCCAAGCACTCCTTCTCAGCTCCAAATCGGCATCAGGCTCGGTGGCAACCTGGGTGAACAACACCCGTCATCACATCCTACATTTGCTGTAAGAGCTAGACAAAAGCAATGCCAAAACAAGTAGACCCTGTAACTAAACGGGACAAATGTCAAGAATAACAACTACCTGGTGAGTGAATAACTTTCGGAAGGCAGAATGGAAGAACTGGAGCAGCCAATGAACTTCAAATGATTTTATGTAAAACAAGTTTCCTAGAATAATTTCAACCCGCTTTTGACCTGGGTTCATCGTCAACATTATGCTCCTCCAGAGAAAGATGTTATATGACTCCAGTTCTTTTCCTTGACTTTAAGGCAGTGCTTCCCAACCTGGCCAACTTCCAAGTGTGTAGACTTCAATTATTTGCATCAATGGTTACGCTAGATGTGGAATTCTGGGATTTTAAGGTTTACTCATTTGGAAATTGCCAAATGAGGGAAACACTGCTTTAGGGAGTAGGACAGTGATGGCGAACTTTTTCAGCACAGAGTGCCGAAACTGGAACGGGCGCACGCCTGAGCCCAGAAACCCAAAAACCAGCTGGCCGGTGCACATGTGTTCACCGGCCAGCTGGTCTTCCAGTTTCCGGTGCGTGTATGCACGCTGGCCAGCTGCTCTTCGCACACACTGGGAAACAGAGACCAGCTGGTCGGCGCGCACATGCACACTAGCCAGCTGGTCTTCGGATTTCCAGCGCTCTGGCACGTGCGAAGACCAGCTGGCCAGCACACATGGGTGCACAGGAAACCAGAAGACCATCTGGCGACGGCACGCGTGCCCACAGAGAGGGCTCTGCATGCCACTTCTGGCATGCACCCCAATGGTTCACCATCACGGGAATAGGAGTTTGATATCATTATTTATGACAATGGTTCTCCATCAGATAGGAATTGGGGACATACTCATCCAGTAGTTCTGCTTCTTCCTGAGGGACCACTTCCAGAAATCCTGAAACACAAAACTCAAATGACCCTCCACAACAGTTAAGTGAGGGGGAGGAGAGAGAAGTGGTCCACAAATCTTTCCAAAGAAGGCTGCTTGAAGCAGGCCCAGGGTCCCATCTCACCTAATAGTCTCTGTCTGTCTGGGCTGTTGTTTAAAGCCCAGCCTTCACTGTGCAAGCTTTACTGATCCTTTATTTATATGCTTTTATTGCAACAAATTGAACCAATAAATAAAGCAGCAAATGAGGAAAGAGCAGTATTAAGCTACTGGATGTGCTTTCTCAAATGCTTCATATGACCCTTGAGAGAGTTTCTTTCTGAAAAGTTACAAACCTGACCGAAGCACAGGGCCTCTGGGAAAAGAAATCAGATTTTATTTAGATAGATTTTTCTTCCTTCCTTCTTTCCTTTTTTAACCAGGTATATTCTTGGTGTATTTTTGCCTTCTGCAGTGGTGGACTGCATCTATCCTCAAAGCAATTTTCATGGGGCCAGTGGTCTCACTAAATTCCTTTAGGCTAAAACAAATAAATGTGTTGATTTATCCGTAATTGGAGAGAGGCTGCTTCTTGTTTTCCTTTACTCTGGTACACTGATCTGAGTAATAATCCACATGAGCCCCTGGCAGGACCAACTTCAGACAGCGTGAGGAACCTGTGCTGCTAATGTAGCTGATGGAGGTCAGTTGAGAGGGCAGTCTCCCCCTCCCCCAGATCCCCTCCTTCTCCTCCCCTCCCCCTCCTCCCCTTCCTCGTGTTAAAGATAGTAAACAACACATTGACTATCAAAAGGTACTTCTCTATTCGTTAAAGCCACCAGGTCTTGTTCTGCGGGCTTCTGTTTGATAATGCAGTACTTCTTAATTGCATTAATAAACTGGCAAGAAAACAAATTGTTTTGTTCATCTACTTCTGATCAGACTGGATTTTCTTCAAATCCAGCATGATCTCCCTCTCTGTGCAGAGAGATATATCCCTAAAGAAGATTCAGAGGATCACTAGAGGGCAGCAAATTGATATGGACCTTTCACTACCTGCTGCCATCTGCTGGTCATCTGGAGTTTTACAGCTGACATAAAACTTGAAAGCTTTTGCTAGAAGCTACCTTTGTCAAACATTTCCAATTAAATGACCCCAACTCTTTATTGACAGAATCTTCCATATGGCAATGAAATTCTTAATTTATGTCAGTGTTTTTCAAACTTGGCAACTTTAAGAGGTGTGGTTTTCAACTCCCAAAATTTCCCAGCCAGCCTGGAATTCTTGGAGTTGAAATCCACACATCTTAAAGTTTCCAAGTTTGAGAATCGTTGAACTATATCATGCTTCAGCGGCTAGTTATCCCACCCAAGAGTCATATTAACCTTTGTGTGTATATACCAACTTTTTAAAAAATATGTAACTGCTCTCCATGATCCTAACAGACTATTTCTACATAAGGATGGCAAGAAAGGATGAGTGGAAAAGAATATATGGTTTTGATTGGACGTGGCAACCTCAGTTAGATCTAAAACAACACCTGAAATATGACTCGGGAGATAGAAATTCAAATAATACGACCATTGAACTTCCTAGAAACTGTCTTTGCCTTGTGTACATAAGGAATTATTTGATACACAATTTCTATAACAAACTTATTCACCTAACCCAGTGTTTCTCAACCTTGGAAGCTTGAAGATGGGTGGACTTCAACTCCCAGAATCCCCCAGCCAGCAACGCTGGCTGGGGGATTCTGGGAGTTGAAGTCCACCCATCTTCAAGCTACCAAGGTTGAGAAACACTGACCTAACCTAATGATTAACCTAATCATGTATTTCAGAGGGTGAGGTTGCAACCTGGCCATTTGCATTTTCGGTTGCATTGCAAGTTGTCCAGTAATACTACAACATACGTACAACCAAGAGGAGTGGCTGACTTGGGGAGGCTTATTGCTGTAAATGATTCCCATCCACATCTTTAAATTCTCCCTGCCCCCCAAGTTGGTCAGGTTATCACTTAATTTCAGGTATGCAATCTAGGGATGATGGCCTATGGGCAAGTATTGTCCAATCATATTTCAACACACTTCAGTTTTCTAGTTCATAACATTACAGAGCAAGTCATAAATTAACACATAGATTTAGTTTGCACAGTGTATTTAGACTAACATATGGTTGATTACTTAGCGTTTCCATGTAACAGTAACAGGGTTGGAAGGGACCTTGGAGGTCATCTAGTCCAACCCCCTGCTCACGCAGGAGACCTATACTAGGGATTCGAACCGTCGACCTTTCTGATCGACAAGCTCAGCGTCTTAGCCACTGAGCCACCATGTTTCATAGCCCAATGGTAAACATTGTTTTCTACAAGCAGAGTCCCTGCCCAGCCAAAGCAGCAGCACCATTTATTCTTCATAGGAGGGCATTATTAGCAAAGTTGAGAAACCCTTAACATTTGCAGAAGTACAAAACATTTTCAGGGAGAACAAATGTAAGGAGAGGAGAGAAGGGAGGGGAGGGAACGCAATAGGAACATGAATTTACAGTTTTTAAAAATATCCTCCTTTGATTCTGGCAGAACTCACTAAATTGATCAGATGGACCACAGTGGCACAAGACCAGTGGTGGGTTGCCCCCGGTTTGGAGCAGTTCACAACAGTGGTGGGTTGCCCCCGGTTCAGACCGATTCGCAAGAACTGGTAGTAAAACTGGTTGGAGACCCCACCCACCACCCCGGATGTCGTCATCGGCAATCTGCGCATGCGCAGAAGCTTCCCGCGATCCCATTCCAAACCGTTAGTAAAGGTAAGTGGAACTCACCCCTGCACAGTACTGTAATTGTGTTGCTGGGCAGGATTGGAGGCAAGCAGTCCTTTGGACAAGTCATTTTTTCCCTGCTCAGCCTACCCCACAGGACTGTTGTAGGAAAAATAGGAGGCAGGACATAAAGCTAAGAAAAAAAAGAAAGAAACATTGGGAGTGTGCTCTGTATTCCACACTCTTCTGTTCTTTCCCTTCCTTCATATTCTTTGACGGTGATCCTGTTCTAACACTAATTCATACTTCAGTTTTAACCACATTCTGGCCCTCTCTAAAGCGTCCCTAGTCTTGTTAGAGCAATATTGCCTCATAGTCCTCTACAGAAAAGGGAATATTTCTTGCCTCATAATTACCCCAAAATTTGGAAATTTACTCTTCGACTTCTCTGACCTTATGAAGCCAACAATTAAATCCTGCTGATCCATAATCCTCCACAAAGTTTCCAAAGACAACAATGCTGTTTTATTGTATCAGGATTTGCTCAGCCTTTCAATCAGCAGCTCTAACAGGAACAGCAGCTATTGGAAAACCAGTGCCTGTTTCATAAGGGTTTAAATGATTAACTTGAATTGGAAATACAGCCTTTTTGGGAACCTGATGCCATTTCTGTCCATATTTTCCTCATGGAAAAATAAATTACCTTAGAGTGCGCATAGGATGTTGAATTGCGGAGTACAAATAGCTAACATTCTGAACAGGAGTACTTTGCACAGTCACATCTTGTTGCAAGTAACAATCATATTTTTATACATTAGTTCTTATGCACTGTATAAACCAAGAGTGGGCACAAAGAATTAGGCTTACTTGTGTGTCTCTGAATGAGTTGCAATGAATTGGCAAGAGGTTTTGATTAACACTTGTTTAACAATATTAATAACATTTTTCCTCATTTTCTTTCTAACAGGTGAAATAAAGAAAATTGGACAGATGAGTAAGACACTAGACATGTATTTTTAATCTGAAAAGACTGTGAGATCAGATCTAGGCTGAGAATGCACATCTGAATGTACATTTCACCATTATTTTGGTCGTATCTGGGAATATTTAACTGATAACAGCAATAATCTTGATTTGACCTTAAGGCAAGGGTGAAATGCTCCCGGTTCGGACCGGATCGCCCAATCCGGTAGTGATGGTGGCGGGTGGTTTGGAGAACCGGTAGCCAAAAACCCTGCACCCCCCCCCCATGCCCAGCTGAGCCGCGCAATCATCAGAGGCTGTTTTTTTAACTTTTAAAAGCATTTTTTCTACAACCTCGGCCAAAAAAATGCTTTTAAAAGCAAAAAAAAAAAGCCTCTGATGATCACGCGGCTTAGCTGGGATCGTCAGAGGCTTCTAAAAGCATTTTTTTCTGCAACCTCTTCGGCCAAAGAGGTTGTAGAAAAAATGCTTTTAAAAGTAAAATTTAAAAAAGGTTGGCCACGCCCACCCAGTCACATTACCACCACCATCACCCCAAGCTACGCCCACAGAACTGGTAGTAACAAATTTTAGATTTCACCCCTGCCTTAAGGTCAAACCCTCTGATGAGCAACCAATCGCTACTGCCTCTAAAATGGATGTGCATGGGGAGGGGAGTGTGTAGTGGGTAACTAAAATGGATGTGTGTGGGGAGGGAAGGTTTTGCATCTTACTCCAAGCTGCTCTTTTGGCAGTTGCTCGGAAGAAATTTGGAGCAGCTTCTGGTCTTCCTCTTTCACAATTCAGAGGCGCGATGGTTGGACGAAGAACCGATTTCCAGGAAATAGGAAATAGGTAAAAGCAGTAGCCAGGCATCCACTTTGTGGCATTTAATGAGCTCCCCCACCCAAGAAATCCCTCTGTACTAGAGCCTAGAATCGTGATGGCAAACTTATGGCACATGTGCCGGAAGTGGCACGCAGAGCCATTTTTCCGGTCATGCGAGCTGTTGCCCAATTCATCTGTAGCTGCGCATGTGGGTGCGCCCTAGCTGGTATTTGGGCCTCAAGTCTGCATGCATGCAATTCAGGAGACCCAGCTGGTCTTCAAAGCTCTTCTGTGCATGCATGCGCATTTGCGCATGAGTACTGGTTCACAGCATGTGTATGCGCAGATGTTTCCAAACATTCTTATTTGCTTGGTCACTGCCTGTAGTAGGAAGCAAGCAAAAGATGGACTGAAGTCTAGAATGTGATTTGTTCCTGTCTTGGTCTTTCTGTCTTGGACCATATGCTGCTTTTGAATCCTACCTGTTGTAGATCAAACTCCTTTCTTCCTGCCAAAGCCATGGATAATCCATCCTCCAGTCCTATGGCCCAGAGATTCATAGCCTGGAATCCTCTGAGTAGCAACACCTGGTAGTAACGCTTTGTTACTTTCACAGCATGAAGAAAAAAGTGGGGTCACGCCACAAGAATCACTCCTTTGTGCATGGAATATGGTGCCGCATACAGAAAAGGGGTGAAACCAATGCCACAACACTACTTTAATCACTCTGAGCCCCTGACCTCTGGACTTTTTGGATTTCCCCCTGCAAACACCCATGGGACTGGGGCAAAATACAAGGATAGAGGTATGAGTATGGGGCAGGTTTTTTTTTTTAAAAAAAATGGTAGGTACAGGCCAGGAGTGGGTTCTAAATTTTTTTACTACCGGTTGTGTGGGCGTGGCTTATTTTGTGGGCATGGCTTGATGGTCATGTGACAATTCTTTGGGATTTAGCAGAGGTACTGGTCTACCAGGCTTTTAACTGCTTGCAGAGCTGTACCGATCTACCCATTTATTTTTGCAGGCACTGGTCTACCCATTTATTTCTGCAGGCACCGGTCTACTCATTTGTTTTCTTTTAACAATGATCAGCTGTAGGGCAGCCCTTTGAAGCCCTGTGGCAAGAGTTTAAACAGTTTTTTTCCCTCTAGCCGATCAGCTGGGACTCAGGAGGCAGCAATAGATTGGGGGTGGGTCCAAATAAAAGGTAAGAATAACGCGGGAGATGGGGGGCGAGGGGCAGAACCGGTTCGGTGATGTCATATCGTCACCACTACCGGCTCGGCGGAACCGGGCGGAACCGGGAGGAACCCACCACTGGTACAGGCAGAGGTGCCCATGCACCAATTCACATAGGACAGTTCCATATTTTTCACTTAATCCAGAAACAATGTCTGCATTTGGACCATCGTTCCAAATCCTGGCTGACTGCAGTCTGCAAATTCTGCAGTCTACTACCCTGTTTCCCCGAAAATAAGACATCCCCTGATAATAAGCCCAATCGGGCTTTTGAACGCATGTGTTAAAATAAGCCTCCCCCCCGAAAATAAGCCCTCCCCGAAAATATTTAAATGCAGAGCTGGAAATCAGGTAAGGCGGCAAGAGGAGCCTCATCTTGCTTCACGCACCCCAAAATAATAAGACCTCCCCGGTCAAGCGCTTATTTTGGGGTTCAAAAAAATATAAGACAGGGTCTTATTTTCAGGGAAACACAGGTAGTTGTAAATTCAGATTTCAGACCTAGGAATTGCAGAAACGAATAGGAGTGCCACTTGCGTTAGCTGCATGAAATTGGTCTCCCTCCAGTGATCCACATTATGTGCAAAAACAAGAGCAGGTCAGATACGAGTCCTTAAATTACAAGGCTGCCTTGGACCCTGAAGCCCATCTGAGCCTCCTCCACACACTTCCCTCCTGGCTAGTTTTTTTTTTTTAATGGTCCCCATTACTCTTCATTTTAAGGCAAGAAGAATGTTACTATCTAACTATGATTTAGAGAATCAACCTCTGCTTTTATCTAGATATTTTACTGTTAACATTAAGTAGCTTTTAGGATTCTTTCCATCAACTTTTCCCTCCATCTAAAGGAATCAAATTCTATCCCTGGGTGCTCCTCCAAGGAGACACGATTTTAATCCACAACTGTAGGAACAAAATACTTTTTGCTCCCCAAGAGCCCATGTGATGCAGTGAGAATGACCCTGATGCCTCCAGAGAAGGGATTGTTAATTTACAGGCAGGCCTCGATTTACCACAGCTGAGCCCTTTTTGTTCCTAAGTGAGACATTTGTTAAGTGAATTTTGCTCCATTATACCACCTTTCTTGCCACAGTTCTTAAGTGATAAGTTAATAACACGGTTGTTAAGTGAATGTGGCTTCCCCATTCCCTATAAACTTTGCTGGTCAGAGGGTCACAAAAGCAGTGGTGAAAGCCATTTTTTTTTCCTACCGATTCTAAGGGCATGGCTTGATGGGCGTGGTGTGGCTTGGTGGGCGTGGCAGGGGAAGGATACTGCAAAATCTCCATTCCCACCCCACTCCTGGGGGAAGGATATTGCAAAATCCCCATTCCCTCCCCACTCCTGGGGGAAGGATATTGCAAAATCTCCATTCCCACCCCACTCTGGGGCCGGTTCTCCAAACTACTCAAAATTTCCGCTACCGGTTCTCCAGAACCTGTCAGAACCTGCTGGATTTCACTCCATTTCCTATAAACTTTGCTGGTCAGAAGGTCACAAAAGCAGTGGTGAAAGCCAATTTTTTTTACTACTGGTTCTGAGGGCGTGGCTTGATGGGTGTGGTGTGGCTTGGTGGGCGTGGCTTGGTGGGCATGGCAGGGGAAGGATACTGCAAAATCTCCATTCCCACCCCACTCCTGGGAGAAGGATATTGCACAAAAGGTGATCACATGACCCCAGGACACTGCAACCGTCATAAATACGAACCTGTTGCCAAGCATCCAGATTTTGATCACGTGACCATGAAGGATGCCGCAACGGTCATTAAGTGTGAAAAATGGGCATAAGTCACTTTTTTCAACACCATTGTAACTTTGGTCACTAAGAGAACTGCATGAAAGCTAAGGCTAGCTTGCATTATAAAGCCATATGCTAGCTTACATTTTCAAGAGAGAGAAGCTAAACTCTTATTATTGGATTTTTTTTTTAAAAAAAAATTGCCCTCCTTCAAGGAAGCTCAGTGTGTGCTTCCTGATTATTAAAAGTGTAAATTCAGTGTCACTGACTCTGTGGGGCCCCATGACTTAGTGGCTGTAAGAGGGCAATGGGAGCAGAGAGGAAGTTAAGGGGTTCTCCCGTGTTCCCTCTTTCATCTGTCGGTCTGCTGCTGTTTCCCTAAAACAGGACTGATCTGAGATCAGAGTCTTCTGCCATTGCTCCCAGGCACACATGCCCAAAACAGATGCTCTCTAACTCTCAATCTGGCATGAGGTAATTAGGTGCTAGGCTTTGCCTGCCTCTATAATGTATTTCAAATAAAACCCTTGGTTAAAAAAGATTGCTTCCGTAATCATTGCTCAGGTCAGATTCCCGCTGTCAGAAGCTCTCACATCCTGGGGGGGTGTCTCCAGGTGATTAAAAAAAAAGAAAAAGGGGTTGGCCATGATATGCAATTAAAACTCTGCCTGTTTTTGATCATACATAATCTTAAAACTGGAAGATGGTATTTATTGATTTACTGCCACCCCAATAATTAGCCATTCCTATTGCTTGCATTGCAGTTTATAGTAACAAGATTAAAAACAAAATATAACACCAAACAACAAAACCAATAGTAATCACAACTGATGTCCTTTCTCTGGGAGAGGGCAAAAATCTTATCATTCCCCAAAGGCCCTCTGGGAAATCAAGAAGTCAGGCCTTGGGTTAGGTCCGTAACTACTTGAGCTGCTGCATTCCAGATCAGTCGTAACGTTCAAGTATTGAAAGACAATCCCATAGACCAAATTTAAGTAGCACAAGGTGTGATTGAGGCATGAATGCTGTGAGGAGGATCCCTGATCCAGAAACAGTTATAACTGGTGCACAAGATGGAGTTGTGTAAAGACAAATAATCAGATTTGCCCAGGGGTGGGCTCCTGGGGGTTCGGCAGGGTTCAAGCGATCTTCTAGCCAAGGATCACCGGGGTTCGGTGAACCCCCAAATGCCACCCCTGGCTGGCCATGCCCACCCTGCCCCTCCCACCCCACCCCACCCAGGAGTCTTCACACGGACCGTTCATCATTCCAGGTAAGTGCAAGGGCCTGCGGAGAGTCTGGGAGGGCAAAAAATGGGCCTACTGGAGGTTCCAGAAGTCCGGAAACGGGCCTATTTCTGGCCTCCAGATGGCCTCCAGAATCCGGGGGAAGCTGTTTTCACCCTCCCAGAGGCTCGAGGAAAGCCTCCGGAGCCTGGGGAGAGCGAAAAATGCCCCCCCACTGTGGTGCAGGTGGCTGACTAGGCCACACCCACCATGGCCACACCCACTCAGCAACGGGGCAGTGAACCCATTGCTAAAGGATCTGAAGCCCACCCCTGGATTTGCCCCTTAGCACCAATAGCAAATAAAGTTAAGGTCCATCTCAATATTTAAGCTCCATAGAAGGTATACCTTTTGAGTGGTGCTTTAAAAAAGAAAACAAACAGAAGACATAACATATACTGTACATGCAGTTTCTGAATTACAGTATTGCTATTGTTTTCTTCTTCTTTGTTACTTTTTTCATGGACTTCTAAAAACTTTTAAGTTTGCACGGATTGAAACAAGCTTTTATACCCTTTTTGTTTCTTGATTTGGTATGAATATTACCAGACATAGACTAGATTCTTTCACATGTAGCAGAAGATGCAGGAATCTGCAGTAAGTGAGACACAAGAGGTGTCAGAGGTTGTGTGATGCAGAGACCTTGCCACCATGTTGCAGGAGGGACATGTTTTGCAGAAGCTCAGAATGCATTCTTGGCCCAAATCCCTGAAGAAGTTCTATATTTTGCAACATTTGAAAGTACTTTTCCAATATCAAATCCTAAGTGCGCAGCTTGTTTCGTAATCAGTCAAATGCAGCGGCTGTATTCTCATCACTCACAACTCTGGAAAGAAAAGCTACTTGCACTTTCATTCTGATCCTCATCATTTAATTCCATAAAAAAAATTTTCATGTCTTTAGGGCACCTCTGACATGCAAGGATGTGTTTTGTCATCCTTGTAGCATTTGGAAAAGAATATTTCTTCTCACAATATTTGCAAATTGCAGCTTTGCTCTCAGCAGAAGTTGCACTGTGGAAATGTTTCCAAACTTTAGATGTTGGTCTCACTTTACTGAGAAGAGGAAAAGAAAAATCAATTTACTGATCAGACTATAAGTAAATATTATGCTGTGATGGTGGAAAACATTAATAGGAATCATTTAATAACAAATCTGTTGCAATATTTTCAGGATCAGACTCAATAAAGATAATAGGAGTTAGAGCTTTAAATATATTTCTTTTTAATTATGATAGGCATTCTATATTCACTGAATATTCAAGGTAGAAGCAACGAGAATGGTGAGGGTGGCTCCTTATATATACAAGGGGTGGAGCTAGGAATGGGAGTGGTAAGTTATGAATACATTAAAGTCCAAAGAATAAGTTAACCTCTGATGTTCCATATATACATTATTTACATATTGGAGAATAAGGCATTTACATCTGACAAATCCCCCTCTAAATGCCGGTTCGTTACACAACACCAATTACATTCTGATTCAGGACAATATAATACATATAATTTAGAAGTTAAATATTTATGTTGTTTAGAAGGTAAGGGTTTTGTTAATATGTCAGCTAATTGTTCAGAAGTATCGCAATGTATTGCTTTAATGAATCCGTCTTGAGACAGTTGTCTCACATGCTTAAACTTTATATCAATATGCCTGGACCTTTGTCCAATTGCATCGGATCTGGATATTTCAATGGCCGCTTTATTGTCTTCATGCATAATAAATGGTAAGGTGGGTTTCCTCCAAACATCAGTGATCAGATCATTGAACCATACAAGGTTATTTGCAGCCTTGGACAAACAAACATATTCCGCTTCTGTAGTAGAAGTGGCTACTAGTTCTTGTTTACCAGTATACCAGTAAACTGGACAATCATTCAATAGAAAAACATAACCAGAAGTACTCTTTCTGCATGATGTATCACCAGCCCAATCTGCATCAGCATAACAAGTAATTTTTGGTTCTCTGTCATTATTGGGTTCCAACATTAAACAAAAATCTAATGTACCCTTCAGATATCTTAGAATTCTTTTGACAGCTTCCCAATGATACAAGGTTGGTTTACTAACATATCTTGACAATAGATTGAGAGGTAATGCAATATCTGGCCTAGTCCAATTAGATATATAAAGGAGTGAACCTATAACTGATCTGTAAAATGTGTTGTCTTTAAACTCAGGGGAAGATTCATCAGTGTTTCTAAGAAAATCAGTTTGCATAGGGGTGTCACAGGTTTTAGCATTATTTAAGTTACATTTGTTTAGGAGTTCGATGATTTTATCTTTCTGTGTAAGTTTGAATCCCCTTTTAGTTTTGTTAATTTGCACACCAAGGTATTTATTCACTTTACCCAGAGATTTCAGTGAGAAGTGTTCATTTAACTTATTTACAAAGATTTCCCTGCTCTCTTTATGCTTTCCAATGTATAAAATATCGTCCACGTAAATTAATACAAATTCAATATGATCATTACTCTTTTTTACGAAGAAACAGTTATCAGCAGTGGTGGCGTTGAAATCCATGGTCTTAAGTACTTTTACCAAGCAATCGTACCATCTTTTGCCGGATTGCTTTAATCCGTACAGACTCTTATTTAATAACCAAATTTCGTTCTTATTAGTGTATTGACTGTGTGGTGCTCTTACATATATTTCCTTATCTAATTTTGCATGTAAGTATGCGGTCTGTATGTCATATTGGAATACGTCCAGATTGAGTGCAGATGCTACTACAAGGGCTGTTTTGACACTCTCTGTTCTCACTGTGGGTGAATATGTATCAGTATAGTCTTCTGGATATTTTTGTGCATAGCCTTGTGCAACTAGTCTAGCCTTGTATAAGGTATTGCCTCCTTCTAAGTTCTTAATTTTATAAATCCACCTGGTACCTATAATTGTTTTATCCTTAGGTGCGATCGCAGGTGTGAATACATTTAATCCTTGTAAACTTTCCATCTCTTTTTCCATAGCTAGTTCCCATTTTTCTCTTTCTTCATGTGGAAGTTTCAATACTTCTTCATATGTATTAGGTGTTATTTGTTCTCCATTCATATGCATTATGTAATCTTTGTATTTATTTGGTATTTGGTTTCTATTGTTTCTAATAGTTCTTTCAGGCTTGCTATGGTTATCATGCAAATATCTAGCTTCCTTTTTTGTTAATGTGTCTGTCTTTATTTTATGCTGACTATTAGTCCAAGTTTTGGTTTTGTTCTTACTTTTGTTAATATTTTGATTTTCTGTTGTTCCTTCCTTGCAAGATATCGTATCTTTACATTTATTAGGAAATATTTCATTAAGGTGCAATTTTGACCAATTGGCCTGTTCATGGAACACAGCTGTTCTGGATACTATAAATTTGTTATTACTATCAATAAATCTGTACCCTTTGGTTCCAGTTTCGTATCCCATGAATCTTAATCTCCTGGATACGTTTTCTCCCTTTCTCCTCAATTGTTTAGGTATGTGTACGTCTGCAGTGACTCCAAATATGTGCATGTGTGATAATTTGGGTTTTCTATTGTACATCACCTCATATGGTGTCTTATTCACAATACTGGACCAGGTTCTATTTTGAGTGTAATTCGAATAATGTAATGCCTCTGACCAAAATTGTTTGCCTAAACCAGCATCTTCTAATGTGCACCTAATCATGGTTTGTAGTGTGGAATTTTTCCTCTCTGCAACTCCATTTTGAAATGCAGAAAAAGGATTGGACGTGAAATGTAACATCCCTCTATCCTTTAACCATTGGGAGAATTCTTTAGACATGAACTCACATCCCCTATCTGTCATAATTTGCTTTATTCTGATATTATGTTGTGTTTCTATACGTTTGTAGAATTCCTTAAATTTCTGAAATGTTTCATCCTTGTGCTTTAATGTGTAAACAAAACCATATCGGCTGTAGTCATCCACTATTGTTAGGAAGTAACGTTTTCTATAGGTAATTGAGGGACTTAATGGACCAACTAAGTCCATATGTACCAAATCAAAAATATTGTTAGTTGATCTGTTAGATTTTTTTGGTCTGGGACTGGTTTTTAGTTTGGTGGACTTACATACTGAGCATTCCAAATAATTTTCACAATTTTTTATTTTGACACCTTCTGCGTGTTCAGTCATTTTTTGTACTACAGGAAAGCTTGCATGTCCTAACTTCCTGTGTAAGATGTGAGCACACTCATCATGAATTGGTTTACCTATTTTTGGTTTCTTTTCCTTGTATGTATTTTTGTGATCATGAGTTATTCTACACTCATCATTGTCACTGTTACTGACATTTTCATCATCTGCTTCAATACAATCTTCCATATTTGAATCAATGTTATGTAAACATCTTTCTTTAGTTATCAGATAGGGTAGACCTCCTTTTATCATTACAGTACCTACATTTGTTTTGTTCTTTTCTATAGTTGCTTTCCCCTTTGAGAAAACTATATTGATATCAGATTCTCTGCTTAATTTTATGGCACTTAGTATGTTGTGAGGTATTTCTGGGATTAATAATACCCCCTCTATTTTCCCTAGACCAGGCAAGGTCACATTTCCTTTGCCTAGTACTTGAACCTTTTCTTGATTAGCTACCTTTATCACAAACTTATCTTCTATAAATGAAGATAATATACTTTTGTTGTTGGTGGTGTGATTTGTTGCACCAGAATCAATAAGCCAATTGTTATTCTCATCCTGCTGTGTTCTGGTGCTGTCTTGTTTATTTAGCCCATTCAGTGACCCAGATTTCCTCTCTTTTGAATTTTCTCTACCCCCTCTATCTTCTTTGTAATTTGGTGGGCTTCTATATTTGTGTCTATCTGTGGAAGATTGTCTGTAATTATATTTGCTCCTATATTCTGGTCTATGTCTCTCTCTTGAGACTTTGGGGCAGTCTCTTCTACTATGTTCCCTGGATCCACAATTGTAGCATCTAAAGGCCTCATTATGTTTATCTTGAAAGACTACTTTCCTAAAAGGTTTGTGGTCTGTTTGGTTACTGGATCGATTTTTTCTTGAATTGTCTTCTGCTATCAATTTGTTAGATAGACTTTCTATGGATAAATATCCCAAATTAATGGTATCTAAGTGTGACATAAAGCTATCCCATGATGGATCAAGTGAATTGATAATAACACTTTTCATTGTTTGATCTGAAATCACTTCCCCCCTCAATTGTAGCTCAGCTCTTATTTTGTTTAGATTTATCAAATGCTCACTTATAGAAACCCCTGGTTTTACTCTAGAGGAAAAGAAATCCTTAGACATTCTTGTGGTTGTGGCTACGCTATCGCTGTGAAATAGATTAAACATGCATTGAATTATTTCTGATACAGTTAGGTTTGGTTTGATGCTATGATACATTGCAGGAGACACGCTAGATATTATTATGAAAAATGCTCTATGATGTAAACAATCTATTTTTAAAGTCCAAGGTCTTCTTGGAGGGCTAGTTATAAAGAATAGTAAATTTTCTTTCATGAAAATAACCTGAAGCTGTTGATACCACTCTTGTAAATTAATGCCATCAATTCTAAGTTTTGGGAAGTCACTGGGTAAGTTACCTACATTATTCTGTCCATTACTTACAACCTGGGGCAGTCCGTGATCTCTCAAGTGCAGGAAATTACAGAACGGCATTGGGATGCTTGCAATGAGTCTGCGCGGTTCTCTGGCCAGTTCAAGTCCTTCTGGGTCGTCTACGTAGTTTCGCACATGCGCGTTGCTCATTTCTTCTTTGGTGGCGTCGTGGAAGGTTCTCTCCCTTTCAGCTCTCTCGATCCGCTCCTCCTCAGATGAGTCGGTCTCTGGCTCGGTTTTTGGGGTTCTGGTGGTGGCGACGGTTCTTTTCTTCTTTTTGTGTGCGTTGGTATTCGATTTTGTCTGTGGTGTAGGGCGAAATCGGCATGGCTCTCTGGGCTCGGGCGTCGTCGCTTTCGAAGTCAGGATGGGAGCGTGCAGGTCTTGAGTCGCCGGTTTGATTTCTTGCTTCTTCGTAGATGTCTTGGTAATTTTCAGTCTTGGCCCAAAAGCAGCAAAAAGCGTTTTCATTGCTGATTCTACTTGAGATTTTGTTAAATCGTCTTCACTTTCTGATTTTGGATCATCTGAAGAGTTTGAGACTTCTTTCTCACTTTCTTCGTCTGATAGTGTTTTTCGCGCCAGAAATTTTGAACTGAGCGTTTTGATTGGCTCTGCTCCATTCTCTTTTGAAGTTCGTTGAAACCAAGATGGCCGCCATTCAAAATTTCGCGCGGGATCACATCTTTTCTTTTTAACAACTATTTTCTCAGTAGTCATCTCACTTACGGTTTTTTGATCTTTGGGTTTTTCTTTAATGACGTTTTTCTCTCTCGCTGCTCCGCTGTTCTTCAGCATCTCCTGGAGGTCCGCGATGAGACTTTTATCATTCTTTTGGCTTTTTAGTATCTTTAATATCTCTGACCTGAGTTCGTTATTTTCTATTTCGATTTCTTTCTGGTCATTATTTTCACTCATTAGTTCTTCTTCTTCAGTGGTGTATTCTTCGGATTCTCTCGAAATCGCATTGGTGGATTCGTTGATCATCTCTTGATCAGTTTCTATTTCTTTGCTGTAGGCCCTGGTGTTGGGCCTATCTTTCTTGGACATTTTTAATTACTTATTGAGTCAATTAACCATCCTCTGCTACCAGCTTGTTGCAATATTTTCAGGATCAGACTCAATAAAGATAATAGGAGTTAGAGCTTTAAATATATTTCTTTTTAATTATGATAGGCATTCTATATTCACTGAATATTCAAGGTAGAAGCAACGAGAATGGTGAGGGTGGCTCCTTATATATACAAGGGGTGGAGCTAGGAATGGGAGTGGTAAGTTATGAATACATTAAAGTCCAAAGAATAAGTTAACCTCTGATGTTCCATATATACATTATTTACATATTGGAGAATAAGGCATTTACATCTGACAAAATCATTAAATTTGTCAGACAAATTTACCCTCTTACCTCTCAGTTAAGGCCTGAGAGGAGGACAGAAACTATCATCAACTCCTGCATACCAACAATTACTCAGCCGTAGGAGGTCCGAGGTACACAAACTGGAGCCTTTTCCCTGAAGTGCCCCCTAGTGGCACAAATGCATATTTCTCTTGTTTGAGAACTGCATTAAGAAGTACAGAATACATACTTGAATTGTATTCCTGGATTTGCTTGTCTTCATCTGAGAGAACTTGCAATAATTTAAGACTTTACAAAAAGTCTCAAAAATCTTTCATTAAGGTCTTCATGTCATATAGTTTGAATACCATGCCACAGATATATTATTTATCATTGAAAAAAAAAAGGCTTTGGGGGGGAAAAATGGGGGAAAGCAAAGCGCACGCTCAGCGAACCGGTTGTTCAACTGTTAGGATCCCACTCCTGAGCAGGGGTGTCTTGTTCACGGCGGCATCTTATGACATATTGGGACTTTTTCCCTCTTCGCTAAACCGGGTGTGGGTGTGGCCAGCACGTGACACATCCGGCCTGCAGGTCAGGAGTTTGACAGCCCTGCCCTAAAGCAATAATGGAAATAGAATTATACTGGGAAAACAGATATATTGCTTTATCTCATGTTAATTACCCATCAATTTCTCATTTTTTAATTAAAAGAGGCTTTAAAAATGAAAATATGGAAGGAATGTATCAGCACCCAGAGATGGTGTGATGTTGTGTCAGGCACTAGCCCTATGGCACTATCACACAATTATAGGTCAGTGTTAAACATAGCAATTAGCATGTTGTGTAGATAAGATAAATTTGGTTATTTTTACCCACCCTTATTTAAGTTTTTTATGGCATAGGGCACGGGTTTCAAACTCGCCACGCCACATTGCCATCATGTGATGTTTCATGACGTTTTTCCCATTCTCGGAGCTGGGGTAGGCGTGGCCTATGCATAATACATCCAGTCCACAGGCTGCCAGTTTGACGCCCCTGGCATAGGGTGTTGCTTAACCTTAGCCATTTTGTTGGTTTGTAATTCAGTGTTTTGTATGCAAACCTAGGAAATGAGTTTGTGGAAATTCAGCCAATATCATTTGTTTAATTTTTTGGCTTAACATGGTCTGTGAATTCAGCCTTGTGGCTTTTTTTTTTTCCTTTAATTTATATGCCGCCCTTCTCTGGAGACTCAGGGCGGCTTACAATGCGTTAAGCAATAGCCTTCATACTTTTGTATATTTATACAAAGTCAGCTTATTGCCCCCACAGTCTGGGTCCTCATTTCACCTACCTTTGAAAGGATGGAAGGCTGAGTCAACCTTGAGCCTGGTGAGATTTGAACTTGCAGTAATTGCAAGCAGCAGTTGTTAATAACAGTGCTTTAGTCCACTATACTGCAGGCTCTTGCCTGTACAGCTGTAAACTACAGTTTAGCATATCTGAAGTCAGTCAGGTTTTTTTTTTTAAGAAACCATGGTTAGGCCATCTGTGGCTTAGTACAGTAAGTGAACCTGATTAGAAACGTCCAAACAAAAACACAAGGTGCTCTTACACCCACTCTTACTGACTTCAAAGGCGGAAACACTACTACAGAGATATACATTCATAGTTAGCTCACTTTCCTTGAAGGAACTCAGCAAATAAATATATGACATGGGGGTCAGATTACCTGCTGTACTGACTCTGCTCCATTATACCAGTTCATTCCACCTGGTCAGGCAGGAAGAGTACAGGTAATCCTCGACTTACAACCGGCAATGAGACCATAATTTCTGTTGCTAAGCAAGATAGTTGTTAAATGAGTTTTGTCCCCAGTCTATTGGTTTTTTGGAAATGTCTATGATGACCTGGCTCTGCCGCCTCACTTGGGGCTCACATAGGAGTTCACAGCCATGGGGCTAGTTAGTGCCTTGAAGGCCTCTCTGGTCTCCAACCATGCAAAATTTGCTGCTATTCCAAGCCTCATGTAATGAACAGTCAAGGGCAGGCATGCCTTCTTGTTACTATAGTGTAAAATGCTATGTTAATTTCTCTTCAATTAAGCAATCAGTGAAATCATCTCTTTTGGTCATTCACCAGCTAAATTCAGGGATAATTGCAAAGTGTAAGTCATTGTTGCAGTATCAATGGCCTCCCCTGGGCGCTGGGCGCATGTGTGGCGGAACAAAGGCAAGGATGCTTCTCTTCTTCTCAGGAAGAGGGAGATCAATCAAACCACGTTCTGCCTTACTGATACGGAGCAATCTAAGAAAATTAATAGCGGTTGCGGCACAGCAGGGGTCTCTGGATTGGCCCCGTTCTTTTGTTTGCACTTGGGGATTGGTGTAAATAATGTACCCATCTGAATGATAGATGTGGAAGCTCCAGATTGTCAGCTTTGCTATTGATCAAGTGGCTTTGAATGTAACAGTGAAAGGGGGAAAGACTGGCTACAGACGGCGTCACTTGCAACCACCCGTGTATTTTTTTCCAAGTTTTTTATTTTACAAACATATCAATGCCTGAACAGTGTGGCACCGGAGTGTCTTACATTTTAGTACAAATAAAATAATATTCGTCCTATTTACTACGTTTGACAAGCTTACATAATTCTGGTAATAGTACACGTATTTATGTTAAGTTATCATCTTTCATTATTCAATATTTCAATGTTATTTTTATGCCAATCACCATATTCTGAGTGTCATTCCTTTTACTACAAATAAAATATTATTAATCAGATTTGTTACATTTAGCAAGCTTATATGGTTCTAATTATAATACACATATTTATGTTAAGTTACAATCTTCCATTATTTAGTTATTCAATATTTCAATGTTAATTTTATGCCAATCACCATATTACTCAAGCATACTTGATAATACCATTGTTCAAATTCTGATTTCTCCTCTTGTTATTACTTCACCTTATTATATAAAAATGTGTATTCCGTTAATCCACCCATGTATTTATTAGCGCCGAGGTGTTGTGAAAAAGCTCCTTTTCAATTGAACAAAAAGTTTATTTACTTTGTCACCAGCATAAAAATTTATTTAATACATAATTTGTCCCGCACCAAGGAAGACAGCAACATGATGGCAAAGCATTCTTTCTGAAAGAGCTGGAAATAACCATAGGTCTGTAAAGGTGAACCTATGGCACGTGTGCCAGAGGTGGCACGCAGCATCCTCTCTGATGGCACACAAACCATTGCCCCAGTTCAGCTCTGCTGTGCATGCATGCGCACCTCCCACCAGCCAGTTGGTCTTTGGGTCTCTGCCGCGCATGTGTGGGGGGGTCATGTGTGCGGGGAGGAGGGGCGCATGTGCGGGGGCTGCATGTGCATTGCATTTTGGGGTTTTTGGGGTGCACACATTGGCGCATGGGCACGCAGGCTTTGGGCACTCAGTCTGGAAAAGATTAGCTGTCACTGCCATAGGTTATTGATCTTGTTCTCATAAATAAATGAAATCAAATTAACAAAGAACAATGGGAGAGTGTGCAAAGGCTGCACATCAAACTCCAGCATTTACACTTTCAGATCTGAGATGTCAGGATTATACCTTGTCTCACCTGCCCTCTACGCCACGGGTGGCAATCCTTTGAGCAGCATATGCCATTGTAAAATTGATACCTATTAATGTTCGTGTATATAATCCTGAAGATCTTACAACATTCAAGTATTATTCAATTTCCTGCTGTTGTGAAATTGAAGTTTAATGAAATAATTATACCTTTGACTTAACACTTGGAGTCCTTTGGGTAACAAGGCATCTGTGGAGGTTGTACTGTTGACTCCTGCTGCATAATACTGGAATAAATGATACAATCAAGCTTACAGGTTCAGGATGGCTAGCAGATTTATTTATACCGAGTCTCCCCCGAAAATAAGACCCTGTCTTATATTTTTTTGAACCCTGAAATAAGCAATTGGCCTTATTGCCATGCAATCAAAAGCTCGATTGGGCTTATTATCAGGGGATGTCTTATTTTGAGGGAAACAGGGTACATACAAAATAATATAGTTCAAAACAAAAACAATCCAAATAGATCCCTCTCTGCCATTGTTTAGAAGAACTGTGAAGACCTGGCTTTTCATCCAGGTTTTTGGCAAGGAAGAATGAGACGACTTCATCATACTTGTTATCTTTTATGTTTAATGTCTATTTAATTTTATTTGCTTCATCATTGTGAGCTGCCCAGAGTTGTTGAGAGTTGGGCAGCATATACATTCAATTAAAGTTGGTCACCCTTTATGTGAGTTTACACTGGATTTGGCATTTTTATCCATCTATTGAGTCCTTCCCAAGGTAACCCTATTCCTAGCCCTAGCCCTTCCCAAGGATCTGGGATAGGCAAATGTTGCTTGATGATACTCAATATATCATGGCAGGAAATATAAGCTGTTCCAAGTAAAGCTGCCTTTTGTAATTGATTGATGGGGATTTTGTCAATGCTGATAAATGTTCTAGTGGTGCTCCAGATGTTTTTGGGTTGCCTCCACTATCTTTGATACCATCTTTGCTTTCTTTTGCCACAGTCATTCTAGTTGTAGGTCTTTGTATTTTGTGATTTTTCTCTCCAGTTCTTTCTCTTCTCTTCTGCTGTCTCCAGGTACTGCAATGTCCACTATCTAGACTTTGTCTTTTTTTTATCAACAATTGTTATGTCTAGGGTGTTGTCTGTTTGGATTCTAAACCACAGAACACTTTTGTTTTTTCATTTTCTATTACTTTGCCTATTTCATGATCCCACCAGTTCTTGCTTGCAGTATTTCTTGCAGATATTCCAATGCGCTATTGTCATGAGTTGTGTGTGTGCAGTTGATGCTATTTTGTCATGAGTTGTGTGTAATCAGTCTGTGCAATCTTCTTGCAACAGCTAACTAGGTGGTTCACCGTTTACTCAGCTTCTTCGTATTATAGGGCTTGCTTTGCAGCCTGTGTAGTGAGGGGGTTTTCTTTCTGACTCTCTTTCTCTGCCCATTATGCAGCTGTGTGGTATCTCTCTCCTCATCTGAGTGTTCCCTAGACAGCATGTCTTTCCCGTCTCCCAAAGCCATTTTCACATACTATTAAATGTTTTGTGAGATGGGCAGCCATATAAATGGAAAAAAACAACACACAATTAAATAAATGGTGAGCTGCTGGGAAGCATCCAATGAAATAGAGCAATTGGTTTCCATTGCTGTTTAGCAACAAAATATACTATCAGGACTATTTGTGGATGAAAGAAGAAAGCAACGAGTCTTTCCACTTTCACCAGTTTATTGTGAACCAAATGAAGGTGGATGTACACAGGCATTTATCGATGTACTTATTCATACATTGTAGAAATTTCACACTAAGTCTTGGATTCAATTCCCAGTGTCTAACATTAGAAAAGCCAGTGAGGGAAATAAATTCTTTTGAAGGATAGTTGCCAGTTAAGAGCAGATTAATATTAAATTAAATGGTCAGATAGTCTGACTGGGTCATAATGGGGTTGTCCTGAAGTGTGATTCAGACTTTCTTGCTGTGTGATATAAACAAAGTTTTAATTGATTGATTATATATTTGGGGTCACTTCACAGGTATCTGTTATTCTTCAAAACACCAAGTCTTTCATAATAATTGCAATATGAATTTAGGAAAAGGAAAAATAGATATGGTGATCCTAATATTAGGTCTTCTAAGGGGAAAAGAAGTAGTATTCCCAGTATTCTTTGAATTTCACAGTTCAAGGGAGCAGAGAAAAAACAGAAAAATACAAATTGCCGCAATTATGTCTTACAAAACCTACTTAATAACTACGATTCCATCAACATATTAATGATGGGCCTATTGAGGAAGATTACCAGTGCTTTTGAGCATTGTTGGACCTGAAAGGAATACCAAGTTGATTGCTCTGAATTCAAATGCATTTTGGCTATGGTGACAGGATAGCTCCCTGTCTACATGCCAGGGCCCACTCATTCTTTGGTTCAAATGAGCACTTTTGTCCAAAACCTATATAAAGACTGAACTCTGTGATGTCACAGAACACCAAGTATGCAGATGTGAGCAAATCCCCTCTTTGAAGTGTTAAAGCAGTAGTGTTCTCTTGAAGACTTCACATAGCTGCTTTAAAGGGCCTTTTCAGGCTGTCTGCTGTGGGCTAATTATTTTACTGGCATTACAAGCAAAGCAGCTTTGTGTGCACATACATGAGATATTCAGGGGAAAGCTTTCACAATAGCAGTGCTGAATCATTTAGAGCAGTGTTTCTCAAACTTGGCAGCTTTAAGATGTATGGACTTCAATTCCCAGAATTCTGAGTTTAAGAAACATTTTGTTAATTATTGTGAAGTGCCCCTTTCAAAACAACTCACATAGCTATATAAATATACAAAATGCTGGAAAATCCCCCCCCCCACACACACACTTCAGGCAGTGTCCCACTGCTGCAATCTGCCATACAGCTATATCTGATATTCAACCACCTGGGCAGTTGAACTCAATCCATTTTCCCTCATGGAAGTCTTTTATTCTTGAATACCTGAAGCACAAAAATGACTGAACAATGAGGGGGAAAGCGAAGAAGACATTTTACAGCCTTGACTTTGCCTTACATAGTTTGACTATTTCACCAGCAGAATTTTTTGAAGCCCATCCAATGTTTTCCAACAGTTCAGCAATAGATTAATTAATTCCCAGATACATTATTTAAGATCAATTGAGATTGGAGAAGAAAAACCATAGCTAGCATCTCCATTTTTATATGACCACGAGGGAAAGCTTATCTCTATGCACTATTTAACAACTAAGTAAATATGTGCAGACAGGAGTGCTTGATATCTTCTCCATTGTGCATTGTCTCAGCTAATTCCTAGCCTGTATTTGCTGATTTCATCATGTTCAGCTGGGATACAGTGACATTTCTGAGAAGTGCCAGCTCATGCTGTTATGTTTCACTGCTAATACAGTTCAAAAGGATCAAGGAGAAGGGTCAGGAAAGTTGCTTTCAATGAATGACAAAGATTCTGACCTTTTGTCTAATAAATAGGGGAGAATTTTAATCAGGACCAGTGAATCTGGGCACTCCCTAAATTGCAGCTACGCCTTATCCCCGGATGTATTGATTGTGGGGGAAGAGTTGACTTCAGAGCATCTAATTCAGTTTGATTGATATACTGTGTGTAGGCGGGTAAACGATCAAAGTGTCAATTAAATGATTGCTGGATGGATGGGTCCAAATTTATTTATTTTTAGATATTAATCTTTATACCAATGACAAAAGTTCTTTCCTATCAGTTTTAAGAACTATATGTATTTCAGGAATTCTTTAATTAGCTGAAAATGTATTTGAAAGAGGAACTAAGTATTCCAAATTTTCCTTTCAAAAATGTGTTTCTTAAGCAATATTGCTTCTAATTCAGATTTTTTTAATGGCACCTCAATTACTTTTCTTTTACTTGAAAGGAATAAATTTAAAGAACATCACTAAGAAAAATGTTTGATTTCATCACAGCATAGAACCCTTTCCACTTTATCATCACAAGAAATGATATCTTTAAGAGATACATATATGCCAGCTGAAACATCTGGAAACTTATCACACTTGGAATATTATGAGTAGCTGTGCACCCTGCTTCTGAGAAATAGTAAGGTAGTGCTGAAGAAAAGCTAACACAATGGTAGGGGAATTGGAAGCAACACAACAGTTTGAGGGGCAAAACACAAATTGCAATAAGAGAAGGTAACCATGGCAAATAACATTGGGCACAGCACAACTGAAGTATAGGTAAATGTTTCTCTTTGTCACATACATTAGCAGAAGGCAGAGCTACTATGATTATTGGGCAATTCAAAGCAAATAGTGATTGGGTTCACACGTTATGTTATGCCATGTTTTCACTATGATTTATTGAATACCATAATTTGTTGGGTTTGCATAACATGCTCAGCCTTAAAATCATGATTTACAAGTCGTGATGGCTAGGTTCGCATGACACATTTTTCTACATACTGCATTTTCAGAAGTTAGAAGAGAAGTTAGAACTGGTTAGAACAAGGTGTGGTGAGGGCCCCAATTCAGAAGGGTCTAAAAAGGAAGCAGAATTAACGGAGAGTAAGACAATCAGTAGCTGCTAGTTAGGATTTCTTTTTTCCAGGCTTCCCAGAGATTGTCCCGTCTATGACACCTGATGCAGGAACAGAGAAACCTGTGATCTGACCCAACCCAACCAGGTTCTTGTGCTATCTGTCACAACGCACTGTTTTTATATAGTAGCATGGAAAATTTTACAGGTCTTCTTTAGGGAATTCCAAATCAAGAACATAACAGTACAGTTTGAGTAGTAAGCATCCCTTTATTTGCTGACACCATTACAAAAACTGATTACATTAGCAACCCAAAAAAGAGAGAGTAGGGAGGAGGAGTGTTTACTTCAGGTAGAAGTTACAAGCTGCTACTCCCAAACTGTATCTAAGTAAAACAGCATAGGCTGTCAGTATTAAAATGTTACTGTTGCTGCTGCTGCTACCACTATGTCAAGGGTGCGTGCGTGTCTCTGTGTATGTGAATGAGTTTTACTGAGCGTAGTAAAGATAAAAGGTTACACGTTTACTGTAGCTCCAGGAATGTAAAGCTCTAATTATCCAAACCGGTTTATTTAAATTTATTTATTATAAAACTAAACTCTGGAGGTGTCTGCAGAGTCGTCTTCTTCATCATCTTGTTTAAATCAGTAGTCTAACAAAGAGTAGAAAAGACAAAACTCTGTTCAGTGTTTGACGAAGTAGAAAGGGTGAACACATAAATAAGGCTTTAATTTGGCAAAATATAAAATACATTGCCTTCTGCTACCCCCAAATTAAACGATCTCCCCATGATTTCATTCTGCAAAAGAGAAGCAAAACAAAACAAAAACAAAACAAAATAAAAAGATAAGCTTAAGGATAAGGTAGTCACTATGGCAAACTATTTTTATTTTTAAAAATAACAGAAAAATATGTCATATTTTGGGGAATCTGGTTCTGTTATCTACTAAGAATCAGGAGGTTTTTTAAAATAAGAGGTTTTTCAGGGAGAAAAAAAGTCAATATTCAGCATATATAGTTTTCTTAAAGCTAAAAAAAAAGTACTAAGTAAGCCCAAATTCAGAATTTACTAAACAGAATTAATGAAAATTAACTTTGTAAAGAGGACAATTGAGAATCCAAATTCCATATTTGTCCACACCTATGTTTACATTTATAAACAAGATTTTTATTATCCCAGAATGAAAATAATCATTAAAATCACAGCTGTGAAAAAATATTTGTCCTGTACGAGAGCAGTAAAAGCAGCTGCAAAGGGTAAATACAAATCCATGGGAATGCTACTGAGAATTTTGAAAATTACAATTTCAATATTTCTGTAGGCTGTTGGTTGGGGAAGGCTGATCTACATTGACTCTTCCGTGTTATTTTGTAAAAAGAAATAATCCACAATGGTATTTCAACCAAAATGCGAGGCTGCAAGCTTCTATGATTTGATTACTGCTGCCTACAGATCAACTAAAAAATTCACCAGTTATTTTTGCCTTCCTGCTTAAGTCCATCTTAGGAAAATAGACTCAAACTCTCCTACCTAATAGCTGATACTGTTCTTTTCCCTTTGTGAGCATTTGGCCAACTGATGCAAGAAGCTGCTTAAGATGGACAATATCTTGAATTAGATTCACATTATCTGGACCGGCCTGAAAGGGATGGAAGAAAGTAGAAAGTATTAGAAACTTTGAAGCAGAGGTGGCCAAAGCAACTGAACAATTAATTTTAGGATATGAGCTAGATACTTAGTCAAAGCCTCAATCTGCCTCACCCCTTAGATAGGGTCTTCCTAAGAATCTTCATTCAACCTTCATTCAGCTGTTCTACACAAGTTTCACATCATGGCCAAAGGGCTCCCTTTTCTCCAGGACAAGCAATGGGAGCATTTGCTCAGATTTCTTGGCCTTGAAACGTTTTGGATAGTCACTTCAGAAACTCTTTAAACTCCTCCCACCCAGTGTGGCCAGCTTTTTTATTGAAAAAAAAAATTCAATTAGGAAACAATGTCATGGACAACTATACTAGATCAGATCTCTTTGATGTGCTACCTTTTCATGTGAATGTTTTTATTTTTTTCACTGTATGAGGCTTCACATGTTTAGTGGTGTCCTAAACCAGAATAACCCAGGTACATATAATAAAAACTAGATAATAATAATAAACATAACAACAATAACAAAGCAAAAAACTTTCCAGTTATCTCTAAGGTTTCCAAAATGTGTTTATAGTACTTGCCAGGACATTATTAGTCTGCCATCTGGTGGCAGGATATAATAGCTTTTATAGCGGTGTTTTTTAATCTTGGCAATTTTTAAGATGTGAATTCCACAGCCAGCATGTTGGCTAGGGAATTCTGGGAGTTGAAGTCCACACATCTTAAAATTGCCAAGTTTGAAAAACACTGGTCTATAGTTACTGGCCAGCCCCATGAAGACATGTACCAAAGAAGCTGCAAGATCATAGTGCAATTACAGTTGATTTGGAGTCAAGGTGGTGCCTAAACTGAACTAAATAAGTAAATAAAAATATACAACATCTATAGACTTCTAAACCAAATCTCCAATGGCTTCTACAACCCAAATACCAGTTTTCTATAAAGATTGCAGTGGACCCCTTATGCCAAGCAAATGAAAACCATGCAAAAGTGGGACATAGAATATCTTCAATGACCACAAATGATACAGAGCAAAGTGCACAGGATAAATCAGCCTCTAGGCTGCCTGCTCTGTTTCTGCACTTCCTAAGGCATATTATTTATATATCTAGAAAAATACTCACCGTCTGTGAGCAAACATCACTGTTTTGTATCACTTCGGGGCCCATACTAGTTTTTCCTATTTCCCTTTCTAGAATCACCAGTGATTCCTGGGCCTTTAAAAAAAACCAAAAATTAAAATAGTTATTGCTTTAAAACATCCAATCATAATCAGAGCCTTTTTAAAGAAGGAGTCAAGGGGACAAACAATGCAGTATTTGAAAGGATCAGTTAGGTCAGGGATGGCTAACCTTTAAGACACCGAGTGCCCAAACTGCGTGCACGCGCATGCCCAAACTGAAAGGTGTGTATGCGCGCAAATGCGTGCATGTGAGGACATGCTTGCATGGGCAGCAGAGACCTGAACACCAGCTGGCTGGTGGGAGGGGGAGCATCCCAACACTAGCAGCATGGCAAGAGGTAAGATCTTTTTCTTTCGTGAGCTTCTGTTCCGTCGTTTGCAGGGAAACAGAAGCTCAGGAAAGAAACATCACAGAGATCTGACCTGAGGCGACAGCGCGCATGCCAGCAGAGAGGGTTCTGCGTGCCATCTCTGGCACGTGTGCCATAGGTTTGCCATCATGGAGATAGGTCATTATTTTTCATTCTAGATCACAAGCCTAATCAGTGAAAAGATGACAAGAAATGTTCCAGTATTGCACGTTTCTCCAAACTCCCAATGACTGAACTACAGATTTCAGTGGGGAGAAAAAAGGTTGAGAAGAAAATTACACTGACTTATGGCTCACTGAGAGATAGATGAGTATGGGAGCTGGGGTTTCAATATTCTACTCTCAAGTCTCTGAATCAGAATGTGTCATGAGCAACTACTAGGAATGGCAACGGGGAGGAAGTGGCAATGTTCATGTACACTGCGTTTATTATTTCAAGTTAATGTCTTTAAAAAAAGAAATGTGGGCATAATTACTACATTTGCAAACAGTCCTAGAAGCACAGATTCACTCAGGCTAGAAAGCTAACCATGGTTACAGTTTCCAGTCAAATATCTCTGGTTTCCCGTGTAGGAATTAATCTGAGGAGCCATTGTTTCAAAACAAACAAACAAACAAACAACAAACCCTCGAAACCCCAAATACAGGGCTTAACCAATGAGAAGTAAACTTTCATCTACATATTGTTTAGAAAAATCCTTGCTCCAGAACACAAGTGTTGCAGGATTGCAAAACAAATAAAAAATAACTAGGGCTATAAACAGTAAAAAAAACAAAAAAAACAATCAAAGTCTGCAGTTGTGATTTTTTTGATGTTCTTTTACTGTTTAATTAATTTAATTTAATTTAATATTTAAATTTATATACCGCCCTTCTCCCGAAGGACTCAGGGCGGTGAACAGCCATAGATAAAAAACACAGAATACAAAATTTAAAAACAATTTAAAAATATATTAAGCAATTTGGCCCAACAGTTAATGCCCTAGTTATTTTTTGTTTTGCAGCCCTGCAACACTTGGGTTCAGGGGCAGGAAGTTTTATTAATTACTGATTAAATCAATAATAAAGAGTTGTCAACAAACTTTCCTGAGGTAGAATATTTCAAAGGGAACACTCCAAGACGGAACTTTTGCAGAATCTAGGAGATCATCGGATCTCCTCAAGCCAATGGCTTGATATTGAGAGTTAATCATCCTGTTAATTTTAAGTAGCATTTTGGAACTGATATTTCCAAATAACCTTCGTAAGGACAACTTCACATAAAATGCATTGCTATAAACTAATATGAGGATTACTGAGGTATGGATCACCATGACTTTTCCGGGAGGAGCTAGAATTGGCACAGCAACCTTAACGGATATTTCCGTGACTAACTTGAATCTATCAATACCCCAGACTGTAGATAGTGCTTTAAGGAGAAATGAACTATCATCCAGAATCGGTTGGCCATTATGTTCCTAGGAAGGTAGAACATCAACCATAGGATTCCTTACCTTTGGCAAATCAGCAGCTAATTGATGTCTTTCATCCAGATCAGTTAAGAGTTTAGATGATGTCTCATTCAGCTGGGTTTTGAGCTGTAAGAGATAAGTCAGAGTCAGTTCACAATGCTTAAGACGAGCATGGGGCAGTTTCTGGTAAAGTAATATACATATAAGAATATACGCATACTGAAGACGAATCACTACAAAGTATATTGAGTGATAGGAAATTCCATTTGCAAAGAAGTTAAGAAGAAGAAAAAAGCCCGAAAGAGGTTAAAATCAGTAGAGAGAATCTTAAACAAATACTATTTTTAATGCCTTGTCAGCATTACTAGTGAAAGTGAATAGTTTTTTTACAAGTATACTTTACAGGTAATCCTCAATTTACAACAGTAAAAATGACTTATGACCATCTTTCACACTTATAACCATTGCAGCATCCTCATGGTCACGTGATCAAAATTCAGATGCTTGGCAACAGTTTTATGATGGTTGCATTGCCCTGCGGTCATATGATAATCTTTTGCGACCTTCTGACTAGCAAAGTCATTGGGGAAGCCAGGTTTACTTAACAATCATGTTGCTAACTTAACAACTGCAATGATTCACTTAAGAACTGTGACAAGAAAGGTCTTAAAAAGGGCAAAATTCACTTCACAAATGTCTTGCTTAGCAACAGAAATTTTGGGCTCAATTGTGGTCATAGGTCAAGGACTACCTGTATTGTCTTGAGATTTAAAGTTGACCATAGATTATTATTATGGACACTAGATAAGTAACTCTCCATAAACTGCAAATGAAGTGATCAGAAGAAATACTTGTTTGGATTTGCTTCGTTGTCTGCAGATCAGTTTTTAAAAACATGAGGAATCCTTCCCCAAGACAGTATTTAGATGTTTTCTGTAAGTTTTCAGGATCTGAATCAATATGTGGAAATAGAGATGAAAATAATCTCCAGAAAAAAGAAGTGGGGGGAGATTTTGTGGAACCAGTTGCCCGCTAAAAATGATACTGAAATATAAATTCTCCAGAATTGACTCAAAAATCTGTTCTTAGTTGTAGGTTTACAAATCATTTAAGTCAATCTTTTAGTAAAAATTGGTAATGTAATTTGTGTCTGTCATTCCCTAACTGCTCCCAAATATGACAAATTCGTGTGGTTCAACAAAGAGATGATCTTTTTCACTTGCTATTTACATTAGGTTAATGTACATTGGAGATCTTTCATTTGCTTGCTTCTTTTGATCTCTGATGTTCAGGCTTAGTTTTTCTCCACCAAATGGAAGACACTCCAGTCTTAGTTGGAAGTCTACTCCCTTTAGATGACTGATAAATAGATATGCTCTTTTCTCCACCTCTGGGTATCAAGCTCCGTATTTAGTCAGCTTTTAAGGAAATTTTAAAAAAATAACTCCCCTTCCTTAAGCTAATAAACCATGTTATCCCATAGAGCTGGTAGTAGATTTTTCAATCAGTGGTTCCAACCCTTTGTTTGGTAGCCCAAATTAATGTTCTCCCTACAAACAGCTGCTACACCTCTTCTGCCTGAACTTGATAAAGAATGGCTACTACCCTGTGGGTATTTCATTCCAACATCAAGTTGGTCTTACACAGGAAGCTTTCCTACCATTGAAATTTATTTCTCTGTATCTTTGTTATTTCAATTCTTATATTCTGAAACTAGAAAGAATACATTGTGTAACTCTGTTGTTGTCTCAAGGCTAAATATATCCAATTCCTCCAACTGTCTTCACAGACTTAATTTCCAGTCCTATGATCATCTTCATTACTCTTCTGTGAATCCTGATAATGTCCAATGCCGAGAATTGGATAAAACTCTCGAGGTGTCATTTGTGTATTCTAACATATTTGCATACAAGATGGAATTGTTCATTTTTTTCTTTTCAGCAACTAAAACTCCTTTCAGGAAAGGAAGTGCAGAGTTCAAATGAAACCAAAGGTTTTCCTCCAAACAATCCTATACCAACAGCCAAGGCCAGTTCCTCTGTGTTCTGTGAACACCATGTTCCAAATTCACAAAGTATAGAAATATGAATCCTTTAGGCAAGGGAGAGGCAGGCAGATGAAAAGGTATACTAAGCACTAGTCATGTTATTAAGAGGCAGAGAAAGGCTATAAAAGTGGCTAAAGTGGACAAAAGCTAAGTCGAAATGGTTAGCAGACAGACAGGATTTGGAAAAGTTTCTCCACCTTTCAACAGATATAGTCAGTGGAGGACAGGCCTCTTACCAATGTTAACTCTTCATTCTGCCTTACTGCTTCAGAATATGAGTCATCAAGTTTTCTCTGCAATTCAGTCAACAGATCTTTAAGCTGAAATGAAGTTTTCAGAGGCTTTAGGATGCATTACCATAGGTTCCCAACTGACCCTTTATTCAGCCATTAATATAATTTATTTTGATGTAATATATGAATTTAAAAACATAAAAATCTCCCAGATCATTGGATGAGCAAGTTTTTCATGTTTGGGCCAACTAAATATTCATACTTCCTGGTAAATATGTATATGTGACAGAAAGCAAATCTGGCTTCAATAGTTCAATTAGGTACATTACCTCTCGGACTTCTGAAACATATGTTGATCGTTCTATTTCTGCTTTTTCCAATTCATGTTCCAAATGTTCTCGTTCCTTTTTAAGCTACAAAAGAAACAGGCAGTCACAAATCACACATTTTATTTCAAGTCTGATCTGACCTTTTCTACCTCTCTCCCTCCTGCTCTCTCTCTCTACACACACACACACACACTAAATGATATCCAACTTTATCCAATTTTATAATTTCATTCAAATAATTTTTATCTTTAAATTACTGTCTGCACTTTATTGAATATAAAAACTGAGGAATTTATTCATAATAATTCTAATCATGTAGCTAATTTTTTCATTAAATAGCCATGTTTAAATGATGATAGCAAAGCAATTGCTATTTAATCATTGGGTTGTAGACTGGTTCACTAGGTCTTGCTTTGATAACCTGTCTTACTGGGAAGACCTGAATGAATTTCCTAATGCATACAGGGGAGGAAACAGTTTCCAAAAGAAGAGGTAGGACAAAGAAAGAACAGTACATCCAGACACATATTGTATTCCTAGATGAATCAACTATAATGTATCCATATATTTAGTTTTCTGACAATCTGACAGGTGAGCTCATTGAGGGCATCATTCACTGCTGGCAACAGAAGGTCAGCTGGGCCCTTCATGAAATAACTCCTGAGTGTCCCCTGTCAGCCCCAAGTGTCCCCTCCCATTTGTGGAGGGCCTCTGAAAGATAAAGCAGCAAATGTAATGTCTAGAGCACAGGCAGAGGAGGAAAGAGTGAATCTGAGTGTGGGTATGTGTGCAGGTTCAGATATTTTTGTGGCGATAAGAGAGGTTAAACATTCTGGATGGAAACTAACCAAGGAGAGAACCAACCTAGAAATAAGGAGAAATTTCCTTGTATTTAGAACAATTAACCAGTTAACCTCAGTGGAGGTTTTTTAGAAGAGAGTGGACAACCGTTTGTCTGAAAAGGTATAGGATCTCCTGTTTAAACAGGGGGTTGAACCAGAAGACCTCCAAGGTCCCTTCCAATTCTGTTATTATTTCTACATCAGTGTAGCTATGAACTCTTAGGGCAAAAATCAACTTTATTTTCTTTTAAGTTAGTAGCAATTACAGAGAAATCTGAATCAATTAATGGAAGGGTAAACAGTTGTGTTGATCCATAAATTAAATAGTCTGATAATCTTATGTATCAGTTTGGGTTTACCGGTGTCTGCCTAATGACTCCTTCAGACAGTTTTCATTTGTATCTTTCATTTTATCCCCTATATTAAGAATTATTATACGGAGAGGAAAGCTGTATTTTTTTTAGACTGATACAATAATTAAACACTGTAAGAATATTTTCAGTTAACAGCTGAATATAGGCTCTAACTAGCTCCCAACTATTTTCAGCATGAATACTGGATTTTTTAAAAATACCTGCTGTAGTTCCTTCTGTGATTCTTCAATTTTTATTTTCCATTTGCTCTCTTCTTCTTCTACACTGCGCTGTAGCCTTTGCAAGATTCCCTCCTAGTAATACAAAATTTCAGTTATGTTGATGCCCACAAGAAATTGAGGCAGAAGAAATATTACCGAATATAGCCAGATTTTATAAAGCTCCTTCCTACCGTCTCTGCAAGGACAACTTTGTACTTCTCACATTCTTGCTGCAACATGACATGTAGTTCATCTGCCTCTTTCAACTTCTGTTCCATGACCTATAATGATTAAAAAGATTCCATGGATATAATGTACAGAATGCAAGGGAGAGACCTCTTTATTCCAGTGAAATGCTATATGGCTACGTTTTGAAAGTTCCATTAGCTATGGATTCTGCACAACTAAGCAATCTGGACAGGTAGCAGGGATGATAATAATAGAACAGGGATAATAATAGAATATGAATTCAATATATGTTTAAGGAGTGACCACAAACTAGGAGGAATGTTATTTATTTCTTCAAGCAACTCACATCTATTTATCAATCACATGTTCATCATTTGTACACAATTCTATTTCAAATTCAAAAACAAATTATTTTACCTACTTTAAATCTTTCTAATCATGGTAAATAAGAAAACCAGCGGTGACTGTCCCTCTGCCACCAGCTCTTCTTTTTGATTTTATGCTGTATTCCCTTTGACAAAATTCTAGCATCTCACAATAAATTAGCTGTTTGTGTTTGCTATTATTTCTCATTTACAAAATGCTTCTTGTGCTGAGAGTTATATATCCTCCCATATACACACATTTGAAAACAAAACGTTGCTTTTTATTTCTTTCTTTCACACTTGTTCCTTTAAGAATTTGGATAGGTCATAGGTGACAGAGATAATAATAGAATATGAATTCAACATAAATTTATGAAATGACAACAAACTAAGAAGGACAATAATTTATTTCTTCAACCAACTCAAACTATATTGAAATTATAAAAACTTGAACACAAAAGAAACAAAGTTGGCAGGGAAAACAAACCCAGATGGGAACAAAGACAAAGAAGAAAAGGGTTGTCAATCATTTTTGCCAAAGGTCTGAGGAAAGAGCCACATTTGTGGCAACCCATGCTTTAATCATATTTTTGAATTGGATTTAGATTGGATTAACAAAATGCAATATTGCTAAATTTCAGTAGCAAAGGTTTCATGCTTCTGTTGTTCTACAAAAACTGTCTGCTTTTCATGTTTTGTTCAGTCAAATCTGAAAGCTCAGGATTCTGCAGAGGACAATCAATTCTGTAATTAGGCTCTGCAGAAATGTAATCATTCAAAACATTAAAGAACTTTGGGGAAACACTTGTGGGACAAATAGTAAGGTTAATTTTGGCGTTACCTATTGTCAATCAAATCTCAAAATATTACCAGTTAATTCTCAAGCACAGAACATCAGTTTTCTCTCTGCTGTCCAGAATAAAAAAAACCCTGACATTAAAAAAACTACTTAGCTAAAACTAAATTCATATCCAGTCTGCACTAACCTTAATGTCATCAGGTCGAGAAGTCTCTTTTGTATGTTCTCTTATTGCTTTTTCAAATCCACGCATCCATTCACTGTGACTCTGAATATGAAAAAGCACATTAAAAGAATTTGGAAATAAATAAGTAGCACTGCTAATTAACTAATTAATAAATAATTAATAAATAATTAACTAGCACAGCCAGGTAACCAGAGTCTTGAATGGTATGTACAGAATAGCAACTTAGAACTTCGCAGTCTTTGAAGACACAATTTTGCCAGGTAGTAGAAGTGAACCAGCCAAAGCTAATTATAATTAAGAAGAGAACTAAGGTCACATTAGCAAGCCCATTTTTTTCCACTCTTCAATATTGTCTTAGAAACCAGTCTCGCTTTAAATATGGTTACCCATTTGATAAAATTAAACAAATGTTAATCTTACCAAAGTGGAAGGAAGAGAGACTATGGGAAATAGCTTCTGCAATATGTTTCTCATCTCTGCTTCAACAGCCTCTGCGTGTTGTTGACTCTCCTGGATTGATAAAAGTGAAAGAAAAAAAGATAAAATAAATATAAATCTTCTACCAAGATGTCACATCAATCTCCATTTCTTGGCTTAAATAGTCTCAGTTTAATACTACTGATTCTAAGAAGCAAAATTGATTTCATCTGCTGCCCTTGCATTTAGAACATGGAATGATTTGCTTTAAAATTAAAAGTTTTATATATGCATATATATTTAATATAAAGGTTATATAAGGTTTAATCATCAACTTACATTTGGAGAGTTTAACATAGAGATTTTTAAAAAGATGGTAGAGGGGAATCTTAAATGGGTGCCAGGAAGAAATTTATTACCCAAGCTAGTTTGAAAAAAATCTTTATCACAGTCTGATAACAATTAAGTTGTTCTATGCTGGCCCCCTCAAAAGAATTTTATTACAATATTATTCCACCTTGCATATTTCTGGATACAACAACTTTTCTATTTTTTCCACTTATTTGCATGCTTGCTGATCCTTTAAATCAGGACTGAATATTTATGCATGACTGAATTAAGGCTCAATTAATTAAGCAATACTATATGGGTTGTATTTTGAGAGGCTCAAGCAATTCTGGAACTAACTGCAAATATTCCAGATTATTTCCATAGCAGTTATGCCATTATTAGGAAACAATTTTGTTATTGCAATTGTAGGAAGCTGGCTCCCAGCTTCCTACAATTTTTCTGCTTCTCCCTCCCTTATCCACTTTAGTCCCTCTACGAAAATTCCATGCTGTATTGCATTGGAAATACAGCTGTTATTAGAAAACTCAATTATCACTTCAAAAGTCACCAGAGCCTTCCAAATTCATTTGTTTATTATGCTAAAGCACTTGAACAGTTACGAGTGGCTTACACACACGTGTGTGTACCACTGTTTGACCCTCGGCTGAGACTCTAGTTTCATTTGTAACAGCAGAACAGGCTGCTGGTAGTTCCTGTTTGCTTCCTCTTGTAAGCAAAGGCAGCTAAACTCACTTAAAATTATGAAGGCAGCATTCTGACCCCAGGTTTCTAGTTTATGGTCACTTAACCAATCAAAATCTAAAACTCTATTGTCAGCAGAGTGTTATGTATGTTTGCACCTCAGGGTGCAAAAATGAATGTGATGGAAGAGAATATTTGTAGTCAGGGTTGAACTGGTGAAGTCCTTGGTCCTTCTGAGCTTGGTTGTTTTCTTGCAGATGTTTCATTACCAAACTAGGTAAATTATCAGTTCTAGAGCTAATCATCATCACCCTAGCCCTGATGATGTCACTTAGTTTGGTAATGAAATGTCTAAAAGAAAACAACCAAGTTCAGAGAGCACCAACAGCTCCACAGAATGTGATGGTGATCAGGCAATATTTCTGGATACAACAACTCTACTTTTTCCACTTGTTTGCATGCTTGCTGATTCTTTAAATAAATGCAAAGCAAAATTATATTTTACGGGTCAAGGCAAAATATGTTCACTGTCTTTCACCACATACTTCAAGAGGCATCTTCTCTCTACTGCTTTTGTTTTCCTAGAATACTATATAAAGTTGACAGAGCTGGCCAGCATTTTTTGTTTCTTGGATAAATAATCTGGCCAAAAGAAGAAGGTTCAAGGATTTCAAAGATCAAAAAGCCGGCAGCAACCATCATTTATTCCTTCCACTTGTTGCTCTGCAACAGAGCAGAATGGAAGGGCAGGTGGGGAAGCCATGGCTGGTCTTAAAAGTATAGTCCATGGATTAAAGCAATGTTCTTCAGACAGATTCAGAAACAGAAACTGTTTGTTTCCCACTAGGCGGGCTGCAAATATTCAGATTCCACAAAAGATGAACTTCTCTGTCCACAGATCTGCCAGCTGTTCAAGGTCTCTGTGACTTATTGAAGTTTTATTTTGCCACTGTTCACCAAAGTTGAAGAACCTACCTGCTCTATCCTGTAACTCAACTCCAGAAAACTCCATAAGCATTGCAACAAATGCCTGCCAAAACTTTTCTTTAATTTTTTTTAGGAGAGGTTCTTCCTAGCAGTTTATTTTTCAGATAGGTAAATGCTGCTTCAAAACAACTTGAATTTATGGATTATGTCACGGGATTAAAAATGACAAATCTTGACCACATTATATACTAACAAATTTATTATTCTGTATGCTTTTGTGGATCAGCCAGTCCACTTCATCATCATACTGTAAGGTATAGTTTGTACCCCAGGATTATCATTTTTATGCAAAAGAATCAGCATGATTACTCTTCTGGAGGCTGTGAATATATTAAGGTTTTTTTTCAAAAATATAAATCAGTGTATTTAAAAATAATATATAGAAAAGAACTGCTAGTTTGGCTGAAAGCATAACAGGAGACTTGCTAACAGAAATGTACAAAATAGTTTAAACTGCTTCCTCAACCTAGCACACACCAGATGGTGCAATATAATCCAAATGATCCTCACCAAACAAATACTATGGAACATTTGGTTGTGGATTATGGGGATTGTAGTTCAGCACAATTAGCTACAATTCTACAAAAAAAATCAGGATGTGGCAAACCTGAATCTGGTCCTATTAAAATGAACTAGGAGTCCCTGTGATAAATTTAACACGGACATAACTGGGTCCTAGTTAAGCACTTTGAAATATCAGTGGGAGTCTGTGTGTGTAATGCTCCCAGGAAGATCTACGGGTATTAAATTTTATCCAGACAACTGGGACACTGGATTGAGTGTTAAATTTCAAAGGTGTTATATAATAGAAGTAAAAAATTGTCTTTAAAAAAAACTTACGGGCAGTTCTTTTATGACAGAGTTCCTTTCAGCACAAAACAAGAGAAATTTTCAATGACCAAGAGGGTGGCAGATCATCACTCTGCAGACTAAACATCACAGCCCTACAGCTCTAGCATCTGTCCCAAGCAAAACCAAAATAAGCAGCATGCTCACAAATTAAAGGTTTAAAAGAAAGAAAGAAAAAGAAGGGTATAAAGATGACAGGCAGAAGCAAAGGTGAAAGTACATGGAGAAAAGAAAGGGAGGGAGGAAGAAAGAAAGGAAGGATTCAAAAGAGTGTATTTAAAAACTGCAGTAAAAGCTAAATGCTTCCATTTGATTTTAGAAGGCGGCTGCAGAATCACTTCTAGCTAATGCATTGTTTCTAGCAATTAGCATTACAACCTTGGCAGTCTTGTTCACTCTGTCCTGCAGCAATTTTTCAGTTGAGGCCAATGCTTCCATTGCTTTCCAGTTTTTCATTCGAAGGTCCTAATCGTTTTTAGAAAGAATGGTTTCAGTTCAGCCAAAATAAAACAATTTCTGCTTTCACCTCAAAGAGCGAGCATTTGCATTTGAGCACGGGTCACTGCAAAATGGGTCGGTGCTCAGTTTAGATGAGGCATACTAGCAAAAGACAAGTGTGATGTTAAAAAGACAGAGCGTTGATATGGCAAAAAATTCAAAAGCAAAAAAAAAAAAAAAGCATCTATTTCTGATTTTAGGGCCATAATGGCATCATGAACAGGAACCTCCCCCTCCATACTTTGACTGCATTTGTAAAGAAGAAAATGGAGAAATATTCAAAAGTTATCAGCATACATACATGCATACTGACAAGCATACATACGCTAAATCAGGTACCCACTAAGTTGGCTGCATACTCTAGAAATTAACCCAAACAGAACACCACTGAAAATTTAGTGTCATTTGAAGGAATGCAGGGAGGGTTTCTCAAAGAGGTGCTTTCAACCTCCAAAGCATCAGCTTTGACTTTAAACACTGCTGGGAGGTAGTATATATTAGGAACAAAGCAAATTATGCAATAGTGGTGAATATCTGTAGCTCAGGTGTAGGATGAGGGTGAAGGTTCATTCTCTGAGCTTGTGGGTTGGTTTCCGACTATTTCACTACCAAGCTAGTTAACATCTTCAGCGGAGTTTAGGGGATGTCGGTGTCAGTGTTCCTCTGTTTATAAGGGCTTCAGCTGTGTGTCAAGTGAAGGTCTTGTGATGGGTCAGATGTGAGTCATCAGTGGATCTTGTGATAAGGAGGTTACATCAGGTCAGGGTCATTGGGAGGGGGGGTGTTGCGTGGGTTAGGGTTGTGACCCATCACAAGACCCTAACGTGACACACCCACACCTGAAGCCCTTATAAAAAGAAGAATGTTGACCTGACATCCCCTAAACTCAGCTGAAAATGTTACCTAGTCTGGTAACGAAACATTCAGAAACCAACCCACAAGCTCGGAGAATGAACCTTCATCCTCAAAGCAAATTATTTTAAGTGTTGGAAATTTCAGGCCTATTTCTTGGTACAGAAGGATCTAAAAGGATAATACAGGAGATGAATGCTGTGGCAGTGTAGTTATTGCTGGACTCCAATTACCCTCACCTCATATTTTGAATAAGCAGACTGAGGCTCATGGGAGTTGTAATCCAACAGTGTAAAAAGAAGCACCCAGTCTTCTCTCGAGATATTAGGACACTTTAAAGGAGATCCAACAAGAGTAAAAAGTGCTGAGCTAGATGAACCAATGATGTGAATATTAGATTACGATTCACATTCTTCTCCTAATTTCTGGTGGCTACCAGGGGAAGGCCAAAACTGTTTTAGTTTATTTTCACTGGGTGGATCAGAAGACAAACTAGGAATTAAACTTTTTTGGCATTTGAATTTTTACTCCATTATGTGTTTAAGGCGATCAATTACATTTTGATAAAATAATCAAAACTGTGCTAAAATACAAAGCCGCAGCACATTAATCAAAGGAGAAATTCAAATCAGAATTCTGTTTTCCTAGACGATTGTCACATTATAAGAGAGTGATTTTCCTCAATGGAATTCCAAAGTTGACAGTTGTGTATTGATTTGAAGGGGAGGCATCCTTATTCTCCTAGGTCACAAACCTCTCTAGTAACCTTTTTAGTTTGTCTTCAATTTTTTAATAGAATAAAAGCCTAAAATAGCTTTCTAAGAGTGAACAGGAAATTTGCAAATTCAATTATTCCTATATACAGTCTATATATCCATTGTCTCTTCCTCTTATGGTGACTGCTGGAAGGAGATGAAATATATTTCAGGGACAGGAGAAATATTTAGGAAGTTCCAAAGGAAAAGTTTCAGAGCACCTTATGCAGCACCCAATAGAACAAGAGATATGACAGCTCTGCGTGTTTCCAGTTTTGTTTAGCAACAGAAAGATTGAAGAGAAAAGATGAATCATGGAGCTGGAAGTGACCATGGAGGTCTTCTAGTCCAACCACCTGCCCAAGGCAGGACCATCCTGGATAAGTGAATGTCCAATCTTTTCTTGAAAACCTACAGTAATGGAACATCCACAGTTCCACAAGGCAAGCTGTTCCATTGACTAATTGCTTTCACTGTCAGGAAATTTCTCAGTAATTCCAGGTAGGATCTCTCTTTAATGAGCTACTGTTGCTTCTTGTCCTGTTCTCAGATGCTCAAATCAAGTCAAAAGATCTCTGAGCAGTGAAATGAATAAGTGTTAAGTTTGCTTCTTTGGTCAAGGTGCTTTTTTTAAAATGGGTAATGCTTTTCAGAAGCATTTTCCTATCAACTTTCAAGAAATTCACTTAGCCCAAGGGTGTCAAACTCGCCCCCCTGCCCGGTTTACTGAAGTGGGGAAAAAGTCCTGATATGTCATGTGACGATGCCGTGATGATACAAGTTTGACACCCCTGACTTAGCCAATTAGAAAATACCTCATTTTCTTCTTCTGAAATTTGTTTACTAAGCAGTGGGACCCTCTCAGATACTTCCAAAAACTTTTCATCATATAAAAGGGAGAGTAAAATCTCCCTCTCACTATCCCCTGAAAAGCCACCCTGCTCTTACTGCTGGAGGAAAGAGGAGGCCTGAGATATACATATTCTTTTAAAACATTTGTGTTTCCCTTCGCATCAAAATAATCTTAGAGTGTTTTATAGTAAAATTCAAACATAAAAAATGGTCAGGTTAAAACAACTGATAAAAGTGTACATTAAAACATGACATAAACGGTGAAAGAAATCCTCTAGACATGCTGGACTACAGCTCCTATGAGTTCCACAGGCCATGCTGAGGAAAATGGGGCTGTAATCAAGGAATCTTCTAGGACGAGAACATTCGGTACAAAAGGAGTGCTTCCTTCAACATCCGTCTGTCCAAAAGTTATTCTAGGAGGAGTTACTTACATTGTTCTTTTGCCTCTGTTGCTCCACTGCAAGTTTCAAGGAGCCCAACTCATTTTGAAGGCTGGTGTTTTCTTGTTCTTTCCCAGAAATGCTAAATCCATACAAGAAAAGACAAAGTCACAGCCATGTAGAAGGGAGTAAGACAGGGACTGTGAAGTACACTCCTGTTTTTGTTTCTTCAACAGAAAAAACAGACAATTGACCTCCCCCTTCCGTTGTCAATATATATTCAGGATTCCACTTTGGATCATGAGAACTAGAAAATCTGCTCTTTTAAAAGTAGGTAGAGGAAGAATCCTATTTCTGATGGATTCAATTGGAAGCAAGAAGGCAGCAATTGCAAATTATTTTATAAGTTAATTATTCTTAACTTTTTCCTCTACCTGTTATTTGCTAAAATATTTCTCTGCCCTCCAACAACAATTCTGTCAGATATGGAGTTTTAAAAGCTTTCCTTAAAAAGGAAGTGCTGCAAACAGATGCAAAACTTGGTAAATGAAGACACAGACAGTATAAAGCATTTTTCTTCTCTGTACTGGCTGACTCTCCTTTCCAAGCTGTACCCAGTGAGGAGAGGCCATAGGGTTGCTCTTCCATGCATCACCACTAACTGTAGGAGGCAAACATATCATATACCCCATAAATACATCTTATTCTCATAGTACACCTGATGTTTTTTAAATTAAGACTGTTGAGAATGAGAATGCAGGAAATATGTTCTTCCCCTATCCACTTTTCTCCTTAACTGTCTTTTTCTAAAGAATCATTTTGTGTCTAGAAGCCCAAACTAAAATTAAAGTGACACCACAATTAATGGCAACTGTGCATTGAGTGATAAAGTTTCTCTTGATTTTAGCTTTCAGAGGATGAATTTGTCTCCTTTAAGTAGGGATGTTTTGCATTCAGAATTGGTTTTACAAATTGGATTAAGATCAAGGGAGACTCAATTCAAATCTCTGTATGCCTATTCTCTGGGTAATTTTCAACAAATTACTCAACTGTTTTACCTCATGTGAGTGTGAGGATAAAACTAGGAAGAAGTGAGCCCACCAACATTCTTCTGAGCATTTTGCAGGAAGCATGTTATAGAAATATAATACATGCCACACAATTATCATTACATACATTTAACATATTTGTACAATTTAATTGCCAATAGCTAAATAGTATTTTAGCAAAACCAGCAACAGTTTATCTAAAACTGCAACATCACTTTGAGTGCAGAATTTATTTTTCTAAAGGATATGAACTGTGCAAGCCATTATTCACAAGTAAATAAAATGCAAACTTTCTGCACCACTAAGAAACCAATGTCTCTTAACTGTTTACAATAAACATAAAACCACAGGTAAAACTAGGAGTATTATAAGTGAATGTCAAATAGTCAACAATTTTTAAAGGGGCATTTTTAAATGCCAAGGAGGTTATTTTTCCTCACACAAATCGTCAGAACAGCACAGATGGGACAATATCTTTATATTATATATCTAGACAGCCAAAAATAATTTTGATGTGTTTTTTTTTAAAACACCTTTAAAAATGTTTCATTTCAATGAAACAGACCATGTCCAAGGAAACACAAATACAGTTATCATTTGAAGGTAAGTAATTTCTGTACAACTTGTATATTGTTTTTCAAGCAATGGTGTTCAAGGCCACTGCCTTGAGACATCTTGGTATCAACTCTGTTGAGGCTTATTTATTTATTTTATTTTATTTTATTTTATTTTATTTTGAATTTGTATACCGCCCTTCTCCCTGAGGACTCAGGGCGGTGAACAGCCAAGTAAAAACATCAAGTACAAATATTAAAATACAATTAAAAAGATAAATATAAATTTGGCCCCATTAATTAAAAACGATAAACAAACAATTAAAAACACTTTAAAAATTAGGCCAGCCTGGCTTGCTGGAAAAAGAAGGTTTTAAGGGCACGGCGGAAGGCATAATATAAAGGCTTATAAAGCTTTCCAGGATGTGCCAGTGAATTTAGACTATGAATACCCAATTTGGCTGAATTGCTGAGGAAAGAGTAACTAATGAAGGGAAACAGGAATGAAGCAGCATCCAGGAAAAGAATATTGTGGCTCATACCCATGTAAAAGACATGCTTAAATAAATTAACAAAAACTTACAGCTGTGAAAGTTGCTCATTCCTGATAACCAAGGATTCCTGAAACAGAGGAGCATAAATCACTTAACTGAAATGCAATGGAAACTTCCCCAGCTTTAACAGTATTTGACATGCAGCCATTTACCACCTCAAATGGCTTTTCCCAGGAGCCTGGAAGCCAATACATAAATTGCACAAAAATAATTAGAGCAACACTTATTGCAATATTTGGATTACCTTTGGACATTTATCTGCTTTTCATACTAATGATACCACAGAAGACAGAGGTGTTCTTTCAATTTTCCTGCAGTTAATTTACTTCTGATAAGTTTTATTTTGATCTTTAGGGTGTTCTAAGGCACCACTGGGCCAGTAGCATTATGATGTGTCAGAATGAGGGATCTTTTTTGTTGTTTAATTCTTTGGGGGAAATTTGGGAAAATCAAAGAGCAAAAATGGGTTCATAAGTATCTTAAACCTCTGTGAGGCTCAAGACACATATTTTGCCCCTTTAAATGTGTCTTAATAATAGGTAAAACCTCCTCCTCCTCCTGCTCCTTCTTGTTCTCCTTCTACTTCATGGTGTTGTTGTAGTTGTTGTTGTATGGAGTTGTTACATTAGCCAGGAGACTACAATGCTATTCCAGAGTAGTAGTTTGGCTGCCAATTTACCAGCTCTGTTGTAGGACACACCTGCATGCTTCCCAAGTTATGCTACAGGAGGATGAACTGGCTTCACACCAGAAAGACAAGAAGCTCTTCCTGAAGCGTCATCCTAAGACCGCCTTCGTTCCCTGGAACCGTTTCATAAATGGGTTCCACAACCAGGAAAGTTCACAGCTGGCAGGAATCTGACTGCCTGCACAGAGTACCAACTTGTCTCTCTATCTAAGTGGTATCTATTTATTTATTCACATAGAACATGCTTTCGAACTCTTAGGTGGACAGAAGCTGAGGTGAGTGATGGGAACTCACCCTGCCATGCAATGCTAGGACTTGAACAGCTGGAACAGAGACCATCTCCAGTGTCATTAAGCCACTGAGGCACCATATCTCTAAAACCAACCTGATTTGAGAGGATGGTTTTGAAGGAGTGAAATAGGTGTATTAGGCTTATGTCATTTTGTATGCTCCTGATCAGATTAAAATTTACACACAAGCACCTATTTCATACATATGGTGCTGCAATGGAATTAAGAAAGGATGAAATTAAGAAAGGATGGAGACCTGACAAAGGTTATTATTGAAGTGCATGCTCTGACAGGAGTAAAATGATAGTCTAGAAAGTAAGATCCATCATTCCAATAAATGAACAGGAAAATCCCTTCTCCTTATCTAGCCAAAACACGAGACCTGGCCGATAGTAATTTCAATAGCTAACTGATTTTATTCAAAGTGACTCTTAAGGCAGAGAGCATGCAATACATCTACTGTTTCACTTTTTAACTCTGTAAATTTAATAATCTGGAGAAATACCTGTTTGCTGTTTTCATGCTTGATTTCTTGAATCTGTGCTCTCAATAACCTATTCTCTTCCTGTACAGCCTGTAAGAGAGGATAATGTCTTAATCTCTGTGCCCACTTCATAACACCCCTCCCATTCCTCTTAAAGCTGTCACAGGTACCTGCAACTCTTTTCTTTGGTGAGCAACTTCTTTTCCCCTCTCATCTAATAATGTTGCCATTTCTTGCACTTCTTCTTGTTTCTCTCTCAATCTGTGAACATGGTTTAAAAAATTATTCATAAAAAACCAAAATGAACCCTTCAGCAAATTACTCAAAACAGAATCTTTTAGCCAGCAAGCAAAGTCAGGGTTGAATTATATGAAAACATTTTATATGACAGGATTGTTTTTCAAGTTTCCCAACTAATTGTGGTTGTCATGTTTGACTGCTCTGGCAACCAACTGTGCTAGAAACTTTCATTGTTCATTTGAAGATTTACTACCTTGATTAGGAGCAAGTCTTCAAGAAAGAGGGCATCACCCAATACAAAAAACTAGTCCAACCAATACGAAGTACAAGGAAATGTCTCTCTTACTCATTCACACCCCAACTGCATCAAGAATTTACCCCAAATCAAAATGTGGAAGAATAGATAATGGTGGAAGAAGTTCCATTTGTTCACTTACATAGCCTCATGATCTTTAATAGAAGTAGCAACAGAAACCTAGCAGGAAAGAGACAGGGGAAAATTAATGTGACAAAGTATCTACAATCACTTGCTGAGTTTTAAGTTTCATCAACTGTACCTGAAGGCATTCTACATTCTTCGAAATCTCACTCTCCTTTTCTTTCAACAATACTTCTAGACTCTTCACCTGTTCCTCTTTCTCCTTCAGTCTGCAAGAGAGAACAAGACAAAAGTTACATTTGTATAATGGGTGGCTATTTAAATAAATCAACAGCAGACAATAAATTAAAGCAACAGCAATTGTTATATGTCTTCATAGACAAAAAAGCCAGATGCTGAATTCAGGGCATGATCACAAGGCCAGCAATGTGGGTCAGCATCTCACCAGAATACAAAGAACAGTAGGGTAAAAGCAAAGAAAAAGCAGCAAAACTAACAGTGTAAGTATTTTGAAGAGTCCTCATGATGTCCAGTTAGGTGCTGAAAAACTGAGAAGAATTAACCTGGATTTGTATTTAGATGATAGAGTCCCAGAAATACAAGGGCTACAGGTTAGCCTGGGAAATTTAAAAAAAAAAAACTTACAAAAAGGCAATGGCAACACATCCAATTTACTGCCAGGAAAAGCACAAGAAGAAACCCATGTTTGAAGGAAATCTTTTTTATCATTATTTTTTAAAAAGAAAATAGAACTACTGAAGCCTAAACCCTTCTTGAACTGGATTTCACTTATATTTCAGTGATTTCATGTATTCTTTACCACTCTTATTAGCACAGTAGGCCTATCAGACCTGGCAAGTATTTTTGAACTCTGATTGAGCAGTGACAGGGATGCTGCCTATCAGAAATCTGCTCTCTGTCCCTGGGGTTTCCCAGAAATGACTGGGTATGAGGACCTGTGCACAGATTGGCTATAAAGACATGCTGAGATTTCTGTTGTACTGACTGCCTAGTATGACTTTTATCAGCTTTGGTTGTATTTGGTGCTGATTTGGGAATTCCAAGGGTTACAGTTCTTGCATTCCTATAATTACAATGCTCTGAAAGAGAAATTCACAAAACTGATGAACTATAAAAGATGGTTTGTAGTATGAGCTATGTTACCACTGGATTAGATCCATGCCCCACTTGGCTTTTTAGGCAACTGGAGAAGGTATGGGTGGCTGTATATGGCAGGTAAGTAATGTTTTCTTGAAATAGAATGTCAATGTCTTCAAAAGAGGTGCTGCTGCAGCCTCTCTTGGCATCTTTTCAGCCAGTCACACATGACATACTTTTCCTTCTTGTAGTACCTAATTTCCAGAAGGGGTAGGTTAAATATCCTGACCGACAGCCAATTGCAGTTGTTTTAATATCTTTATTTGCTGTTAAAATAATAACTTCAATTTTAGTTACTTAACTTCTAATCAGAGACTTTTGATAAGCCTTACCATAGTTTTCCAATTCTAAATTATGCAACAACTGTTTATAATATGATAAACATGATAAAAATTAGAACTATATTCTATTAACATTTTATTAACAAGGACTGCTAGAAAACACCTAAATTCTTGTTATCAGAAACACTTACTGTTTTTGAAGATCTTCAACCTCCTGAACAAATGTCACCTAACAGAAAAAAATACACATATAGGTTAGTCAAAATGATGATAAACTATAAGTCCAAGGAGTGGGAAATACGATAGCAAGCCTTAATATAGTGCTAATATCAAATATTTACAGTTGTCTTTTGGAATACTTTGACACTTCTGTAAAATGTTACTCTTGGGAATTTAATTAAATGCAGTCAGACTATTTTAGAAAAAGAGCATTTTTGTAGGACTAAAAACATTGTGTTCTGAAAGACAAAAGAAATAATGGGCAATAATGAAAAGGTCTTGAAACAATATGTCCCTTGACTTCCAGAAATCAAACTAACCTAACCCTAAGCCTCACCTTAACCCTAAGTCAGCACCACACCTCATGGCACTGAATTCCAAAACTGAACTACAAATATAAAAAAGAATCTTTTTATCCTGATTCTTCCACGATTCAGATTTATTGAGTGATCCCCATTTCCTGTATTTTGAGAAGGCTGAAATAGTTTTTCCTTGCTGGATTTATCTATCCATGTATAATCCCGTACACCTCAATCCTGTCCCCTCTCAGTTGCTTCTTGTTAGATTAGAAAGCCCACTATATCGCAATTTTTCGTCATTGGGAAGCTATTCTAGCCCTTGATCATCTTAACTGCCTTCTTCTAAACTTTCTCTAGCTCTATTATATCCTTTTTGGGTTTGTGACCACCAGAACTGATATTCCAGATGAATTGCACCATTGATTTATATAAGTGTATTACAATACTGGCATCTCTAGATACCATTCAGAGTAACTATTTTCTTAAAATTCTTCTTGGAATTTTCTTAAAATTCTTCTTCTAGCATTTCTGTGAGTCTTCAGAAGTATTGTTCATGGAAATGCTAGGTCCATCTTTTAAATAAAAAAATACTTTATTATATTTCTCAGTTTTTCTAAGAGTTCAAGGTAGCTTTCATGGAATCTCCATTTTATGCCGCAATAAAGAGAGTGAGATAGGTTGGGCTAAGAAAGATTAACTGACTTATAGTCAGTGATTTTTGAGCCCTCCCAATCCAAGTTTAACGTTATAGTCACTACATCACCTTGACTGTGTAGGTCAACAATAAGAACAATGATGACAATGATGTTAGGACCGTGAGTTGATAAATTAAATTTGCATATGGCAAAAAAAAAAATGATTGTTCTTTAGAACTATCATTTTTTTACATGATGTTTTCATAACAATTACATGATGTAGACAAGACATATTATCTTAGGAAATGCCTTCCTCCTATTGCATACGTACTGATAAGCTTTTTCTAAGGTTTTATTTTTAAATATAGAAATCTGCTTAACATTAGTGGAGGCCATGTCCTCCTTTAAAATTCAGCAACGCACTCCTAATCAAATTGAATTATCAATTAAGTACTGCAATCCTATATGATTCATTGTTTTTAAGCCTCTACTGAAAGTTAAGAAAGAAGCACTTAGATGTGTAGGGAGGAACAATGCCAAGTAAAATACACCCAGCTGCTAGCTCATAATGGCTTTACCTGAGTGTCCTTTTCAAGCTGGGCCTTTCTTAGTTCTTCTTTCACAGCCTCTATTTCCTGTTCCAAAGCCTTTTCAATGACAAAACATATAAAATTGTACAATGGAGACGACACAAAATGGGAATGTTAAAAAAACAAAACTCACAAGTTAATGCTACAAATAATGGAGCATCAACATCCAAATGATCCAATACTTACCCCAAGAGTTTTCTCCTTGGTTGCAACTTTAAGGACTTCAGCTTGAAGCAGTTCCTCCACATATTTGATCTTTCCATCTTTTTCACGAATTCTTTAGCAAGGCATAAAATTGAAAATTCAGATATAAAGAGCGTATTTTAGAAAATAAACTTTAAATATATAAGTTCTTGTACAAGGTGAAAAAGAGCTTAATTAGGAAGTAGATTGTAAATGCCAGATGATGGAAAGCAAGCAATATTTCTACACCAGTAATTGGATTTAATAAATACAATAGCAAACAAACACCTAGATATGGAAGAACTAATAATACTTGATAGTAAAGAAATATCCGGTTTATTCCATTAAAAAAAACATTTATTTTGCTATATCTCAGTGTGCTTTTGTATACAGTATACGTGTGTACATACAGTGTATGGAAAATCAATTTCAAAAAGTACATATAGGAACTATTCATATTTACTGAAAGAGTAGTTAAAGCTCAGCCATAGCAATTTTAGAGCATTTTTAAATTGTTCCAATACTGAATTTCAAATTAGAACAGAACAGAACAAAATACTTTATTTGGCCAAGTATGATTAGACACACAAGGAATTTGTCTCAGGAGCAGAAGCTCTCAGTGAATATGCAAAGGACTAGAATCATCATCATCATCATCATCACTCCAATAAAAGGGGAAGGGAGTAAAGTAGATAATAAGGATAAGTGATAATACTACGGCCATACTACATGGGTAAATACATGCAGACATTAGATAGCACTGTGAGAATTAGGTGTTCAGCAAACTGGTGATACGATGGAAAAAACTGTCCCTGTGTCTAGTTGCTTTGGCATGCAATGTCCTGTAATGCCATCCCGAGAGGGGGGGGGGGGTTGAAACACTTTATGGAGGAGTCTGTAGGTATCTTCTAGCCCTCCTTCTAACCTGCACAATATGGAAGGCATATTGGAAGGCAGGCTGGTTGCAATTACTCTTTCTGCAATCTTAATTATCCATTGGAGTCTGTACCTATATAGACCTGAAGGGCACCAGCGCTAGTTGCCCAGGTACGAGATGTAATTTTCCTAGCTTCACCTATCTGTTAAAAAACTTATGATCCGCTTACAAGTATGAACAGATAGAGTGAGCTGTTATTATCAGTTATTATTCCTTCACTCTACAATTAAGAGTAGGATTAATGCAGGGTGTGGGCTTGCGGGAGAGATAGGCCACTACCTTAACAAAAATCCTTTGCTCACAGAAAAGTTCACAGATCAAATATTTTGGTGATTGGGGATTTTTTTAAATGTAAAGAGGTATACTTTTTTGGAGAGAGGTAAATGTTGGGATACCATATGCAACATTCACCATTTCATTTTATATATGTTATAGTTCAGAATTTGTATGTTAATATTTATCCACTTAATTTCAAATAGTAACAAAAATTAAACATTAAGAGCATATTAAAACCGAAGTCATGCTGCTACTTACACCCTTTGCAGGTCTTCTACCAAGGATGCAAATGATACCTTTGGGAAAAAAGATGAAAATATATTGGCATTTAATAGGAAAGATTCAAATCACTCTGAGTGGATGCTTCAAAGGATAATAATGATTACCTGGCACAAATGATACTAGTTTTATTAATTATTAAATAAATAAATGAATGGTTATATTGATCTTCTAAGAGAAATTAGTAATAGAATTATAACTGTATTTGCAGCATTGCAATTATAATTACAAATTAGAAAACAAATTAGTTCTATTATTTATTTAATCAAACTAAAGAATAGTATTTGGCAACTACGAGTAATTTAATCCTAAACACAGCTGGCACAGTTTAGCTCCCCAATTCTTTGTGAAAAATATTCTATATGTCACATTTTCACTCTAGTGGCATCCCACTGGAATCTAGTTTTCCCTTCTCTGCTATTTTCGGAACATGGGTCCTTGGAAACAGTATATTAGGAATGATGGGCATATATCCTACCACCAACCAATTGTATTTAATATAGACTTACATTCCAAGAGTAACCCTTAAGCACAGCTTAGCTTACAGTACAAATTCTCTGCCTGGTAACATTAACTAGCAACCAGAGTATTGTGCCTTCCTCAAAATGTCAATAATATTTTAGAACTGCAGTAACATCTGTACCATGTATCTCCTACATAAAAGATATAGTGCAGACTCAAGCTGGCTTTTGGGTGTAAAAAAACCTCACAGGATATAGTAAAACAAGATGGGACAACAGATATCAAATTAGAGTAGCAACAGTTACAATCCAAAGTTTCAAGTAAAATTCTCTAGATATACAAAAAATATATTTATAAATCAAATATATACGCTCCTTTAACTGATAGCAACTTTGGGTAGTGTACAAGATAAGAACGCTCAAAACAATGTAAAACAAAGGAAACTGGTATTCCCACAGGGGACTCATTTCCTAACCTAGCATCTGGGGGAAAAGCTAATTTAAAATAAAACATTGTCACAGCACCACAATTCTCCAGTGGGATACTGTTAGAATTAGCAGGATACTAATAGATGGAAAATGTTATAGCTATAATTACCAGCAATCCATTTGAAGATTTTTTTAAAAAAAGTTCTGATAAGATATACCTGCTCAGTCTGTACTTTCCGAAGATTTTCAACTTCACTTTTCAGGGATATGTTGTCTGTTCTCAATGCCTTTTTACAAACAAAACAGTTTCTATATTGAAGAGTTGCGACACTGCAACTTATCTTTAAATAATAATTGTTACTATTAATTAAATTTATATGCTCCCCAACTCCCAGTGACACTTTAATTTATACATTATATAATTTATAAACTACTTTTATAGCTTATAAATTATTTAAAGCATTAAAACGAGACATTAAAAACAAGAAACAATAAGGAAGATAAAATGGCAGGATGACAAGCAGAGTGTGGGAAATATGCCAACTTGGGTCAAAGTCATCTTCAGCAAAGGCCTAGATGAAGAGCCATGACTTCAAGGCCCTTGGAAACATCAGCAGGTGGGAGCCATCTTGGGGGAACCTCATTCCAGAGGACAGGCATTGTGACAGAAAAGGGATCCTTCTTCTGTCCCCATAGAGAGTGTTACTTAAGCACATCAATCCTGCCAGATTGAACTGGCCAAAGGTACAGTGCAACATAGATAGTCCAGTGGTGAAATTCACCCAGTTCTATCCGGATCACGTGATCTGGTAGTGCTGGTGGCGGGAGGCTCCACCCACCCACCCAGACGTCATCACCTCCCATTTTTGACCCTCTGCGCATGCGCAGAAGGCTCTGCACTTGCGTGGAGGAGGCGCACGCTCACATTTGTGAACCGGTAGCGAAGGTAAGTGAATACCACCCCTGAGATAGTCCCTCAAAAAAACAATAAATTTAATATAAATTTAATTAAATGTGAACTTAAATATAAATCCTCAGTAGATTTGACAATCTTTTATTATTAATGCAATAATATTTTAATATAGAATAATGCTTTACAATTTTCCCTGGACACTGCAAGACATACCAGAACCTGGCACATATATCTAGTGTTTAATGTGTGTACTACAAGGGATCATGAATGACACCTTCATATTTATTTAGGCATTCCAGCTTGACAGTATAAAGTGCACTCAATGACACAATATCAAATGACACACTGATGTCCTCACCACAAAAATCTCTGAAGACTCAATCTTATTCCAGCATAAAGAACAGTTACATGTCTTAATTCTCTCAGCAGAAGGTTGGTTAGGTGGGAGTAAAAGAAGCAATTAGTTGTCTGTAAGTGCAGTTCTTTGAATAGTCATCTGTGGGTACTTATATGTGAGTTGTGTGTCCACACAGAAGCTCATTCCAAACCCTACAAAACCTTCCACGTATACTATGCAACTTGGCATGACTAGCTGAAGTACTATGGAATCTTACACACTCCCGCACCACTCAGAAGTAAGCCATGTAACATTCATAAAGCCATTACCTTTAATTCTTCCTCTTTATTTGCCATTTCTATGAGCCCAGTTTCAAGGAGTTCTTCAACTGTCTTTATTTTGTCATCCTTATCTGTAATACTGAAGCGGAGAACATGTACATTGGCAACTATTCAAAACTGGTTAAAATAATCAGGATGGCAACTTTATGCACATTTCCTCAAGGGGTGCTTACCATTGAATAGTCTTCACAGAACCAGCTGTAACACAGCCTTAATTCCTCAGAATATCACTTCATCCAGAAAGCTCCTTCCCATCCTACTTCCTCAATTTCTTTTACTACAGGGAAGGCTTTCTTTTGGTGGCTCAGAGGTCGCACTTAACTTTGTGAAGGTGGATGGAAGCTAATGATGTTGCCTTTCTTTTTGATGTCCTTTCTTGTTTATTGTGGGGAGGGGAGAGAACTGGATTTTATTTATTTTTTTCACCAATTACCTTAAGCCTACTTTAGATATATATGAGGTTGTTTTTACATCTGAAAATAGGGGGCGGGGGTGGGAATTGGGCAGCTGGAATTTTGGAAGCATTATCAGTATAAAATTGGGAGAATTCAAGCTAAAGTTTCAGTAGCCACAATTTACCAATTTTTGCTTTGCATAGAAATGTCAAGGATGGAACTTTAGAACGTCTCTATGCCAAGCCATATTTTTCAGAAATCTGTGGCAGACCCATCCCACCCTAGGCTATACAGCAAGGTAAACTTGAAAAATGATTAGGAGGTCATTTATTTCTCCCATTCCTTACCTTCTTTCCAATTGCTCCAGCAATTCTTTGTTAGCCTAATAGGTAAGAAACAAAGCAATAAATGTTAAATCTACAACTTTCATCCTAAGATATTCAGCTGCTTGGAATCTAAATGTTTACATTCACTTAAAGTCATGGCACAAAACCCACCCCAGATATTTCAATATCATTAGCTGAGCCTTCAAATGGAGTATGCCATTGATTTGTTAAGAAGAGGTGGCAGAGAAGGGAGGGAAAAGGACAGTCTTTTTGTGGTAATCTGAGAAACAAATATAATCTGTTTCTTTCACTTTCTCTTTTCTGATGTTTTTCTGGAACCAAATTAGTTGAGATGAGAGATGAAAGTGAAGTTCTTGGTGCTCTCAGAATTTGATGATTTGCTTGCACTATGTTTCACTACCAACCAGATAACATAATAGTGCAGAAATTATAGTCATCAATGCCACCGGTAACAATGTACAAATGTGTCCTTTTTTTGAGTCTTCAACTATACTCCTGCCCATACAGAAGACTGAATTGCAAACTTTGTGGTACCTGACTTAGTTCTTCTAACTCTTCTAACATTGTGAGTGAATCTTTCCTTGGCACTGCTCGCTACATTATCTTGCCATCTTTTATGACTGCAATGCTAAATTTTATCAATCTTTTATCAATCACAATTTTTATAAAATGAATAATGAAAATTATTCCAAATAGTAGCAATTTGCTTCATAAATTGAAGTTATCCCTAGTAAAAGAATTCAATTGTTAACATAAAACATTATTTAATATTACATTTTTCCTGATCAAAGAAATTTGAAAGATTTTATAACATCTACTGCTACATATTTAGTGTGTACCAAGTATCCTATACTATTTATACAAAACCAACAATAACTAATTGCATCATCAAGTCAGTATTAACTGTTTAGCAAACAAGTAGCAAACATGTAGACAGATTTTCTCTAGGATGACCTATCGCCAACCTGGCCTTGAGATCTTTCAGGAGGGCACCCATTCATTCCATAGCGATTGAGAAGCCTACATGTTCTGCATAAGAAGCAATCAATAAGCACCTAGATCTTTGGTCCATTTCAATTTCAGTTATTTTTAGTCAACATTTTTTAAAAAATCAAATCACCACAGATCCTTTAACATGGGTGGGCACTCCAGACATTATGAACTACAACTCTAGTATCCCTCCTCAGGTATGTTTGCATATCTATAACAGCAAAGTACTTTACAGTTTAGCACTGTAACTTAACTACTGAGACGTGTTCAAGAAACTATAATAAAAATGCATAATACAAATTTTGTGGAACAATTGTGGAATAAGATTCAATATGTAATGGAATGGATCACTTTTTCTATCATGTATGAAGAGTATGAAGGGCTCCTATTTTTATTCCAGTAAGGAAGACCAAAGAGTTTTCTGTAGATCTTAGATGGCAGTAAAAGCCAAGCTTCCAGTAATTGAGAGATGACAAACATTACTAAAAAATAGTTCCATACATGTGAGGTTAAATAAAAACAACTGTAAATTCAAGTTTTACAGAAGACACTCCTCCTTAGGAAAAATCCCGTAATTGAAAGAAAAAGAGCAGGTACCTTTCATTCCTAGAAGAAAAAGGAATTTCATAATAAAGTTGATGTACCATTTTCCTACTTAAAGGAAGATATCCTTGGCTGAAGTTAGAATGGTGCCCAAAAGGGTTTGAACGACTGACTGAGCAAACTTACAAAGTACTACTTATTGCAAAGCTCTTCTCCTGAAAGAAATGTCAACTCTGATTTGTGAATTAAAAGAGTTGTACTCTTCTTCCTTTGTAAGGCACCATGTATTTACCTCACAAAGCTCAGCCGAGTCTGAAGACAATGTTGCTGCCCTGCATGTAACACTGAGGGGACATTAGTAGAGAAGGTACCCAAACTGCTAGCAAGATGTACTGAAAAGTAGATGAACCAGACAATATAACTGTAGGCTTCCATGTACTGGGCTAGTCAATGAACAAGTTGAAGGAGGCCTTGACATGTTTTATTGAGCGATGAAAGATGGGACTCTGATTATTCTAACATTGTTGAGGTCTCCCTCATGAGAGAAACTCAGAATTGCAGAGTGCTAGCCTAATTACTTTGAGTTCCAAGAAGTCTGTTAGTGAATCCGACAACACCCAATAACCCTTGTCCACTGCGTAAGTCTCCTAAACCCCGAAGGCTGGCATTGGAACTAGGATGGGTGAGAAAGAACTTCCAAAGGAATACACCCTTTTCAAGGGCCTTAGGCATCCATCATATGAACAACTTTCAAATGTGGTCTCAGTGGAATAAATGACTTGGTCCCCTGTTGCTTCTCCTCTCAAGAAGGAAAATGATGCCTACTGTAGGTAATATGAGTGAGCCCTGGCCCATGGAACTGAGCCTTAGAGATGACCTAGGGCTGCTGAATTTCAACCATTTGGCATGCATCACTGACCTGATTAATTCCTGTAAGGGAGGAGGGCCAAGCCTGCCAGAATAGTTCAGCTTTGTTTCCAGAAGCTGCAGGCATTAAGCGGGGGCATCTGCCTCTTCTCCCAGTTGATGCAGAAGCCAAGGTATGATAGGCAACAGACTATCTTGCTCACTCTGTTAAAGAATGAGAACAGAGGAGAAGGTAATCTAAATAGCAGTAGGTATGAATTTTGTCCTAAGAGAACACTACATGTGCTACAAGGATCTTTATGTTGCCATGTCAAATGGGAGAGCAGTGTATTGAGAATGATGGCCCAGTTCAAATCTCAAACACCTCCAGTAGATGGGGAAATGAACATACAAACAAGGTTCTTGGAAATAAAGGAAGGCTAGCCAAAAGAATGGAATTTTGGGTTGCCACATGAAACTTATTGCCAGTGAGAATGATTGTATGATTTTGATAGCAAACAGATGGTTGATGGCTTGAAGTAGGTGCTTTACTTTCTGGAATTTTAAGGAAGAACTTCATTAGCTATGTCACTGTATGAAATACTCAGGTGCATGAATATTAGGACACAATCACTAGGCAAATAAGCAAAGCTTGCCCACCCCCAGACTCAGTGATGATCTTGATACATGCTGTCCATTTATGAAGAATGACCCTTAGATTCCTGCTGCTTCAGATGATAATCTGACTCATGCCAATAAATTATGGATCCTTGTGTAACTTTGGTTTTGGATAGGAAATGAAAGGAAGTGACGCTAGGCTAAGCAAGTTGCTATCCACTCTTCTTGCGGAAATAGCTGGAAAGGCTTCCTTGTTGTCCTTGTTTTCGGCCAAGAATCATCTAATGATTTTTAAGAGCGTTTTCACCAAAAATGCTGAAAGTTAATAGCAACTAGGATTTATTATTTATTATTTGATTTACACCTTGTCTTTCTCCTGTGGAAAGCACTCGAGGCAGCTAACAAAAGTTAAAACAAAAACAGAATATAGAAATTTAATAAACTGATTCAGAAAACAATGAAATAAATAACAAAGTCGTCTTAATAAATCAAAGTGCTGTTATACTGTGTGACAAAAAGACGAGTCTCTTCAAGACAGCCTCTCTACTGATCTTAATAACGAGGCAGATTAACAACCAGAGGTCTAGCCTGCCTTGGTGACCCTGTTCAACACGTCTGCAGAGGAAATATTTGCTGCAGGGTTTGAGGCTACAGGAAATATGTCAGCCACCCTTGGAACTAAAAGTAGACCATCCAGGAAATCTGTACCCACATTCTTAGGAAATGTATCATTTTCCACTAGCTGTGAGACTTCTGATCTCTTTGAAAGCTTCTTAGGGATGAAAAAGTGAAATCCCCAAATTACAATAGCCTACATGGGCAGCTCTGCTGATCTGTTTTGAAAGGACTCTTCTTTCCTGGGCTTCAAGATATATATGCCTTTTTCTTCTGGGTGTCTTCAAAGATGGCTGTTGCCATGTGCTTGATTTTCTGGCCAATTTGTTTAGGGGTTCTTAATTGAAAAATATATCACTCCCTTAAGTGGGTGAGCAAACTACCACCTCTGCATAATTGTTAAAAATACTTTGGGCAAGACAGAAGGAGACCTACCTGGAAAGGCCATCAGGTCACCTGAAGAGGTCATAGTTTGGAGAGTCAGTCCCTGAGAATGGTGGCCCCTAACCACTGAAATCTCTCCTAATATGTCCAAGAAAAGTGATGGACATTTTTCTGGACTATCAGAAAAAGTAATAAAGGAAAAAAGGAAGAAATTGAAAAAAGTAGAAAACAATGAAGTCAAGTGATATAGGATAAAGCTCTTGTAATGAGCTGCTTACTACGGCAGGCAGGACCAAGGAAGTGGCTGGGAGGTTATTACAGGGTTACAAAGTTTCTTTGGCCTCCCACTGAAGCAAGAGAAGAAGCATCCAAGGACACTCTCAGCCATAATAGGAACCAAAATTACGATATGCAATAATGTTGATTTTTACTCTATCAGGTCAAAAGATCCAAGAAGTCAATTAGCAAAAGAAGTCAAAAGCTTCCATAAAAGTTCTCTTCAAATTAGACAGTGGCAACAATCCTAACTCCCACTGCTTTTAGATCAGACCTTAGAAGATAGCCTGTATAAAATAGCCTGTTATGAGGAACATCAAGAAATATGACTCAACATGTCTGCCTCTATTCCAAGTCTCTTTGTGTCAAAACAAGCCTAAATCTTTTTCCCATTGAAAGGCAAAAGGTACATGCCTATCTCTGTCCATCTCCACCCATCACTGCCCTCTTGGCTACCCTGCACTCTGTCACTTTTGCTGCCCTCTGCTCCTACAGCCCTGCCAATCCCCCAGCTGACCTTCATCTTCTTGCCCCCCCAACTGTAGATGAAGCATTCCTGGCCTTTCTGAAGGAGCTGCTGGCCACATGCAGCCTTCTTGCAAAGCAGCTTTGTGAAAAGGTCACACACCATTTGAAGAAGGGTGTGGACAGCATCAGAAGGCAACGGGGACTGCTAAAGGCCACTACTTCAGGCTCAATACTGTCAAGGCCACCACTGCTGCTAAGGAGTGCCATTGTACAGGATGGCCAAAATGGCAGAGATTTGGGGAGGGGGGACATAGGTAGGTGTGGGGGGGAGCTCAAGAAGAGGCAGTTTTACAAAGACTTGGGACTGGGAAAATCTATCCAGGAGTTATTTGGATTGGAGTGCATTCTCACCAAATGATCAGAGGGGATTTGGTTAGTGAAGGTAATGGGGACTGGTAAGGTGCTGTCTCTAATCAATACAGTCAGGTGACATCTTGCTTTACAACTGATCGGCAATGGAAATTCTGATTCTAATTACCATCATTACTGGAGAATTCATCATATGGTAATATATATATTATTATATATTAAAATTCAGTAAAGATTCTTGAATAAATAATACTTTTATTATGACCTTGAATTGTTTCCCTACCGGGCTTTTCTCTCCTAACATCTATATTTTATTTGCAAATTCTGCTGAATGTATACATTTTACAAGCAATTTTTCTTAACATGCTGCATTTTTGTCATTATTATTACTAACCTATGCATCGCTTGCTAAAATTTTCTCTAGAAGTGTATTGCGCACTTGAAAAAAGTTTGAATTTTGAAGAACAGTTGTTTCAAATCCTTTATTCAAAAAAGAAAAATTATTCTGCATTAAATGGGGAAATACATTTATTTCTCCTTGAAAACTGCTTTCAACAGATACCACTAAAGGCTATTTTGCATCTAAAAATGCCAGCACAGGCTTGGTTGACAATAGGGAAGAAAAACTTAAAACCTAATGTTTTAGCAAGGTCACTCAGGAAGTTCATTCTCAACTAGGCATGCTTTGTTTAATCTCTCAACCCATCTATCAACCATGCATATAAAAACTAATAGTTGACAACATGGAAAGTTATATTACACAAATAATGTACTACAGACAAGAGCCTGTAGTACAGTGAACTAAAGCACTGTTATTAACAACTGCTGCTTGCAATTACTGCAAGTTCAAATCCCACCAGGCTCAAGGTTGACTCAGCCTTCCATCCTTTCAAAGTTAGGTGAAATGAGGACCCAGATTGTGGGGGCAATAAGCTGACTTTGTATAAATATACAAAAGTATGAAGGCTATTGCTTAACGCATTGTAAGCCGCCCTGAGTCTCCGGAGAAGGGCGGCATATAAATTAAAGCAAAAAAAAAAAAAAAAAAGTCCTGGGAATGAATTAATGGTTCCATCTGAATGCTTTCCAATCCTATGCTTTTTATTTAGGGTAAAGTGTTCAGAAGGAAGCATGAGTAAGATAATAAAGCATTTTACAAGCCTGACCTCCTTATAAACACTTATAAAAACATTCATTGAACACCACACACTTACACCCACCCACACACACATATATCCTGTTTCCCCCAAAATAAGACATCCCCTGATAATAAGCCCAATCGGGCTTTTGATTCCATGGCAATAAGGCCAAGCGCTTATTTCAGGGTTCAAAAAAATATAAGACAGGGTCTTACAATGTTATTCACAGCCTCAGAAGTTCATACTTCCATTCATCTCATTCAGAAAATTGATAGAAGAAACAGCAATATGGAAAACCAATTATTTGGGGAACATTTTAAGTTCCTGCTAAACTCTCTTTATCTTAAGTTGGAGTTCTTTGTACAAAGGAATTACAAAAGTGATTTTATCAGAAGGCAAGAGCTCTGCAAGCCCCTCAAAACTCAAAATTCCAGCACTACAACCGCAAAGATAAATAAAAGTAACCCCCCCCCCATGTGAGTCCCAGAGCAGCCTTTCTTATAGCTGAACTAAACAAACCTTCCGTCTCCTGGTTCAATCCTAGTATGCACTTCCAAGCCAAACTAGGGAAAAGAGGAGGAGAAGGAAGAGGTTGTGTGTCTCATCAACCTTGGCTATCCACAAGTTATTGTCTCTGTGGCCAGATACTAAATTCAATATATCTTTTTTATTCAAGTTCCACGGAAGTGACAAGCCAATGGTGGAAGAGAGAAAAATAAAAGGAGAAAAATGTAAACAAATGAACGAGGATTGGCATAGTGGGATTCCAAACTGTACCATCATTTCTGCTTTTGCATCCGTATGTTTTAGGAGGGAGTACTGTAGGTGAGACAGCTATCTGGAAGACCTGTTGCAAGTCTGCTAAAGACACAAGGTCAATGGCAATGGACTGGGACAACTCGCCATGGCCAACTTGCCGCAATATAATCTGCCATGGCACAGTTCAACAAATACAGAAGTTAAATTAATTTTGATGGAACCATGGTCAATAATAATAATAAAGAAGATCAATCCAGAAATACAAGAGTTAAGAGGCCACCAATAATAAAAGTACCTGAATGAAATGATTAATACAGCATTGAATTATCCTGCGGTGAGTTGTCCTGTGGTGAGTTGGCTGCAGCAAATGGACGTGCCGAGTTGTCCCAGACCTCATTGACAAGAACTTGGTGTAACCGATTCATTAGAAAGGGAATACCAACAGCTTTTTACAGTGGTTGAGGCTTGTGCTCAGCCTGGTATTGTTCTGCCATATCCAGAGCATGTAATGTTGTTCTACATCAAATTAAACCTTAGTAAACATAACCTATTTATTTTCATTAAACAGAGACTGAACATCCTTAATTATTATTATCTGCAGCAAAGTGTGCCATACCTGCTCAGAGAGGACAGCCTGCAGTTTCTGAATTTCCAACTGAAAAGTTTTGTTTTGATCCTTTAGATCCTAGAATGTAATTGTCAGATCATACTGTTAATCTGGAATTACAAACCTGGAGATGGTTCTTATCATTTTCTTTAAGAGAAATAGCATGAACATTTGAAGAAATGTTAAGTGATTCCTACTGGAACTGGCTTCTATTACTGTCTTGAAAAGGTAAATTTGGGGGAAAGACACACCTAGAGACACAGCTCTTTATATGCAATATCCTCCTATTTCATTTCCTAAACATGGTTTAATTTATCCTTAATCTGATGATTTTAGGATTACAATTTTCAAAAATTCCAGATGGAATGGTCATTGGCAAGTAATTTCAAAGTGGGATTTTTAAAAGACAATGAACATAGTAACTGCAATTTAGCAGAAGTTAATCAACAAGATGGAATACTGCCAAAATGCGGGGGAAAATTAAATGATGAAAACAGGAAAGGGGCAAAATAAGATCCAAAATGTTCCACAAAGGGTAAGGACAGCCATCCTGGACTCTTCTAGATATTTCAATTCCCATAAACTCCAAATTTGGTTAATTTGAGAAGCACAGAATATTTATTGTATGACACATTCACATCACAGTTTGATAAAAATACAAAATATGAAATATATAATTTAAAATATTGTAACCAGGAAGCATAGAGTAAAGGCATCAAAATACCTGCTCCTGGTTCAGGAACAGGAAAGAAATAAAGAAAACTAATGCTGAAGAAAAGCCATTTAATAACATTGCCATAATCATAAGCTTTTGGGCCATAGACAATAATCCAGACTGAGACCACATTTCAGAATGGACTCCCTAGATATTTTGATGGAATATGTAATATTCTCCACAATTTAGAGCCCATCAATGCATAAATAATTTAATTTTGGCTTTCCTGTTTCATTGTTTCCTATTTCTACAGCTTTGTAAAATGTAATACCTGAAGTTCCTCCTTTGCATCTGAAGCTTTGGAGTAATGTCCTTGCAGCTGATCTTCCAGTGTTCTGATTTTGTCATCTTTGACCTGTACACTGAAGGGGAGAAAAAGATTAAAATAAGTTTCCCCCTTGCTCACAAGATCTTGCATGAGACCCTCCCCGTTCCGAACTAATGCATAATAATCACAGCATCCGTTTCTCAAGAAGCAACCTTCATTGGTTTTACCTTTCCTGTATCCGCTCCAGCTCACGAATGGCAACCACCTAGATGTAAAAAAAAAATTAGTACAATTTTTAGTGTCGCATCACAGCAAAATTCAGCAATTATACTCACAGCCAATTTTTTAAAAAGGTCACATTTAGTTTCTGGCTCTGCTTTTTGTTCTATGACAAGAAAAGGGACCACACATATCCTTCGCTTGGCTCTGAGAAAGGACATGTTGTTTGAAAGGCTATGATGTTTTCAAAGCATTCTGATCTAACAAAAAAATTACTATCTTTAAAGTAGTATCTTAACAAGTGGAAACACTTTAGGAAAAATGGCCATTTGTAAATTTTATTTACAACTGTACATGCATACATTTAAATTTTTGTATATTGGTAGGAATGAGATTGGCAAGTCAGGTATGTTTAAATCCATGTTCACTTATCTCAAGATGTGGATTCTTGAACTTAATGGGGGGACAAATGCATCTAGATCAGGGGTCCCCAACCTGTGGTCCGTGGCTCACTACCAATCCGTGGGTTAATTGCCACTGGGCTGCCTGAGGGGTCGGCCTCTGTGCGTGCACATGGTCCCACTCACACGAGCCTTGTTGCTTGCAGATCCACTCATTCTCACCTTGTAGTAGGTACTTATGCACCTACTCGCATGAGCATTGTCGTGGCACTTGCGGCCCCGCCCACAAAATCTTTCCCCACTGTCCCTGCTCTGAGCCACCAGAATGGTTGGGGAATTCTGATCTAGATGCACTAGCTCAAATATTAGGTTTTTGTTGTTTCAAATTAGAGGGGGAAGTTATGTACCGAGATTGGTATAAGAAAAGTACAGGTAGTCCTCGGCTTACGACCACAACTGAGCCCAAAATTTCTGTTGTTAAGTGAGACATTTGTTAAAGGGAGTAAAATAGAAGGGCTAAAATAGAAGGAGGAAAGAATATTATATATGTTCACCACTCTGAGTTATTTATAAAAATAAAAAGGTGGGATTAAAAAAACCTTAAATAATAAAAATATTAAAAAATACTATATTTGTACAGATAGCCCTCAATTTATGACAATTGAGCCCAACATTTCTCTTGCTAAGCGAAATAGTTGTTAAGTGAGTTTTGCCCCATTTTACGACTTTTCTTTCTACAATTGTTAAGTGAATCACTGCAGTTGTTAAGTGAACCTGGCTTCCCCATTGACTTTGCTTGTTAAAGGGGTGCAAAAGGTGATCACATGACCCTGGGACACAGCAACGGTCATAAGTATGAACCAGTTGCCAAGCATCTGAATTTTGATCACATGATCATGGGGATGCTACAAAGGTGGTAAGTGTGAAAAATGGTCATAAATCGCTTTTTTTCAGTGCTGTTGTAACTTTGAACGACTGTTGTAAGTAGAGGACTACCTGTAATCCAAAGCAAAAAGAGTCTGGGGAAAAATCCAGAGAAGCAACAGAAGGATATTGCTTCTGGAATCCATTTTTGTCTACCAAATAAGTAAACAAGTCTAGGCAGAAAACAATGTTATACAGTATTCTTTATTTTGTGGTGGGTTCATGTTTGTATGCAATACTATGTAGTGTATGTTTTCAAGTCATTTGGAATGTTTTTAAAAAACTGTTTCCCCCAAAATAAGACATCCCCTGATAATAAGCCCAATCGGGCTTTTAAGCACATGGCAATAAGGCCAAGCACTTATTTCAGGGTTTAAAAAAAAAAAATAAGACAGGGTTTTATTTTCGGGGAAACACGGTAGAAGTTCCTCTGCATAGGAACAGAGCAATATTATCTTGTCTGCATGGAACCTGATACTTTACTTTTTCTTCTGTTACAATTTCTTTTAAGATGTTATGATTTCAACTATTCTGTATTCTTATTTCTTCCATTGCTTAATGTTTTCTCATGATAACGCTTAAAAGTTAAAAGGGATTTTTTTTTCATTCTCCCTTTTCCTTTTTAAAATTAAGTTTGATTCCATTTATTTCCTTTGAGATAAGACTATCTCTCCAAATGGGACACCGAAGAAGGCGCTGATTTCCCTATCCATATGGATCAGTGGTATTGAAGCAGCAGTGACTTAAACATGTCTCTGTGGAGAGTGGAGACAACTGTGGAAAAGACTGAAGAACCAGTGAGTAGACTCAGTAAGGAAAAGATGACAGATTTCCCCTATGTATTCCAGACAGCTGCTCCTCACAAGGGTAACAGTCTACACAGTGAGTCTGAGCCCCAGTAAAGGACACTAAGTTCAGTAAGCTTAATTCTAATTTTGGAAATTGCTTCTTGTTTATGAGCATATGCCAGTACTTTAATATTAGTGGTCTAATTGTGCAGCTTCCAGAATAATCCTAATTTATTTCACTGAGCCAATAGGGTGGTGATTTTTCCAAAATCCTTCTGCTGCCGAATAAACAATATTTAGCATTATGAATGGATTAGTCATTACCCTGACTGCCCAGAAAAAGACGACTTACCTGATTATTTGTGAGTGCCTGCAACTTTTGTACTTCTGCTTTCAGAGACATGTTGATATTCTGGACAACCTGCAGAGGGGAGAATGAGCATACTTAGTTCTTCTGTTCAATCTACTATTTGACAAACTGGATTAATGGTAAAAAGCTTTCCTGTGCAATTTCAAAATGGCTAACAAAGATGGAAATCAGCAGAACAGGCCACCTGGGCAGTTTGCATGGCAGACTGTAAAACTGACTTTACCCATTCTGAAGTCAGATTTACAAATGCAGAAGGATGAAATGGAAGAATGGACGGTCACCTCGGGCTACAGTTGCCTTGAAATAACAGACACCTCAGACACTCTGCAGCTACAAAACTAGACTTTCAGGCAACACATTTGAATTTGGTTGGATGTTTGCGCTACTGAATTTGCAGGGAACTGCTTTGCATTTTGGAGAACAAAGAATGGTATTTCTTCTCTGAACTTGGATAAGATCCAAGACTGAGGCATTTATAGCATAATGGGATGAAAAGAAAAATGTTGTGAGGTTTAAACTGGCTTGTTGCAGGCTCAAAAGATTTCTGAAGAAAAGTGGATTATGGATTATGCTGGTATCAATTCTCACTCTCTGTTCATGTAATCTTGTTTCAGAGTCTATCTTGCCAATTTGTACTCATATAAAGGAATAATTCATATAAAGGAACAATTTAATAATTACCATCCTCTATACAAAAATTCTCTTAAATCTAAATGTTAAGCATTTTCCTTCCCATCCATGCAACATAATCCTGCTTTTTGAGGCTTTTTGAAGAGAAACTCCTGCAGCTTTAGAGTAATTTGCAAAAACTAGGAATTGATCGGAAGCTGACTGTGCGCTAAGATCTATTGCATCTCTTAAACTGCTGAAGTTTTTACTGCTTTCATTATAGGTGCCTTCATGCTTGCATAGGCATATATATCCCTTCCCTTGAAGGCAAGAAAGTAGAGAGTACTGAAGTCACAGAACTGAACTAGAGCAAGCAGAGGTAGTGGTTATCAATGATTTGATGAGCAGTGCCCCGCTGATAAATACAAGTATAGGAAGAGAAAGAAGACAAAATCAAGGTAACTGATATCATTGAAAGGGGAAATGATTAGTCCACTTTTTGTTTACATGAAATATGAACTACACCAACAGCAGCAGCAGATACAACCACCTAACTAATACAACTTGACTGCTACTATTATTTATTTCCACAACTGAAAGATAACTCACTCCACCTTTTCACAAATAATATTTCACTGTACCATTAGATCTTCTTCCTTGCCGGTTAGTTTGAGTCGTTCATTGGCTAAGGACTCCTCAGACTGATTTATTTGCTGGTCTTTTTCTGCAATTCTGTAAGCATAAAAAAAAAATCAATAGTGATCTATAGTGGCCTTCATAAAAGGTAGGCACAATATTCTTTAAAGTTGTTGCAGTGGATTGTTCCACTAGAATATACCGGTAAGCAGACACTGTGCTATCTTGATGAAATGCAGTTTTTAAGGTTTCTATTATATTCTATTCATAATTCTGCAGATCACCTTAGGGTGAACAGGAACAGGTAATATAGTAACTAGCAACAATATATATAACAATATGTTTTCCATAAAGTAACATCAGCACTTAATTTCAAGATATAGTCATTTAAAGAGGCTTTAGAGCAGGAGCCCCCAAATCCCCGGCCCACAGCCCACTCCACTCAGAGAACTGGGCCACTCAAGCAGCAGGTAAGTGTGCACATGTGCACAGCTCTGCTTGCACAAATAAGAGTTGCGCACACTTACACATGGCTGCCACTCACTCACACAGAACCATCCCCTCCCCACTGCCAGTTCACCAAGCTGGAAAGTTTGGGGATCGTTTCTTTAGAGCCACCTAGCAATAACATACTATTTAAGAAGGAAGAAGGAAAGGAATACTTTCACTATTGGGTTCAAGACAGTAACTATTCAATTATTGAGAATTTCATACAGATTCCAACCAGTACACATTTTATTTCGTTATGCTGAGTTGTGGATTGAAAAACTGTGTCACCAGAAAGCCTGAAGTTCAATACATATTACAGAATTCAGGATGTTGGTTTTATTCTTCTCTCTGCTTTTGACCTTTGGCCTTTGTGTTCTGATATAGAGGTCAAAATTCAAGCCAGATTGCAGCATTTAGTCCTATATGACTTAAACTTTCTTTAGACCTGTCTGACCTTAGCAATGCTAAATCAGGGCCACTACACTGTCTAACCACAGCCTTATCAATGTAATGTTAACTATTATACTAAGGCAGATAGTAGCATTACATTCCCCCTGCTGCCCCACCCCCCCCAAAAAAAAACACCAAGAAAGAGAATTGATAGGGAGATGGTGAGGAGAAATTGTTGAAAAACTGTGATTGGGAATGAGAGAAAATAGCTTACATACTGTCTTTCAAGACAGTTTCCAGGACAGTTTGTAAAATTTCCCTCCATACAGAAAGTTTCAGAATTAATTGCAAATCTCATTACAGAACTGAGAAGTCATCACCTGCTGCATTAGGGTGCAGGAGTACAAAAATAGTCACAGAAACTAAAGCTATTAGAAATGTTTATTTTAAAAAATGCAGGAGAAGCTTCTCTTCCTGTTATCTGATACACAAAGCCCCACAGCTACACACTGAATCATACACAATGCTATTTCACTGTAATGTATGAAAAACAAGAAAGCAACAAAGGTAATTTTTCTCCTAAAACAACATAAAATACAATGCCCTGAAAATGTTCAACCTAAAAGGGAAATCCTTAGGAAGAAGATGCCTGTAACTTCTAAGAAGAATTTGTTACAATAGAGGGTAAAAATATTGACAATTACTATATTTCCTTCAACAAAGTCTCTTTCATATGCCCTCGTACTCCTTACACATGTACAAGGAAGTAATTAGCACAGAAGCAACAGAAGATCTGGCTGTACATGTGGAAAATACTTACACTTTGTGCAATTCTTCAGCAAGGGCTGAAGCTGAATTCTGAAAGAGAGAAGAAACAATGGGAAGTTACGTTCAGAATGAATGTATGAAAGAATAAAAGGTCTAAAGCGCTACTAAATTAAAAGAAGGCTAATTCTTTCTCAGAGTTAAGGATTTTGTTTTATTAGTATTTAAGGTATTGCACTAGGGTCAAGTAGACCCAGGTTCAAGATCTTGGAGAAAAGGATATTAGAAATCTAATAAAAACTTAAATAAATCAATAAATCATACCAATATAAACTTATCAGCAGGGATGTATAAAATAACATGTGACTTGAGAAGAATGACCCATCGCTTCCATCAAATTAATCTGCACTCTCTTTCTCTAGTAGCAATGGCTTTGTCTCTTATCCTCCAGCTGTCAAGCTAGATACCTACGGCAGTAGTTATCCACTCTGAAAGAATTCTAAAAATGAGGTAGAAGATAGCTACTGCAGCTTTCTGTGCCAGTGCACAGTATGACCCTGTTATAATATAGGATTCACAGAATTCTCACGAAAAGATGCAGGCAGAGCAGTAAGCTGCTCTAGCAAACTGCACCCCTGAAGCACAAGGAAAGAGCAGCATGGAGAAGATGGAAGAGGCTGGCTCCTAGGTAATTGTGGCCACCTGTTCTAGTCTGATGGCCCAATGCATCTAACAATAGGGCTTGTCACATATACCTGGACTGCCATCTGTGAATGGAACTTCTGAAGCTGAGTTTTCAAAGCCTCATTCTGTTCCATCAGCTCCTTTACAAAAAAGAAAATACAAACGGTGAAATACTCTATTCTAAACTAGCAATGTGCATAAACACAATTATATTTTTACATAACTGTCCTACTAAAATTATTCACTCGGGAAAAATCAAAAAGTTGCCCCATGCTGCATCATATGGAAATTACAGAAACATCAACAAACCTGAGGATATCATGGGAAGTCTTAATTCACTCAAAGAAACTCATACACATCAGGGTTATTCAATACTGTCTGTTAGCCCTCCCAGGCAAAACAGACAGAAAACAGGATTATGTGAATTAATTCAACTTTATTGTAAGGCTACCTTAGCAGAATCTTATAAGTTTGAAAGCACAGCATTACTGCCTCCACTCTTAACTGCTTGATCCATTACGGTGGGTCCTTCCTAAATTTCTTCCCTTGACCGTTAAAAGTCACTGGGGGTTCCTGCCTGTTTCCTAGGCAGCATCGCTTGCCCCCCACCCCTCCTCCCGGCCCTTTCCTCAACAGCATCCACACACTCCATTACAGTGTCTTTCGAATCATTTTCTAAGATCCCCTATGCAATTTCCTAAATATACTGCAATCACAATAGGAGCACAAAGTCAGTTGTAAAACAGGATTTGCCCAACCATGCAGATTGTACTATATGTAACAAAAGCCAGGTGACAGCTCACCAATAAACACCCCAGAGAACTAGATTCATTTTTCACATTTTAGCATTCTGACTCGGGATAAATTGGTTGTCATCAAATTAACAATCTTAATATGCAACAGATACATAACACTGATGTTGTAAAGAAAAAAATCAAAACATTAAAAGCTAAACATGATCCCAGCAGAATGTCATACCTGCACCTGTCTCTGGATAGAATCCTCAGTTGTGACCCTCTTTTGTTCTGCTTCCATTAATTGCATCATTCTTTGTTCCAGCTGTTGTTTTGAGACCATTGTATCAGTTAGCTTGCTGTGCAGACTCTGGATTTCATTATCTTTAGCCACAAGTTTATTCTGCACATCTATTACAAGAAGCAAAAAATTACTGCTACTAATTATTCTGGGGAGCTTCTTACCACTGTCAGATATGTGCACTATATGAGTGTGAGTGGTCATGTTGAATTTTATGGAAGTGTAGGGCATAAATATTTTAGACATACAGAAAAAGAGGGATTGATGAAGGAATGATCTGGCTCAGAACATAAGCAGCGCAGTCTCAGCATGAGATCACTTCTCTGGAGAATAGAGACAGAAAGTGCATCACTCTCTCAGACTACTAAGAACAAGCTATTACACATTAGGGGATTGCAATAGTGGTGAATATCTGTAGCTCGGGTGTAGGATGAAGGTGAAGGTTTGTTCACCAAGCTTGTGGCTTGGTTTCTGAACATTTCATTACTAGGCTAGGTAACATCTTTAGTGGAGTTTAGGGGACCCCTAAACTCCGCTGAAGATGTTACCTAGCCTGGAAAGGAATCATATGGAAACCAACCCCCAAGCTCGGAGAACGAACCTTCACCCTCACATTAGGGGATGTAACCAGTAATGGTTCTATTCTGCCAGAAGGCAGTTATGCATGCAAAGATAGCTGAATTTTGCAGTCCCCTTGCCCTTCCCTTCAATGGAGAGACAGGAAAGCTATAGTAGGTAGAAGGGAAACCAGCAAAAATTAGATGCCTTGGTTTGAACAATGTAGGAACTGTATCGGAAATCCCATGCTCCCAACAACACAAAAAGAACTTTAAAGAAACCAGTTTTATCCCACTGATAAAAAAGGAGGGATCATATTCAGCAGCAAGGAAGACGCTCTGAATGCACCTTGCTGGGCAGCCTCATGTTCTGCTGTCCGTTTCCTGAGATAACTTTGCATTTCCTCCCATCTTCGTTCAGCTTCCTGTTGTTGTGCCTTCATGTTTAAAGGAAAGGAAAATAATATACATGACTGCCTGTATTACTACATCACCCACAAATCATAAACGAAAAGTCAAATATTTCTTGTTCTTAATAGTTTTGAGTCATGCACTAATGCAAACATATTAAAAAGCAGATTAGTCAAATATCTAAGTGACATGGAGTAGAATAAATAATTCAAGGCTGATCCTAAAATAAGGTGGGCTAAAAATTGAATAATTATAATGCTTATAATAATAAAGGTGTGAATATATTCCAATGTTTCTCAACCTTGGAATTTTAAGGTTTCTTCAACTCCCAGAATCCCCTTGATAGTATGCTGGCTGAGGAATTCTGGGTATTGAAATCCAGACATCTTAAAATTGCTGAGGTTGAGAAACTGACATATCCCTATACAACAAACACATTTTAATGTGAACTAGATTAGCACCATGTTTGCAATTCCACAAAATTCAGAGTCTAAAAAAATATGTCAGGAGCAAATTAAGAATTGTCTTACAAACCTACAAATCAAGCACTACTACCTATAGTCAGGACAGGAACTGATCCATTGTTATCATCACAATAAAATAAGAATAAAGCTATAGAGCCCATACCCCTAAATCAGTTGAAGTAATTTACTGAGATAGCTATTCCATTTTTATACTGTAACCAGTCAGTCGTCCAGAATTACTTTACCATCAATCTGCATATCTGTATGCATATGGACATGAATATGAAATTATCTCAGAAGAGGAACTATGCAAGTTCATAAATAATACAGGATGTTAGGATGATTTTTATTCATGCTGGCTGCTTCCAGGGAATCTTGTTGCTATAAGAATGAATGTCTTATTCTATTAGAAATAGATCATTAAAACACAATCTTTAAATTATCTTGTAGCTGCTCCTTAAAAGCAACTTTATTGTGCTGTTTTTACATTGTTTTATACATGTATTATGTATACAAAGATGTAATACAAATTTTTAAATAACATATAAAGTAGTACTTCTAATCTGACAAGTACCAATTAGAAAACACAAGTTACTTACATAACGAGTTTTTATAAAATTACGGTTGGGTGCCATCTCTATACCCAATCAAATGAAATTATGAGGCATTTTTATAGAATGCTACAACACATACTCTGGCAATAAAAGGGGAGCTTATAACTTGTTGGCACTGATTTATAGGCAGGTCATCATGTTTCTGTAGCTGGTAATTCATTAAAAGAAGAGTTCACAATTATTGTGTATTCTATTTGAACTAGTAACATATTGCTTGCCTATGCATCTCCTTTGGGGGGGGGGGTCAAACTGCCCTTTGCAGAATGTTTGCATGATCATGAAATACAGCATTGCACTGATGAAAAACAGGCAGAAAATACAGTTTGTAAGCATGGCAAATCAATACTATAATAGAACTGCCACTTTCACCTCTCTGAAAAAGTCATGCCAAGGTTTCTCTAACATTCAGGAGGACTTTTCAGAGATATAATGGGCATTAGGAAGAAGTAGTAAGAAAAAACAACCATAATTATTTTAATTTCACGTTGGTGTAAAATCACACAAACCAACTGGTAAAGGAGGCATTTCAGATGCATCTCCTCTTCCTGAAGCCGTTAGTAATTTTGTGACATACAGTTTATGTCTTCATACTATACATATAGCAGAATAACAGAGTTGGAAGGGACCTTGGAGGTCTTCTAGCCCAACCCCCTGCTCAAGCAGGAAACCCTATACAATTTCAGACAAATAGTTGTCTAATCTCTTCTTAAAAACCTCCAGTGTTGGAACACCCACAACTTCTGGTGGAAAATTGTTTGATCTGGCATGAGCATGCTTACCATACCTGTCAGTAGTATTACAGAGAAGCCATAACATCTTTGGATTTCATGCAACCAAGAAAAGACAAAATTTCATTAAGGTGCTTCAGGAAAGGATGGATGATTTCAAAGTACTTTCTCACTTTGGATCCAAATACTGCACACTTCTATTGACAATCCTCACACGGGAGAGACTGCAAAGTCATATTTCCTCTCGGCGGCTCTGAACCATTTGATTTGCATGTTTGCAAGCACAGAATTTTCTATAACTATGAGACAAGTTGATACTCACCTTTAACTGATTGATGGCTTGTTCTGCATTTTTCTTTAGGAGCTCCTCTTGTTGTAGTTTGTTATTCTTTTCTGACAGCTCGTTCATTAGTCTAGTGCAATCTTGACGCAATTTGCTCAGCTCTGAAGACTGCCTAGATACAAAAACAATTGGTTGTTTTCACCATGTTGACAATGTGTATGAAGAACATTTGGACAGAAGATCAAGCTGCAGTCACCATGAGTGAAGGTATGGTAATATTTTAAACATATATGGCAACTATTAAAAATATGGCTATGTTTAAAAATATGGCTATGTTACTGGGACAGGCCAGTTCCTTAACTGGTCCAACTATATGTTCTGTCAAAAATGAAATTCGGTTTCCAAGTTAGAGCAAAGAGTCAAGGGAAGCAATTCTTGATTAAATTTTGCTCCTCTCAGATGTACAGATTCTGAAATGCTAAAGCAACGAATGAAAATTTACCTCTGACTCCAAACGTCTATTGTAAAGAAAATCTCCAAATCATCACCCAAAATTCACCAAGATGATGAATATACACTTTGAACAAAGAAGACCCTATGCGAATAATTTCAATGCAAAATCACAGGAGAAGCCATTCAGGCACAGCAACAACTGTATAGTTAACTATAACTAGGTATATTGGTTCTACTTAGTCAAATATAAGTACTGCCTTGAAAATCCAATGCTTGAATTTTACAGGGAGACTGGGAAAACAATTATTAGGGTAAAAATAATGAGAAGAGTTGAGCAAAACATAAGATAGGTTATGAATTTATTAAGCATTCTCCCTTGTGCTGCTCAGAGGCAGAAATTCTTCTAAACTTAGTTTGACACTAAACGGCAAAAAAGATTGGGATAAATTCCCATGCTATCTCCTGCAGCTGAAAAACTAAAATTAATGACAATTAATACTGAGCTCTCTTTTTATTATCAGCAAATCTCTTATCAGACTGATCTCCCCTACATTTTGAAAGTAATATGAAGAATACTCAAATTGATAACGCTGATTTTTAAAAGCAAATAAAAAGCAATTTTAAAAAACCTAGAATTTACTTTCTGTAATAGAAATAGAAAAATATCCATTTTACAGGATACAAAATTATATGAACACTCTCTTTTTCTTGGCCCTTCTGAATCCCTCAATGCACTGCAATGGATCTAACAGAACCTTGCAACTAAGATAAAAAAGATAAGAGTCTCCTTCCAGCTTGGCTCCGAGTAATTTCTTGGCAACAGTGCACAAGTGGTTTACCTAACCTTCAAAATTATATTATGTTTGTCCACAATCATACATTATAATTATAAGAGCATAATAATAAACAGTTTGAAGTTCAAGACCACAAGATAAATGTTTTAACGAAATGACCACAATGGCGTACTTGCTTTCCATTTGGTTTGTGGAAGTACTGACAGCATCTCTCAAAATACCATTCTCCTGCTTCAGACGACTGATCTCTGCTTCCATCTGTTCACGAAGCTGTTGAAACTGTGACCAGGAAAACATTATTGTATTCATTTAAGATAACCACTTTATAATTTATGTAGTTCCATATAAAACACAGGGTCTTACTGTTTACAAATCCAAACTGTGATCTACTTTTGGCTTTATTTCTTCAAGAAATGGAGAAAAAGCTATCACCAGATTGGCTCCCCAAGATTATTTCTCAATAACAAATCTAGGAACTTTGAACTTAATCATTGTTGCATCACACTGACATTTCCCCCGTTTTAGCTCCTGCAACGTAATTAAACACTAAGGTTTCTTTTGTTTTTATATTTTATGTTATTAGTTCATTTAATTAATGATATGATACCAGAAATTTTATAGGGAAGTGTTATTTTTTCTACTGCAAAATAGCCACTTGGTTGATATTGTAATATTCATTTAAAGTTTGAATTGCCTAGATTTTAATGCACTTCCTTTATTTTTTTGTACATTGTAATTTAATTAGTGTTTCCATATTATGTTCCATTGGTTGTTTTTAACTGTAATTTAAATTAGTATTCTGGTTTTGGTATTGTTACTATAAAGGGAGGGAAACTTTAGGAAACATTCTATTTTAAGTCTTTAAACTGCAATGAAACTATAACTGAAATATTAGTACAAACCGGAAAAGGTGTATAATCTAAATCCTAGTCAAACTTGAAATTGTATGTGAGGTTTTCCAAACATCAGCACTATCTTGCTTTTCCACGTCCTTACAGTAGTCCTATCAATGCTTCAGGGACAAAGGTGATATTCAAACATGCAGTGTCTATTAATCATTTAGCCTAGGGTCTCCATGTAAAACTCATTTGATAATTAGGAGGCATATACATGTAACAATCATGACTAATGAAATCAAGATATGGAGAAGAAACTGATGCGAGACTCAGTGTCCTTTACAGTTCATTTTCTCTGTTCAACACTGTACAGAAGAACAATTACACAATAATTCCGGTTTGCTTAAAATATTTATTTAGCCACAGGTCTGCAATATCTTGGCATGGAAAAAGGAAAGTCTGCTTGCATAGAGACTGAGCAGATGGTTTAGAGAAACCATCTAGCTAGGGATGTTACAGGATTTTGTTCAGTCTACATTTTTAAAAGAACAAATCTGATTTACTCTTACTAGAGAAATAAAGAACCTACGTTTACTTATCATTTGTTATAGATGCTGACTGTTTAATTGTATCTATTTGTTAGCCACCCAAAGAAAACACAATACAAATATATAAAAGAAATTAGTATCCTGTGCGACAAAAGCAATTTAAAATTATATAAAGGTGAATTCTTTAAAAAAAAAACCTAGCTTATTCACATTACATGGGACAGAAGTTATCAATTAACACTGAGAAATGTAATATGCATCCAGGAAATACTATATAAATGCATGTTCCCATCCTAAGTATCTAGATACTCAAGCCAAAATGAACATTTTCATTTTCATTAGAGATGTTGACTTTACCTTCATTTTCATCTGCTGGGTTTCTTGGTAGCCCCCATGGATTTTGTTTTGGAAAACCCCATGCTCTTTTTCCAATGTGTTAACTCGCTCTCTCATTTTTGCCATAACCAAATTGCTTCTTTCTTTCTCTGCCATCAGTTCCTAGGACCAAATCAGAGAGTATCTCTTTTCAATAGTCCACCTCATTCTGAGGCCCATGGCCAGTTTACACAAAGCACAGGATTGCAGTTCCCTATCATATTTCTAGGTATGTCTCACAGCATCTGTGAGGCTCAGAAAGCATTCCTGGAAATTTAAGGAGTATGCTTAAAGATTACATTTTGCTCTATAGCATTCAAGCATCTCTTTTATTTCCTTTTAATTAAAAGAATCTTAAAAAATAAAATCAATAGGACTGACAGACGGACATAATGCTACCAGTAGATGCTTTAGTACACGGGTGTCAAACTCGCCACGTCAAGTTGCCGTCATGTGACGTATTACAACGTTTTTCCACTTTGCAGAGCTGGGGTTGGCGTGGCCTGCATGTGACGCATCCGGCCCGCCAGTTTGACACTCCTGCTTTAGTAGGTTCCCAGATTTTAAAGACGTAAGACTTGGATACAGCTCACAATAGGAAAACAGAAAGAGTTTTTAAAAAGTTGAAAAGACGGCTGAGCAGGTGTAGGGAGGAGGCACCAAATTCTGTATAAAAGTAACAAGGAGTTTCTGGAAAGAGTAGGGAGAACAGAGACTGTTATGTATGCTTCCCCCGATGGATTTGCCCCATCTTGTCTTCACACCTGAAGTGTTTCCTACTGAAAAGTTTTTTTTTTAAAGCCTAATATCAAACCTCCCAGCATAACTGTTTTTATCAGTGGTTTAAATGACACACTGAGCTGTGCTTTCCATAATGATGGTTACTCCCTTTACATCTGACTATACCAGTAATGCAGTGGTGAAATGTAAAATTTGTTACTACTGGTTCTGTGGGCGTGTCTTGGTGGGGGGATAATGTGACTGGGTGGGTGTGGCCAAATTTTTTTTTTTTACTTTTAAAACCATTTTTTCTACAACCTCTTCGGCCTTTTAAAAGGCTCTGATGATCCCAGCTGAGTTGCCTGATCGGCAGAGGCTTTTTTTCTTTTAAAAGGCTCTGACGATCCCAGCTGAGTTGCCTGAACGGCAGAGGCTTTTTTTAATTTTAAAAACATTTTTTTCTACAACCTCTTTGGCCAAAGAGGTTGTAGAAAAAATGCTTTGAAAAGCCTCTGACGATCCCAGCTGAGCCGCGCGATCATCAGAGGCTTTTTTTTTTACTTTTAAAAGCATTTTTTCGGTCGAAGAGGTTGTAGAAAAAATGCTTTTAAAAGTAAAAAAAGCCTCTGATGATCGCGCAGCTCAGCTGGGCATGGGCGGGGGGGAGGGATTTTTGCTACTGGTTCTCCAAACCACCCGCCACCATCGCTACCGGATCGGGCAATCCGGTCCGAACCAGGAGCATTTCACCCCTGCAGTAATGGCACATTTACTTATTCTGGGATTCACTGTACCTGGGAAAGCTGTTTGCATTGTTCCTTTGCAACAGCACCTTCTTCTCTTGCTGCCATAAGCAATTTATCTTTTTCTTGCAGCTGATGGAGCACTGCAGCTGGATCTCCTTTACTTGCCTGCATGAAGAATAGAAAACGAACTTAAGAAGGAACTAAGTACCAGATCACATGTCACAATAAATCAGTTTAACTCAATCGGAAGCCGCAGCAAATCAGAATCATTTTCCTGCCATCCATTTTACTCCTCTAACTTATTTCCTGACATACAGTAAGTCACTGTTTTACGTAAGTCCTCAATTCATTCATATTAATGATTACATGCAGCAGCAGTTTCAGAACCCTTGATCTAAGATGATCGATAACTCATCAATTTGGATAGCCAAAGAATTTCTGAACCAGTCAAAAAATTATTGCTAGGCACATGGTAGATACTATTAAATTAACTAGTATGCATGTGAAATATTTTAGGGTTGCAATAAATAAGGAGCAGAATCTAATTCAAGAACAAAAAGAATTGGCCAAATAGAATCAGAACAGAATATCCTCTGGAAGAGCAAATACTGCTGGGAAATAACTTTTCACAAAACCTCAATGATTCCCAGTTATCCATACACTCTCTTTAGAAGTAACTATGCATGCTATTGTACAAAATCCAAGATGAGCTTTTGTAATAAAACAATGCATTTGTGGCATATGTTTCTGCTCAGGAACAGAATCTCTAACAACCAGAAACCAGGAAATGTATCTTATGTGGTGCAGGAACAAAATAGTGACATTATTTGTATTTAGAAGATTTTAAAGGTTTCCTCAAAAAATGTTCTGATCTATTGTCCAAAAAAAGAAAAGCCAGATTTGTTTGTTTGTTTGTTTGTTTTCCAAAGAAAGAAAATGCAGGTATTTATCTGAATGGTAAGCAAATGCAATAGCAATGCTAGCCTCAAAGCACCAGTTACCTTCTGCAGAATCTCCTGTATGGCATTAGATTTCTCCTTCAATAACTCCACCACATTCATGGCCTCCTCTTCTGTGAATATCATGTTCTTCATAACCAAGATAAAATCCTTAAATTTTACATCTGCATTTTCTATAATGAAATCAACAGAAGAGTTATAAGAAGAAAGCAGCATATTTTTACAGTAAGACTAGAAGGAAAACTATTATTCTGTGATACATGGAAGACAACTTTTCAGCAAGCTTTTTCATAGGAGCCAGCAAGCTATAAATATAATAAATACCGGTAGTCTTTGCTTACCGACTGCTTATTCAGTGACCACTGGAAATTATGACAGTGCTGAAAAGGGAGATTTACAATTGGTCCTCAAAGTTGCCCTCATAGCATCCCCCTGATCAGGTGAACGTGATTCAGGTGCTTCACAACTGGCGTGCATTTACAACAGTTGCAGCTTCCTATGGTCATGTGATTGCCATTTGTGACCTTCACAGCTAGCTTCTGTCAAACAAAATCAATGGGGAAACTGGTAGGAAGTCACATGGTGGTCACATGACATTGGGTAATGATTACAGTCATTATGGGTGATTTGCTTCACAACCACAGCCAGAAGTGACATCATAAGGTGGGCATAGTCATATGACTATGACTACTATGTCACTTAGCATCAGAATTGCTGGTCCCAACTGCAGTCAGTAAGAGAGGACTACTTGTATTGGCAAATAAATTTTATAACCATATATCCATGCCTAGGAAATGTTTGCAAGACAAAATTCCAAATTATAGTTGTAAAATCTCTAGCATATTTGGAGTGTAAGGCACAATTAAAAAGAAAGAATGGATTAGTGGCAATCTACAGTCAGATTCTCCCTAAACACAGAGAGTAGCTCTATTGGAAAACGTACTGGAGCCATTTTGGTTCCATCTAAGGCTTATCTTATCATAAATAATAATTGTAGTTTTTTTTTCTCTTAAAGATAAACAGAAACAAGAACATCGAATGTTCAGATTATTTCCCACCCAAGATAAAAAATAGATTTCCCACCAAAAGATGTCAACTTCAAAAGAAAAATAAAGGCTGATTATTGGCAGGTTACTTCAAGGCTCCTTATCTTTCTTTTATGAAATTTAAAATAAAAGATACTGTTTTGACTACTCTTCAAACACCATAGACATCAGAAATGCAGTACAGTCATTCCTTTCATGTTTGTGCTCATATTCATCTCAGAACTCTGCTATCATCTTCGGAAAAACATATTTCAGGAAACTTAATGTATTCCTCTTCTTGGAAATTAATATCAGAGTTCAGGCATTTCAGCTTGGTGAGGCCATCAGCAAGTTCTCTGATCATTGTCTCAGAAATATACAGTACCACCTTACTTAAATTACTGGCAATCAGCCACAAGCGCCAATATCAAGCCTTTATCAGAAGGCCAAGCCAACACAACTCTCAAAGTGCAGTACAGAAAGAATTTTAAATCTTTTTGTATCACCTGAATAGGACCTCTTCCCCCTTTTCTTTTCTTTCCTGTTGCTGCTTCTTGCCTTATCTCTTTCCAGTGTTTTTCCTTTCTTTCCTCTCCATTCTCTTGATTTCTGATGCAACTTGTTCAGTCCTTCCCTTCCATTTACCATTTGATTTCAATTCATTTATCATAACTTCTGCATCCACCCACAGTCTAAACTTTTCTCAACTAAAAAACCAAAACCCTCGAATTCTTAAGAATTTTCTGGCAATGACTATGTATCTGTGCATCATAGCACAACCAACTAGTTTTCCTGGCCATGCCTTCTCTTTTGCACCAATACCTTTATCGGTTTCATTCTTCAGTTTCTTCACACTGGTTTTCTGCAGTCCTTCAAGACCATCATGCCTCACCAAATCAGCTGCTTCTCGCTTTCCTTCTGTTACGCTTGAGTCTGCATTATCCATTAGAGGAATATATGTTGTTGCACGAATCAAAGGTTCATCCACTAAAGTCATAACTGGAAATTTAGGAAACACACTGACAATAATACATGGTAACATGCATTTAAAAAGTAGCTTCACTTGGCTTCTTCCAACTCAAGCTACATATGCATCGGCACTTTGGTTATTTCTTGAACAGGTACATAGTGCCTTGATAAAATTATTTTGTTATTAATTATTTATTGCTCACTTTTGATGGTTTGGGGTTGTAAGTTGCTTTTGATATATTATTTCAAAAACTGAATCAAAATGTGTATTAAAAATTTTCAGCCAATATAGTATTTGTATATATTCAAATAAAATATAACCTCTGACATGAACCAACTACACAATGTTAAGCAAACGTTTTCCCAAGTCTTAGTCTTCCACATCTATAATATAGGAATATTATATAAGAACTGTCTATTTACAAATAGTTTTTATAAGAATTATAAAACTATGCATATGAAATATTTTGAACACATGGAAAGTGCTACAGAAGTGCTTTTATATTAGGGTTGTTAAACTCATCATTCCTCAGTTTCTCCAATAATTCACCCTTATTAAGTCTTAGATTATATATCAGTATTTGTAATCTATTGTAAGGGTTAAGGGTAGCACCATGCACAAGTCAAAGATTGATGATAATTTTCAGGATTCTCAGCTTCAACCAAACCTAGATATCATAGAGAACAAATTCACACTTGAGAATCTTACCTTATACATTACAGTTTGCAGGATACGGAGAGTAAAATCCTAAAAACCTACACTAGATTATTTGTTAAATTGGTGCTCTTCAGATGGTAGCCAGTACTGTGCATTTAATACATTATACACTGCATTAAAATCAAAATCAGAAGAATTGTTTTTAATCAATGAGGAGTCCCTGGTGCTGTCTGAGCTTGGTTGTTTTCTTGCAGATGTTTCATTACCCAAACTAGATAACATCATCAATGCTGGTAAGGAGAGGGGTTTGCTCTTTTTAACCAAATATCAAATGTGTCTTTAAAACCAGTTCCAGTTTGCCATGCTGAAAACAAAAATTACAGGCTAACTTGAAAACTTTTAATACGCAAAATGCCATCTTGCTTAATTGAGCACACTAAAGAAAATCCTCTCTTTAATATGCCAAGACTGCAGATCATTTTTTAAATATGAAGAACGGAGGAAGAGCCTAGGACCTTAATGGCATTGTATATACTTCAGTGGCATAGAGTTTTGTGTCTTCCAGGTTCTATAAAAAAAGATCAACTAAAGGCTTTAATTGTGAAAGATGGGTGGAGAAGTAAGAAGAGTTGCTTGATCAGAAGAAGCCTTTTCTTGTTCAACATGCAATTCCTCAGATGGAAACACAAAGTGTGTATATGGGAAGTCATGACCCAAATGTAGTACAGGTAGTCCTCAATTTATGGTCACAACTGAGTCCAAAATTTTTGTTGCTAAGCAAGACAGTTGTTGAGTTTTGCCCCATTTTATGACCTTTGTTGCCACAATTGTTAAGTGAATCACTGCAGTTGTTAAATTAGTAACACAGTTGTTAAATAAATATGGCTTCCCCATTGACTTTGTTTGTCAAAAGATCACAAAAGGTGATCACATGACCCCAGGACACAGTAATCATCATAAATATGAATCAGTGGACAAGTGTCTGAATTTTGATGATGTGATCATAAGGGATGCTATAACAGTCATCAGTGAAAAAAAATGATCATGTCACTTTTTTCACTATCACTGAAACTTTGAATGGTCACTAAGCAAACTGTTTTAAGTCGAGGGTTACCTGTATCATGCCCCTATTTGTATTCCACAACACTGTCTCTAATATTTTAAGTCTATATAGTACTTAATAGGATGCTTCCAATTCCTTTGGACTACAACTGTCAAAAGCTTTACTATTGGCTATATTGGCTGGTGCAGATAGAAATGGAAATCTAAAAAAGCCAAAGAACGTATCTGCTTTACGTCTATTTTAGAGAAGAGACCAGGTTATATATGGTAGCCACTGTTTATTCTTCTTCAACCTGTTTATCTCTCTTTCAGACTGTGCAAATTGGCAACAATCACTTGTGGCAGTGAATTACACAGTATAACTATGTGAAACAGGTTGTTCTCTTGCCTGTCCTAAATCTGCCAGCACTCAAGCTCATTAGATATTGACTTGGTTTAAGTGTTGACACCGTGAAAATAACACTGAGGTTTAGTGATACATTTTCATATTTTTAACATAATATTAATTCTCAACATGAAATTTTCCTTTTTCACAGCAACTGTATTTTTGTTACTCTCTAATGAGCAAATGTGTTCAACTGCCTTACTCAATGTATGACACATTAATTTTCAGTTATTTTGAAAATATCAACTGTTCAATCTCAAGCTCTCCTGGTTATGAACTAAAGTAAAGCATATGCAGTTTACCTATGATACCTAGTATACACCTGTAAATGAATACAAATGGACATGAAACGAACATACACGCATGCTATTTCATTATACAGTAGAAAATTCTGATGCCCCTTATGTGTACTAGTAGTAAAGAAATTGGAAAGAATTCCAGAAACCATGTTCTGCATGCTTTCCCTAATTTGTTTACCATAAGAAAAATTTAGAATGAAATGTCTCACTGCAATATAGAAAGTCATAATAATCTATGCCTGCCTATATGTAACAGTACATGCAAAATGGATTTGACTAAGCTGTGCTGTATTGACTATAATCAAAGTTCAGCTACCAGAGGAATTCTTGTTGAAGCTATCTTTCCAGTAGATGGCACTACAACCATCTTAAATACAGTATTTACTTTCAACAATATGAGAAAGTCCAGTGACCCTAAGAACAATGAGCAAAGTTGTAAGAAATATGATTCTCCAAATGTGGACAACCATGATTTTGGCTTAAAATATATAAAGAACTACTTTTATGGGAATGGATAGCACACAAAACTTACTACATGTAGTTCTCATCTTATGACTGACAGTGTCTCCGAGATTACGCGATCGCAATTTGGGTGCTTGACAACCAGCCTTTATTTACAAGAATTGTAGCATCCTGGGGTTATCTGATTGTTAGTTACGACCTTCCCAGCCAGATTCCGACAAGCAAAGTCAATGGGGCAAGCAGGATTCATTTAACAACTGTGTCATTCGTTTAATGACTATGGCAATACAGATCATAAAATTGGGTGCAGTTATGCAATGACTCATTTAGTTATCACCTAGCCTAGTAATAGAAGGCCAGTCGCAATTATAGTCATAAGCTGACGACTATCTGTATACAAAAAACAGACTTATACAGAGAGGTAGAAAGATGTTTGGTAGAAAAGTCTGAAAAAAGCAGTGAGTGGAACTAGAGGCCAAAACAGAAGAGTTAGCCATTCTCTCTCTGAAAACCCTTTGTCACCCTCTTATCTCATCCCCAGTTTACAGAACTATGGACAGTCATACCAGCAATCTGAATTGATCACTCACTTGTGTAAGTTTAAATCAGTTCAACTACCATTACTTGGACCTAGGTTCAGAGTCTGCCCATCCTGACCAAACAACACACTCATCTTTAAATAGCAGGTTCCTTCATCCCATCAAATAGCAGTAAAGCATGTCCAACTTTTGCTGGTTCAGCAGCATCGTTTTACCCCAAATCAAAGTTTGTTGTTCAACAAATTCGTCTGATAATGCAGGAAACAGATGTCCCTTGAAGGATATGCTTCCAAACTTATAGTATGGATAAAACTGAAATATCCCACACAATTGCTCAAAAGGGATAGGAGCAGGGGTGAAATCCAGCAGCTTCTGGAGAACCAGAAGCGGAACTTTTGAGTAGTTCAGAGAACCAGCAAATACTACCTCTGGCTGGCCCAGAGTAGGGTGGGAATGGAGATTTTGCAATATCCTTCCCCCAGGAGTGGGGTGGGAATGGAGATTTTGCAATATCCTTCCCCCCAGGAGTGTGGAGGGAATGGAGATTTTGCAGTATCCTTCCCCTGGAGTGGGGTGGGAATGGAGATTTTGCAGTATCCTTCCCCTGCCACACTCACTAAGCCACACCCACCAAGCCACACCCACAGAACCAGTAGTAAAAAAAATTGGATTTCACCACTGGATAGTGGGGAGAAAAACAACAGAATTGGTGTATGTCATGGGATACCTCTAAAGTAGGGATCCCCAATTGACCGGCACCAGGCTGTGCAAACAAGCAAAGCCCCACCTGCAGGATGCAGGCAGCACACAAAACTACGCCCCCTCTGGTCCATGGAAAAACCTCTCTTCATGGAATCAGTTCCTGGTGCCTAAAAGGTTAGGGGACGCTGCTCTAAAGGTATATTTATAAGGTTAAATGTACAATAATAAATATACGTGCAAATGTATTTGCAATGTACCATCATCACACAGAGGAGGAGGAAATAAACAGAGTAAATAAACTGACACAGTGTATACCACTTTTAAGCTTCTAGAACAGAGGTCTTCAAACTTGGCAGCTTTAAGACTTGTGGACTTCAAATCCCAGAATTCTCCAGCCAGCTATGCTGGGAGTTGAAGTTCACAAGTCTTAAAAGCTGCCAAGTTTGAAGACCTCTGTTCTAGAGGAAAGGCAGGATATAATTCAAATGAATGAATGTACATTAATTCAAGAAAAGCAAGCACTTATTTTTCTTCTACCAAAAGGTAACAATTGTCAGTCATGTCTTAGTTAGCTCAGATCTTCATCAAGAGTAAAGAAATTATTGAATGCCTGTCAATTGGCACCAATTTTCAGCATGCTATTTCTGCCCTAACCTTCTTTTTGTTGTCAGGCAGGACCTCCTTGATTCTAGAAACAAATTGTCACAGAAAACTATAGACTCACAGAACTCTGAATACTGCTATTCTAAATGTCTATAATCTGTAGCCCAGTTCAAGTATATGGATTAAATATTTACAATTCATAAATGAATATTTTAGTTAAATGATTCATCTTTCATGTAAATTAAGTGGATTCCAGACTATGAAAGTCTATGCCATAATGCAATTGGTTATGTTCCTTAAGTGAAAAAGGATTGTCATTTATCATAATTAGTAAAATAGTCTAATTCTAAACTACGGTAAGTAGATTGCATTCTATTAATGTAATTTAACAAGCACAGATTCCCCAAAGTCAAGTATCTGCATGCATACTACAAGCCAGATCTTCCAGTTCTGTGTTCCATTTTATGGGGAAACTGGAGGGAAGAGAATATTTCAACTTCACTTTCCTCTAAGTATATTTGATTTATGACAATGATGTTGCTAGCCATTTTCCCTCTTCCTAGTGCATTTGAGAAGGAAGGAAGCCTCTGAGGATTAACATCAAAATTACATCCTCATTTCCAGAAACGCACAAATGCTGATTTGATTTGGGAATAATTTTGTGATCGTATTTGATGCGCTGAACCCAGAAATACTTAATCCAAGAAAGATGACCCACTAAAGGTGGTTATTAAAACATCAGATATAAAATGCACTTTATTACCATTATCTGTCTTTTGTTTTTTTGCAGACACTTTCTTCTTCCCAGAGCTTTCTTGCTTTATCTCAGGATGCAATATGAGAGGATCTTGCTTTCTGGATATGGACAGAAGTGAATCACTCTTGGCATCTTGATCATCTGTTTAAAAAAAAAAAAAAAGGAGCTATATCAGGCTTTATATTGTACACACTAATCTACCCATCTCCATACATGTTTGTAGATATGCATGTATGCTATACATATGTATAGCCATGTACAAGTTGCATGGAACACTTGAATTCATATAATATCATATTATATGTGATACAAGTAGTCCTTGACTTATGACCACAATTGAGCCCAAAATTTATGTTGCTAATTGAGAAATTTGTTAAGTGAGTTTTGCTCCATTTTATGGTTTTTTTGGCCATGTTTGTTAAATGAATCACTGCAGTTGTTAAATTAGTAACATGGTTGTTAAGTGAATCTGACCTCCCCTTTGACTTTGCTTGTTAAAAGGTCGCAAAATGTGATTACATGATCCCGGGACACTGAAATCATCATAAATCTGAAACATTTGTCAAGCATCTGAATGTAATGGGGATGCTGCAAAGGTCATAAGTCACTTTTTTTTAGTTCCGCTGTAACTTCAAATGGTCATTAAACAAACTGTTGTAAATTGAGGACTATCTGTATACTGTATGTACACATATCAAATTAATCCAGAATAGGATGTGGCTTTGGTACTTCAAATCAAAATAAGTTTAGAAAAATCAAATAAGATATTTCAGTGGGGACATGAGGATAAAATCACCTTAAATTTCAACAGCCAAGAGAGAAAATATAGCATCTATTCCAAGGATGTTCAAGTGTTCCATCCATAGTTTGTCAGGGCAGGGAAGCCAAAGCTGCTGAGGCTGTGTTGTGATGTGACCATGAACCTCTGGAAGGGGGGGGGCAGGGATGAAATGCTCCCGGTTCAGACTGGATTGCCCGATCCGGTAGCAATGGTGGTGGGTGGTTCGGAGAACTAGTAGCAAAAATCCCTGCCACCCCCCACACAATCGGGGGGATTGTGTGGATTATGAGCCACACAATCATCAGAGGCTTTTTTTACTTTTAAAAGCATTTTTTCTACAACCTCTTCGACTGAAAAAATGCTTGCACACTTTATGTACACTAAGCATGCCCCAATAATTAATTTTAATAGTAATTTTAAGTATGTCAAAACAGTGTGAAAAAGATCACACAGTACAAAATGTGAATGTATTTTTAATTAAATACTAACAATCTGGAATTTATCATTGTATGAAGAAACAGAAAAAGAACTATTCTTCAATACTGTAAATCTAGGGTTGTACCATCTTTCTCATCTTGAATCTACAATGGTGATATCTACAGTGGTGAAATCCAATTTTTTTTATTACCAGTTCTGTGGGCGTGGCTTGGTGGGCATGGTGTGGCTTGGTGGGCGTGGCAGGGGAAGGATACTGCAAAATCTTCATTCCCACCCCACTCCAAAGGAAGGATACTGCAAAATCTCCATTCCCACCCCACTCCTGGGGGAAGGAGATTGCAAAATCTCCATTCCCACCCCAGTCTGGGGCCAACCAGTTCTCTGAACTGCTCAAAATTTCTGCTACCGGTTCTCCAAACTGCTCAAAATTTCTGCTACCAGTTCTCCAGAACTTGTCAGAACCTGCTACAATACCTCTTGGGTTTCTTTTGGAAAACTGGGCCATATTACCCCACATGGATAAAATATAAAACTGGCCACGTAATTTTCTTTATATACAATATTTTTTTTATTTTTGAATTTTTGCTCTTTTTAATGTTTATTTTTCTTTTCCTTTCCCTTTAATATATAAATATATATATAAATCCTATCTAATAGTTTTTGCTAACTACTTCTTTGGTTTACTGTATTTGGATGGAAGGAAAGTATGTGTATTGCTTATTGAACACAGAGATAATGAAACAAATCTTGCTGATTCTGACTAAGGATCCAGCAATGGTTGAAAAATGGTAAACTTTTGAAATCCAGGTCTCTTTATGAGGTATATAGGAAATATGCTATGCCTGGATTGGCTTAATATTTTAAACCAAGCAGGTATGAAATGTCACTTACAGCTAATCCCAGATCTACCTGTCAAGAAAGAATAGGGAGCTGCCAGCAGAGCAGAGCAAAGCCTTATTTTCAAGGCTAGCAGCTTCAAGACAAATCACAGCCACATCCATAATTGCCAGGTTGTGCATTGAAAGACTGTCAAGACTTGTTTTTGAACTGTGTGCACCTCACTTTGATTCCAGTTCATCATCATCATCATCATCATCATAGATAACATTAGAAACCTGTGCCTGAACTTGCTTAATTTCACTGTTGCTTTCCCATTCCCTTACCTTTGGGTCTGTGTCATTTAAACTGTAAGCCTGCAGCTAATGACTCTTATTCTGTAGTGGTGGTGTGACTTGCTCTTTCACACGATTAACTAATATATTGCCATCCCTCCCCCCCCCCACCCACCCACCTACAAACTCAACTAGTAACACAGTCATACCTATTCCATTTTTCTGCTTTTTCTGTCCAGACTTTTTTTTGGACCCAGCTGAATCCGAAGGTGGGGTGGGCTGTTTTGTTACAGGTACGGGCTCCACTTTTTTTCCTGCAGGCTTCGAACTCTCCAACTCCTTTGGCACAAGTTCCTCTGAGTTGCCCTTGTGTTTCTTCTCCTTCTTCTTGCGCTCCCGGAGACTGCTGGGGACCTCTGTCACGTTCAATGGAAGAGGGACAATGTGCTCCTCCTCTGACCCCAAAGCATCTGACAGTCGGAAGTCCCGAGCGGTACTCTCCGAGTCAGACTCATGGAGGTTCCCATTCTGGGCCTCTTTTTTCTTGCTCTTCTTCTTCTCTGCTTTCTTTTTATCAGTCTTACTAGGCAGAAGCTTTTGGTCCCTCCTTTGTTTGGCGAGGACTTCATCGTAGAGTGTTTCTTTCATAAAAAGCCAAAAAAAGAGGAAGATGACAGCAATCACAACCGAAGGTACTAGGATGATAAAATAGGGAGACTCGTAGAATTCCATTGTGCTTTTTCTTAACTACAAGAATAAATCTGCAAAGAAAATAAGAACAAATGAGAATAAAAATGATTAAGAAAGCTTAAAGGCAGTGTTTTTACAGCTATATCACTGAAGCAATGGTATTTCCAAATAGCTGATTAATAACAAGATTTTTTAAAAAAACCAATAAAATAAAAATATCAATAAGGAGATTATAATGTTTAGAATAAGCAAAAGGAGAGAAACGGAGCAATACCATTTTTCATTGTGCCCGTCAGGCGCAAAGAACCAGGAACAACACAAAGTGTTGATCAGAGTAGTTTATTGCTATTGTCAGGAATCTTAACAGACTAATGCACTCACTACAGAAACTACTAGATAAGCACTGCAAAGTTTAGAGAGAATCTGCTTTCAGAGGCTTCTTCCTATCAGCAATTCAAGGCTAGCCAGTCTTTTCACTCCACTCCTCACTTCAGCTCCAGATTCCATAATGCCTGATTAGAGAGAATTCTGCTTTGATTTGCTTCTCTTAGTTGTAATTTACCAGCAGCCGTTCCAAGATAAGAATTATAACTTTAAACAATGATGCCCAAGATTGTTTTTTCTTCTTCTTCCTTTCCTCCCCATTCTTGTAGGCACTGCCTTTTAAACTATAAGATTAAAGAAACTGATGAGTCTAATTTAGAGGCCTTCAAACTTGCAGCTTTAAGACTTGTGGACTTCCAACTCCCAATTCTGGGAGTTAAAGTCCACAAGTCTTAAAGCTGCCAGGTTTGGGAACCTCTGGTCTAATTGATACATAAGATATTATATAAAACTATTAAAATCAATTTTTATGCAGTAAAATTAATGGCAAGATCAACTGTCTTCAAAAGAAAGCAGCAAGACAAAATTTGAATTTTTAATTTGCCTTAGGAAAAGTAAGAAATCCTTAGTTTATGAAAAAGACTTGCAACCTTACCTACAGAGAAGTTTAGTCAATACAATTCCTCTAAGGTGAAATGTCTACAACCCAAGTTAAAGTTAAAACAAAACTATTTATTTGATTTGTGAATGAATGCTCCAACACTGGAAGTTTTTAAGAAGAAACTGGACAACCATTTGTCTGAAATGGTATAAGGTTTCCTGCCAGAGCAGGGGGTTGGACTAGAAGACCTCTGAGGTCCCTTCCAACTCTGTTATTCTATTCTATGCTATTTAAATTCTGTCTTTTTACTCAAAGTACAAGAGATAGTTAGTAATGACTACAATACTATTATACATATCTTTAAAAATCAATAATTTAACCAGTTGTTTAAAATCTAGTGAAATAGACACAATCTTCAAGTTTCCTAAATGGAAGGGATGGGGGACATAACATCTGTAAGATTACACTACAAGTCCTAGCAACCACATAGATAGGTTTTCTCCAGGAACATCTGTCCCTAACCTGTTCTTTCAGGACGCCCAACAGCTAAACTCATTACCATTGGAACTGATTCCAGCCATCTTGCTCTGCTGGTTGTCTTCCTCTTTTCTTTCCTTCCTCCTTTCCCAGCATTAGATCTTTACCAGAGAGGTAGGAAATCAAAATGCCAAGCTAAGCAAGCAATGCTATGGTAATGTGATCTCATATTTGGAAGGTGCTGGGAGTCTGGATGGGAAGAATAGGCTGAAGTGAACTCTAGTAAGACCAATTTGGTGTTTGCTAAACCCCAGATTGTTTAATTCTGCATCTATGGCCTCAAATTTAACCAATGTGTCACCATTCAGGCAATTTAGATAATATATTTCCTCAATTCTTAATTTTCAGAGTTTATATTTAAACAAGTGGCAGTTGTTTTATCTTGTCCACCATCACAAATCTATGCATCTGTTTGCTATCCAATGTTTTTCTTGAGGAAGGATGAATTACTGCCCCTTCTAAGGTAATAGACAATCAATGATGCATTTTCCTCAGCTTATCCAACCTCCCATTACTTTCCCTTTTCTTCATGCCTTTTGACTGCTAGTTGATGTCCATAATGTGCTCTGCTAGTCTTCCCTCCCCTCCCCCCCACATCCTACATATTAGCTGTTACAGTCATTATAAAGAAGGAACAAGCTATTAAGAAGTAAGAAGTCACACAACCAAGAGATGGAAGAAGATGACTTGGGTAGGAGGCCTATTTCAAGGGCTGACAAAAAGTTCCAAAGAGTGGCACATATGAAGCTATGTCTTGGTGGATCACAAGAGAAACCTAAGCCAAAATTCTGATGCAACTGCAAAAAAGTAAATGCATTTCTTACTTCATCAGCAGAGGTATAGAGCCAAGATCAAGAACAAACATTACTTCTCTTTATGTTGCATTGATCAGACTAGACTTAGACTACTGCATCCAGTTCTGGATGTGTTTTAGGAAGATTCTGACAAACAAGAGAATATCTGGAGTAAAGCAACCAAGATGATAGAGCCTGGGATATTTACCAAGATAAGAGAAAAATGTAGGGAGGCAATTTAGCTAGCTTGAGGTATCTAAAGGGCTGTCATGTAGAAGGCAGGGCAGAATTGTTCAGAGTCAAGAAGCAATATGTCTCAATCACAAGAAAGTAAATTTTGGGTGGAGAATCAGGAAAGATTCCTAATGCTACAAGTAGTTCAACAGTGAAATTGATATGTCTCAGGAGACAGTAGATTCTTTTCCACTGGAAGTGTTTAATGGAGAGTTATACTGTACTGTATTCCATGGCTATACAATTCAATTTATAACTGTGTTGTGGAATACAGTTGTTAATACCAACCCAATTCTCACTACTTCTTTCCAAGAACACAGAATATAAAAATCAATCTCCAGTTCTAGAGAGAACAAAACATAAAACAAATATACCTTAATGTCAGAAACATCTTTATTGGGCGCATGGGCTTCCTGAAGTGATTCTTGAACCACTGAAATTATGTTTGCCTCTGAAGTTAAGCATAAGCAATGAGAACAAGTGGGTAAGGCTCTAGACTATCCATGGTTTGCTTAGCCAAGCATGACATGAAAACATTGGATTTAGATTTTGTGTGCATCTACAATACACAGCCTGACTTGTTCTTTAATTTCTAAGCTAGAAGATCCCCACCATTATTCTATGGCTGTTCACCGCCCTGAGTCCTTCGGGAGTAGGGCGGTATACAAATTCAATAAAATAAATAAATTCATGTGTCATATTAAGCTCACATAATCAGCTTGCAGACAGAGATTGCAGAAGGGAGCATATGAGCATTTTTATCACTAACCCATGATTTAGTCTGGCATGCTAACTGACCTTAATGAGATGGGCACTACATTACTATTGTACATCAGTCATTACATTTCACTGGAGTCAGGAAGGAAGTGTAAATTTCCAGCGAACTAAGTGCTCTACACAATGATCTTTTCCTGAAAATGCTAAAAAAAACTATTATGTGATATTCACATTCACAAGCCAAAAAAAATTATAACAGATCTCTTTGGGGAATCCAACAGAATTTTTATACACACACACACACAAAAAAAAGCTGTATGCTTGTGAGTAGCCAAAGTTAAATAATATAGGATAGGCTGTGTGCCAAAGAATAATTATATGATATTAATAATTCAAATTACATTAAACAACAAAACTTTCTAACTTTAAGCTCTCAGGAAAAAGTATAGTATCATCTGTTCAATGAGCATTAATCTTTTTCCTGTGGTCTAAAAGCCATACATGGATAAAACCAAATAATGCAACTCTGAATATCATGAAAGCTATCTAGATGACTTTAATCACTCTCTCTCTCTCTCATCCCAACCTACCTCACAGGGTTGTTGTGCAGAAAATTGGAATTGGAATACTTTATTTGGCCAAATATGATTAGACACCCAAGGAATCAGTTTCCAGTACAAAAGCACTCAGTGTACTTGCAAGCAACAGAGTTGATAATAATGATGACAATAATGATGATGATAACAATAACAATAACAACAACAACAATAATAATGTACTTATTAGGTACTTGGTTGATACCTAGGATGCTGGCAGCAACCTGTATCAACCACTAGCACCAGTCAATGGTATTTGTGATGCAATTTTGAATGTTTAGTTGACTGAGTTTCATGTTTAATGAATAAAGTAAATAACAACAACAACAACAACAACAACAATAATAATATCTGATCCGTCTTAGAGGCTGTCCCCAATTATCTGCAGCAGGAGGCAGAGCTGACAGAGAATCCCAATATGCCTCGTTGTTGTCAGGCAGACTTTGAATGTATCTGGGAGAAGGCTGCTCTCCAGCGCCATCTGGAGACCAGGCTTGCAAAGGCAGCTTGTTTACTGCCTTACTCTGCATAGCTAACGGTTGAGAGCCAAACTGGCGGGAACCGACAGGTTCATCCCTGGGCGATTTCACCCTGCCCTGTCACTCAGCCTCTCTTTGCCCCTTGGCGATTTGACAGTCCAGGGCTTTCTGAAACCCTTTCCTCTGCCTCAGAAGTCTTTCTCAAGGCAACGACCTTCACTTTAAGTTTTGAGGCTGCTTTCTTCACCGTAGACCTCGGCACAGAGGAACTGTCTCTAGGGCCATGACTGACAATTGGGGTGGCTGATTCCTCTCCTCAAGCCCTGGGGTCTCTGCCACAAGCGGCTGCAGTCTCTTACATTGTAACTCTGCCCGACAAGCAGACTCATTCCAGTTGGAACACTGCTGCGATAGGCGCGGCAATTGCCTGGCGCCAGAGTGTGTGCCCGGAGACCAAGCAGGGATTCAAGTGCCTTCACTGAGGCGAGAGGCTAAATGAGGCTTCGGATTGGCATTCTGAGGGTTCTGGGAGGCAGGGAGCCCGTTCACGCCTTTAGTGCTGTCCCTCTGCTAGCCTGACAGCTGCGTGTTCCCTCGGCTTCTAGTGGGGTCGAACTGTGTTCTTCACACTAAGCTGGAGAAAGAGGAGTGGCAGAAACTCTGGCCCCTTTACTGAGCCCCCAGGGTAGCAGCATTGAGCAGTGCTTGTTCACATTAGCCCAAACCTGTCACTCGAATACACCATCCATGGCCTTCAGTGGGATCGAGCCAAAGCTCTTCATGCTGGAAACGAGCCCAGTGGCTCCACCAGCCAAGACCGGGAGCTAGCCGACAACCTTCAGTGAAGTCGAGCTGGAGCTCTTCACACTGGAACACGTCCGGTGGCTCAACTGGCCAAGACCGGGAGCCAGCTGGCAGAATGGACTCCTTCTAGCAGTTTCCTGTTGTGTTGAGAGGAATCCAGGAATTTGATTAGGTTAAGATCGAATTGAAACATGTCTGTCCAAGCAATGAGACTGAGTCAAAAGCTGGGGATGGTTGGTAACGGAGGCATGTCCTCACAGCTCTGATAGACTCAGTCCAATCAGCTAGGAGACGAAGTCAATCCCATTCCTGGATTCTCTCATCAGCATACTGGAGAATTAGGTGTTCACAGAGAGATGGCACAAGGGAAAAAACTGTCCCCGTTTCTAGTTGTCTTTGCATTCAATGCCCTATTGCACCATCCCAAGGCAAGGAGTTGAAACAGTTTATGTCCAGGATGTGAGGGGTCTGTAGATATCTTCTAGCCCTCCTTCTGGCCTGTGCAATAGACAGGTCTTCTATGGAAGGCAGGATGTTGCAACTGTTTTTTCTGCAATCTTGACTATGTGTTGGACTCTGTATCTGTCCTGTTTGGTTGCTGTACCAAACCAAAGTTATAGAAGTACAAATTACAGACTATAATTCCTCTGTATAACTGTATCAGCAGCTCCTGGGGCAGCCTGAATTTCCTGAGTTGCTCAAAAAAAAATTTTTTTTTTTTGTTTTAACTTTTTAATGATAGTTCTAATGTGATGTGTCCATTTCAAGTCCAGGCAGATTATAGAACCCAAAAACTTGGAAGGACTCTACTGCTGATACCATCCTGTAGAACAGGGGTGTCAAACTCAAGGCCCAGGGGCTGGATCTGGCCCGCGGGGTACTTAGATCTGGCCTGCAAGGCTGCCTTGGAAACAGCGAAGGACTGGCCCACGGTGCCTCTGCCAGTGAAAACAGAGCTCAGGAGAGCGTCGAGTGGCCCTCCGGAGCTCCATTTTCGCTGGCAGAGGGTTGCAGGAGTCCGTCACAGCTGAAAACGGAGCTCAGGAGCCCATCTTTGCTGGCAGAATGCTTGGGTCACCAAAGGCACCCCCGACACGAGTGACATCGAACTGGCCATGCTCACCTGGCCCCTCCAAGGTCAAACACAACCCTGATGCTGCCCTCAATAAAATTGAGTTTGACACCCCTGCTGTAGAATATAGTAAAAGGGAATAAAATAGAAGGGTTAAAATAGGAAGAGGAAAGAACATTCAATATGTTCGCAACTCTGAGTTATTTATAAAAATGAAAAGGTTGGATTAAAAAACCTTAAATAATAAAAATATAAATACTACATTTGTACCGGTAGCCCTTGAGACTTATGACAATTGAGCCCAACATTTCTGTTGCTAAGTAAAATAGTTAAGTGAATTTTGCCCCATTTTACAACCTTTCTTGCCATAGTTGTCACGTGAATCACTGCAGTTGTTAAATTAGTAACAGTTATTAAGTCAATCTGACTTCCCCATGACTTTCCTTGGCAGAAGGTCAGAAAAGGGGATCACATGATCCCAGTTCATTGCAACCATCACAGATATGAGTCAGTTGTCAAGGGTTCCAACATGTTGCAACAGTCGGAAGTGTGAAAAACGGTCATGTCAATTTTTTCAATCCTGTTGTACAGTAACTTTGCACGGTCACTAAACGAACTGTTGTAAGTCAAGGACTACCTATATTCTGAATTCCAAGTATCAACATTCTTGTTCTAAACTACTTTTCCCTGATCTGATAAATGTCATAGTCATCATTAAATAATAGTATTTGCTACTCTATAAAGACTTTAGCCTCACAATTATCAAAAGTCTGTATTAGAGCAATGAACCTTCTGAAAAATCTTTTTATATTCAGAACAGAACATGAATTGCATTAATTATTCTGTAGTTAAATTTCTTAAAGTGTTTCTGAGAGCCAAAAGAATTCAGAGTAAATGGGTTAAACCAAACCTATTCCAATCTAGTGCCTCCTAGATGTGCTGGATTACAATTTATATAAATCTCAGATAGAGAAAGCTAATCAACAACAGTTATTTGTGCCATCTAACAATTAGGCTGTTATATAATTTTTAAATTACTGGATGGGATGCAACTTTCAGTCAAATAATAGTCAAGTCTTCCCATTTCTCCAATCTTTTGAACAGATGACTAAATACTGTGTAAGTGCTATGTAAGCATGCCAGATCACAGTTGGAGAATGGTACAGCTATAAACTGAATATTGCATTGAGCAAGTGGAATCAGGGAGTTAAGCAGAGAGCTAGCCAGCTCTCAAGAGCATTTGAAAAGTTAATACGTAGTTAATATGTATTTTAATATGTAGTATGATTGAAATGTCTGCAATACTGAGAACCTTGGTTTAGAATAGTTTATAACAAATCTGAAAGAAATTAAAGAGTATGAATCCTCTTTGTACAATATTTCCTGCATAATGAACCACAGAACCCCACAAGTTTGAATATATCTTTGACAGTCAGTAAAGTCTAAAGAGTGAGACAGGCAACACATCAGACTTTATTAATACAGTCAAACATGAGTAATCATGAAGTCCAGCATCATCTGAAAGTCATACATTGCTCATCCATATCCTGGATTAGAAGGTGACACAGATTCAAAATTCCCCTAAATGTAAAGAACCATTGAGATGACCTTAAAAAAACTATGCAGAAATGGTTAATTGAGGACAGCTAACATAGCACACAGGAGGATGAAATTGGAAAGGATTGCTAGATATACCACTTTGAGTTTCTGGAGGAATATAAATACAAAAACCAAGTGACTAAATTATTACTTGTGAGGTATCATTATAAATCTGATAAACTGAAAGCAATGCATATTTATATTATTTAAAGAAGCACTGCTTCATTTCTATTTTCATATTCTATTTTCTATGTTCTTAGCCAGCTTTTATTATTTTTGTTAATAAAGTTATAATAAAGCCAGTTTGATCTATTTTTAAACATAAGCAAAGTCCAAAGTCTTTTAAATCATGCAACTCTTCTCTTGATTAAACTGATCCAATTAAGCCTTTTGTTGAGTACAAACTCAGCCCTCTAAATATCCTCTGGGTAAATGCTTTACATTCCAACTATAACAGAGACGCATCAAGTCAAACCTATAGTCCTTTGAAAAAGAAAGATCTGAGCAAAGTTTTTTTGCTTTTAAAAAAAATTGGGAGTATACCCTCCAGAAGTATTTGGTTTTAATCAAATTCAAAACATTTTTATAGGAAAAATATTTTAGGTATTTTAAAATTAATATAATACTAAATTAATGCATTTAAATCAAGAGTTTGCTAGTATGTCAACAATGTCAGCATTAGACACAAGTTTTAAACATGAGTACATTCTCCCAAAAAGAGCATTCCTTGAATCCCAGCTATTACTGGATTTGTAGGTAATGGCTATATTAGGGAATGTATTTGTGCCAAAAATGACTACTCTTGAGTTGGCTGGATTTGGCAACAGGTATCCCACCTTGGGGGTTGGACTGGAAGGTCCCTTCCAACTCTGTTGTTCTATTCTATACCTTGTCTAGTGCCTGACTACTCTTAAAAATGCTTCTATATATTTTAATTGGTATAAAATATAGTGGGTAGACTATTAATCAGAACAAATTATATGATGTTGATTCTGAAAGACCTCCATGGGGTGTTAGTCACCTATTGGGAACAATTTGAACTGCTGGGGATGAATTTTAAAGCCCTAAATAGCTTAGGGCATCATTATTTGAAGAACTTTTCTCCTACCATGAGCCTGTCCAGTTACTTAGATCAGCAGGAGAGGATCTTTTGAAACTGCACTTATTCTTCAAAGTTGATTATCTGGCAAAGAGAAGGCTTTTTTCCTATGTGGCTATGAAATGCTCTCACAAGAAGGTATAGCCACGTGAAAAAGAAGATCTTATGCAAAGTTTCCCCCCCTTTTTAATAATTGTAAGACATATCAATATTAATAAAAGCTACAAGACCTGGCTCTTCATCCAGGTCTTCCTCATGGGAAACCAAGACCATTCACTCGATCACATTTACCAACTTTTATCTTTACCTTTTATGATTTTTATAGCATTTTTTGTTTAATTGTGGTGACTTGGCCAGAGTCATTGGGAGTCAGGCAATTTAAATTATTTTACTATTATTATATACTTTATTCATTAAACATGAAACTCAGTCAACTAAACATTCAAAAATGCATCACAAATAACATTGACTGGTGCTAATGGTTGATACGGGTTGCTGCCAGCGTCCTAGGTATCAACCATCTTCTTAAGATGTACAATGTTCCAAGTAGCACAGTTTTTTGCAGTTCCGCTGGTGTTATTATAGGAAGTTGCAATTTGTTGATGTATCTTATAAAATTCTTGGACATGGTACCAAGTGCCCCGATGACAATGGGTATCACTGTTACATGTTTCATCCATAATCGCGTAGTTTCAATGGCCAGGTCGTGATATTTCGTGATTTTTTCCAGTTTACTCTTCCAGTTACTACTACTACTACTACTATTATTTCTCCATTCATATAGTATATAAAGATAAATATGATGTAGCTGAAGAACTATAAAAATCAATTTTGCTAATCTTTATTTACCCAAAAAGAATATATTTCATTTCCTTCTGTGGAAAAATTAAGTATCTTTGGTACTAATACTTAGTATTGTTCCTTTTGCCAGAAACAATCTCAAGCAGGTGTCCCAAAGGTGCTTTTTCAAAAGGCAACTGGATTTTATTTTTCTTGAAGGTGTTTTGCTTCTCATTCAAGAAGCATCCTCAGTTCAGACTGAATGCTGGGGAATGAAAGGATTTATATTTCTTATAACTCTCTACCATTCTGACATTGTCTGGAAGGAATTTTCCTACTTGTCCATCCAGAATGTTTTCACCTATGCAAAGTTTGAGAAGTTTCTTGCCTTCACAGCCAATTGCAAGTCACCCGACAGCACCTCAATGGGATTTAGATATGCTTGTGACATGATAATTCCAGAGCCTCCATTTCTTTTCTTCTCCAGGCATTCCTTGATGGGTTGGTTGGAATACTTGGCTCACTGTCACATTGAACTTTAATTAACAGATGGACTCACATTATCCTCAAGCACCCTCTGGTACAATGAGGAATTCATAGTGGTGAGCTACCCAAGTTCTGTTGCAACAAAGCAGTCCCAAACTATAACATTTCCACCACTCTACTTTACAGTTGGTATCAGGATTTTTTTTGGTGAAATGCTATCTTTCTGGTACTGTGGTGAAATAACTCTATCCTTAGTTCATTTATCCAGAGCACATTATTCCAGAACTCCTGCTCATTGTTTAAGTGTTATGAGCAAACACCAGTCTTCTCCTGGTGTTCTTTCTGGGCAGCAAAGATTTTCTCCTGGCCATCTTCCATATAGATTTAATTGGTGCAGCTTCTTTTGAATAGTAGATGCATGCACTTTGACATCAATCATGGTGAGAGTTACTGTAGGCTATGTGATGAAATTCTAGAGTTCTTGAAAACTTCTTTCAGCATCTTACATTCTGCTCTCAGGTTGAACTTGTTGGGGTGGTCTGACCAAGTTGGCAGTTATCTGAAATCTTCTCTACTTGTGGAAGATCCTCTACGGTGGAATGATCGATGGCTAATTGTTTGGCTATCTTTTAAAATCCCTTCCTAGCTTTGCAGGCATATATAGCCCTATTTCTGAAGGCTTCAAAATGGTTTTTGAGCTTGGCAAGATGATAGCATACACACTTCAACAACAAAGAGCAAATCAAACTAATGTTTTAGGTTTCAATAAGACGGGTTCCTCTCAGATCCTATTTAATGATGTTCTAATCAGTTGTACCTGACCTGGGGAAACCAATTCTAATTTTAGGTATTTGAGGTAGTGATAAATGTTGAGGTGTACTTACTTTTCATACATGTGAAACTGCATATATGCTTATTTAAATTAAGATAAATGGTGCATGATATTTGTTATATTATATCCCCATAGATCAATACTGTTGAATGTCACATATCTACATCTGAAATATATAGAAAAAAATCAAAAAATGTCAATGGGGTGTACTAATTTTTTCACATGATTATGTTTGGTTCACAAGCCATCAGACTGTGTAATGATAGAGAGATGAGGTTAGCACATGTGGAATGTAGATTTTGAAGACTTCCCTCAACTGTTCATTAGGAACACGCACAATTTATCCCTACAAAAAAGACAAGCAAAACTTCAGAGGTTCTCAATCACATTTCAATTTGAAAAAGAAATTTCAGCAAATAGCAGCAGCTGGCTTGGAAGATACAAAAAGTCAAGCTGAGCTGGTATCTGGCTAGGCATAATAGGAGAAAAGCTACATTAGTCCATGGTGGCAAAAAATGCATCTGGTGAAGTGAGCTGCAGTTCACAAAAGCTTATGCCTTTTCATAAAAGCTCTAAGCTGGAAAAAGTGCTACCCAACTCTTTCTGATTTCTTGGAGAGAAACCACCTGGAAATGTCAAGAGTGATAAATTATCATGGAAATCTTAAAAACCCAAAAGGTGGTAATGGCAAATATTTTCTGCATTATTGTCAAAAAAATTATAAAGACATGTCCCCATAGAAACCAGGACTCAACTTACTTCTCTCAAGAATTAAAAAGAAAAACACATTCCTCTTTTATCATTCTTTCCTAACCACATTTCCAAACAAGTGAAGGAAGAAAGCTCTCCTCCACAAAGTTATGTCTAAATACTATAAGGAGTATTATAATATAAATAATGTATTATAAATATATTATTATAAATAATCATTGTAGGTAAATACAAAATGCCAGCAAAATCTGAAAATAATTTATGTTGGGAGTATTATATGAAGGAAGATGGTGATATAAACCCCCTCCCCCCCAAAAAAGCAACCAATTTACTATGTCCCATATCCAGGATCAACAATCAAGGCATTACAAGGTTCTGAAAACAGCAGAGTTGATGTCTCTTTTTTGTCAATTTGGAGACATAATCAACATGAAAACTGGAAAGCACAGCATTCTTCTTTTCTCAAACATGTAGGTAAAAAAATGTAGCTTGGCAAAGTTTCAAGGACTTGGAATGGGGCAGGGAAGAGAAAACAGAGAATTGCTGCATTTTTGCAATTTTCATGTCAAGAGTATAATAACCTGGCCAATGGCAATCATGAAATATTTACTCAGTCTTATCCTCATGGAGAGCAAATTCACTGCAACCCAGCATATCTGAAAGACATAAAACTGGAAAAAGAGCCTGTTGCATTCATAGTAGAGAGGACAGAGGAATCTATGCCCACTTGTTTTGTTTAAAACTTATTTTCTCTTAATTCAAGACAGACAATTCCTTCCTTTACAAAATAAGCCACAGCATCTATGTAAAGTTTTAAAGTGAAGGGGAGGAGTATGTGGAAAGCAATGGGGGGGAGGAGTTTGAACAGTTTAAATTTAAAACAGTTTTAAAAAAGCACAAAATAAGTATATGAGAATGCTAAGTGTTATAACTAGTTAACAGATTTCTTCAATTGCCAGGCAAGATTCAGTATCTTAATGCTTAATCCTATTTTCCAGTAGGAAAATGTGGACAAATGAACTGACATTTACACTGAATTATCTGAAAAGATTTATTTAATAAAATGATGTATCACTGATATTTAACACCTGAAAAATTGACAAAGGTGTATACTGGAATGTCAAACAAATGTTGCAAATGTAACCAATGTGAGGGTACCTTTTACCATTTATGGTGGACCTGTAAAAGTGCTAAGAAATATTGGGATTAGATAGGTTTGCTGATCCAGATGATTCTTAAAGTTGATGTACATTTGAAACCAGAATTGTTCCTTTTATGGTTGATGGATAAACAGAATGAAAGTAAATATTGGACTGTGTTCTTATATATGACAACTGCTGCAAGGCTTTTATATAAACAAAGGCAGAAGGATATGCAAATTCTCACGAATGGATCATGAAGTTAATGGAACTGATGAAGATGGTAAAACTGACTACTTTGATTAAAGATAACATTTTAACTGCTTTTTCCCCTGCATGGAAACTCCTTTTTGGATTTTCTGTTCAATAAAGATAAAAATGAATTTTTACTTTGAGATTTGAGGATTAGATGTGTTTGATTATAGCAGTATTATATACTGTATAAGATATACATTTTGTTTATGTCATTTTATAGTTTTATACATTGAATATATGTAGTTGTGAAGCTGTTATGATTATGATTTATCAGTTTTATTCAAATTAAGAGGTCATATTATACAGTGTTATATTTTATTGATATATATATTTTATATTTTCATTTTGTATGTTTTTGTTAAAGTAAAATAAGATAATGTTATATCTTATAATTGTATCCATATTGAAGATAATTGGAAGGACCTTTTTTGTTATTGTTTTATGTCACTTTTTAAATTTTCCCTGTTATTCCTACTTTCCCCTTTTTGTTGTAATTTTGCATTTTAACTTTCTATCTTTGATATTTAATAAAATTTGGCATATAAAAAAGATTCAGTATCTTAGTGCAGAGATGCATGACTTCCGTATAGGAATATCATATTTTTTAATATCCAATCAGGAAAGTGAGAACATGCTCAAAATTCACTCCCACTTTGTTTTAGTTAGCCCACAGTGTGCTTGTGCATGAAAAAGAGAAGCAAAACCAGAGTGAATAGACAGGTACTGGGTTTCCTCAAAAATATGACCTACCCTGAAATTAAATCCCAGCTTGATTTTTACACATGCTCCCAATACAAGCCCTACCCCCAAATTAAGCCCTAATTAAGATCCTGCCCACCCCAGGGTGCAGTAGGAGAAGCGAGGTGCACAGGTAAAAATTAAGCTAGGATGGGATTGGGGGTGGTGGAGCTGCCTCTACTTACCTCGCACACCCCGACACCTGCCTCACCTTCTTCTGTGGCCACTTCTTACAGCTGCTTGCTGCGACTCGCACGCATCGCCTTGGCCTCCATTTCGCCATCAGAGGCCTTCTGGAAAGCCCTCTGCAACCAAGAAATGAGGTCCGGATTGAGGGCCGCGTCACCCCCGGCCTCCATTTCGCTGTCAGAGCCTTCCAGAAAGTCCTCTGCAGCTGATAAAAGAGCTCCAGATCGATTTCTCAGCTGCAGAGAGCTTTCCGGAAGGCTCTGATAGCAAAACGGAGGCAGAGGGCGGCACGTGTGAGCGGCAGCAAGTGGCTGCGAAAGTGGGCAGCACCAGGCTCCTTCTGGGCAGGGCTGTCAGTGCCGCCGCTGTGAAGTGAGTCAGTAATTAGATCCCCTGAAAAGAAGCCCTTGTTGTTTTTTCGGGGGTCAAAAGAAAATAAGACCAGGTCTTATTTTCAGGGAAACACGGTAGTTGTGCCTTGCCATCTGTCAAAAACTTCTGCCATGTTATCACTTCTAAATTAATTATGATCTTTAGTCACTCCTGACCAGCAGATATTATCTGCAATACTATTTAACAAATCAAAAGAACTTTTAGAAGAATTTTGTTTTTGTTCATTAAAGTTTTCATTTATGATAACTGAATCTGTTTCAAGGGGGAATGCTCCCTCAACCTAGCTCAAACTAATTCTCTCTTTATTAAGCAAACAACCAAGCTCAGAGAGCACCAAGAACTCCAGAGCTCTTTATTATCCTTTCAAAGGGATAGGCAAAAACATTATTTATTCAAGTATGCTTTCAGGATGTAAATACTTTTGACCTTCTGAGCTTCACGGGTGTTCGATTTTGGAACATTTTGTCTGCTCTTTTTAAATATTCCTTCTGCTTACTATTTTGAATAGTTTTCTTTTCTGAGAAAGCAAAATATATATTCAATAAATAACATAAATTTAAAATTTATGAAGAAAAACATTTCAGGAAGAAAAAATTGGTCCTAAAGATGACCTCAATTTACTATTGACATCTAGTCAGAATAACAGAATAACAGAATTGGAAGGGATCTTGGAGGTCTTCTAATCAACTCCCTACTCAAGCAGGAGACTACTATTGTATTTCAGACAAATGAAATCTCTTAAAGAAGAGATGTCCAGTCTCTTCTTTAAAACCTCCAATATTGGTGCACAACTTCTGGATGCATTTCAACATATAAAAAACAAGAAATAATAAAATAATAAATAAAATAAAAATAATAACATAATAAAATTAAATAAATAAAAATAAATAAATAAATAAAAATAACCATTCCAGAATCAGTCATCTATAGCTCCATAAATACTTAATGTTCAGTTTGGGAAAATTATTATTAGAAATAAACAGTAAATACATTAAAATTGTTCTGAAATCCAAGAAATTTAATGTTCTTAATAATAATAAACCAAGTTTTGAATTATATGAAACAAAGGGAAATAAATCAAAACAACATTTCCAAGAGGAAATATATGTTAAGCCACATCAAGAAATAAAATATCAACATATATTTTTGAAGTTAGAAAAAAAAAGAAGTAACTAAATGGGTGTCAGTTCCTTCTAAGGGGTTTTCTATCTTTGATACAAGGAAAAAGAACCCTCAAAAATGATTGCCTTTACATAAACGTATGCACAACATATATTCTTAGTGAATGTTTCCAAATGGTTTTTCCTTATGGATTATTGTAAGTGTTTAGATTTGTACGTTACATGGGTGTATTTACAAAAATGGATGGAGACAAGGAGCTTACAAATCACTTCCTTCCCACTACATAATGCCAAGCCCTTCAATTCCATCCTTACTTCACAGATTCTGTTTTTTGAATCAGCGGTGAAATCTGGCCAGTTTTATTTGGCTCGCGCAGACTGGTACCACCGGCAGCAGGAGGCTCCGCCCACCCTCCAGGACATCATTATGTCCCGTTTATTACCCTCTGCGCAGAGCGCCCGCACGCTCCTGTTCCCGAACCGGTAGCGAAAGTAAGTGGATCTCACCGCTGTTTTGAATCCCACTTTTTCACTGCTTTTTTTCTATTAAATCCCAGACCTGGCTTACTTATTTCATACTCACTTTCTGCAATGACTCTTACTGGAATTCCATTAATTTACATGCAAGTATCTGATTTTGCCTGGATTCAAATATCATCTTTGAGATTACGTAATAACTTGCTGAACAAACCACAGCGGTCTGCTTCAAAAAAGCTTCATGTACTGTATATTCATAGCCTTTCAGTGCATATTTTGACATCTAGAACTAACAATTAAACCAATAAGCAAACTTGAAAATGTTAATTAAAGGTCATATATGCAAGGAAATTATCAGTTAAAAATTAACTCTCAATCTTGTCATCACTGAGAGTTAATTTTTAACTGTTGTCTTGACTGTGTGCACAGGATAAATTAAATTATATAAGGATGGAAATATCTTTAGTGATTGAAAATTCCTAAAATGTTGTTTTGGTATTTAGAAATTTAACTGTAATTTCATTCATGTCCCTGCATAAATATTGCACAATTTTGACCTTTTTTTGGAACTTAATTTTCTGGTTTTAGAATAAGAGAATGAAAGCAAAGAAAATGAACAACGTTAAACAGCACTAATAGTTAAGATATCAGTCAATTCTCCTTTTTTGACTTGCTAATCTTATCAGAATTCAGAACTGAAATCACAATTTTATTAAAAGGCGGCAGCTTTTTCAGATTTACAGAGGAAAAAATGCCTCAGTAATCCTTTTATATCTCCACTGTCCCAATGACAGAATTCTTCTTTGCCTTCCAGCTCCTCCCAAAATTGCATTCTACATTTCGCAGTGGGAGACAATGAAGAAAACTTCCTGCAATGACCAAAGTTCATTAGTTCTCACAATGACAAAGCTCATAATCTAGTTCAAACTGCAGCTAAATGCACTTTGCCCTCTATTCTGCAAAGCAGAAATAGGTGGAGCACAGAATGACTATGGGGACAGGAAAGAGAAAAATGTTTCATAGCTAGTTGCATCATCATACCACCCTGCACAAGCTTGAACAAGTCTAGGTTTTTTTTTAAATATAGCATGAGACACAATACAACTCTCAATATTATTCTCAGAAAGGAACAGTATATGTGCTTTGAAATCCCGACTGTTATGGGCTTCACACAGAGCTGAGTTACCGGCAGACAATACTACATATTTTACAGTATGTATATTATTACGTGTTTTGAAAGACAAAATAAAAATCTAGAATTTATCAAAAGAACAGAAATATGATTTCCACCAGTTTTATATTTTATATACTAATCTTCATTTTAGTGTAGAAAAAATATTTTAATTATGAAAATTGTACATGACTGTAGAAGTTCAGCAAAGGTAGCTGCAAAGCTAAGCTTTAAAATAAATGCCACTGGTTTTTGTTTTTATTTAGCATTAGCACTCTGCTAGGAAATGTCCAGAATAAAGACAAAATTATACTAAATAAGTGGGAAGAGAAAATTAAAAGGACTCCTTCCAACAAAACTTTGACTAAATTACTTTTACTAAGAAGTTTTTTCTGATGCTTTCAATAAGTGGACTACAAAAAGCTCATTCAATTTAGGCAAACAAAAGAACAATCAGAACCATGGCCTAAATGAAACAAATATAATTAACAAATACTCCCCCCTATATCTATTTCAGTTATGGGATGCTTAAAAACAGATAGTCCTCAGCTGACTTAAAACAGCTTGTTTAGTGACCAAAATTAAAAAGAGTACTGAAAAAGTGATTTATGACTGACTGTTTTTCATACTACAACAGTGGCAGCATCTCGATGGTCACGTGATCAAAATTCAGACATTTGGCAACTGACTCATATTTATGACAGTTGCAGTGTCCTAGGGTCATGTGATTTCCTTTTGCAACCTTCTGACAAGCAAAGTCAATGGGGAAGCCAGATTCACTTAACAAGCATGTTACCAGTACTAACTTAACAACTGCAGTGACTCACTTAACTACTGCTGCAAGAAAGGGGCAAAATAAAATAGGGCAAAACCCACTTAACAACTGTCTCACTTAGCAACAGAAATTTTGGACTCAACTATGGTCTAAGTCAAGAACTACCTGTTTCTGCGTTTCTACACACAATATATGCAATAGAAATAAGAGAATTTCTTTGTGTGTTTGTGCATGTGTGTACATAACAGTAACTGTCCCAAAAGAGTTGAACTACTACTCCTAGCAATCCCAGCATCCTGCTAATATTGAGGGCTACTGGGAAATGCAGTTCGGGAACAACAGGCTGGCCAGGGGTTCTTCCATATCTGTGAGGAAGGGTGGAATGACAAATGTGGGAGAGGGGTTGAATCAGACCACACAATCCTCATAAGAATCAAAGACTTGCTAACTGTTCTTACCAACTCATACTAATCAATGATCTCATTTAACAATTTGGCTAATCAAATATTGCAATCAAGACAGACACTATCCTATTACAAAGAATTAGTACCATGCTTCAATGGTTATTTTGTAGGCAATCTTCAAATAAATGCTACTCAGCACTTGATTTGATAAAAAGATGATTACACCAAGCTGAAATTGCTATAAGTGAAACTTACAGCTTGTTCCTATGAAGAATCAGACATTTTCATGTCCACATCTAAGAATCCACCGGTCTGGACACATCTTACATATAAAAGCTCTGTCAAGAATACTTTCAGAGCTTTTTAAAGTCTAACTACTTAGATTAAAAGGCTGAAATGTCACAGTTGTTTGCCTAGTAACTTTAAACGGTTCTTTAATATTTTTATAATTCAAGTAAATATATTTTAATTAAAAAATTACTCTGAGGTAAGATTGGCGGCCAATAAGTTTTACAAATAAATTTATTTATTTATTTATTTTATTTATTTATTTTGTCGCATTTCTATGCCGCCCAACTCCCAAGATCCTGCTGTAGAAAATCAAAATCCTCCTAAGTTTTCAGCCTATTATCAGGCTAAACTTTTCAGCAGATCCAAAATACCACTCAGAAGCCAGAAAACTCATGCATACGTCATATGGAATTTCCTGCCATTAATCTTTGCAAAGTTTAGAGCACAATCCATCAGCATATTTAGGAATAAACACTACAGAATTTTATTCAGAAACCATATAGACAATATGTATAACACTGCAAATTTTTCTGAACACAAGGGATTGCATTGCACATTATTCAGGGACAACTTTGTCATTGCAAGGAGACCACTAAGCATTTCTGTACCTCAAGTCTTGCCATACCACTAATAGATACAGAGGTGTTATTTATTACAGTATATATTTATAACATCTTATATTATAGAAAGCTTAATGAAAAATATTCTCATGATACAACAGGTAGATAGAAATAATTCAGCCTTTCCCAAATAAGTCTTCTCTAAAAAAAAAAAAAGGTTGGACTATGATTCCTGCTGTAGACCATACTACTTCAGAACAGAAGTTTTAACTAATGTATATGGAAACATCAGTTTGAAAAATGTGAATATGAAATACAACTAATAAAAACTCCTTTGGGCTTTCTTCATTCCCCCTCCCCCAAAAGGCCTTATATTTTGGAATGGAGAAGGGCATTACAGAATACTCCTAAAATCCATATTACAGGACAACCCCAAAGGAAGGAGAACCATATTACTTTTGTAAACTTTTGCTCACCATCAAATGCATGGAATGGCTAACTCCTACATTAATTTAATTTGCCATTCCATACATCTGACGCAAAGGAGCCATGAATCAATGTGCACTGGTACTATATTTCATAACAGTAACAAATATCAACAAAATAATTTAAACACTGAGAGTTTATTTATTAAATTTATACACCATCCATCACAGTGTTAGGCAGCAATCAGTTTACATTAACACAATCTCAGTTCCAAACTCAGGTTAATTGCCTTTGTGACTTGAAAATCTTGCATTTTTTACACAGGCATTCCAGAGATCCTGTCTAAACTTCATTTTCTGAATAGATGTGGGGTGGGGTAGGGGAAAGGAGACAAAGAACATTATTGTAAACTTTGCTTATTTAGGTAATAGGGCTACACAATCTGGCATTCAGCTGCAAACCTAATCAGATACTTAATTTGTGGTTCCATTGAAGTCTATTGTACAAACAAAAAATATATATTTGGGACTGCTTCATTTGCTATTCTATTAACATAAAACTCTTTTCTTAATTCAGTAACACTTGAGGCAGTTTATTTTAGGGATATGCAAGCAAACAAATCCTTAGAACATTCTCAGCAAACAATCATTAAAGATCACAGAGAACCAATTTTATTATGCTGAATTATGATGATTAAAACATGACAAATACTATATGAGTCTCATCATAGGCAGGCTTAAAGAGATGCACTGTAATAGAAACAGTTATACTCAGAAAATATAATGGATATAGTCCTTTGCTTCCCATCTGCCTTTAAAGAACATATGCAATACTTTTAAAAAGGACAAATGGTGTTGGTGCAATGAAAAGACAGTTTTCCTTTGAATACTGCAGTGCTAAATTTTGTCAATCAACCAAAATAATGAAAAGGAGGAGAATTGCATTAAAATGACAAAATTATTCTGTTTAAGCCATTACTTTTCTCTATTTCACAGTCATCTCCAAAGTCCAATGACAATTTTATTTATTTTTATTTTTATTAAATTTGTATACCACCCTTCTCCTGCTGGACTCAGGGTGGTGCACAGCCAAAAATAAAAAACATTCCAATACAAAATTTAAATTTTTTTTAAAAAGTATTACACAACTTTCGCCCAAAATTTAAAACATCCCAACTAAAACCCATAGATAATTAAAAATCTAATATCTCAAAAGGGGGGGGGGATTTATGCCAGCCCTACTTGGTGGAAAAGAAAAGTTTTTAGGGCACGGCGAAAAGCCTGGAGATCTGCTATCATGCGTATCTCCGGGGGCAAATCGTTCCAGAGGGCAGGTGCTGCCACAGAGAAGGCCCTCCCCCTGGGGGTCACCAGCCGACACTGCCTGGCTGATGGCACCCTGAGGAGTCCCTCTCTGTGGGAGCGTACTGGCTGGTGGGAGGATATCGGCGGCAGAAGGCGGTCCCGCAAATACCCAGGTCCTATGCCATGGAGCGCTTTAAAGGTGGTAACCAACACCTTGAAGCGCACCCGGAAGACCACGGAAGCCAATGCAGCTCACGCAGGAGAGGCGTCACATGGGAGCGCCCCCTCGCTCCCATAATCCCCCGCGCGGCTGCATTCTGCACCGGTTGGAGCCTCCAGGTGCTCCTCAAGGGGAGCCCCATGTAGAGAGCATTGCAGTAGTCCAGGCGGGAAGTGACGAGTGCCTGAGTGACTGTGTGTAAGACAATGTGCCTTTACTGACACTATATACTTTAGAAGGCCAGAGAATACTGAACAATATCTGTGTGCATGTGTGTATACACAACCACATTTTTTAAAAAAGGAATTATTAAAATATATTAAAATACCATTCTTTTCCCTTGCGTTTACTATATTGACATTAAATCCCAATGGGTTGAACAAACTTAACATATTTCATCCATATCAGAGGGAGACTTGTCAAAGAATGTCTTAGAACTGTGGTAACATTCAATCTATTTCATTATCTGATTTTGTCTGAACAACCCTCAAACTGTTCAGGCATTCTGTGTAACAGTTCAAGAAACAATGAACCACAGCATTAAAGAAAATCAATCTCAGCCCAATGCACTGCTAGAATCATTCCAAACTATGAATTTTAAAAGAAAGGACTTAGTACAGTTCAAACACAAAAATTGTGGATCAGTTTAGGATTCTAAAATCAAGCTGACACAAATCTCAGTAAGGGGTCATAGTTCAATAGCAAAAGATATCTTTGTTTCCATTCCTGGCATTTCCAGAGAAGTCCGAGTGATTCGTGGCATTTCCAAGGAAGGCTATGAAAAACCCTATCTTCCTATCTGAAGCCCTGGAGATCAGTTTTCATTTAATGTAATGTAGTCAATATTAACTACTATACATGGATTAACCATCTGACTGTGTAAACCAGTTTCATACAAGTTCCAATCTTGCACATACAAAATTAAAATTCCTGCTTCACAAAGAACACAAACCAGTTTGTACTTGGACATCACAGAAAACCATGATCAGTTTTAGATGCTTCTGATTTTCCTTTCACAGAAAAAATCAGAGAGCGCCTAACCAGGGGCTCATTGCAACTTATTCTATTAATACTATGTAAGAGTTCAATGTTGCTTCAAGCAGCCTTTTGTTTCCTTATCTATAACCAACCAAAAAGAATGCTTTAATGGTTTTTTTTTTAAATTTAACACTAAGTGTTGGGTTAAACATCCTCATATACATATGCTGAATGGCAGTTCTTGGATTTCCCAAAAAAGCAGCTCAGATTTGGAAAGAGGAGAAGTAGAGAAGTGAATGCACTTAGGTTTTGTGCTGAATGGACTAGCATTTTTTTCCAGTTGTATATACAATACAGAGGTCTTCTTGTTCCCCACCCATGCCACACTTAAAACACGTCAACTTGGAAGCAAGGCTGACTCAACCGCAGATATATACATCCCGAACTGCAATTCGGACCCCTTCCCAAAGATTGCCTCCCCTCCTTTTCCCCTTGCAGTTTAGTCTCCTGCACCCAATCCCTTGGGGCACATTTTGACAGAGGATAAATCCCAACAGTCTTAGAGGCAGACTCTACTTTGGACCCTTAATCTATATCTATACAAGGGCAATCATTAACTTTGCTTAAAATCACGCACAAACATTAAAAAAATAAAATAAATGGGAAAGAGAGAAAGGTGGTTCCTAATAGTTTTCAGGAGAGAAAGGAATGCAAGTCCTCATTATTCACCGCACCTTCACACGGTTTCCACAGAATGAAAAGACGGGGGCTGTCGTTTCTCCCTATTTCTGGAAGAAAAAAAAAAGGAGGAAAAGAGTGCTCCAAAGACCCCGTACGAATTTAGGATACTACTGGAAGGCTGTAAAGAGTTACTTACTCTCCCGATTCACTTCCTTCCTCCACAAAGGCCGTTCTCTTTCTGGGGAGCAGAAGCAGCGCTAGAGAAACCCCCCCCCACACACACACACACAGGTCGGGAGTGGGGGGTTTCGGCGGCCCTTCCTTTGCCCTCACCCGCCCGCAAATAGGGCCTGCAGAGAACCTGAGGAGACTCCTCCACGCGGCCACCCTGAAACCCGCAGCCGGATGGCCCCGTCGGCCACTCCCCGCGTACCCCTCCCAGGCCTAGCGGGCCCAGGAATCCCAAGCAGCGGCCCAGTGCCACGGAAGCAGCCCCGTTAAGCGCTCCCGCCTCCTCGCTCGGGCGGGCCGCCGCCGCCGCCGCTGCTGCTGCTGCTGCTTACGAAGCGGCTGCCCTCACAAGTCCCGAAAAGGGAATCAGAACAGGAGGAGATGGCGGCCGCCCGCCCGGAGCGACGTACCTGAGGAGGGCAGGAGCCTGGCAGCCGGCGGAAAGGGGAAGAAAAGCTGGTAGGAGGAGGAGGAGGAGAAGGAACGGTGTCGGCGGCAGCGAAGCCAGCAAAGAACAGGCGGCGACGGCTCCGCCTCACACGACGGGCCTTTCGAGGCGGAGAGGAGCCGGGGAGGGAGGGGGAGAGGCGGTACCGACACGTCCGCGGCGTCGGCCCGACCCGGCCCTTCATACATCCAGACAGTCATCCATCGCTTCCTCTCCCCGCCCCGCCGCCTGTTAAAGGGGCGAACGACTCTCGGCCTCCCTCCCTCCCTCCGTGGAGCAAAACCGGCGGCTGTTGGCACTCTTATTCCCGCAGCCTTCGACTGACTAGAACAGCCCTCTTTGCGGAGGGGGATCTCTGTACATCCTCAACGACACGCGTATCCTCCTCGCGATCTCCGGCCCAGATCTTGGCCATCGGTGGAGACCGTGAAGGAAGAAGGGTGCCTCTGAGAATATGCGAAGTGCCCGCTTTCCATCGCTCGGCTTCTCCGCGCGATAGAGACGAAGGGGGCAACCAAGATTTGGACTGAATTGCTTATAGCTGCCGTTGCAGCCTCCGCGCTTGCTGCTGTTAAATTCGGGCATTTGTGTATTTATCGCGTTGGGATTTCTCATGCAATCTTTCTATGCTGCTGACTTGTCAGTCAAACCAGCCGAGGTGGTTTCTCCATGTGGCCAAGTACTTTTTTTTTTCCAGGGTCCCCATCGCATGGTGAGAATCCCGTCTTTGTATAGGGTAGCCGCATAATGAGCACATTTTTCGGATATATGAACACGTGGAAGTGGGAGTTTTTATTTATTCAATTTATACGGCCCTTCCGCCCCCATCTCACAGTTCTGACACTGGGCGGATTATAATTAAATGGGTGGATGAAATCCCACTTCCTCCATCAGAAATAAGGAAGGCCCAAATACAGCAGACTAGGGGTCCAAGTAACCAAGCATTTTGCTTTTCAGAGAGGCTGTGCACAAGCAAGACAAAAGGACAGTGGTGTTTTGTAACTGCTCCTATGCAGCTGGCATGCAAGAATATCATGCCTGGGCATGGGGAGAACACAATGCTACTGTTAACTAATAGCCATGTCCAGTGGGTGTGTTCACAAAACAGTAAGCCCACAATCGGAGTTAACAAGTATGCATGCATATCATCACATCCTACACATTAACCAGGATTTGGGATTTATTATGTTGTCAGCCCCAAAAAGGCACAGTGCAAATTCTTCATCTATTGAATTCTTACGATTCAGCTTCAATCTGTGCTTCAAAAAAAGACAAATGTCTACCTATCCATTTCCCACACATTCTGTATTATTTGTTAAACCTTTGTGTTCCACAAAATAAAATTAACTTATTCTTTCCTTACTGGACAATGTTTAGTATTACCAGCATTGGCTAAGACTGATTTATTGTACCTTTTCCTTATAAAGCATTGTGGTTAAAAGTTTGTAGTTAGTCAATAAGCTCAAAAATCTTTGTTTCAAATGAAACTAGTTAATTTTAAATCCTATGAATCAACATTTTAGCCAGTCTATCTACTGCAGGATGAATTTCTCTTCTGCATGTTTCCAACCAATACCATCCTGAGCTTCAATCCTATGAATATTTTACATTAAATGTTTTATGTCTTGTAAATTACATGTTTTATGTCTTATAATTTTATTAGTTTAAATGTTTTGCCTATACTTGAAAAAATGCTAAATATTTAATCTGTACTTTGATGGGAGCCCACCACAAATCCAATTTTATGTACTAAACCAAATTTTTTAAAAAAACTTCCAAGAAGGAAATGGTAAACCATTTCTCTATTGTTGCCAGGAAAACATTATGAATTTCTCCAGGACCAGGAGTAGTCACCAGGAATGAAGCATAACTCAAGATAAATTTTACTTAAACTACATCAAGCAGGCTTTACCTTGAAGACAGTATAAAAATAGAATAAGTATGTAACATATTAACTTAGTTTTTGTCTGGATCTCAAACTAGTATAACAAGCTAAATTTATTTCCCCATATTCCCCGTGCTATTTCTATCAGTAAAAATGAACCTTCCTCTGCCTATCTTTCAAATAATTTCCTTTATTTCAGGCAATTGTTGAGCCTAGAAACACATCACAGTTTTATTTTAATTATTTTTATTTAATTTATGTTCACTAGAGCCTTTCTTGATCTGCATTAATCACAAATGTGTGATTAAATATCAGTTTAGAAAAAGAGCTCCCCCTTCTGTCAGCATAGTGAACAAGTACCTATGTATCTCAGTGTGCAAGATGAATGGAAATATTTTTTTGTGCTTTTTATCTGGACAGAAAGAAAGGCTGAGTGCCAAAGAATTGAAGCCTTTGAACTATGGTGCTGGAGAAGACTCCTTTGAGTCCCTTGGACTGCAAGGTGATCAAACCGGTCAGTCCTGAGGAGATCAAACCTGACTGCTCTTTAGAAGGCCAGATCCTGAAGATAAAACTCAAATATTTTGGCCACCTAATGAGAAGGAAGGACCCACTTTAGAAGAGCCTAATGCTGGGAAAGATTGAGGGCAAAAGAAGAAAGGGACGACAGAGAACAAGGTGGCTGGATGGACTCACTGAAGCAGTAGGCATGAGCGTAAATGGACTCCAGAGGATGGTAGAGGACAGGAAGGCCTGGAGGAACGTTGTCCATGGGATCACAATGGGTCGGACACGACTTCACAACTAACAACAACAAAAAATCTGTGGACATATTGCAGAATCCTATCTTCGTGACTCATATTGCATTAGACTCAGCATTTTATTAGTGAAATTTACAAGAATCCTACAGCTGGAAAAGAAAATTTAAGATACCTGCTGTGGGACCATTGGTTATGGATGGGAAATATAATTCAAAGGCTTTAAGTATCCTCATTACCAATTCTAAGGCTCATTGTTGTACTTATTGTCATTAGTTTGATCTTTACATTTAATTTTACTGCCCTTTTTCACTGTGCTCCTTGACTTTTATTAGTACATCTTGCAGGTTCTTTCTTTTTTTTTTCCATAGTGTCATCAGCCAGTCTATTTCGCCATGTTCTGTCTGTATTGTAGTTTCCTGATTAAAAAATTCTTTCTCATGAGGACAATAAGATGTTCTGGGATTCCAATTTGTCTAAGCACCTTCTACAGCTTGATGTGATTGGCATGATCGAAGGCCTTTCAGGATAAATGAAATGCATATTGATTTCCTTTTGGTGGTCTTTGGCTTTCTCAGTTATCTAGTATGCATTAGCAATAATGTTTTGTATTCCTTGGCCTTTTCTAAAGCCACCTGAAACATCTGTCATCCTCTTTTCCATTTAGGGCTCTAATCTGCATTGGATGATCATAAGCATTATTTTGCTAGTACATTAAATTAAGGATACTATACAATAATTTACACCTTCTGTTATTATTTTTTTGGTGTTGGAATATAGATTAAACTCTTTCAATCTGTTGGCCAGTGTGTCAGTCCCCAGATTTGCTGGCACAACTTGATAGCCTAAGCTTGTAGGTCTAACTACTTTTGGTGCTTCCTGTGTGATTGGTAATGTCAATAACTGTTTGATGGGATGGCTCATTGGGAGGACAATCAAATAACATAAATTTATACAGGTAGTCCTCGATTTACTAGTGTAATTAAGGCTGGAATTATGGTTGGCATAGTCATAAAGCAGGTCATCAAACGACCAACCTGATTTTATTATCTTTATTTGAAGCATTGTTAACCAAATGCAACGCTCATTAAGCTAATGCTGTGAACCCATTATTTGCTACGGGGCCAGTTTTGCCAGAAACCAAAAATAAATGTTTGTTTCCAGGAAAAAAAATGTCATAATTTATGGTCATGTGACTGTGAGTTGCTGCAAATAGCCATAAATACAGGCTAATTGCCAGGCATCAAAATGCAGTTACATGACTGGGGGGGAAGGGCAGCTGTTCGAACTTCAGAACCAAATCATAAGTAGCTTGGGGAGGGGGTGCTTTGTAACTTAAATGGTCACTAAACAAGCAGCTGTAAATTGAGGACGACTTGTATTCAAACTGAAAGATGGCAGAAGCTGCTAAATACAGATGGTCTCATTTAACCTTGCTTAATGATCATTGCAGTTACGATGGTGATGAAAAAATAACATTGCAAGCAATCCTCTCATTTACAACCTTTGCCTAACTTTAAAGCAAAAGAAAGCTGAAATAAGAGCATAGGCACAGTTATAGTTTCACTTAGCGACCATATCACTTAACAACTGAGTTGCCAGTCCCAATTGTAGATGCTAAATGTACATCTGATTCTCCTTCATGTATGTTACATTATTAGGTTCTCTGAAATCCAACTTGGTAAAATTGCCTGCTATTCTAAGTACTGAAGATGAGGGAAAAACCACAATGACCCCTAGTGATTGCAGAGCTCAGTAACCCATACTGATGGATTACAAATGGGAAATTTATAGATTAATGGCACTTTGCAGGAATCTGAGTTCCAGCTGTGTTTATGGAACAATCCCCAGATCTTGATGCCTAGCAGAATCCAGTTTCATTTTCAGTATATCAACATATTTGAAATGTAATATACTGTAGTTTCTTCTGTGCTGTGATGAGTGGGAGAACTTGAAATTCCACAGATAGTGAGATGTGTGTGCCTAGGAATCAGATGTTTTACAGTCCCGGTGATTGTGTGGATTCTGAACTGGTCAGTTATTAAAATTATTGACAGTACAGAATATAGTATCAGGGAAACGAAATCAAGTTGCAGGGACTATTGATGGTTACAGATGCTGAATAAGAGAAAATCCACGTATTCTCAGATTCACTCTTGAGCTCCAAGTTTAGGAGTCTCCAATCAATAATTTCGATTTTGACAGGGAGATGGACAGGTTGAATAACAAAGTCATATTTCTGTGAGGATGATAGGATAACATTACCCATGGCACCTTTTAGTCTGGAAACTGATTAGAAATGGCTAATTAATATGTTTTTCAGACCCTAATGAGTAAGACTTATTCTAAAGAATAATTCCAAAAACATATTCAATAGAAGAATTCAAGCACATACTCTATTTTCAAATGAGAAACCTATATAGGTAAATTAAGGAAGCAATATTCCAATTCACATTTTTCAGTGTAAAGGGAAGTCATTGACGTTTGGGTATTTTATTTCTTATCGATGTAATACCAGTATTCACAACCAACACCACGATCCATGTACAGGTTTCATTTATATTGTGGGTGAGTCTGAGCCTAAAACTTCAATGTTATTATATAGTGCTGTATGTACGGGTTTTACTGTACTTACTTTCTACATGACGAATTTCTATCCAGATAGATTTTGAGCATTTGGAGTATTTTGCTTGCAAAATGTTCCCCCTCCCCACATTCCTAGAGATACAATACATTCCTAGTGCTTTGGAACTATGAGTGGGGCTGGGGGTTTCTTAGACTACAGGCACTGTGTGAAATTACTAGATGACTAATCCAGCCAGAGATCATTTAGTGCATTGGGACAGCTTTTCCCAGAAAGAGCATGGAGTTCTGTTGGTTCCCAGCTGCACTCGAAACTCATGGTGAATAAGTGGTATACAAAAGAGAATAGCAATATCTTCTCCCATCACTTGTACTCTACTGCAGTTCCTTGTGTCTTCCATAGATTCCCAAGTAGAGATTTATTAATGCAGAGTCTGGGTGCCCTGATAAATGAGCTCATCCCCTATTTCATCTGCTGTCTCCTCTTTAAACTGCTCATGTAAGCCTTTTTCATTGCAGCTTCCATCCTGAGCTAACAACTAAAAGTCAGCAACATGTTAGCGCAGATCATTTACTCAGTCTTAAACAATGGATCTCACAGTTAGTGGATTGACAAGGCTGTTACAATTAGTCCTCAAGAGTCTCACAAAAGTGTTGTGTATGTATCTTTTAAATTTGGGCCGTTCCACAATTGGAGAGTAGTTTTCCTTTTGCCAGTTCTCTCTGTCAAGGACTCAATTCAAAATCCTATCTAAAATCATATTTGGGAAGTCCTTGGGGGTTAAGAAATACCTAAGTCACATTGAGCGAGATGGGTAGTAAATTTCCTTCGATCCCCATCATATTAACCAGGCAGGCAGCTGTTCAATATCTGAGCACAGCTGCTGCTGCTGCTAGATGCTGGGCAGCACAGGAACTATTAGTGAGGATAAATTGTGCTACCTTGGTTGCTTCATCATCTGGCTTGCCATATGACTCTGATTCTGGAACCAAGAGTTTGGGACCTGACTCGTGGTGAATGGATTTGTGAGTGGGTGTAGAGCCATGCTTTAATCCTGGAGTTTTGACTGTTCTTTTTCCTCAAATGAAGTTGAAAATAGGAGTAGGTGTTCTTAGTGTCACGATTTCACGGACAGCATAACAATAAATCTCTTAACAACTTGACCAGCACTCGGGAATTAGCAATAAAAGAGTCAGTGGCAAAGCTTGGATGGGAAAGCTGCTTTTATAGCAGGTATAAAAAGCCAAAATAAGAAAATGAACTGCTGTAAAATCTAGCAGTTTTCCTTTTTTTCCATACAGTAAGTAACTGGCCCCAGTATTTTAATCTTTTCTCCCACCATTATGTACCATGTTTCCCCGAAAATAAGACCCTGTCTTATATTTTTTTTGAACCCTGAAATAAACACTTAGTCTTATTGTCATGCGCTCAAAAGCCCAATTGGGCTTATTATCAAGGGATGTCTTATTTTGGGGAAAACAGGGTAGTAAAGGACTTATTCCACTCATTTCTCATCTGTGGAAGTGGAAGACATCTGCATCAGATTTTGTTAACGGCCCAGTCTGGTCTCAAACTATTTAATTCTCACTTTGGTAGTTTCAGCCCTCATAAAAGGTGAAGCGTATAAATATGACATCAGCATGTACTGTAGATGGAAGCGTACTATGATCAGTGTACAAAGCCCTAAAAATATGCATTGTCAGGCCCCAAGAACCAATAACTTGAGGAATTACTTCTGAGTAGTTTATTGTTCACCTACAGACAGAATCTTGCTAGACTAAAGCAACTTTCTCAAAAAGTATAGATGCATATTTTAGATATAGGTATGGTTATACTCTATGAACTGCTAAGGAGAAGCTACCCTCTTCCTACTTACCTGACTTTCAAAGCTCTGCTTCCTCTTTGCCCTCTAGGATACAGCCCCTCCCTCCTGATACTTCAGACTTCATATTCACCACAGTATAATGCTCAGGAATATACAGGTGAAACTCGAAAAATTAGAATATCATGCAAAAGTTCATTTATTTCAGTAATGCAACTTAAAAGGTGAAAGTAATATATGAGATAGACTCATTACATGCAAAGCAAGATAGTTCAAGACTTGATTTGTCATAATTTTGATGATTATGGCTTACAGCTCATGAAAACCCCAAATTCACAATCTCAGAAAATTAGAATATTACATAAAATCAATAAAACAAGGATTGTACATAGAACAATATCGGACCTCTGAAAAGTATAAGCATGCATATGTACTCAGTACTTGGTTTGGGCCCCTTTTGCATCAATTCCTGCCTCAATGCGCCATGGCATGGATGCTATCAATCTGTGGCACTGCTGAGGTGTTATGGAAGACCAGGATGCTTCAATAGCGGCTGTCAGCTCTTCTGCATTGTTCGGTCTCATGTCTCTCATCTTTCTCTTGACAATGCTCCATAGATTCTCTATGGGGTTCAGGTCAGGCAAGTTTGCTGGCCAATCAAGCACAATAATCCCATGGTCATTGAACCAGGTTTTGGTACTGTTGGCAGTGTGGGCAGGTGCCAAGTCCTGCTGGAAAATGAAGTCAGCATCCCCATAAAGCTCATCTGCGGAAGGAAGCATGAAGTGTTCCAAAATCTCCTGGTAGATGGCTGTGTTGACCCTGGACTTAATGAAGCACAGTGGACCAACACCAGCAGATGAAATGGCTCCCCAAATCAACACAGACTGTGGAAACTTCACACTGGACTTCAAGCATCTTGCAGTGTGTGCCTCTCCATTCTTCCTCCAGACTCTGGGTCCTTGGTTTCCAAATGAGATGCAAAAATTGCTCTCATCAGAAAAGAGGACTTTGGACCACTGAGCAACAGACCAGTTCATTTTTTCTTTAGCCCAGGTAAGACACTTCTGACGTTGTTTGTTGTTCAGGAGCGGCTTGACAAGAGGAATACGACATTTGAAGCCCATGTCCAGGATCCGTCTGTGTGTGGTGGCTCTTGATGCACTGACTCCAGCCTCAGTCCACTCCTTGTGAAAGTCCCCAGCACTTTTGAATGGCCTTTTCTTGACAATCCTCTCCAGGCTGCGGTCATCCCTGCTGCTTGTGCACCTTTTTCTTCCACACTTTTCCCTTCCACATAACTTTCTATTAATGTGTTTCGATACAGCACTTTGGGAACATCCACCTTCTTTTGCAATTACCTTTTGAGGCTTTCCCTCCTTATGGAGGGTGTCAATGATGGTTTTCTGCACAACTGTCAGGTCAGCAGTCTTTCCCATGATTGTGATTCCTACTGAGCCAGACTGAGAGATGATTTAAAGGCTCAGGAACCCTTTGCAGGTGTTATGGCTTAATTAGCTGATTAGAGTGGGACACTTTGAGCGTAAAATATTGAACCTTTTCACAATATTCTAATTTTCTGAGATTGTGAATTTGGGGTTTTCATGAGCTGTAAGCCATAATCATAAATATTATGACCAATCAAGGCTTGAACTATCTCGCTTTGCATGTAATGAGTCTATCTCATATATTAGTTTCACCTTTTAAGTTGCATTACTGAAATAAATGAACTTTTGCACGATATTCTAATTTTTTGAGTTTCACCTGTATACAGCTCTTTTCAAATAATTAAAACAGCAACATCATTTACAAGGACAATGCAGATATGAAGCTGAGTACACCTGCAAGCACATGCACGTATGAGTGAAGACAGCCAGGTTGCAATTTCCAAAGCATGAATATGGAATTCAAGGTTGGTGGCTGAATACAATTAGAATAATGCATAATGTGCTTAGTGAATATTTAAACATTGAATATATAATATTCCCTTATTTGTTTAATAATCTACAAATGTATAGGGAATACTTATAGTGATGTTACAGGTGAGTTTATAGATAAATTATGAAAAACTATATGGGTCTATGCACCTTGGTAGACTGTTTACTACAGATGGGGAAATGGAGAAATATTAAGTTGTGCAAATGTTGATAGAAAGTTAGTGGATGTTAAGCTCTGTTGTGATGAAGAAATTAGAGATAAATATATCAAGAGAAATATAAAGGTAAGTTGAATACATGGGAATGGAGTACTTAAGAAAAAATGAATCAAATCAAATGTGTATTACAGTCAATGACTATACTTAAGAAGCCTGTATAGTAAAATAAGATATTAGTTTGCTGTGATATGTCTATGGCTCTTAGATAACAGGACTAGAGAAAAGCTATAGCAGATTTTTGCAACCTAGATTTGGCAGGTTTAATCTTCTTCTATTAGTTTGCATCCTGCCTTTACCTGAAGGATCCAAAAGAGGTCATACCAAATCTCCCCCCCCCCCCACAACTAATCCTCACAAAAATCAGAGAAGGTATATGGGTTACGTAATAGTGATTTTGTTAAATATGACAAATGTAATTCAATATGAACACATGCAAAGTAATGATGAAAATGCTAGCAGGGAATTCTAGACTGGACAAACTTACCTAGAAGAAAACTATAAGAAAGCACTTCCATAGTGTTGCCAAGAAAATTACACAGTCTTATCTTTGTAGTAAGCTGGAGATGAACTTTAGCATAAGATATAAATATCCTGAAGTTCCAGCAATAGAGCAGGGAATCACTTATTGAAAGTCTCAGCTGTAGATGCAATAGAACATTTTTAAAGTTTCCCTGTTAGGAATCCTAGTGAAGAAGATTGAAAATTGAATTAAACAAAGCAGCAATATCTTTATATATATATCTATGGCATGACTATACTTGGTATGTTGTAGTTTTGCTCTAAAAAGTACATAAACTTGAAAAGAGGCAGAAATGGCAGATAAAATGAATGTGCTAGAATTGAGGTCCTCAAGATCGGTGGTCTTCTGACCTCATCGAAATAAATAAATCTGTGTGATTTACTTGTAGATACAACTGATCAGTAGTAGCATGTCAGCTAATAATTTAGCATCAAATGGGTTCATCATTCCATTCTTTATCCCAATAGTTCCTAAATATTCTCAGTTCACACCACCCTTAGTATTGTTGTAATATTTTCATAGTCTCCCTAAGCTAAAGAAATATCGAACAGCTGCATTTCTTTCAAACATTTAAAATATCTGCCCAATCTGACAACTGCAGCCTTATCCCGTTTCTCTAAAGAAAGTTGAAGCTCTCTTTTGCTGCCAGCTTGCTCAAGCCGACTGGTAGGAATCCTCTCTAGTTTGTGCATAGAAACCTGGATTGCTGTCAGAATGCAAGCTTGCACACACAAAGCAAGACCAGATGAGGATTCCAACTCCACCGGAAAGCTACACCTATGTTTATGGAGATTTGCAGTAGTTACAGACTTGCAAGTGTGATTGGCTGAACCTCTTCATATACCCTGCTTGAGCCACCTCCAAATGTTACCTCATTGAGATCTCAGCATGCAGTGCATTGGTCACTGCAAGGACTCCACGTCCTTAAAACTGTCCTTTACTCCAGGGATTTTAGGCCATGAGGAAGAAAAAGTAGGGCCTTCTGAGGATCCTCTGTAGGTCAGCCTGTTCCTCCACCTTCATTTTCAGAGCCTATTACATCCTAGATACCCGTTCTTCTCCTCAGGTCCACCAATTCTCTCCCTCCCATTACGTTCCTATATTTTTCCTTTCCTTTCTCACTCCCAATTTTGCAGACCTGCTCTGTGTTGCACGTTCCTTTAAAAAAAAAAAACCAAGCCGAAACAAAAGTGTTCCTTCCTTGCTTCGCAACACAAGGTATTTCTATAGATCAGCCGCCTCAGCCTAGCCATCAAAGAAGGTCAACTGGGTGCAGGACAAGCTCTGATCCTGTTTAACCTCTATATATGTTGCCACCAGTGGTGGGCTGCAACCGGTTTAACAACTGGGTTCTATGAGCGTGCGCTTTGCAGCCGCTCGCGGGCTTCACACAAGCGTACACCTAATGTGCTTGAGCGCAGGGTACAAATTACAGCAATTTGAAGCTCAGCTACTTACCTTCTAAGGCAGCCCCGGTAAGTAGAACAGCGGAGGTGCGGGAATCGGCTGTGCCACACGAATCAGCTGAGCCACAAAGAAGGAAATATAGGACAGAATAGGGCCTGGGTGGGCGGGTGGGGCCAGCTGATCGTCAGAACTACCGGTTCGTCTGAACCGGTCTGAACTGGCATCAGCCAAGCACTGGTTGCCACCCACGTTTTCTAGACATTGCTGCATGGCATAAAACATTTTGTTTCCCTTTACAGCCTGCCCACTTGGCTGTATTGAACAAGCCCATTTCTTTATATCATGTGTGGGATTGAGCAGGCTTGCCATCAACAATCCAATTAGACCAGCTGCCTTGGCTCCAAACTGCATGGTCAAATACAGACCACCCACAAACTAGCCTGCAGGACCAAGACTTATGCTAGATCCAGTGATCATGGGCCCAGAGCTACTCATCTGTGGAGGGAGACCAGGGAGTCAATCCCTGAATGGGAGTTCATCTGAGCATCGCTAAGTGAACACAGACTGCCATCCTGCTCTACTCCATAGCAGAAAGAAAGTTCTAGTAGCTGGTGATGCTCCAGGCAGAGGTTTTTCTCTATATATTTCCTTTGAAAGGGTGCACGTAGCTTACTAACTCTTTAGTTACTTAGGCTGGGCTGGGAGCTGTCTTTTCCACAGGTAGAGAGACCTCCAACCCCTGCTGATCTGATCTGCTTGCTGCATTCATGCGACACCAAATGTGGAGGGAATGTTCCGATGCCACCATGCCCGAGTATCAGTCTTGCGTACATAAAACCTGAACTCTGTGAGAATTCAGTCTCGTTCCGTCTGGACAAGTCAGAATCCAGCATGTTTAGGCAAGTAGAATTAAGTTCACATAAGAATTTGACTGTGTGCTTCTCATTGCACGCCTCCTCTCCCTTCTCAAAATTGCTTATGATCCCTTGGCCTACAGTGTGAGAACTCCTAAGCTAGAGCATTATCTTACAAGGAAAAATGATTACAGGTAGTTCTTGACTTACAACAGTTTGCTTGGTGACCGTTTGAAGTTACAATGGCACTGAAAAAAGTGACTTATGACCAGCGGTGGGTTTCATATTATGTTACTACTGGTTCGCCATGCACGCCTGGTTCACGCACATGCCTGCCTTCCGTACATGCATCTGGCCTTTGGCGCATGCGCTTTGCTCACATGTGCGCCTTCCACATATGCACCCAGCCTCAAAAACGTGCCTAAATAGGATGGCATAGAGCCGGGGGAGGGTGGGGTTTCCGCTACCAGTTCAGGTGAACCGGTCTGAAGCAGCTGAATACCACCTCTGCTTATGACCATTTTTCACACTTATGACCATTGCAGCATCCTCATGGTCACTTGATTTACATTCGTATGCTTAACAACTGACTCACATTTATGACAATTGCAGTGTCCTGGGGTCATGTGATCACCTTCTGGCAAGCAAAGTCAATGGGGAAGCCAGACTCACTTAACAATCATGTTATCAATTTAACAACTGCAGTGATTCACTTTTAAGAAATGTAACAAGAAAAGCTGTAAAATGGGGCAAAACTCACTTAACAAATTTCTCACTTAGCAACATAAATTTTGGGCTCAATTGTGATTGTAAGTTGAGGACTACCTGTATTTGGATGCTCTTTGAGAAAGCAGACAAAAATGAAAGAACAGACTAGAAAAAATATTTGCTTATTTTTCTTGGGATAAAACCAGTAAAGTTCTGCATTTTTCAATAGTTCCCAGCCCAGCCTAAGTAACCAAAGGATTAGCAATATTTTTGCACTTTGAATATTTTGGCTGCCTTTACATAGCATGCCAATCTGTTTTGTTTATCCATTTTTTGTTAACAAATCCCAATTCTCTGCACCATATAGGTAGCCCTCAACTTACAAATATTCATTTGGTGATTGTTCAAAGTTACAACGGCCCCGAAAAAAATGATTTATGACCATTTTCCACATTTACAATCATTGCAGCATGGTCAATTGTGGTTGTAAGTCGAGGACTACCTGAACACTACAACACACTACGTCTGCAACTTATTACCACAATTGGGACCAGAATTTTTGTTGCTAAGCATGGAGGTTGTTAAGTGAGTCATGCCAGGTTAACCTCTTTGACATGGTTAAGGACTCGTTGCAGTCGTTAAGTGACTGTGGTTGTTAAGCGAATCTGGCTTCCCCTAATGACTTTGCTTGGCAGAAATTGTCTGGGAAGGTTGGTGATCCCGTGAGCCTGGTATATTGCAACTATCATAAATACAAGAGACCTTCAAATTTCTAGGTTCTATCATATCGCAAGATCTAAAATGGATAGCTAACATCAAAAACGTCATCAAAAAAGCACAACAAAGAATATTCTTTCTGCGCCAACTCAGAAAGCTCAAACTGCCCAAAGAGCTGCTGATACAGTTCTACAGAGAAAGTATTGAGTCTGTCATCTGCACCTCTATAACTGTCTGGTTTGGCTCTGCAACCCAACAAGACAGACAGAGACTTCAGAGGATAATTAGAACTGCAGAAAAAACAATTGCTACCAACCTGCCTTCCATTGAGGACTTGTATACTGCAAAAGTCGAAAAGAGGGCTGTGAAAATATCTACAGACCCCTCACATCCTGGACATAAACTGTTTCAACTCCTACCCCCAAAACGACGCTATAGAGCACTGCACAGCAGAACAACTAGACATAAGAACAGTTTCTTCCCGAATGCCATCACTCTGCTAAACAAATAATTCCCTCAACACTGTCAAACTATTTACTAAGTCTGCACTACTATTAATCTTCTCATCGTTCCCAACACCCATCTCCTTCCACTTATGACTGTATGACTGTAACTTTGTTGCTTGTATCCTTACGATTTATATTGATATTGATTCCTGATTGGTTATTTGTACCCTATGACTATCATTAAGTGTTATACCTTATGATTCTTGACAAATGTATCTTTTCTTTTTATGTACACTGAGGGCATATGCACCAAGACAAATTCCTTGTGTGTCCAATCACACTTGGCCAATAAAAAATTCTATTCTATTCTATTCTACAAATTGCAACTATCATAAATGGCTGCCAAGCGTCAAAATTTGATCATATGACTCTGGGAATGCTGCAATGATTGTAAGTGCTAGGGCCTGTCGTACGTAATGTCTTTCAGTGCAGTTGTAACTTCTAATGGTCATTAAAGAAATGGTGGTAATTCAAAGCCTACAAATATGGCAAAATATGATTAACAAATTATGATGACACACAATATAGTAGCCAAAATCAAGCAAGTCACATTATGGCTTAATGCCCTGTGCTACCTAGCCTTTAGTTGCTGTATGAAGAGCCAATTGGACTCCCATAATAAGAATAAGAATTTATATTAAACTTCTCCCCAAGATGTAAGAGAAGTAGTGATGACTGGTCATACCTGCTGTAATGTACAGATGCCTCATCTAACAACAACATTTTCTTTAAAACCTAGTTCCTTTTGTAAGAAAGTATACTTAGGAATTGTGAAAAAAAAAGGATCAGGCTAGGTGTTAAGCAAAATACTGAAGGTATTTGGGGAAGAGCAAAGTCTGGCTAATTTTTCTGAAGAATAAAAAAAGTTTGCTCCTTTTGTTCTTTTATCTTGATAATAAAATTAAACAACACAGAAAATAAAACAGGAGGAAATAAAAAGGGAATACTTGCATATTATTTTTTCCCTACCGGAACTCTATGTGGGTTTTTATTTTTATTTTTTTGCTTTTACATATTTAAACAAATTAAATTTGGAAGTTCTCTTTCCCTTAGGTCCCTTTGCCAGCTTTATACATCTTTAATTCCTTGTGGCTAGTAACTACTACAGAAACAAGTTTCAAGCCTATTGTTATCCACATCTACTCAGAAAACCCAACGAATCTATTAAATTTCTTGAGCTACTGTTGCTTTTGATTTTATTGATTATCATTGGTTTTCTTCCCTAAATTTTATTCTGATAGGAAAAATGAGAAAAAGAACAACCGCCCAACGTGGGGCTCGAACCCACGACCCTGGGATTAAGAGTCCCATGCTCTACCGACTGAGCTAGCCGGGCGCTGCAGTTCCCGCTTCCTATACTGGATATCACTCCATTATTATTATTTTTTTTTCAATGAAGCGCGCGAACCTGAAAACGTCCGCGGTGACTCGGCGATCCTTCGTGAGCGCGCGCCCGATACTTTGTGCGGTTGGCTCCACCTCCTCGGGTCCGTAGCCTACCGGAAGAAATCATTAGTCGAGACGCTTGGAGGCGGCGTCCAATGGACGTGCGCGTTGTTGAAGAGCGACTGAGACGCGCGAGTGGGTGACCATCTGAAGGGGCGAAGGAAAAAAAAAAAAAGGAAAAGTCCGGGTAGGAGCTAAGAGGGTGGTTTGTTTTTGAGGCTTCCTTCGCCATGAGCTCCATCGGCACCGGGGTAAGTGAGCCGGCGAAAGAAGGGGGGAAGGAAGCCCCGGTGAAGTTGGAGGGGGTGGTGGTGTTCGAAGGTAGGAGACGAGGGGCGCTAGGTGGGGGGGGGAGGGAGGGCGAGGAGACGGACTGCTCTGCACATACGGGGTCTGTGAGGGAGCCTCGCGCTTTCTATGACGTCACCAGCGGTTGTCTGGAGAATTGGGGTGCTTATGGCGGTGCTGAGTCACAGAAGAAAACCGAAAGCGGAAGGCGAGTCTGACGGGAGGAAGGGAGGCGCGTGTCTTCCTGGAATAGAGTGGGCCTCGGCCTGGTAACTTTCCAGAGCGTCCTAAAACGCTTCCAAGCCTTGGCATCCATTGTCTTTCCATTGATAGGGCATCGGAGTACGGCTGGGGGAACCCGGCTAGCTTATTGACGACCCTCTTTGGTTTGAAAGCTTCCCTGCCAAGTTGCTACCTAGTGAGCGGCGTGGGCTGAGAATCTTGAAAGTGAAAGCCCCAATCATGCATTCCCTAGTCCAGAGGTCTTCAAACTTGGCCGCTTTAAGACTTGTGGACTTCAACTCCCAGAATTCTCCAGCCAGTATAGTATTATACAGTAAAGCCTATACCTGGCTGGAGAATTCTGGGAGTTGAAGTCCACAAGTCTTAAAGCGGCCAAGTTTGGGGGACCCCTGCCCTAGTTACTAGGTGGGGGGAAAGCATCCAGTTCATCAGCGACTGTCCTTTTTTTTTTTTTTTTACTAATTCATTTGTCATCTTTCAGAGTTAAAAATGTGGACATTGTTTTACATAAGGACTTTAGTCTCATTTGCTATTAGTGACTGGCCAAGTGGCAGCTTTTGAAGGCAGGATGGGTTGTTGTATTTCCTATGGTAGGTAGGACTCCCTATCTGAGGAGGCAAAAATTCTGACAGGTGCCAAATGAGAGTACCGGTAAGTCTGTTTGCTACTGTTCAACGGTTGAACAAATTTTGATAGCATCATTCATGAGTATGAAATCTTTTTTTTTCAGAAAGCACATTAACTGTGTTTGTATTATGCATCATTTAGCAATTTTTCTGGGGTTGCAAGATACACTGAATCATAAGTAAGTAATTCAGCTTGAATTTATAAGATTCATGATGTACACCTCATGAAGATAGGCAGGCAGGTGATAACTATAGATTTTTTTCCACTAATGCTGCATTGTAGCAAATGCTTAAGAAATGCTGCCTGTATTTCTAGAAGTTATAAACAGTCATAAAATAAGCCATAATATCCTCCATATAGTTGTCCAGTCACTTTTAAAATTCTCAGGTGCCATCATCAGCAAATTCTCCAGTTTAATTATGCTTGCAAACATGCTAGGCTAAAATATTTGGTGTCAGTAGGGAAGTTGTTATGTGTGAATACAGTATGGTGTGTTAATGTTAATCCATAGTTTATTTAACAACAGAAATTAACCAATTGCAATGATGTTATATGTGATCTCATAATTTATTTGTTTTAGTTTGTTGCCTAATTGAAGGGAATTCAAGATGGTAATTGCTTTAAGTTATGTTATTTGGCAAATTTGAGGTCTTTGCTAAAACATGGCATGTGACAGATGAAGATAGTGCAAATCCTGAGAGGCAAGGAGTTCCAAAGAACAAGAGTTGAAATGATAATACCCTTTTGCCTAGTAGTCCATGACCTCTTTGCCTCATGCAGAATGGGAACTCCAAGTAGACAAATCTTACTATATTCTTACTGGCCAGGCAGATTCCATCCTGGGAAAAACAGTGATTCATGATAAAAGGTTTGTAAATCGTTACTAGCACTTTGAATTGGCCCTGGAAGCCTAAAGGTAACCAGAGCAATAACTTTCCTAATGCTGTCACATTGTTATGATGAAATTGTCCTGTGAGTAAACTTGCTACCATATATTGAACCAACTGAAACTTCTAGGTTTTCTCTAAATGCTATCCAGTGTAGAATACATTACATTAATCAGTCAGATAAAGGTAATTCTTGACTTACAACTGGTCAAAGTTATGATAGACCTGTCTGGAACTACTTATGACCTGGATTCAGCCCACCAACCGGGCTGCTTTTACAACCATTTGTACCATTTTGTGATCACATGGCCATGTTTTACAATGATTTTACCAAAATCCAACATTTACTTCCAAGTTTTTAGCAGAAGTGCACCCATAGCAAACCATTGGTATACCTTAACAACTGTTGTTCACTTAAGACCCTGGTGGCTGCCTTATGACTGTTGCAAAACAGATTATAAAATCAAGTCGATCATCTGACTAAACGTTTATGATCCTTGTGACATGACTGTCATGGGCAAGTTCCATTATGGACATAAGTCAAGGGCTACCTGTAGAGATCGGAGTATAAGTTACCATTATCAATTCTTCTTGATCCAGGTAGCTCATAATAGACAAAACAGCCAAAGCTGGACAGAAGTCTTTCACCTGCTACTAATAGGCACAAGTCTAGGAGGATCTTCAGATTGTGAACCAATCCTTTCAGGTAGAGTGCCATCCCATTCAGAATAACTACTAGGGCCAAAGTTGCTGATTTTTTTATTGACAAAAACCAACTGCATCTTGGAGGGATTGAGTCTAAGAATACTTTGTCCTATTCAGCCCATTTTGCTGATGGAGCCAAATAATTCATTTAATTCTATAAATCGTGATGCATTTAATAATGGTGTAAAATGTGTAAAACACAGACACAATGATTTTCCTCAACCTGTATTCTCCATATACTCATCAAAATTTTCAATAGTCATATCTTCAATAGCTAGAGAGTTTGGGGATCATGAGGGATGTTGGTTGAAAGCTTAATGTGATGGGTCAGTCGTTATGTCCATTAAACAAATTTGCTGAGGCACACATATGACTGGAACTACTTTTTGTGGCTTTCTACACAACAACCATTAAGTGAATGCCACACTTGTTAAATGAACCCATTAGGGTGGGCATTGTTTTTGGTGGAAATCCATAAAAAATATTGCAAATTGCAGTCGTCACGACAAAACCTTGCAGTGGGTCAGAAATCTGATCCTAACATGCATTTATGTGACCAAAGAGGTGGTACAAATATTTACAATGGCTGGGGATGCTTTATGGGCTGTGAAACACCTGTTTTATGGTAGTATCTTTTAACATTGCAAAATGACTAATTGTAAGTTGAGGCCTACCTGTACAGTACAGGAACAGTTCCCAAAACAGCTATTGCAAATCATTATTTGAAAAGAGGTGCTTCATATTTTCTTACAAACTATGGGAACTGGGACAGATTTGGACTTGTTTGCCTTAAAATACAATATAATATGATTTTATGGAAATTAATGTGAATGTAGTAGTACTCTCAACACCTGCTATTAATCTGGATTTCCATAATCTGTTAAATGATTCTAAGCATAAAAAGTTGTAGTTTGAAAAGTTAAAGCAACTCATTGCTGTGCTTAGTCTACCAGCAGAGGTTGCTGTTCATTTATGTCAGTCAGTCAGTCAGTCATATGTAAATCACTACAAGCAAACTTAGTTTCAGCAAAACCAATATTTTCATTTTTCCAGATTGGAAAAACATAAAATATATGAGCACATTTGTTTTTGCTTAGTGTGTTGTTTGAACCAAAGTATGATTATTTGTAAACCATGGTTTATGGCATATAAATTTTAATTCAAAAATAATTAAGAAAACCAGAATTTAGCATGATGGACAGATCCAGCTATGGACTGATATTTAAAATAATCTGTTTTTAGATGATATAGAAGAGTGGATAAAAGTACTGTTTATTAATCAACAGTTAAGATTCGATAAGCATGATGGTATAAATCTGCCCAAGAATCAGGCAAGTTGTTGTTACTACATAGTAAAAAGTGAAAGATGATTAATATAAATGGCAATATTATACAGGTAGTCCTCAATTTATGATCATGATGGAATCTGCCCATTACAGTCGCAAATTATGATGGTAGTTAAGCGAGATGACCACATTATGGTTTTGTGTAACAACCCCCATCCCTGCTCCCTGATATGATTATTAAGCAGAGCACAAGTTACCTCAGAGTTGCTCCCTGCCTCAGGTCTCCCAAGGCCTCTCCCACCCCGAGACATCCCATGCTCCACTGGCTGCCCCTTAGGTTCCCTGCATGCTTTGGTCCTGGGTCCCATACCCTCCTCCCCACTCTCAGTTTCTGATCGTGCGCTTACTTTTAGAGGATCTCTGTACCTTGTATGAGGGAAGAAGAGTAGGCTGCTTTGTCTCTAGCCCAATGGCTCTAGCCTGGAAATGGGTACTATTTTTGGAACGGGCACAATTCATTGCAGCTACTCCAAAAACGGTACCCACTTCCAGGCTGGAGCCATGTGGCCCAGAGACAAAGCAGCTTACTCTTCTTCCCTATAACAGATCTCTCTTGCTAATGTGAGGTATGTTGGTAATTGGAAGAATCCTTAAAGTTGCCCTTTTTTGTCAATAGAATGGTCATATTGAATCCTGCAGCTACATGTTTGTTTTCCAAATTTTCTGAACCAAGCTGTAATAGTTGTGGGTGGTACAGATCTCAGCAATTCTGCCAGGATGGTATCAACACCTGGGTCCTTATTTGGCAGTTGGCTCATAGTTCACACAACTTCTTCCTGAAGGATGGCTAGTTCTGTTTCTTCTTCTCTTTCTTCATCCTTGGGAGGCTGAGCCTCTTTGTTGCTGGTATGCAGCTGTTTGTACATACTTGCCACCTTGTTGGTCACCCATATGTTCCCTTTTTTGCTTTTGATGTTGCTTTTACAAGCAGTAAAATCCTTTTTGACTTGGACATCATGCAGTCCTCTTCTAGCTGTTTGCAAAGTTGGTCCCAGTAGAATTTGTTGTCTTTCCTTAATGCTCTTTGGAAAACTGCATTCAATCTACTTGCTTCTATCTGTTTGCAGCTTTTATTCACTTGACTATTCCGATAGTTTCATCTAAAAGCCACTTGTACTTTTTCTCCGGTTTCTTGTATGGTGTGTTCAACAGTTGCTTCAATGATGGTTGATTGAATTTCTTGCTAAAGTTTGTCAGGCATCTTCTCAGCAATGTCCAGCAGTTCAAACTTATTTTTCATCTCAATAGCACATACGGAAGGGATTTTGGGGATGTCAAACTTCTTTTGATGTTGCATAATGTGACTTTGATTGTAGCTGCCAGTAATTCATGATCTGAACTGCAATTGACACCTGGATATGTGTTTGACAGCAAGGAATGGACTATTGATGATTGCATAGGACATAGTCAATTTGATTATGGTGCAGTTTATTTGGTGAGGTCCAAATGTATAAGTAATGCTTGTGTTGTTTGAATCAGGTATTCATGATTCAAAATTGATTTTCATGGCAAAATTGAACCAAAGAATCACTTGCATCATTTCTCACCCCAAACCCAAAGCTGCAAAGATGCCTGTTTCTGCTTGGCTGCCAGTGGTGTCTTTTGGGGACACTGTTTTAGAATATTTTTGTTGCTGGCATAGAAACCTCTATGGGTAGTTCTTAACTTACAACCATTCATTTAGTGACTATTCAAAGTTGAGTGCTTTTTCAAAGCACTGAAAAAAAGTGATTTATAACCATTTCCACACTTAAGACTGTTGCAGTATCCCCATGATCACGTGATCAAAATTAGACATTTGGCATGTATTTATGACGGTTGCAGAGTCTGCAAACGAAGTCAGTAGAGAAGACAGATTCACTTAACAATTGTGTTACTCACTTAACAACTGCACTGATTAACAACTCTGGCAAGAAAAGTCATAAAATGGGGCAAAACTCACTTAACAAATATCTTGCCTAGCAACAGAAATGTTAGGCTCAATTGTGGTTGTAAGTCAAAGACTACCTGTATTTCAAGCTCTGTTGCGTTAGTCATTGGGGCATAGACTTGGATAACTGAGATTTTGAGAGGCTTGGCACGAGATTCAGATAGTCATCCACTTACAACCGAGACAATCTACAAATACACTGCTCAAAAAAAGTAAAGGGAACACTTAAACAACACATTGTAACTCCAAGTCAATCACACTTCTGTGAAATCAAACTGTCCACTTAGGTAGCAACACTGATTGACAATCAATTTCACATGCTGTTGTGCAAATGGAATAGACAACAGGTGGAAAGCATAGGCAGTGAGCAAGACATCCCCAATATAGATGGGGATGAGGACAGACCACTTCTCAGTTCCTATGCTTTCTGGCTGATGGTTTGGTCACTTTTGAATGCTGGCAGTGCTGTCACTCTAGTGGTAGCATGAGCCGGAGTCTACAACCCACACAAGTGGTGCAGCTCATCCAGGATGGCACATCAATGCGAGCTGTGGCAAGAAGGTTTGCTGTCTGTCAGCGTAGTGTCCAGAGCATGGAGGCGCTACCAGGAGACAGGCCAGTACATCAGGAGATGTGGAGGAGGCCGTAGGAGGGCAAAAACCAGCATCAGGACTGCTACCTCTGCCTTTGCAAGGAGGGATAGGAGAAGCACTGCCAGAGCCCTACAAAATGACCTCCAGCTGGCCATAAATGTGCATGTGGCTGCTCAAACGGTCAGAAACAGACTCCATGAGGATGGTATGAGGGCCCGACATCCAAAGGTGGGGGTTGTGCTTACAGCCCAACACCGTGCAGGACATTTGGCATTTGCCAGAGAACACCAAGATTGGCAACTTCGCCACTGGCGCCCTGTGCTCTTCACAGAGGAAAGCAGGTTCACACTGAGCACATGTGACAGACATGACAGGATCTTGAGACGCCGTGGAGAACGTTCTGCTGCCTGCAACATCCTCCAGCATGACCAGTTTGGCAGTGGGTCAGTAATGGTGTGGGGTGGCATTTCTTTGGGGGGCCGCACAGCCCTCCATGTGCTCGCCAGAAGTAACCTGACTGCCATTAGGTACCGAGATGAGATCCTCAGACCCCTTGTGAGACCATATGCTGGTGCGGTTGGTCCTGGGTTCCTCCTAATGCACGACAATGCTAGACCTCATGTGGCTGGAGTGTGTCAGCAGTTCCTGCAAGATGAAGGCATTGATGCTATGGACTGGCCCTCCCGTTCCCCAGACCTGAATCCAATTGAGCACATCTGGGGCATCATGTCTCGCTCCATCCACCAACGCCACGTTGTACCACAGACTGTCCAGAAGTTGGGGGATGCTTTAATCCAGGTGTGGGAGGAGATCCCTCAGGATCCCATCCGCCACCTCATCAGGAGCATGCCCAGGCGTTGTAGGGAGGTCATACAGGCACGTGGAGGCCACACACACTACTGAGCCTCGTTTTGACTTGTTTTAAGGACATTACATCAAAGTTGGATCAGCCTGTAGTGTTTTTTTCCACTTTAATTTTGAGTGTAACTCCAAATCCAGACCTCCATGGGTTGATAAATTTGATTTCTATTGATAATTGTTTTGTGATTTTGTTGTCAGCACATTCAACTATGTAATGAACAAAGTATTTACTATGAATATTTCATTCATTCAGATCTAGGATGTCTTATTTTTGTGTTCCCTTTATTTTTTTGAGCAGCGTATATTTTGGTCATTGTCTGACAGTGAAGGAGAGAGAGAGAAAGTGTATGTGTCTAAATACTTAAAATATTTAAGTATTAAAATAATGTTTCTGCCCCTTAAAAAAAAATAGTAATCTGAATATATGCTGAGCTATAATGATTGCCACAAAGTTTAAATGAAACCTAACCTATAATACTTCAGAATGAATTTCTGATTCTTTTTTGGGATAGGAATAAATACAAAAAGAGAATGCTTATGAACTGTTTTTGCTAATCGGAATAAATGTTCTGGGACTATACTCTAAGGCTGAAGTCTGCATTCTTCTTCCTGGAGAGAAAATGCTATTGAGTTTAAATGACTTATTTTTTAGAAAATATGATTAGAGTTGTATTTTTATTCTCATACGGGGCTAATAAAGAATATTGTCTTCTGTGCTTATATTTGTTTAATAAGTACAGAATTCATTTGCATTTTGGAACCAACTTGTTTTAATAGTGGGAAACCATTAAATATTTTATTTTATTTATTTATTTATTATTTTTTATTCTACCCATTTCCCCTGTAAAGTGATTCTGGAGGATATTCAGGTATCAAAGGATGCAGTGAAAGGCTAATGAATACAATTCTATTATTTTTACTTTTTAAAAAGAAATCTAATTTGTTTTCTTACAGTATGATCTGTCAGCCTCTACATTTTCTCCAGATGGCAGAGTATTTCAAGTAGAGTATGCTATGAAAGCTGTTGAAAACAGCAGGTAAGATTTGAATTTTTATATTGTGCAATAATGTAGTCAGTTACTTTTGTGGATTCCATTAGGCCAAATAACTTAAATACTGTTTATTAATATTTTTATTTGAACCTTAGAAACAAAATATAAAGAATGAAATTATGTTGCAACTAATTCACTGTAGAGAGACTTCAGTTAATATATCTAATAGGGAGAGAGGGCCTATTGAGTTGGCTTGCCTGAGATGACTGATGGATCCTGTTGGAGTCCAGGAAGAGCTTGGGATTTCCCAGGGACCTGTCATACACTTCACTAGGCCTTCGCTGCAGTCTGGAATAGGCATGTGACAAGGACTATCTGATTGCAGTCAGTTTTTTATTCAGTTTGCATGGCCACCCACCTCAACAAGTGACTCTGAGAAATGAGCAATATTAAAATAAAAATAAAATGATATTGTGATAGAACATCAAGAGTTGTTGTAGGTCCTCTGTAGGTAGGCTATTGGTTTTACTATTACAGTTTTTTAAACTGGAATGGGGCATATGGGCATGCCAGAGTTTCACCTATATTATTTAAGATACTGAATTACTTATAAAATTGACTTTTGATATATCAGCTTTTTATATAGTGCCCCTTTATAGGGTTAATCCCATACTATACTGTACTTGTGAAAATAATTTAAAATTTGATTTGTCTAGAAGAATTGCCAAGAAGCATTGTTTATTACCTAACATGTAGTTGTGCATATTTTAAAACAAATGTTTTATTCAGTAATTTATTTTTTAATTGAGACTGTTTTGCTTAAATAGAATTAGTTATTAAATCAACTCACTATTTTAGATTTGGCTTTTAAAATTAAATATATTCCTTTAAGGTGTTTTCTTTTTATTAGGTTACTCAAGTATCTCCAGACATCACAGAATTAAAGAGTTTGAAGAGGCCATTTTGGCCATGCAGCCTAGCTTCTAGTCTGTGTAGCAGTACAAATCACATCAAACTAAATGCAATGAAGTATATTATATTTGACCAATTATTATGCTTTATTTTCTCTTCAGTACAGCAATTGGAATACGATGTAAAGATGGTGTTGTCTTTGGAGTAGAAAAATTAGTTCTATCCAAACTGTATGAGGAAGGATCCAATAAACGTTTATTTAATGTTGATCGACATGTGGGAATGGTGAGTTGGTATTTATTATTTAGCTTGTGGCTAAGTGCCAGCACCTAACTGATCTTGGCTGATATTAAAAAACTGGGCAGAGTTGAACTTGATTAGGAACTTCATGAGAGACTTAACTTATAGCCCTGGTAGATTTGGACATTTAAAAAGAATCCTTCTTCTGTAAACTATTTCTGTACTAATGCCAAGAAAACAACATAGATATATCCATGTAAGCACAAAAATATCAAGCTTGATTCATGAGAGACTTAACTCAAGTTTTAATAGAAGCAACCATATAATTAAACTGTGTCTTGGATAATCAACATGTAACTTTCAACTTGTAACCAGGAAGCAATTGGGGCAGAAGTTCTGGTTTAACCAGTTCTCAAAACGTGCCTGGCAATCACATTCCTGATACAAGGATACTGTCAGAATGAGGTGTAGAGATTGGCATGTTGAGTTTCAAATTCCTGTCTGCTTAGGTTGTGAAATGTGCTTCTATATTTCAGGCAGTAGCAGGACTCCTCGCTGATGCCCGATCTTTGGCTGACATAGCAAGAGAAGAAGCTTCTAACTTTAGATCCAACTATGGTTATAATATTCCATTAAAAGTAGGTTATGGTTTTATTAGAGCTACTTTTTATCACAGCTAAGAAAAACCTAAACCATATTAAATTGAAATTATTTTAGAAACGTTGTTTCCCATATTTATTATGAATAAATCAAACCAAGATAGCATCTGACTCTATAGTAACTCTAATCTACAGCCAGATTTATAATCCATAGCTTGAAGTTACCTTGTTTTGAAATTAATTATAGCTAATTAAATTACAGTTTGTTATTCTAGATAGCATGAAAAGTTGAACAAGGGAAAATAAAGCCTTCTGAACCTACCCATCTGCATGACACAGAGAGGGTAGGGCTGAGTGGGTGACCTTGGGGCTCACCACTTTTATTTCTAAACTATAGATTGAATTTACCTCAGTTTATTTTAAATGGAAATATTACTTTCAGTGCTCTAAAATTATTTTCCTTTCTCCCTATAGCACCTTGCAGATAGAGTGGCTATGTATGTACATGCCTATACTCTATATAGCGCTGTAAGACCTTTTGGCTGCAGGTATCAATTTTTTTAATATTATTCAGTATACCCTGGCATTAAAATTTCAGAGCAAGTAATAAATCACAGTCTATTTCTCCTTAGCCCCTGAATGCTGATAGAAAGAATGAAGATGTTCTGTAGATCTTATACTTGATTATTACAGACTTGAGAGAATTTTCAAAGCTGAAAACACACACTGCAAATAACATTTTTTTTGTTTTTGCACTGCTGGCAATTGCTTGCATTAGTTCCTGCAGTTTTCTTGGTGAGGGTTTTTTTTTTTAAGAAATGGTTTGCCATTACCTCCTTCCTAGGACTGAGAGTTAGTGACTGGTCCAAAGTCATCCAACTGGCTTTGTGGTTAAACTGAGTCTACAACTCAGTCTTCTGATTCCTAACTTGATGCCTTAACTATTATACCAAACTGAATCTATAGGCTCACCCTATATATTCTAAATAACTAGCAGTAATAAACATAATTATAGATTTGGGGGCAATCAGATTAAGTAGAAAGAAAAGCTACAAACCATCCAAAATAGCAACGAGGACACAGTGAGGAAAATAAACTGATACCTATTAGAGAATTTATTGTATAAATAGTACATTCCCAATTCACCCAGATAGATTTTTATTGATAGAAATTATGGATTCCTATTTCAAAAGGGTAATTGTTAAAAAAAAAAATCAAACCTTCAGAAATGTTACTGAGTACTCAGGGACTAGGTTAACACATGTAACATAAAATTTGCTCAAATAAGGTTTATTGAATAAATCACAATTTACTTGATTCGCAAATCCTAGATCATAGCAAGAGTACATTTCATAGGTGAACCTTGTTGAAGAACTGCAGAATCATTTCCAAATGCTCTGTTCTGTCTAGATGATTATGGTTTGCCTTTTCCAGGGATGCTTCTTGGTTCTCAACATCATCATTTTATCCATTTTCTATCCTTTAGGATGAAGGCCTCTTCCGCATGCTTTCAACCAATACATTCTCAACATACTCCTTATTTATTTACAGAACGTATAGGTCTGCCTATCTCATATAACTATCCCAGATGGCTCACAACAGTTAATAAAAACAGATAAATACAACACTACCTTTCTCCCTAGCCAAGGCGTTAATTAGTTCATATTCATATTCTGTTAAAGAGGGCATATTTAAAGCAGGAAAACCTATGAATGAATGTAGATTATTGCCTTAAGAAGTAATGTACCAAATTGTACATATGGTCCTTGTATTATTCCTCTACTATCCAGTTCAGGAGTGTGACTAAATTCTTTAATTTGGAAGAATAATAAAAGTGATTGGTTTATCGCTATGAATACCTTACTCTTACTTAGTCTTAGGAAACTACAACTTTTATTCTACGCCAAGAGTTACTGTTCTGCTTAATGCCAGGCTATAGTTTACAGCAAGTCCTTCAGTGAAACAACTGTGAATGATGCAGACTTTGCTTTTCTATAATTTATTGAAGATTGTGCTACATTTCTCCCTAATAGTTTCTAATAAGAAATCTTGATTTTCCAGCTTCATGTTAGGTTCCTATGATGATGATGATGGTGCTCAGCTCTACATGATAGATCCATCAGGTGTTTCATATGTAAGTATTTGGAACTACATCTCTTTAAATGAAAACCAAGAATATTATCCATGAGCTTAGTGAAAATAGAAGTAATTAGAATATAGCAGAAAAGCGTATTAATGGAGGTGAGTGTGAATAGCTAAATCTATTTAACAGTAAATAAAATTTTGAGAAGTATGTAATAACCATAGAGTATCTAAAATCATAAGCTGGTAATTGAAATGCTGATAGCTTTTATTCCAGCTGTGTTCATGGTAAAATCATAGGCACTCTACAGCAAAAGTGCAAAGTTATCTTATTCAGATAAAGATTTAAACCCATTGGCCAGTAGTAACCTTAATTCTGAATATAAGGTAAATTGATTAATCCACAATTCCTACTTCCTGCTTTTACTTTATAGAATAGAATAGAATTCTTTATTAGCCAAGTGTGATTGGATACACAAGGAATTTGTCTTTGGTGCATATGCTGTCAGTGTACATAAAGAAAAAATAAAATATATTCATCAAGAATCATAAGATACAACACTTAGTGATAGTCATAGGATACTAATAAGCAATCAAATCATACTAGGAAACAAAAACAATAGTTATAAAGATACAAGCAACATGGATATAGCCATAAGTGGGAAGAGTAGTAAGGATGAGAAGAAGAATAGTAATACAGTCTTAGTAGTTAATTTGACAGTGTTGTGGGAATTTGTTTAGCAGAGTGATGGCATTTGGGAAAAAACACTCATGTCTTGTTGTTCTGGTGTACAGAGTGTCACATAGTGTCATTTTGAGGGTAGAAGTTGAAACAATTTATGTCCAGGATGTGAGGGGTCTGTAGATATTTTCACAGCCCTCTCTTTGACTTGTGCAGTATACAGGTCCTCAATGGAAGGCAGGTTGGTAGCAATTGTTTTTTCTGCAGTTCTAATTATCCGTTGAAGTCTGTGTCTGTCTTGTTGGGTTGCAGAGTCAAACCAGACAGTAATAGAGATGCAAATGACAGACTCAATAATTCCTCTGTATAACTGAATCAACAGCTCTTTGGGCAGATTGAGCTTTCTGAGTTGGCGCAGAAAGAACATTCTTTGTTGAGCTTTTTTGATGGATGTTTTTGATGTTAGGTGTCCATTTTAAGTCTTGAGATATGATAGAACCTAGAAACTTGACGGACTCTACTGTTGATACTGAGTTGTCTAGCATTGTAAGAGGTAGTAGTATAGGAGGGTTTCTCAAAAAAATCTACCATTATTTCTACAGTTTTGAGTGCATTTCGTTCAAGATTGTTCTGGTTGTACAAGGCTAGTTGTTCAACCTCCTGTCTGTATGCAGATTCAACATTGTCTTGAATGAGACCAATCACTGTTGTATCATCTGCAAACTTCAGTACTTTAACAGAGGGATCTTTTGAGATGCAGTCATTGGTGTATAGAGAGGAGAGAAGAGTAGTGGAGAGAGCACACAGCCCTGGGGGGCTCCTGTGCTAATTGTGCAGGTATCTGATGTGATTTTGCTTAGCTTCATCTGCTGCTTCCTGTCTGTTAGAAAGCTTATGATCCATTTACAAGTGTGGTCAGGTACAGCTAGCTGATTTAGTTTAGTTAGAAGAATATCTGGAATGATGGTAGTGAATGCTGATCTGAAGTCTACAGAGGATCCTTGCATAGGTCTTTGAAAATTCAAGATTTATAAAATGGGCAGAAATGACAATATTTGTTTTTTGCTGTGTTAGAAGTTAATTTAAACCTGGAAAAAGAAGCAAAAAAATCTGCGGATTCAATTTCTCCCTCCATCTCTTGCCTCAAATGTTTGTGTTCAATAGTAATGGTGCTACTGTTGCATCACTATCATCCTCTGAATTGCTATATTGTTAAAGGCAGCTTCTAAATTAAGATCAACAAACTGATTTTTATTAAATGAAATTATCAATTTGGAGAGGATATAAATTTAATAAATAAATAAATAAATAAAATATGATGTTTTGAGAAATCACATAAATGCGTGTGCGCGTTTATGAAATATATAATTGTGTGCCATTTGTAAACTGATCTGTAAATATGTTTGTTTCAGCGATTATTTTTCTTGAATGTGATCCTTTTTATTTTTTGCTTTTTGCAGGGTTACTGGGGATGTGCTATTGGTAAAGCAAGACAGGCTGCAAAGACAGAGATCGAAAAGCTTCAGGTAAGACTATATTGTGACATATTACATACTAAAAGCAGTTCTTGTACAAATGTCTGATTTTAACTGGAAATCTATATGGAGGTGCTTCTGATTTTCCAGAGTTCTTCAGTCCTTTTGACAAGATAAAAGCAATTAAATCATTGACGTGCAATGACATACCTACTCTATCAATTCTAACTAGACTCCATCAAAGCATTGCTATCCTTGTAGCAGGTATATATAAATAATTGAATGAATCTACCTTTGCACCCTTTGTCTTATTTCAATCTTATGGGAGAAAAATCTCACTAAAAAATTGTCCTTAATCATTGCACGTTAAACAAGTAAATATAAAGGTGTGCTATGGAATAACTTTGCTAAGTCACAATATGAAACTTTAGTGCCTTGCAAAAATTTTCCTGTGTCACTCAGACCTTGTAAGAAGACATGGCCTTCCTTTCTATAGCTTGAATTCATTTCCAACCACTTTTCATTTACAGATAGAGTGAAAGCTTCTGTTTCTAAATTGAAATTGCTATTCCTTATTTATACTCATTCAAAGAAACCAGGATTGTAGGATTGTTAGAAGCACATGTATTCATTTATACTCATTCAAAGAAATCAGGATTGTAGGGTTGTTAGAAGCACATGTATACATTTTTAGAGCCTGAATTATTTCCTGTTCAGCCAGTCTACTTTAGATTAAAATAAATAAAAAACTAAGATTCATGCCACTTCCCATTTAATACACATGCCATAGAAAAACATAGAAACAGAAAACTGACAGCAGAAAAAGATCTAGTGGTCCATCATGTCTGCTCTTAAAGTTTTTGTTTTCTTTTTCATTGTTTTAATTGTTTTTGTTTTTTATCCTAAATTTAGTTACAGATGATTAAGCTACTACTTCCAGTGGAAATTGGTGTCAAGCTTCCACTACTCTTTCTGTGAAGTAATACTTTCTAACATTACTTCTCTCCTGTAGGTTTGAGGTTATGCCCAGGTGTGCCTTGGGGTTAAAGCAGCAACTGGAAATACTGGGATTGTAGTTGCTAAGCAATGTGGTCATACTTATGACTGCATCACTTAATAATTGCAGTCCTGGTCCTATTTGCAGTTGTAACCCAAGGACTACCTGTAATAGGATAGATGAACTATATCCTTCCAATATTTGTTTCCAGATCTTTCTCTAGAGCTTCCCGGTTTGGTTCTCCAGTCCCATCCAGACATGGTAGAATTATATTTTACATGTAGACGTACCAACACGTACATTTTTAAAATATGTTTTATCTCAGGAAGTTGATACTACTCAGGAATTGTTGGATGAACAATAAGAAAAATAAATAAATAAATAAATCCCAGCTTTAGTAACACATCACATTTATTTGATTCTGTTTTGATGGAATTAGTACAATATGGAATATAATCTTCATGAGCACTATTTAATGTAATTCTTATACTAAAAACACTATGCATTAGTTATATACATATACCCACACACATATATATACATTTTGAGGCCCTTTATAATTGATGCTCTTGAAATCCACTGCTGTTTTTCCAATAGTGTTTAACAATTAGTAAAATGCTAATAATACATTTACAGATGAAAGAAATGACGTGCCGTGATGCTGTTAAAGAAGTTGCAAAAATGTAAGTTTTTTTTCAAGTGATTCTTTCATTCCAGTTTTTAGGCTAAAATAATAATTATAGGTAGTCCTTGACTTATGTAATGGAGTCTGCCCTCATAGTTGTAAGTCAGTAAAGTAAATTTATAGTAAAGTAAATAAAGTAAATGTTGGATTTTGGTAGAACTGTCGTGAAATGCAATCACATTACCATAGGACACTGCAAATGTCTGTAAATGTGGCCTGGAGTCAAGCAACCAAAGTTCAGTCATATGACAGAGGTGGGAAGACTGTCACAACTTGGAATCCAGTCATAACTAGCCCCCAGTTGGTATATTGTATTTTGAATAGCTGTAATTCAAGGACTACCTGTACTTTTATCTTGATCTGATTCCCAAAGAAAGTGCTTGCATGAGAATATTTTATTATTCTAATAATGGGGCAGGAGATCCTACAGTTTAAATAAATTAGACACAGTTTAAATGAAATAAGAGGCTCTTAGACATCAAATTGGAATGAGCCAAAAAATTCATGTCCACGGCTTTTTATTCTTGATTTATATGAAAAAAATATGAATTTTTACACTATTTAAAATCTGAGAATATTTTGAACATAAATATGGGTAAAACATTTTAATACCTTCTAACTGAAGTAACAATTATATTCTCTAATATTTTTCCTTCTAGAATCTACATAGTCCATGATGAAGTAAAAGATAAAGCCTTTGAACTTGAACTAAGTTGGGTTGGAGAAAGTAATTATCACATTTAAATTTTTTTTTTTCTAAAATAACATGAAGTAAAGTCTTGCTCTAAACTTAGATATTTTATATTAATCATTATGATAGATCATTGTTTGAGGTATACAACTGACACAATGTTTAAAGAAAATATTGCTGAATTGAATTTATTCTCCAATTATACACTGTGTTTTAACTTCTTTTTTAATTCACAGTAACTAAAGGAAAACATGAAATTGTGCCCAAAGATGTTAAAGAAGCAGCAGAGAAATATGCTAAGGTAACTTTGGGAACTTCAGAGCAAGTGAAAATGGCTTTTAAATTCATACAATTCCAGATATTTTCAAATAGCTTAGGAATCAAAATTAATTATGCAGTTAATAATGAAAAGATTTAAATATATACTGCTCAGATCCCAAGACTCAATTTATAACAATCAAAAAACAGAGTCCAGAACACCTCTCCACCTTAAATAAGCATTAAGTAACATCAGAATTGAATGTGTCTATGTTCAAACAATATCAGCCTTGCAACTTTATGAAACATGGTGATGATGATGCTAGGGTTATCTCCTGGAAAAGATATACCAAAAAATTAGTGATATCACCTGGAAGACATTTTTATTAAATTATGTCTTATTTCAATCTTATGGGAGAAAAAAGTATATTTCTGATGTAATGTTGAGTATTATTAGACAATGTATAAAATTACACCAGAAAAAATATAGTGAAAGGCTGCTCTTGAATTTGTATCTACTTCATTAATCCAAAATATCCACATCAAATAAGTAATTTGCATTTCACTGTCTGAAAATCTGAATATTTATTTTTATTTTGCTTATTGGGTTTTTTTTAATAAGGTAGATAATTACGGTCTGATTTTATTTTCTTAACAGGAATCTTTGAAAGAAGAGGATGAATCAGATGATGAAAACATGTAACATTTTTACTTGAATTCATTTTGTAATCTGTACTACAGGCCTGCTTATATATTTGCCATTATGTATGTGCTAGACAATATTTTAATTACCAACTTGCACTAAACCATTTTCCAATTACTGTTTAGAGTTCTTTTTGAGTGATTGGTCCAAGAATTTATTAAAGGAAAACTAGAAGTGATGAGATATGATAGATCTGAATATTCCTTTACAAACAAGATTTGATTCCTACACATGCACATCTCCTAGTGTGTTTCAAAGCATTGCAAATTGTGTTTATATGATATCAAGTTTAATCCAGTGAGTACAAGATATTTGACATATTTGATTAGAATCCATGGAAACATGCAGCTTGCTATGCATCTAATTTGCTTACAGATTGTGCTTGCATTTATTCTAGGCAGTGGTTTTGGCAAGTGTTAAATAGACAGTTGGCAAATTTGGAAACAACAGGAGATGAAAAGTTCCATCTTTACACACACACACAGCCCAACTTACTTAACCTATCATTGTCTGGGAAGGGTTTCTAACTTTCTGGAGGAGAACCTGTCCTTTCAATCCTTAATGCTGATACATGGGAAGTAGCATTTCAGTTCATATATAATGTATATAATGGCTGCTTTTCCTGTTGTGATGAATAATACAGTCAGAGATACTAGACAGGATACCTGTGTGATACTTTAAAAAAATCCTGAAGTACTTATACTAGTTACTAAATGAATGTGACTAATATGAGATATTTCCCCAAAGTTTTATACTTTTATAACATTTAAATGAGAATGTAAAGGAAATATGTGAAATATATAAGCTTTGACTATTCTTTAAAGTTTGTCAGTTTGTAGTTTCAGAACAGAAATAGCTTCCCCAGTAGAATCATATCAGGCATGCCTTCAGTTATCACTTTCTAGTTGACATCTATTCTGGCATATTGGAATATGACAAGAGATGGGAAAACAGTATTTACAAATTTGGAGAGTGATAATGGATAGTGCTATTTTCTTCCATTAAACTTTCAGTTAAAACACTGCTTGAGAAAAAGTTCAGAAGAAAAAAAAACCCTTAAATGTTTTATTCAGTACTTTTCCAGTGAACTTATATAGCACATTAAACTTTTACATTCTCTTTTTAAAAGTTTCCAGGACTTTTCTAAACAGATTTTAGTTGTATTATATATTTGCTGGCTGTTCATGTACTGTGATGTATATGGCAGCTTTTGCCAAAACGTTAATAATACGGGCCAATTAAATAATTTAAATCCTGCTTAAATAATTTAAATCATTAATTTAAATCTCTTTAGTGAACCCATATATATTACTGTCTTCTCTACTTGCCATGAATTGTAGTCCAAATTACCTGGTTTTGTATAGAAATTATTTTTTAACTGCCCAAACATCATACTCAAATATTCAAAGCATGAGGTTGGGCCGTTAAATTATTGTTTCAATAAATAATTATTCAAAGGCACATGTCCTACCTTAAAATAAAGTATGTATTTTGCACTTAATTTCTATGCAGGCCACACTGTCTCACTTGTTTGCCATTGTAGATTGTCACCCAGGGGTTAGAGTTGCAAACAAAAAACAAACAAACCCTTTTTGACAAAGCCAGATACTATAGTCTTCCTGTTCTCAGTCTGAGTAGCATCTCTATGTTGCCATATTATTAGTAGCTGTAAATTAAGTTTACATACTTGTGCAAATAACTTGTATTTGGCTTTGGAAAAACTACACAAATTGTGTAAGCCAAAACAAAAATACAACAGCATGTTCATACAGCACCAATATTGCAATTTTTATCTCTTATAATCCCACAATAATAGCCAATCAATATTCTTCTTTGCTTGTTCATCAGTCTTGAAGGCTGTATCTCTCCATATTTACATACTTCTAGCAGAAATTTCTCATTTGTGACCTCATAAAACAGCTTAGAATTTAGAATGCCTATGTTGCTTCAAGCCTTGAAATACATTGCCTTATTCTTCAGATTGAATATGAATCATAGACATGTTTCTGTTTAAGGAAAGTGTAAGGCTACAAACTTAAACATGTCAAAAAAGCTTCAATTTCTTATTACAAATATTACAAATAACAATCAGAACCCAATGGTGAATGGGCAAGTTATACTCATGTACTTTGAGAGCAGTGCATCAATCAGGCAAATTCAAAGATTGGTCATCAGAAAAAAAAAGTTATGAGTACATATGCTATTAAAATGGCCATGAGATGCCATTAATGAGTTATATAAAGACAACACAGGAAAAAAATGAAAGCCAACAGCATGCATTGACTTCCCCTGGGTTCTTCTATTGGTTTTGAGATCATGAATTCTTGATAAACAATTTTGACTTACTAGAAATTTAGCAGGCACCTTGTCTTTACTATTATCCAGACATACTGAAAGGATAATACTTAGGATGGTACTGTGTGAAATATGTAAAGAGTTACAGATCAAAGTGTTTGCTATCCATAATCTGCCTAACATGCAGGTAGATGAGGAAACCGTGATTTGCTGAAGACAGGATGAGCAGAACAGGACTGGGTAACAAGGATTGCAAGCATCCCCGTGGCCCGTGACTAATTTTATTCTTTTTCTTTGCCCTATTGTTCCCAACTGAGAACTAATAAGAGTAAAGCTCTAGTCTAACTGCTTGCAGGAACAAGATCAAAATTTTTATTAGCCACTTCCACAATATGAATGTATTCATAGTCAAAGATTTGAAAGATCTATCATAAACATTTTCATACATATCCTAGGCTGTAAGGGTACAACCCAGAATTACTGCTATTACGATTTTAAAGTACTTATTTTAGAGCTTATAAGTAGATGAAATGCATCAAGCAATACAATTAAGTGTTTCATCACAAGTTACAATTACCATGATTCCAAAAATATTTGGCATATTTAAAAGAGAAAGACATCCAATAAGACATCTCAGTCAAAAGCAATCCTTTGTAATGTATCACTGGTTGAAGTCTTTGGAAGCAAATAGTTTAACAATACTTCAAAAATATACTTAAGAATTTGTTTCTGAAATTGGATGCTAAGTGTCAAAGAGCTGTAAAACAATGTATTATGTCCTACTTTTTTTCTCACCAAATCAGCATATTTATTTACAACACAGTATTTTATATAAGGTAAATAACTGTATGGAAAGACTAAAATAGAACACTAATCCAGCACCTCCAATAATAGGACATCTCTGCTATCAAATTGGGTGGATAAATACTGTTATTTATTATGAATTTAAAGGAAAAATATCACAAATTTCAGGATTTCATAGTGAAATATCCCAGAATCTAATTATTGTTCTATCCATGGATGGATAATCCTTTTGTGGCTGTGGGCTTAAAACATTTGCAGCACTGTACAGGGAAGGATAGTTGGTAATTGGCTATGATTGTATCATGCAGGCATGATCAAGATTTATATTTGAATTTCTTGGGTAGGGCAAGTGTCTTTTTCCTTCTGGCCTGTCCCTCATCAATTCTTTGCCACTTTGTTAGTATTATGGTATTTCTTTTGCTGATTCTTTGATATCTCCTATTGGGAACATCACACCAAGAAAGAGTCTTCCTTGCGATTCTGTCAACAATTAAAAGGTTAATATAATTCAGGGGTGTCAAATTAGCGGCCATGGGCCAGATGCATCACACACAGGCCATGCCCACCCCAGTTCCGCGAAAAAAACATTGAAAAACATCACGTGATGGCAACGTGATGCCACGAGTTTGACACCCGTGATATAACTGATAAATAGGATGTTGCTGTGCAATTGACCTATGGAAAGGAATAGTATGATTAGCAAGTGTTAGCAACAACAGCCACCCAAGTATTATGGGCCCAGTTAAATGCTGTATGATGAGTTCTGCATTTTCTGCCCAGATTCTGTAGTTTCAACTGGTAGCTGCAATTTCCTGAGGCAGAAAACAGACATAAAGAGCAGGATCAGACAATCTATTGCATCCTACTATATAGATTTTGGTCCGCAATTTCTACAGGCTCTGTTTCTCTACTATGGGGCTGCTGGGATGATAGCCAGCATTTCTGTATTCTGTGTACTCTCTCTAACTGGCATGGCTGCTTTACTTTGGAAAAGGCTTCCTCATTACTTATTTTATTTGAATTTATAATGATTTTCAATATTTTTAGATAATAAGCAGATGTGACTGCAATGAATGAATGAAGCAGAATCACACTGACTTACGAATAGTCCTGACTTAACAAATCATTTTACAATCAGTTAAAATTACCAGAATGGGCGCTTTATGGCTGATAACTGCACTTCTGGCTTTTGTAAACTGTTGGGCCCCTGTGCAGTTACATGACACTATTTCAGGTGGGTCAGTTTTATGACTTCTCACCGCATTCCTCAGTATTGTGTCCATAATTCGTTATGAGTTTTTTGCCTGTTTTTTTTGAGTCCCCCCCCCCCCAAAAAAACCCATTCAAACGAGTGGGTGTCTCTAATGACCACGGTATTACTTCCGTGAGTGCCTCAATTTATCACTGTAACAACTTAATAACTAATTCTGGGCTCACTTAACAGTCAAAAGTCAATGACTGGCTGGAATACATCCGATGAATCAAGGTTCCATCACCAAAGCTTAGATAAATACATCAAATATTAATTGCAACTGCTAACATTCCAGCCTTACGCCATAAAGCCCTCACCAGCTGTGGAAAGACACCCCTGCCCCAGCCCAAAAGCGATAGAAAACCTGAGAATAAACACCCAGTTACTACAGTGGACTTTCAGTGCCTCCACCGTGGTAGACTCCGCAGTTCCAGATTCGGACCGCAGAGTCCGATGAACTGCACAGGAGAGGGTCTTCTTCGAGCCCGAAGGACCAGCCAGGATCCCACCAAAGTCGGCCTCCTTCAAAAGTCACTCGCGGGAGAACTTCCCACCGAAGGGAGCAGCACAAACTCCGCCTACCTCCCAACGGCGCTTGCGCCAATCCGGACGTCATACTCCGCTTCCACTTGGGTGCTCCGCCCCCTCCCCCCCTCCCCACGTAATACTGTCCGTGGCCTACGAACCAGTTTCCTCTGTAACGGTCGTCACAATCTTTGCCTCCTCCCTCGTTGCTGCCATCGCGGAAGTCGGCTGTTTTCCGCCTATAAGCGAAATTCCCAGGGCCTCCCTTACCGAAGCTCACCGTGCCGACTCTCAAAGAGGCTTCGTGGCCGCAGAGCTAGGCAGCTTCCACGCAGCAGTCTTGCCTTCTTTTTCCGGCCCCCTCCCTTCCCCTCAGGTTTAAGACGTGACTGAGCGGCGCATAAAATGGCGCCGGCGAAGAGGACGGTAAAGGAAAATAAACCCCCCAGGGCCAAAAACGCATGCGCATCGGGAGTGCGGTGTCTTCGTTCGTCACCGCTGTACCCTAGTTTCATCCCTCCCCTTTCCGTTTTCACGAAAAACCAACAAGCCAATCAAATTCCATCCCCCCACCCCTCTATTTTTATCGCAGCTTCCGGCCCCGCCGGGCTTCCACCAATCCAGGCGTCCGGGGCTTCCCATCCGGATGCTTTAAAAAAAAAAAAACCTCGCTTATTTCCAATCAGAGGCAAAGGATAGAGGGAGGGATCGGTGGAAGCTTTAACTTCACTCCCTTTTAAAGTCCGGGCTTCCAACAAGGCTTGGCTGCTCTACGATTTAAGCCAATAAGAAGTCGCTTCCCCTTTCGCTCTCTCTTTAAAAAAAAAGCCTGCCCGTTCGCCCAATCGTCTTCTCAGAGAAGCTCTTCCGCAGTCCAATGAAAGGCGGGAGGCACGCGAAGCACCCAATGAGGGAGGGGCAAGCCCCCCTCGAGCGTCAAGCGTGCGGAGGGGGGCGCGCGAGGGGAGGAGCCAATGAGAGGCCGCGCAGCGCCCCTACTGCTCAACAGCTTGTTATTTGGGTGGTGAGAGCAGCGCTGGGCTAAAAGAGTGACACTCGGTCCGTCAGTGAGTGGGAGCCGCCGAGCCCGGGCTGCCGAGGGGGCGGAGAAGAAGAGAAGGCGGAGCAAGGCGGGACAGCCCCTATTGCTGCTGCTGCCGCTGTCGTCGTTGTCGCCCTCCTCCTCCTCCTCCTCCTCCTCCTCCTCTTTGGCCGCTGCTGTCGCGGCTTGTTCCTGGTGGGGGTCGGACGGTGTCTTCGGCCGGGCTGCCCGCGCTCTACGCCGGGCGAGGGGACCTGCCGCCGTGGACTGCACTCAGCAGTGAGTTTGAGAGGGGTTTGCAAGCAGGGGGGGGGAGGGGAGGGGACCGGGAGTGAAGCCGTGGAGTTGAGAGGGGGCCGGGCCGGGAACCCGTCCTCAGTCCGGGGGCGGCCAAGGAGACGGGCTCGCAGTTACTCGGGGGAAAAGGGAAGGGAAGGTCGGGATGCAATCCTCTCCCTCGGCTTGGAAGGTTGGACGAGAGAGGCGGGTGGTGGTGGGGGTCAACCGCGAGGGAGGGGTGGTGAAATGTGGGGGGGGGGCGTGATTTATGCTTTTTGCCCTTTTTGGGAATAAACTAGTCCGGTCTTTCTCTTTCCTCACTCAGAAGATGGTCCGGGTGGGATGTTGCTTCTCTCCGCTGCCTCTTCCTCGGACCACATACCCAGGCTGGCCTCGCTTGGTGGTGGGGGGGCTGCCTTGGCTTTCTTATGGAGGTTCCGTTCCCTCCACCTTCGCCTGTCCTATTAGCCTCCCTCTTCTGTCTCCGTTCTACTCGCCTCCTTGGCCCTCCGTCCACTCCTTCCTCTTTCACTCGGGCCCTCTTCCCACCCCACCATTTACAGTCAGCAAGTGGGACGGGTGGCTTCCATGAGTTGTTTTGGGGGCAGGGGAGGCCTCGAGGGTGAACTGAAGGAGTTGTTGGTTGGGATCCTGTCGTACAGGATGCTGAGTTTTTGTGGTTGGAGGAAGAGACGGGGGTTTGTGGGATGGGGGAACATTTCCTTCTGTGGTGAGAACAGAATAAAGTAAAAACAAATGTACTGTAATGGAGGAAGAGAGATACCCTTTTGAAAATGGCACGTGAAATTTATGTTTTATATGAAAGAGCCCAGACCACTAGACAACACCATATGGGGAAACTGGTGGGAAAGGCCTTGAATCATTTGAGGGAGGCTGCTGCTACCAGAAAGGAATGAGAGACTTTTTAAAGGGCTTAAATTATTATCACACATTGAGAGAAGGCAGCACTGAGTGACTGCTGCAGTCCCATGTAAACGTGATAATAACTCCACTCCATATATACTTTTGACTAAATATGGTTAGAAATAGTTTGAAAGTCTACCTGTATAGTAGACTGGCCTGTGTCCTTAATCTTTATTTACATAGCTAATATCTTGGTTTCAGATTCAGACATGGACAATGACAGGTGCAATAGGTGTAATTTTTCACCTATTACCTGAGAAATCTCTCCTGTATTATTTATATTTTGCATGTATATGGAGTTCCTTTGTTTTCCTAACAGGTTGCAAAGAAAGAGGGAGCAACAGTGATGATTGATACAAAGGAAGTGGCGATGAGCAAGAGGAAACTTAAGGCTGAATGTAGTACCATCCATTCCTCTTCTAACAACTGAAAAAGACCTACGTAATTCTTTACAGCCCTTTTTTCTTATTTTTCAGATGCAAGCTATGCTGACATGAACATTCTAGACTTTTAGAGATTGCTGTTTATAGCACCAAAAGTCAGTGTTTTTAATGACTGACTACGATTTTCATAGGTGATTCTCTTATTCAGAGGTCATTGATCTTTCTTTAAAGTTGATGAATCTGATAACAGTAATCTTTTCCCCTTTGCTTCCAGATTTTCTTCAACTGTGGTACACAAAACGCTTTGAGCTGGAATCCCTCAAATAACCTTCAAATATGAAGGTAAATCTCCATGTCTGTTTTGGAATGTGTGAAAGCTTTCCCTGTCTTACCCGTTCCTCTTTATTTGCTACTTGATGTAATATTTTGCTTAATTTAAAACGAAAACATGAAAAGGATGTCATTGTATTCCATACACATCCTGAGTTACTGTGGTAACTCTGAGCTGTCAAAACTTGCAAAATCAGGTAGTAGACTCTTTCATATTGGACATCAGAGTCTTTTCTCTGAAGTTTATTCTCAGAAATTAGTAGATAAGTTATACGTGGGAAAATGGGTCCTAAAACCTGGAGGACAAAGCCTTCATTCCCCTTGTAAGATAAAAAATAATTAAAGGAAATGTCTGCATTTGACTAAAGCAATTAGAATTTAAGAATGCAGAAACATGTTGGACTTTGGTTCATTGCACTGGTTTTTCTGTATTTCTGCATTCATCTTTGAAATGTACAAATTTTGCTGTATTTACAAATTACACATTTAGTAATAAAATAAGTAGCAGGCCTAACTTTTTATCATGTATTAAGTTTGTGTAGCTGCCTTACATGACTGAGCAGCTTACAATATTAAAATTGTGTTTTTATTGATACAATACAAAAATAACCAAATAACAAAAACTATTTGAAACAATGAAAAGTCTTTTTTTTAAAAAAAGAGTAGTCACCAAAAGAACACAGTTAATTTCGCTAAGATTACAGTCAGTTTGCAGGCTCCACATCATATTTACATGATCTACAGGCAAAATTACAAAGCCATGTCTTCAGTTCTTTCCAGAATGCCAAACAATGTCAAAGCCAATCTGCTATAGATTATTTGGTTATAGAAGTAGAAAAATAATTTCTACAGTATGTTGAAAGTATACTTTTCCTGTTGGGTTGGAGAGAGAAGTAAAACTCTGTTTATGCTCATAATTGACAAATTCTTTGTTGTTTTTTCTGATGTTACTTGTCTATTTTGACTGATACAGGTGTGGAGTTGATATCATTCAACATATACAGTTGAAGACAGGTGTATAGATTTTCCTAAAGTGAAAATAGTATTCAGTATTTAAGATTTCTGGCAGAACATTTGTTAGTGTGGTATAAATGTTACTATGTTGTTTAACAGTATGCCGTTCATTCATTATACATTATGTTTTAATGACTTCCATCCTGACTGTAGGATCTAGCCTGTAGTCCAGTGCAAATTTACTTAGTCTTAAGAAGTGGGACTTCCTTTTGTATGAGCTACTATATGAGCATCTTTAACATTATTACAAATTATGACATAGTTAGTTAGTACTGTGTGCTTTGTTTGGGAGGTATAAACTTATGTTTTTAAAAAGAAAATGTAGGCCTTTTGATGTGCTCTGTTACATATGACAAAACTGGAGTAACAGTCCTGAAATCTGAGAAGCATATCTAAACTCTTCTGTCAGTTCAGCTTTGTCTTTATTGATTTTTCTACTTTTTCTTCAGGCAGCAGATGAGCCTGCCTACCTAACAGTGGGGACTGATGTCAGTGCCAAATATCGGGGTGCTTTCTGTGAGGCAAAAATTAAGACAGTGAAAAGACTAGTGAAAGTTAAGGTAAGAAGAAATGCTAACAAGAGTTTAAAGACCACTAAGGAACATTCTAATCTTCCTTGTGCAGATTCTGGCAATAAATTTGTCTAGATCTGTTTTGTCTAACTGCCAATAGTTTTTCATGGCAGCCAGGTTTTTACAGTATAATTTTCTCTGAGAACTATTAACCGAACATACAAAGAATATGCCCTCCTAATAATTATTGACCTAAGGGAGACCCTCCATGCAGATACAGGTTTACCAAGATACAGGATAGCTCACTACATTTCTGTTGCATGAATTGTCACTTTCTTCCAATACCTCAGTTAATAAGTTGCATGTACAAAACTTGAGAATTGAATTTCTCCATACAGCTTTTTCTGACTGAATTAGACTGAAGCTGACTATTGATATTTAATATTAATTTGTTTGTTATAAAGAATTAGAAAACTGTTATAAGTTATCTTGAAATTATAGATGTATTTCCCTATGTATTATAAATTTACAAACATTGCACAGATTCAGAATTCCTAGTTTGTTAATGTGTATAATTGATGGCATCTGCAGTTTTTCTCAAAATAAAGAATGAAAGGCCCAGTCATTTTACTTGTTCAGTCATTTCATAGAAAAGAATATCTGAATTAATAGCCCACGTGTATTAAATATGAGGTTTTTAATGATGGTCTGCTAAAGTGTCACCTGATTTAGATTAATTTTACATTAAAATTTTATGCTCATATTCTTTTAAATCAGCCTCATTGAATTCACTAACATTACTTTTGATAGAGGCTTATAGTTTGCTGTTAGTTTGGCAAACAATTTGTGGGATATAGCTGAACTTGACAAGTTTTGGTTAAGAATGTAACATGCTTTCTCACTTATTTGATAGGCATTCTGATAAGAGTGAAGTGTTTTTTCACTTATTTGATAGTTTGGCAAACTATTATATACAATCTACTCAAATTGCTTAAGCTCCAACGTTACATTAAAGTTTATTTTGTAGAAAGGTTGACATACTGTAAGACACTCTTATTTGTAAGGAAATTCTAAGTTGCACGCTGGTAAAGATGGGGAAAGACTGGTTTTTCTCTTTCCATAATAAACTGCATTTCTTAAATAGACCTATGTGCTTGAAATCTCCTGTTGAAAAAGATGAAATTATTTTCACTAAATTTAGCCTACAGTGATGGTCATTTCTCTTTTCTTCATTGGGAATGTCCTGTGACCAGATTTTTGTTTTAGACTAGGTTTCAGCAAGTTTAAATTATGCATATAATTTTTAAATATTGTACAAATATAATTCTTTGAAATTTCTTTCAAAATATTTAGGTGATCTTAAAACAAGATAATTCAACACAATTGGTGCAAGATGATCAGGTGAAAGGACCTTTGAGGGTATGTGTATAACACCTTTCTTTAGTTATACATAAGATTTTAAAAATTATATAGGATGACTGAAATAAAACTATGTAGTTACTGATTTGGTATTGGCTCCAAGAAACATGCATGTGTTTTTCATTCAAATGTAAAAGAGAGTATCACTAACTATTTTAGTAACAGGAAAGAAATTACCAATAGAAGAGAACATCATTAAAAATATTAGAATTTATTTAGATGCAAATATTCATGTAACAATTTCATTCAGGAGACAATTTCTAAATTCAATAGTATAGCTTCAGTTTTGATAGTATATACATAGCTGTATTGAAATCAAAAGTTTTAAATTCAGCTAACATTCTTTGGACTGAGGATTTGGGTTGTTATTTTATAATGTTTTACTGATCTAATTTTACTGTTGGGAGTCAATTTGAAAGTGCTATGAGAAAATAAGCTAATATATGGAATTAACTCACTGGACTGATTCAAGTGGTAGACGCAAGATTAATTTGCCAATACTGCTTCTACTGGTACATGAGAGATGATAACATAATAGAGAGGGGAAGATGATTGAATCTATACATTAATAAACTTGATAATACCCTAGATGTTTTGTCCAGAATATATCAGTTGTTTAGCCTTGACTAAATGGGAAGAGATAAGGACAGATGCTGATGGACCATATTGATGGAGCTTTCTTGACTATTTTAAGCAATATGGAGTTGTGCCAGATTAAAATGTATGTTATGTTAAAGTGTGACTCCAAGTTTTAATCTAAAGAAATTGTCATTATAGGTTTGGGCAGCAGTGGTAAATGTTGAGGCAGAAGCCATCCACCATTTCAGAATATTCTTGTCAGTTGTAAGGCCGGTTGCCTTTAGTTAGGTTTTCTTTTTATTTAATCTTAGTTTCATTTGTTTCACTCTGCTCCTTAACTCCCATTACTAAAGCTTTCAGATAATTTGCATTTCCAGCAATCAAACCAGTGCTATTAGCATAGCACAGGTTATTAATGTTTCTTTCTCCAAGTTTTAAAATTATGTCCATTTTTTAAAAAATCTAGCTTCCTTTGATACATTTTCAGCATATTTGTTGAATAAATAAGGGGAAAGTATACAGCTTTGTTTCACTTCTTTGCTAACCTGGAGCCAGGCTGTTTTGCCATGTTCTGTTTGGCTGTGCTTCCTATCCTGTATATAGTTTTCACATGAAGAAAATACAGTGTTCTAGAATTCCCACTTTGCTAGTGAAATACTTTACTGATGTAAATAAAAAAATCTGCAATAGTACATTAAATATAAACATCATCATTTTAGGCTGGTGCAGTTGTTGAAACCAAAATGCCTGATGGAACCTTTCAAGAAGCTATCATCAGTAAATTGACAGATGCAAGCTGGTATACTGTGGGTAAGTATTATTTTAATTCATTTTTTATTACTAAATACTAATTTTCTTTCACCAAGATATATTTGAATTCCTTTCCATACTGCACATCTTATTTTCTCATGAGCAATTGCCTACTTTTTAAGGTTAGTCAGAGACATTCTCTGTGAAAAGAAAATGGTCAAATATGGTGCAGTAGTATATTTGAGAAAGAGGACTTTGGATTTGTTTAAAGCATTTACTTTCAGGAGAATAAGGACATGCTTTGGACAAAAGAGGCAAGGTTCAAATCTTTCATTAAATTTGAAAGCTCCAGCATCAGTTACATTATCAGTAATCGAAAAATAAAAATGTATAACACCTACTCTTACTGGTGGCCATGAAATGTTGAAGAAAAATCTGAAGTACTCTATTTTTTTGGGAACTTTTTCTGGGAGTGAACTGATAGTTTTCTGGAAGATAATTCTGTATTGGGAATAGTCTGAAGGGGAAATGGTATGATAGGTTTTATGTGTGTGTACTGCTAATATTGTATTAAATTCCATTGATTAACCACATACATTAAAATTACTTTCTGAATCTAATAAACCTATTATCATTTAAAACATATTTAATATACACAAAATATTTATAATGGACACAGTGATTCTATCATTAAATTCTTCTACCTGCTTTCTAAATGTGAACAGAGTTCTTGTGCTGTCATTTAGGCCATTTGTAAATAAACTTTTAGCAGCGTATAAAAATTGAAAACATAAAGGAATAGTTTCAATATTTTTCTATGCAAAAGTGTTCATCTTTTTTTCAAATTTTCAAAAAATTTATATATTTCTTGGAAGATTTTGTTTGTGAAATAAAAGAAACTAATATTAAATTTTAGTGTTACTAAAATAGAACCTGTTACATTTTTATGTAGCGATACAATAATGTGAAACTCTGATAAATTTCAGGCAAAACATGCAAACATTTTTAAAAAATATTTTTTTGGTCTTTTTTATATTGATACTCTAGAATCAAAAGAAGTGATACATTTGGTTATAAGTTTCAGTAACTTTGTATATTTCTAGACATTTAAAATAAAACATTGATCCTCTGATACACAAGAATTTCTTTCTCAATTGATTGTTGAATATGTGAAGTTTTGGTCTCTTTGGCTTCATAGTACTGCCCCCCAGAAATTATTTCAGAAGCTAAAATAGCATTACTGTAAATATTTATAAAATTATGGAAATCAGCATTGTACAGGTATTTACATTGAAAACTTTCGTGATGTTTTTAATAATACAAGGAATAGAGCAATCACTGAGTCACAAATATCATCATGCACATTATGTTTGGAGACGATTCACAATCCAATCTTTTCTATGAATAGTTCTGTCTTAGGCATGTTTCCAAGATGTTTTTGTTATCTCGCTGAAAAGAAAATTATTCTGAATTTACTATATACCCATTCTTTACAAAAACAGAAATAAGATTGATAAAATTAATCTGACATTATTAATGTATCTTCAGTGATTCTAGCAGGAACTTCCCATTTTAACAGCACAGAACTTTGACCGGGGGAGACTTGATTTGCTTTCAAGTAGATAATTTTTTCCCCTAGATAATAGCATGATCAATAGTCAGAGATAGTTGACATTTTAGTAGGAAACACTGTGTTAAGTGGAGCAGTGATATGGCTGATTGTTAGCTTTAATTGTATGAAGGCCCTGGGACCATTGCTGACTGTAGACCATTTTATAGGCAAATAGCATGACAAAATTTTAAAGAGTTTTTGGTTAGCTTTCAAGTTAAATGCTGCTTTTGTTCTAAACCCATGTAACTGTCAGCAATGTGTAAAACAGTTTTCCTATTCTATGAACAATTTATCTGTAATTTGCATCTTTCACTTCGTTTCCTACATACTTAGTAAACTTTGCATTTTAACTGATATTGGTTTCTGGAAAAATAGAACAAACATTCTAAAACTGTTTAATGCAAGTGTCATGGATGGCACTATGGAGATACTCAAATTTAGCCTTTTTGATTATACAAGTAAAAATTAAAATTGGCTTTCAGGTGAAAACTTGAATTTGTAAAATTTGTTGTATGGTAGCAGTGAGGCCCCCACTTGATTGTGGTTTGTCATATTTGTAATGATATTTGCTCCTTACATCCCCGTAGCTAAATGCTACGTATCTTTTTTGCTCAAGGGAGCGATAATTAAAGTTGCTCACAACCAATGGGTAGAATTTTTCTACTAAGCCAATGAGCCCAGGGGGTGGGAGGCAGGCAAGGGATATGTTGTAATTTCTTGATTCAATCAAACAACATACTGAAGACAGCATTAAACAGGTGGGCAGTATGTCATGCTAAAAGCTAGGCATCTCCACCTTTTTCTGCTAATTTCTACATGCTTCTTTTTTCATTTCTCCTTTTATTATTACTGTATTTATGATCCTCTTTTTCTTCACTTGCACTATATCTTCTAGTCTATATTCATCTTTCTTTCACTTTGCTGTAAAATTTCTCATAGCAGATATTGTTACAGGGATTTAAGGGACTAATTAAAAAAGTTGTATAAAGAATCCTATTTAGAGATAAGTCTCTCTGAGCTCTGTAGAATTTACTCCATGGATTATGTACATGGGATTGTATTTTGAGGCAAGGAGAATAGATTATATGAAGATAGCAATTTGGTCTCCAAATATAGGTGCATAAAAACGATGTGGACCAGTACATTCATGTTCATTATTAGATGCAGCTTACATTTAAACTTCACAACATTAAAAACCTCCACAGGAAGATTTGAACATTTGTTTTCCAATAATGACATAGTTTTCTTCGACTACATAATTCTATATGTTTAGTATATATGTATAGTGCTTACTATTATTTTAGCATATATGGAATTGCAACTCAAAAAAGATGACAGAATTGACAAAAGCATGAACTTGTATTGTCAGACAAAATAATTTTCTGTCCATGTGATATTTTACAACCTGATTGCAATACTGTAATTCTAATCAGAATACAGCCTTAATTGCATTTGTTTTTTTGCAAAGAAACATGGATTCAGAGGGGTGGTATATTTCCTCACAGTATTAGGCTATCTCTGTTAGATGGCGTCTTGGTTTAAGGAGATTGAGTAGATCATTAAGTTCAGCATCCAGTCAAAGCTTGCTACCTATTATACTTCACAGCATTTCTTCAAAGGTGAAATAAACTTGAGATCTGCCTGGAGCTTTCTGTAGGAACATGACTGGAGTCTTTAATAATAAGAGGTGGGAAAGTATGGAATAGAGAGGTGCTTCATCTCTCTGTAGGCACATAGAACTTTTCTTCCTATCAGTAAAGCGGCCACATATTTCACAAGCTAGCGTAGTTACTTCAGAACCTATTACAGTGGTATCTCGGTACTCATTGTTAATTGGTTCTAGGAGGTGCAGTGAATACCAAAAACAATGAGTACCAGACAAATTTTTCCCATCAGGAATAATGTAGTGAGTCACAAGGCAATCGATGTTGACAAGTTCTAGCTGTGTGTTGAGTACCAAATAAATGATGAGTACTGGGACAAAATTTTCACACCAAAATGCACTGAGTACCAAATTTGATGAGTTTCAAAGCAGTTGAGTACCAAGGTATCATTGTATTGCTGACTCCTTATGTGTGTGCATGCGCAGTTACTTGTATTGTTGACAATCCCAGGAGAACTGTTGTCTGTACATATGCACATTTATAGTTAGGAACAGCTTTTGAAGTAGCCACATGAGCCTTGCAAAAGATTTAATAACTATTTAAAAGTAGATGGGTTTTGCTCATGCATATTATGAAACATCTTTTTAAATGTTTTGCATGGCTCAATTAATAAAAAATTAATGCCTAGAAAGAAAAGGATCAGTTGTTTCTAGTTGTTCTTTTTTATTCTCCAGTGCTTCACATTTTGCTTTTACTTTGAATACTTATTTACCGGTATTTACTTACTTAGTTACTTACTGACTAGGCTGCCCAGCTCAAACTGTGACTCTGGACAGCATATAGTAAATGCAGACAATTTGAGCTATCATGTATCTTGATACATTTGTGCAGTAATTGTGAAATATCGAAGCCACATTATTAAACTTATCGGTACATATTTTAATTTAAATATATTTATTGCTAAGAAACTACAAATGTTTGTATGGGCACTATAACATTGTAAGATAGCAAAACAGGAGTACACTGGTCAGATAGTTCTGGTTTCTGGTATCCTTATTTTAATACTTTCTTGATAGTATCTTCTTTAAGAATAGCTATATTCTTGAAAAAGGGCATGCTCAGGATGACTTTAATTAAGGAGATTTAAAAGAAGAAGGAATGTTTAGCTGAAAGAATAAGTAGAATTTGATGTATTTTAGAAAACATTCGTTTCCTCTTTTCCAGTGTGCTTATGCCTGCTCATTGGAAGGTGGTGTTATGTATCTCTTATAGATTTATGGCCAATGGTTTATTCTAGAAGGTAGCAATAAAAGGAAGGCTCTATGGAACTAATCATAAATATATTAATCCCCTTTCAGAATTTTGAGTTCCAGTATATCTTTGACACTGAATATTAGCAGTGCTTCCTGTGGATCATACATATGTTAAGGGTGGGATTGTGGAAAAAAATATCCTTAAAGCTTGGTATTTATGCCATTTAATTCATAAAGTCATCTAATTTATGATACGCCTGTATGAAAGAGTAATTGTCCTTACTCCCATTCCCAAAAGTTCAGACAACTCATTTAGAGAGATAGAAGAGCATTTTCCCTGTTTATGAATGGCTAAGTTAACGTCCAGACCTAAATCCCATAGACATTTTTAATATAAAAAACCTGAACTAAACAGTTTATGTTAAGAAAGAATTAAGTGTTATTTAGTTGGAGTTGCTTAGTTGAAGAATGGGCCAAAGCTCTTGCACAGTGATAGGAGAGATTGATCATGAGCTACAGGAATGTTTGATTTCAATTATTGCATGTAAAAGTGATGTAACCATTTATTAAATCTAAAAGAATAATTACTTTTTCACACTGGAGTTTATATGTTGGATGTTTACGTTTATGAAATTAAAGCTCTGGATTTACTTATTCTTTTTGAACAACTAATAACATTCAGTGGCAAAGACATGCAAAAATTAAAAATGGGAAAGGGGCAAATATTGTATATAACAGAAAGATACAGTTTGAATTCTGTTCCCTTTCCCATTAAGCAATGGGGATTAGGAATGTATCATTTATATTCCACTTTTCTAAAAAAAAATCTAGCATACAAATCAGCAAAATGTAGCAGCACTGTTCATCAGTATGAGAAGAACATATATAAAATGCTCATCACTGCACATATGCAAGGTCACATATTTAACTTATTAGTTTTACTATTATCTGCCTCAACCAAGTGTCCTGTGTTGTTTTAAGAATACTGTGAAACATCTGATTTAGGAAGGCTGCTCTTTGTTACTCAAACTTTCACAGAGGGTATGTAAATGTATTACAGAATATGATCAGGATTAGAATAATAGCTCTTGAAATCCAGATGTCTTCAATTTTGGTTCCATAATTCCAAGCCAATATGGAAATAAAAGTCCACACATGTTTGATGCATTACTTAGTTATTCTCTCTCTCTTCCTCCATCTCTCTCTGTGTAGCACTTCTGTATTGTACTACTTGTTGGCTGAACAACATTTTAATATGGATGTGTGTTACCCATATTTGACTGTTCATGGTCACAAACAGCAAGCCAAGACAACATCATAAAAATGGCTTATTCTATAGAAAATGAATAGTTTTCCCAAATGTTGCAGTCTTAGTAAAATCAAGCAGATGAAGAATGTGTCCTGAGTAAGAGAGATAAAGTTGTGAAAGAGCAGAATACACAGGCAATATCTTTCTTTTAAAGAGAAAAATTATGATTGAGGGTGCCTTTGCTTACAAAAGTCTTACATCTTAACACACTTTGATGGTAGGTGTTCTAATTCTTCCATGTATATTGAAAGAACACTTGAAACAAGGAGTCCTGTTTACTAGAATAATTTATACTTTCTGTTTAGTTTTATTTAGAAAATACTTTACTATTTAATTAATAATAGTTCTGGCTTTGTTTAGTTTTTGATGACGGTGATGAGAGGACATTGAGACGGACCTCACTGTGTTTGAAGGGAGAGAGGCACTTTGCTGAAAGTGAGGTAGGATTTTAAAGTTGTTTTTTTTAAAATGCTATTTCACTTTTTATTGGAAAATCAGCAAACGGTCTTTTCTACTTTCCTTCCTTAGACACTTGACCAACTGCCACTAACAAATCCAGAGCACTTTGGAACACCTGTAATTGGAAAGAAATCTAACAGAGGAAGAAGGTCGTCTCTTCCTGTGTGAGTAACTTTTACAATGCCATATTTTTGTAATAATTTTCTTTATCTGGGATGAGATAAAGTAATTGTGCATGTCTTATACAAATGTACTTGACAATTTCGGGAATTGAACTTTATGTTTTCGCACAGTCTACTGGTCTACTTTTTATTGTCATATCTGTCAAGTAAAGCAGGAGGGACAAGTTGGTGCAAACAATAAAGCTACTTGTTTAAAACGTGCCTCATGATTATAGAACTAGTTGATAATACTTTGGACTCAGATGAGGAAGTTGCAGCGCTAAGCCAGTTGTTTACAATCTGTATAACAGCTCCTGAGGTGGTAAGGAAAGAGGGAGCTCAGTGTCTTTTTTGCACAAGTATAGTGGCAGAAGCATGCAGAACCCATGTCCTAAACAACAGGAGGTGTCTTCCTGGATTTCTTACAAATTTAGATATCTATGCTAGGGTAACTTAGAAATGCATTTCTAGTCCCTTGTTCTTTGAAAGACTTCAAAATGTGATGGAGGACAAAAGTGATCAGAGGGCAGGATTTCCTATAAATATTGTTATTCAGTGTCTGGTAATACAGGAATTATGCAAAAAATATTGCATTTATATAGCATGCATTATATATGCAATTGTGATTTTAGCTTTCCTTAGAGCAGGTCTGTTTATTATTTCTTTATGCATGTTCCTAATTTGTATATTCCATTGTTTTAAAGAGGAGATAAACTGAAACAAAGAACAATTTGGGTAGGTAGATATATTCTTGAATGTAACAATAGGGACAGTCTTTAAATACTCCAGATCAGTATTTCTCCACCTAAGCAACTTTGAGATGTGTAGACTTCAACTCTGAGAATTCCCTGGCAAGCATTCTAGCTGGAGAATTCTGGGAGTTGAAATCTGCTCTAAATTAAAACCTCATACCTCAACATATGGGTAGAAGCACATAAATTCAGTGATTCTCATTTCTTATCTCAGTATTTCCTTTCATAAACATTTGTAAATGATCACTAAGGCGCTTTTTCAAAAGCCAACTGAACTTTCTTGGTTTTTTCCTTGCCTTTTGAAAAAGCACCTTTGGTATAATCATGACCTGGATGATCAAGAATCTCCATAGACATTTGTAAATTAGCATCAGAATGTCTCCCGATGCTACTTTTAAACATTCTAGAATTTGCTGAATTGTTTCCCACAAATTTCCAAGAACTTCTGTCATATTCAACTCAATAGCCAATAGCTACAATGCTCCAATAGCTCCAATAGTTTCCTTTCGAGTATTACTTTCACATTCTGATAGTGTAAATCTTTATATGCCTAATTCTTTTAGCAATGAAGATGAAAAAGAGGAAGAAACTAGTGAAGAGGAAGAGGAAGATAAGAGACGTCTTAATGATGAATTGCTTGGTAAAATTGTCAGTGTAGTATCCAGTACTGAAAAGGGAGAATGGTATCCAGCTTTGGTAAGTAAGAATTTAAAAGTCTTAAGAATGACATCAAAATGATATTTCCCCCCAAATTCACGATATTTGCATCTTGGGAGCACAATGCTTCACTTTTAAGTTTGTACTTTTCTTTATAGCAAAAAAGCTGTCAGCCATTATTTAGAATTTATTTAATTTATAGAATAGCTTTATAGTAGTAGTAGTAGTAATAATAATAATAATAATGATTAATAATAATAATATATTTTCATGTCAGCTGTCTGAGAGTATATCAATTTTTTGACTCCTCCTAGTTTTTATTTGAAAATACCTATAAATATATTTTAAATATATTCTGTATATATATATTCTGTATATATTTATTCTGTAAATATATTCTACTAAGGGTGTTGGACTGGCAGCAAAAAGACCCAGATTTAAATCTAACCTTTGCCACAGAAGCTCACTGGATGACTCTGGACCCCACTCTTGCGCCTTCTAATCTACCTCACAGGGTTATTGTAGCTAAAATGCAAGGATAGAACTCTATGATTCTTTTTTGAGCTCCTGCATAGAAAAACAGGAGAGAAATCTAACAAAAAATGGTAGTATTCTACAGAAATAAGTTCTGTACTTCTGATTTATATGCCGTCCATTCTCTTTATATAGTAAAGTAAAGCATCCCTATTATCAGTATTAAAACAGGAGTCACGTGTGAGATGGGCAGCCATATAAATCCAATAAATGAGTGAGTGAATGTGTGACAGATATAAAATACCAAATAAAGTTGCAATGATAGGACTAAATAAATATGTAAATATACCAGGAAGTAGTGTTTCAACTCTATGGCAATTTTATTTATTCAAATTTGTTATAGCTTCCCAACTCAAAAAAAATCCATAAAAACAAATAAAATATAAAAGTTCACATGCAACCCAGACTAAAACTGTGTTAAAAACAATGCAATAAGACGAAATAGCCCTCCCCCAAATACACATTGAAGAAAGGGCACAGCTGCCACACCAGGTAAATCTGTACAAAGCATTCCTAGTCGCAACTGCCACAATTAAAACAATAGCTACAAATGCAGAAGGACCCTCGGATTGTTCACCAATCTCAATTGGGGAAGTACAGCTCCATTAAAAACCAATAATGGTAACATCTCCAACCCCACAGGCCCAAACAGCCACTGTCACTCAGTGTTGTTAAAATTGAGCCAAAGTTTGTTTCACCTCATCCAGATCCAAACAGCCTCCAGACACTGGATTGATATATCAATACCTTCACCTCTGCAGACCAGGATTGAGATACAAAGCTAGGTACTATCAGCATATTGATAATACTGAACTGGCAACTGACCTCTCCCAGTGGCTCACATAGATCAGTGTTTCTCAACCTTGGCAACTTTAAGATGTACAAAATTTAACTCACAGAATTTCTCAGCCAAGTGTTGAAGGCCACACATCTTGAAGTTGTCAAGGTTGAGAAATACTTATTAGAGGTGTCTAGTATACAACCACAATTGAGAATGACATTGAGAGATAAGATATCTTTCCTATGGTGGAGCTCTCAGTGGCTTAATGCTCAGAGGAGGAAAGAATCCACTGCAATTGAATGAGTTGTTAAAAGTGGTGGCTTTATTTTTATTTTGTATAGTGTAGCGAAATGCAGCATAAAATTCACAGAAACAAAATTTAAAATGCATATCAAAATATAAAACACCAGAGTGAATTATTCTAAGAACACACAGTATGAGTCATGAAGAAAATTATGAATAAAATTAAATTATGTATTAGCAGTTTACTGAAGTGACTAAACTTGTGGCTGGATATCTAGATCATTTAGCCATTGGACAGCAGTGCCCTTGAGATGATGTATTCCATGCAGAGATCTAGGGAACTTTCTGAGGGGACATTCCGTTGCAATATGATGCAAAGTTTGTGGGATGTCCTTCAGTCACAGTTAAAGATTATCAACCAGCCTCCATTTAGATTTCCAGTATTGGCACCTGCCACGGATCTGGTTGAGCGCTATCCGGATTTTCCTTGGGAGATCAATGCTGAAGGGGCATTGTACTGAATGAGACACTAAATTAAACAGATCTAGGTTAGAAGATGCCCACTCATAAAACAATGTAGACTAGCCACCTCATGGTGCATCTGGCAATGTGACTCTGTAATGGCTAAATAGTCTATACATTCCGCCTTGTGGACCTCACCAGGATCTCCCAGCAGGAAGCAGCAGCATGAATATCAAAAAAAATGGTGGGATTTGTATGTTCAGGCTTGCAAGATTCTGTTCATGAAACTTTACAATAAAGTCGAATTAGCTCATCTAGTTGTATTTCCTATCTGATTTACCTGAGAGGACTGACATCCCCAAAAGAAGAGGCTCTGGATGGGATCTATTCCCTCACCCCGCCCCCCCATGAGCATCAACTAGAACCAACCACTGAGGAAGGGTATGAACCAATGAAGCACAGTGCTACTTCCAAACCCCTGCAGCTAGATTGACTAACAGCAGCTACCATAAGGGCAGAGAAATAGTGATATTTTGCAGACCTTATATCTGTAATGTACATTTGTACTCGTATTCAGTTGGATTCACTCTTTGTCTTTCTCCAGAGACACTCCAGTTTTTGTTTCTGGTGTTTTGTTTTGTTTTTTTTGCTTTAATTTATATGCCGCCCTTCTCCGGAGACTCAGGGTGGCTTACAATGCGTTAAGCAATAGCCTTCATACTTTTGTATATTTATTGCCCCCAATCAGCTTATTGCCCCCACAATCTGGGTCCTCATTTTACCTACCTTTGAAAGGATGGAAGGCTGAGTCAACCTTGAGCCTGGTGAGATTTGAACTTGCAGTAATTGCAAGCAGCAGATGTTAATAGATGTTAATAACAGTGCTTTAGTCCACTGTACTACCAAGGCTCTTTTTACTTGTTTTACTTACTGGAGCTCTTCAGAAAACCAGGGAGCATCCCAGGATTGGTTTACAGAGAGAGTTTGTATAGGAATAGGATATTGAGAGTTTGCATAGGAGCAATATGGCCCAATCACATGCCTATTATAGGCTGTAGCCAAAGCCTCAGCTGAAGTGCCTGACAGATGTTCAAGAAAATCCCCAAGCTCCCTCTAGAAGCCAACAGGGTTCATCAGTCATCTAAGGAGGGTCAACCTAACTTTCCCCTTCTCCCTCCAAAGGTAGGTGGACCCAGAATGTTAGAGGGCAACCAAAGAGAGTTATGTTCATGGCAATGAACTACTGATAATGATAACAGAACTAATGATAACAAAATTAAATTCAATGGTGAAAAAAATAAGGTTCTACATTTAGGCAAGAAAAACAAAATGCACAGGTACAGTATATGTGGTACCTTGCTCAATAGTAGTAACTATGAGAAGGGACCTTGGAATCCTAGTGGACAACCATTTAGATATGAGTCAGCAGTGTGCAGCAGCTGCCAAAAAAGCCAACACTTCTAGGTTGCACAAACAGAGGGATAGAATTAAGATCACGTGAAGTGTTAATACCAGTTTATAATACCTTGGTAAGGCCACACTTGGAATACTGCATCCAGTTTTGGTCGCTACAATGTAAAAAGGTGTGGAGACACTAGAAGAAGTGCAGAGAAGAGCAACAAAGATTATTAGGGGACTGGGGGATAAAACATGAAGAACGGCTGCAGGAACTGGGTAGGTCTAGTTTAATGAAAGGAAGGACTAGGGGTGACATGATAGCAATGTTCCAATATCTCAGGAGCCACAAAGAAGAGGGAGTCAAGCTATTCTCCAAAGCACCTGAGAGTAGAACAAGAAGCAATGGGTGGAAACTAATCAAGGAGAGAAGCAACCTAGAACTAAGGAGAAATTTCCTGACAGTTAGAACAATTAATCAGTGGAACAACTTGCCTCCAGAAGTTGTGAATGCTCCAACACTGGAAATTTTTAAGAAGATATTGGATGACCATTTATCTGAAGTGGTGTAGGGTTTCCTGCCTAAGCAGGGGGTTGGACTAGAAGACTTCCAAGGTTCCTTCCAACTCTGTTATTCTGTTTTAGAATAAAACAGAATAGTTTTTGTAGTTCCTCCAACACAAAATAGTTCTTGTGTTCCTCCAACACAAGATTACAGTGCGACTGCCCTGAGACATTTTTCCCCCTGTAATTTTGACACAAGGGGAAAAAAACAATAGCTTCTGTTGGTAACTTAAGAGCATGAATGGGTTATATGGGAGTAAACCGTCTTGTAAATAGCTTGACCTTACACCAGGTAAAGCATTACATAATATTATGAGCTTCTCAGATTGGAGTCAGAGAATAGTCAGCCTCTATTGAAGTTGTTGAAGATGTGAAATAACGTGGAAGCTGCAAGAAGTATAACTCAATAGCCGTGTTGCTGCATTCTGAACCAGTTGCAGTTTTTGGACTGCCTTCAAAAGCCATTCCATGAATAGGTCATTGAATAGTCTATTATTGAGGTTATCAGTAAACGAGTCATCAATTTTGGATCTGTTTCTTTTAGTAGGGATGTTAAATAATAGTTATATGTTGGGACCCCCAGGATAGTTCCTAAGAAGTTATGCAGAAACTTCCCAGTATTATTTTCTAAGGCTGAATATAGAACCCTGGACACTGGCAGATCCTTTTAAAAATCAGTCTGTTCCAATGATTTTGCAAACAAGGTCCATGTTACTGTTTCTATTTTGATAATGGAGAACTTACCAAGAAAAAAGGAGTGATAATTGATTGGGTAGAGATTTTAAAGACACTTAAAAGCCAAGCAGATGAGAGATTTAATATTTATTTTTTATTTCTTTTATTTGCTGCTTTCTTGCACAAGCAAATCTAAGAACCTTATTTTGCTTTGTGAGGAGGCACACATCAAATACAATCAAAGCAATGGAATAGGTAGATAATTATTATTTAAAAGGATGAATCCAAGTAATATTGTCCTCAAAGAATTATACAATCTCCCCCCAATACAGCTCAAATGATATTGAGATGCTGCTCACTGAAGGCTAGATTATCTGCTTGATAAAACTCCTATAGATCTTTCCACCTTTGCAATAAGGGAGGAAATCCATAGCTGCTTGGCAAACTCAGTTCCTATATTAAATTTGGTGGTCTGAATGACTCATTTTAATGCCTACTTTTGCATAATACTATTTACTTATTTACTATTTCTGTCTTAATCAAATGAGAAATTTCTTCAAGTTAAATATTTGAGACATGTGTTAATGGCAAAAATAAGCCTGAGAACTATTTCAGTTTAACCATATTGTTGTTAAAATATTACATGGTTAAATCTTAGCTGCATACTACTAAACTTCTTTTGTGCGTTATTTTCAATTAGCCCAAAATGGTGCATCATATCACAAAATTTTCAAACCAAGATACCACAAATATCTGCTAATTTAAACAATGCATACAAAACCCAGGACCCATTACAGTACTTTTGTGTAATTGAAATATCAAGAATCTTCATACCAGCTGTGTTCATAAAGTTGTGGCTTCTTCAGCATTGCCACAAACATGTGATCATGATTTCCAATATTCTCTGCCAGCTTCCTATAAGTAGTCAGTGGCGAAGCTAGCAGGAGGTCAGGAGTTGCTCCTATTCCCACTGTGTGTTTTTTTGTTTGTTGTTTTGCCTGCCCATGGTCATTCTGTTACTCTGATTAGGGAATCAGGAAATATATCTGAAAGAATGACCCAAATAATCATGGATTGTCTAGTATATTCTAAAGCTAAATGAAGTTCATCTGTTTGGTAGCAACTTTATATAGAAAGAGTGTTGTTGTTGTTTTTTGCTAGCACTACATATGGATTTGCATCACATCCTGACATAACTAAGTCTTATCTGTTACTTCTGATGCTCCACATTTTTTCATCAAGGGCCATTTTTTTCACCAGTAAAATACCTGGCATATAAACCATATCTTTCAGAGAAAGCAATAAAATTTATTTTTTAATAATAATTTATTATTATTAGTAAGTCTAATAGTGTGGCTAGAATTGGATGCTAGCTGACTCCCCAACTTCCACATCTTTCCTTTAAATACAAGAGAGTGGCACTAGATCAGATTTCATTTTACTGTTAAATTCATAGGGCAATTACTGTGTTTATGTGGCAGTAAAGAGTTTCATTTGAGTGTAAATAGTATGATATACATGTTGTCCTAAATTTAATGTTAACTATTATAATTTATTGGATGATCTCTAAAGAGAGGAGAAAAAATTATCTTCCTTCATGGTGATTACTTAAGATTGTATTTTTTCTAGATAATTAAGTGTTGCACCTGGGAGATGCCATAACATAGTTGGAACCTTATTTACATAAACTGTTTTTTTTAAAACTAATGGAAGATGGAAAACACTGCTCAATCTAATGTGTTTTACTTGAAACCCCAGGTCTTATCCCCCAGCTGCAGCGATGACATTTTAGTGAAAAAGGACCAGTGTTTAATTCGTTCTTTTGCAGATTCCAAATTGTGAGTAAATTTTGGACAACATTCCTATATATAGTGGTGAGAATTTGTGTGTGTTTCTGTGTATGTGTATGTGTACATATGTGTATATGTATATATGCATATATGTAAATACTGATATATATTATAAATCTATATTATAAATATATACTGATTTTTAACTTGGAAACAGAAACCAGGAAGAAGCAACTTAAAAGTATTTAATAGGGAACTATTTATTTATTTTACTTCATTTGAGATTATCCTGCAGCAAATATAACTATTTTGGAAGTCTTAATTGTTGGTGACAATTAACAATTACATGCTATGTGTAAAATTACAAAGCATGATTCAGAAGAAGGGCCACTGTAATAATTCATTTTTCTTTTCCATTCCACTAGTGCATCTTATCTTGCGGTCCAACTGACATTTAAATCAAAATATAGCTCTAGATAAACTTTGATGGAACCTACATTTTGGGCAGTTTGGAAGTATAGCATATGTTTCAGATTAATCTAGCAGAAATACCAGACATATACAATAGATATCCATACATTTGAAGATAGCTTGTTATAGACAATACTTTCACATGATGGTCTCTTTGTAGATTTTACAGTGTTTTACCACTTTTACAATCAGCATATGCAGCAACAATTTTGTCAAGTAAGTTTTTATAGAATTGGAGTTCAAACATTTGGATATCGGCTTAATCAAAACCACCAGTAAATCTATGGTAAAATCGGAATTTGAACCCAGATCCATGTTTTGTTGTCTATTCTTTTAGGGCCTGACCTAATGTTGTCTTACAATAAAGGCAAGCCAAACTAGTAAAATTTAAAGATATTTAAAATATTTGTATGACTATCCATCTTTAAACTCACAGCAATAAAAACATATAAAAGCTAAAGAAAAAAATGTTGCCTCAATTGGGGGGTTCCAACAACTCTATAGACTCCACCACTTTATCTCAGTGCTTGGGTAATGAGCCAGATTTTAGTGGCCTTCCAGAAGACCAAGATGGTGGAGCTTTCTGGATTGCTGTGGGGAATATATAAAGTAGGGACAATCGTGGAAAAGCAATGACATTGCTTTAGTTATGTACTAGTTAGCTTGTATCACAATTCAATCACATTCTAGGTAGCTTACAAGGTATTGTTAACAGAGCCAGATAAATAATGGCTAAACATGAACAAACAAGATCAGGAGAGTACAGGATGCCCATGAAAGAGGAAAAGAGGAAAACACCATTGCGAAAAATGTCCTTTGGGTGCCATGTAACGTGAATGTGGCCATCTCTACACTCATTCATCATCAGCCCTGATGATTAATAAATTTCATTAATTTATTTGTTTTTAAACATTTTTCTATGTTGCTGCAGTTGAAATCTCAACTTCTGTAGAAAGGGTACAAGTTTATACATGGTTAAAAAAAGTAACCTCTAAAAAGGTACAAAAGTAAAAATGACCAAAAGAAAATAAAGATAAATGAGAATAGAGATGGACACATTCACACCAGGGGAAATTTTTCCGGAACAGTTCATTCTTCAAGAATTTCTGAAAGCAAAGCTTGATCTTCATAGGGAAGGCTGTTCCACATCATCAGTGCTGCTGTAGTTTCCTGAGTCTCCCCAGTTTCTTCCTGGTCAAGATAATCAGTTGGGCCTGTAATTGATGGGAGCAGGTATTTAATTAAAATGTTCTGATAGATGCCAAACTTAATATTTCAAAACGTGTTTAATATTATATGTGAGAACATAATCTTTCTAAATGTTAAACATTGAAATAGCATTTCTCCATAGAGCAGAGAAAGTTTTAGCATTGACAATACAAATAACAGCATAAAAGGAAAGAGAAACAGAAGTTAATCAACTTTTTAGGACAAATGTAATGTAAATAATTAATTTTATTGCAGTTATTCAGTAGCGAGAAAGGATATTGAAGAATTAGGTTTTACAAACTCAGAGCTGCCTTCCAATAAAGGTAAATGTTAACATTTATTAATTAGATTATTAAGTTAATTGATTGTGCTATATTTAATTGACATATGATGTTCTTAACATGAAAGAAAGATGCAATTGAAAGTAATACCTAATGGTTATTGACTGTCCTGTTTGTGCTCTATTCAATTCTGATTCCAAGAAGCAAAATCACTGAAGCACAGAATTCTGAAATATAGTTACGTATGTTACATTTACAGTATCATAACAAAATGTTAGGTCACCACTGACATATATGTCATTTTACACAATAATACGTAATTATTTCAGAGGTGTTTTATAAAGAAAGCTTACTTGACAAGCTGTAGCAGCTTTGTTTTGCCATAGGAATTGAATATTGCCACATTAGAACATTATATGTTCAGAGAGGCAAAAGTTATAATGGACTTATAGCTCAACATCCAGACATCTTGCAACAGTCAACGAATGATAAATTTCACTGGCCCTGCCATAAATACACCACTAACAAATGAACAATTTTGTGGTACTTTAATGTAATTAATTTTCTCCAAGATTAAACATCTGGAACATAAATTAACAGCAAAGATAAGCCTGAGAAATGTATCAGATTAATCATACAGTTGTTAAAATCTTACATGCTTAAATCTGACATCTTCTAGAAGTAAATAAAATTCAGCACTGAATATTATTTACAATCTGAAATCAAAATGGCTCGCAAAGAAGCAGAGTTAGTAGTGATTTGCAATGATTATGTAATTTATTCCGAATATCTTGATGGGTAATTTTCCTCCCAAGGGATACAAGAGGCAAGCTCATTCTTCCATTGGAAAACTATTCCTTCTAATTGGAAGATGGACATGCGTGAAATCTTGGAATCCTCCAGCAGTGATGAAGAAGATGGAGGAGAGACAGGAAGTAATGATGATGAAGAAGAAAAAGAAGAACAAAAAGAGGAAGAAGTAGTGGTAAGCATATTAGTTTTTTTCTTCAATATGTCTTAACCAAATATACAGTCACTGTTATTTGTCTCTTATATAATATTGCTCCTCAAACGATTACTTCAAAAACCACAGCCTTTGCTTTCTTCAGTCTGGCATTATCCAGATTCTCTGGAAATCCCATATGCTTCAAAATTTTAGAAATTTTAATCCGATACATCTGGAGGATATCAAGTTGAGGGAAGCTGAGCACCTGTTTTCAAAAAGCAAGGTTCATGTCTTCAGTTATGTTTTCCATCAATGATGAAAACTGAATTAGAAAGCAAAAAAAGCAAAAATTGTTGGAAAACCATCTTATTGATAATGAGCTAGCTTGATGGTGCATACTTCCTGATTTCTCCTATTTAACCTTTTCTGCAAGTGGGAGCAGTTTACAGTCTCTAGGAATTTAAATGATCATAGAAAGCAAAATGTAAACATTTGAGCCTGGACTCCTAATTTGGATTCTTCTCTAACAAGTATTTTGGAAATTTGCTTGTTACCAATAATCCATAATAGCCATGAATTCTTTTGTGCATCTATAACTAACTAGTGAATGATAGAAATAGGAAAAACCTCCAGATTCTTCTATCAGTGTTCAATTTGAGAAGCTTGACACCTTCTGAAGAAAGACAATTTTTTGTGCAGTAACAGTGAAAGACATAAGAACAGAGATGTTTTAGTAAGCTCTCCAAAGAAGAAATTTTGCATTTCCAGTACTAACCAAAAATCATGATTATGTATCTCAAATGAGGTTAGTAAAAGGAATAAGAAACAAGAAACATTTAACTTAGGATCTTAAATACCTTTCTGAGAACTACAGAAATATACTACAGAAAACTACAGAAGATACCAGGGCAATGCAATGCTTCGTATTTGATTCTAAAAAAAGTTTCTTCAGATTTCATGGGGGCACAAATATATCTGCATCTTGTTTTCTAATTGGGGGTAAGAATATATTGTTATGTAGTCAGGTAGCTATGGAGTCTTGGGTGCTCTCTGAACTTGGTTATTTGTTTACAGATGTTTCATTACCCAACTAAGTAACACCATCAGTGCCATTAATTAATCAGTGCACTGATGAACAAGTTGGGTAATGAAACATTTGCAAGCAAACAGCCAAGCTCAGAGAACATCAAGGATTCCACAGTCCAAATACTGGAACCAAAGCTCACTTAACTTCCTGGCCCCAAACTCTGAAAGAATAGCCAGAGCTTTAATGAAAGGCAACAGGATAAGAGCTATTTGGAGTCCCAGGCAGTTGCTGTTCCATAGGGCAAATACTGCATTAGGGAAAGCATGACTGCTACGTAGGTCGCACAAGATGAAACAGCTGAATACATGGGACCTAGAGTATGTGTAGCCTCCTGGTTTTTGTGGTATGTCTATCAAATAATTTGGCTCTGGGTCTTGTAATATAGGCAAGATTGTCCTGCCTTTTGCAGTATTGTAAAGTTTGTAGCATTTTAAAATCATTTTTAAAAATCTGAAGTAGCTTTAAATACTTGAAAGATATGCAAGGCTCATATTGTACATCATAAAGTTGCTGACTGTGATACAACTTAAACATGGTATTTTAAAATTGTATATCCAGAGTGAAAATATGAACTAAAATGAATCTTACAATAATTAAATCTGAACTTTCTTTGTCTGGGGGCATTTTGAGAGACAGCAAGGCAGGGTGTTCAATATCTTTTTCTTAATTTCATTAATTTTACACCAAGAATTAGTATTTTTCCCTATAATGCACTTCTTCTATCTGAGTACAATGCACTTCTTTAATCTGAGTACGTTCTGTATTTACTAATTTTTATATTTTGACTATGTAATCTGTCAGCTTTAAGGCACTACAGGCAAAACAATGTGATTTTTCTTAATACATTTTCTGGGAGTCAAGAATTGAACTTCATGACATGTATATTCTCCTAGATCTTTCTTTTCATTTTTCATTTATGATTCTGGCTTTGTACATTTAAATAATCCTCCTTGGTTTTTTCCAGTTTTTCTTATTTAAAAAAATGTACCATAATTTTTATACATAAGAAGTATGATTCCTTTGATTTTCTCTAGACTTTTAACCTGTTTAATATTTTTCATAGCTGGACTGTTTTCACTCTACAGTAGAATGAAAAGCAATTTTACGAAATGTAATTTACATTATTTTTTTCTCTCCTATTTTGAGGAAGCGTCTCTTGGGTACTGACTGATCTTGTCAGGATTTGAATGCCTAGTAGGCTTACGTCTGGTTAAAATAATACTTAGTATTAGTATTATAGTATTATAATTTTATCTCATTCTTTTTTAAAATATCCCAGAAGGTGCCAGCTCCTCAGTACTGCTTCAGTTCTAGGAAAACCGCATGAGCAAGTCAATGAAATTAGAAGCTATAGGACCTGACTTTAGAGGAGAGTTTACTTTTTTAAAGGTCAAAAGACAGTGTTCTGACCTAGGCTTCCTGAGTCACTAAAACACACGAGTAGTCCCAAAAATCTCTTTTATTGCAACAGCTGTGAATTCTGTTCATTCACAGATGAGTCCCAAATAGTTGTAAAGAGTCCTGATAATCACCCACCTTTATCTCCCTTGACACGTTGCCAAAGACCTAATTGGCAAAGCCACACGGAGTCCAGAATCAAACAGAGCTTCAGACTTTAAACTGAACAGAATTAACAACGTTGCTTCCTGCAAAGGCCCATGTGCCTTTGCTCCTCTTTTAAGACTTTTATGGGAGGGGCCAATCAACTCCAAACCCTACTCCTAAATCGTCCCTTTTGTTTTAACTGTTCTTGCCTTCTGGCGGCTCTGCACATGCACACACTGAGAACAGTCTCCTCCTGTTCCTCTGCCTCGCTGAGGTCCGACTCTGGAGGCTCCAGAGGCAGCATGTACCTCCCAGATGGCCCTTTCTCTGCCTCCAATGCAGAGCCCTCGTCCGAGCCTTCCCCAGACTCCAGGACTGACCCATGTTCTTCCCCGACCTCCTCACTGTCCAATTCTGCTGCCAGCTCCACAGGCCGCCAGCTGACCACAACAGACAGAGGCCTCTGAAGGAAATTTATTCATTATAATAGATGAAGAACCTATAGCATGAAGACTGCAATAAGTTATATAGTGTAAACATGACTGTAGTATCATTTGTGCCAAAATGTCGCATTGTCATATCTTCTACAGCAAGGAGCTGAAAATATTGAAATGGATATATGGTAACCTGACTACTTTTTTTGGACAGTTGGTCACTGATTAGGAAAATGATGGGGGTTTTTTGTGTTGCAACCCAGAGTGTTGTCCGAGTGTTGAAATTGGTTACCACAAAGGATCAAGGCATTTTCTTCCATGCCTGCCTTCTTAGAAATGCAGAACTACTTACTGTAGGAAGAAACCAAGAAGTCCTGTTATTGATCAACAGCATTTTTATTTATTTATTTTTGAATATACATCAATGTCAATACATGAACAGTGAGGCGTCTGGGTATCATTCATTTGAATACAAGTAGTAGTTATAATATTAATAAAATTTGTTATTTAAATCATACTTATGTAATTGTAATGTCATTATACATATTTGTCTTAAAATATAGGTCTTCATTATTTAGTTGTTCAATATTTTAGCCCCCCATTCAAATAACAGTAACAATATCATTAAAACATACATAGTGTCATCTTCAACATCTAATCTTTCAATATCTAGCTATTACTTTTAGTATATTATATAAAAATATGCATAATAATAATCCCCCTATTTCTTGTTTCTGCCTCTGTTCTAGCTCCTAGTAAAGCCAATTTTGTATACAGTACTGTGCAGTCTACATTATCTGGAAAACCGCATTATTATTTAAGAAATTTTTGTATGTGGCATGTCAGAATTTACTCAAATATATTTTGATTGAGAGAGCAAATAAGAATTACTGGTTCAGATGACAACCAGTTAAATATACCTTGGATGAGAATATCTATAGTTTATTAGCCATGTTTGCTAACATACAAGCTAGTGGGATGGATCAATAGAGTGCTAAATTGCAATCTAAACTACATAAATTCTTACATGATACACCATGTATATGATCTGAATATGTTCACTGTGTTAATATTCTGTGTGTTAGGTATACAAGTTTTTTAGAAGAAAATAGCGTCAATTACTTCCTAAAGGTAATACAAAGTGTGCTACACAAATAGGATAAATAGTACATTTTTTCATAAAAATCCTCACCCCTGCATTGATCATTCTAATTCAAAACTCACTTGGCTATAATGCATGTGAGAGCTTATGTCTTATCCTAGGCACCTTCATATGGAAGATGAGATCAAATTACTTGCTTTCATATTAATATTTAGTATTCAGAAAACAGATTTTACTCTCTATAACCATGACTACAGAATGAATTTCTGATTTAAAAAGGAGAATTACTGTGATGCCTTCTTACATCTCGTGAATCCTGAGTTTAAAGTGAGAGATCTGATCACTACTGGTTAAACTTAATCTCCTTCCATTTCTGGCAAAGTGATAGGGCTTGTGAAAGCTTTTAAATCCCAATTTAAAAGTGACTTTTTATTCCTCTGACTTATGGTAGTCAAAAAAGCCTTATTATTTCTATGCTTGTTTCTAGTGTGCCATCCCCCCCCCCCAAAAAAAACCCTCCCGTGATATTTCAAGGCACCTGGCAGGTGAACATTGTTGTATTCCCTTTCCTTCTTTACACCAAATAGCTTACTTATTCTTGTGTAGATACGTTTGGAGACTGGAACTTCTAGGGTGAGGGTGAAGAATTATGTAAATACCGGTAGCTGTTGCAACCCATCCTGAGGGTATTTGGAAAATCTGCTCTCTACAGCCTTCTTCAGTTTTGTAATGCATATAGGGAAGCTGTATACACCGTTAACTTTTCAGTAGTTGCTCTTCTAAGTGAAGGAATTGTGAGTGGATAATTAGAGCAGTGGTTCTCAACCTCGGTAAGTTTTAAGACCTGTGGACTTCAACTCCCAGAATTCCCTAGGCAGCATGCTGCCTGGGCATTTCTGGAAAGTCCACACATCTTAAATTTCAGGTGGTTGAGAAAAGTCAAAGCTGTTTCTTCAGAAACTAATGATAAAATATTATACCTCTATATATATATTGTACAAAGCAATGAGTTTTGTTCACTTTGTTTATCAAAGTTTTGCAGTTTACATACTTTGAGATTGGTTTTAAACACTAGCCAAGATTGGAAGAAGGAAAACATGCCTAGGGTGACAAAAAAATCAGTAACTTTCTGAGTTTGTGCATTTAAAACCTAAAGGTTACATCTATTGAAAACAGAAAAGGAGAAGAAACTTGGATGAGTTAAAGTACTATCTTGTTTCCCTTTCACTTCCCCCTGGAAGTCTGTGGTCTTAATAAGGCTGAAAACAGAATGGCTGTTCATGGTTAGAGGCTGCCTACCGGGTTGCCATGGTAATGCACTGTTGGTTGCAAGTGAGCATGCTCCGAGAAGGGGAAGATTTAGCAGAGGCTTGGCAGACTGCCCGGGGAGGCTTACCAGATGCTTTGAAATGGGCTGTCTCTTTCTTTTCCTTTCATGTAATGTCTGATTTTTTTTTTTTTAACATGGAAGAGAATGTAAGCAATGCTGCATAACATTGGATTCAGTGCAGCAAAAGGAGGAACGCAAATATTTGCAAGTTAGGCTGAAGTGCATTGAGGCACCGTGAGCTGATTAGGTAGAAAAGCAAATGTAACCATTTTACATTTGGGAGAAAATGCAGCACCTGGGTAAGGACTATTTGTGGATTCAGGCTGTAACTTATTTAGTGTGCTGTGGATATGAGCCTTGAAGAAGAAGGGTTGGGTTTAGATTTTGTAAGTTTCTGAGTCTTTTTTTCTGGCTTTTTCGTGATGCATGTATTTTCTTTCCTTTGCAAAACGACAATTGGAATCTCGTTATAGCTTTTAGTGTGCCATAAAATAATGGCTTTTAACAAAATGGAGTCACTTTCCACGCAAACATGCTAATACTGAACAAAGTGTGGAGCTTGATCGTTTGTGGAATGTGGAATCTCACCCTTTCCCCTCCCCCTCCCTCATGTTGTTATACACAGTTAATAGGCCACATTTTGCTGGGTGTGAACTGTTGCAGACTGCACTGGCTTTTAGTGCTAGCATTTGTAAATATCCTGCTGTTTTAGGTAAGTGAATAGAAGTCTAGTCTGTAAAAATCTAAATGTTGTTGCTTGAAGCTGTTATTTCGTTCTAAAGAGCTTTAGCTTTTCAAACAAAAGAGAAGGGGAGGAGAGGAGCTTTGTTGGGAAAAAATAAAAATGGCATTCCTGTGGATATTTTTCAGACTTAATTTGAAGTAAAATAAACTATTTGGCAATTATTGGAAGGTAAAGTAAAAAAATAGATTAGTAGAAAAAATTGCTGAGTCTATTGTTTCATGAAGCAGTGGAGATTATTTCTTCAAAAAAGACGAATATAGGTGTGGAAACAGTGGCACATTTCTATGCTGTCAGCAGAAAAATCAACATATTGAATGCTTGAATTTATAATTTGAAAATTTTAACACATTCACTGTTCTTACCTTTCTCCATCTCCATTCTTGTTTTCCACATCTGAAAGGAATAGTCAAAATGGTTTTTATTTTTTTTTAACAAGCAAAATGCAGTAATAGAGAAGCCACTAGGTAGCTAGTCACCTTGTGACTTCATAGCTTAATTTTTTAAAAATAATCTGTTTCCCATTTAAAAGGGTATAGTTCTTTATTAAACCATTACATTATTTGAAGAAGCCCCTATACAAATTTTTTATCAGATATTTATATTGCACATTTGGACAATGCAGTCATCCCAGGAATAGCGAACCAATTCTTAGAAAAAAAAGATTTAGGTCCAACCCATCAATTATTGCTTTACTCATTACAGTAATGTTTATTTAAGACTCCAGTCTGTCCTCTTGAAATAAATAGAGGTTCTATAACAGCAGCCTCCTTCCCATTACTTTTCAATGTACTCAACATGATTAGGAATTTGAACTCGGGACTTCCTTGTTGAAACATAAGATACTTTCTATTGAATATTGTAATAGTTTTTAAAATATATATTTAATAGATTATGTAAAATAAATTTGAGGAAATGATCACTAAATTATCCAGAAATAGGCCTATATAGAATATTTATAACACGTCTAATAGTTGCATATCTCTTGTTTGATGTGATTTGCAAAAGCTGTACATAACAAGGATCCCAAAGTTGTCCCAGTATTTTTAAACCAAATTTTCTGTAACTTCTGTGCATTAAGATACTTTAACCTAAACCAAAAGGGGTTCTCTTTTTTGTCATTATCCAAACAGTGTACAGTATGTGAATTTGGAGAAGCTTTAATGTATTGCTTTTTAGTCACAATTGAAAGCATTCATCTTGAAATTTTATTAGTTTTGAAAGCTATTATGAATCTCTTTTAACTAAAAACAACTCATCTCTTCAGAGATTGAGAGAGCTTCAGGTTTGAATAACTAGAATTCTGTTTGAAATATAAAACAAGTTTGTCTATGTGATAGCATTAGGCACTTTTCTTTTTAAAACAGCTATGCTGGACTTCATACTGAATCAGAATGTGTCTATGTTATTTAGTTTAAAATTTAAAATGCTTTTATCCTAAGAGTTAAACACTTTTTCTGCACAGCAAGAAATTCTGATTTTTTTCCCCTTCAGATTACTTAGAGGTTCATTTCTCATTAGGTACAATAGTTTATTAGGAATCTTATTCTGGGCAAGGATATATTGTTAATTTCAATTTTTAATGGCTGATTTTCAACACCATAGTAGCAGCATCATGTTTTGAATTTAATGACAGTACAGTTTGTGTTTTAACATTGAAAATAATTCTATCAACAATTGGAACATAATATATTGTTCAGGCTATTTCATCTAATTGGTGTTAGAGGATTGCTACTAAAACTGTTTAGTTTTGTTGCTACATAAGGTATGTTAACCAAGCACACAAAGCTAACTAAGAATCATGCTTTGCAGTTCCTTAAAACCTTGTAAATATAAAAAAAATCAAGAATTTCCATCTCCATTTGATTGAACGTATTTTCACTGCCCTGTGTGTTCTAGAATGTACATGTACTGCAGCCCAAAATTGCAATATCCATTTGACTCTTGTGTCCTTGCAGAAAGGTGGTTGCATGTACATTGGATGAAATTTTTTCTGCATTGAACATGTTCAAATCTGTCAATAATATTTCATTAACAAATGTAATACTGCATTTTTCTTAAGAGATAAAACCTAAATTATAACTTTTCCAGAATATTGTAACATATAATTGCATATATAGCATAGTGACTTCTAAAATGAATATTATAGTATTATGAACATTTTTGCATAAAGTATACTTACCGATATATAAATTTAGTTATTATAAATGTGTTCTTTCATACTTTAAATAAGATTGTGTATGGCATCTCTCACTTACAGTATCTGGTATCCTCTACTGATAAATAATATTCTGCAATGTTTCAGCAATTCTTACATTTTCTTTTTATAGGGAGGCAAAAATGTATTATTTTCCAGTATTTTTCCTTTAGAATCTGTCTGAATTTAAGGGCATATTAGGTGTAACCATATTCCATAACCTAAACAAAGGCTTCATTTAAAATAGTTACGAAGAAATATAATTACTCAGTTGCTCAAATTCCTTCATAATATACAAAGGTTTGTATGCTTAAGAAGTTCTTACTTTATTTTGCATAAGGAACAAACAAAAATTAGACTACAGTAAATCTCTAATGATTTTTCCTTTGTTAATCCCACTGCCTTCTAATCTGGAATTTTAGAAAGAAACAGTTCCCTCATTGATTTAAAACAGTACTTGGAAGAGTGTTACTGAAGTTGAATACACCTGGTTGTTAAAGGGTATATAAACATAGATGTTTCAAAGAAGGAACTATACATTTACTTCATCTGTATTATCTTGTCTGATCCTTTAAAAGTCTAGTTTACTACCATACGAAGTTAATTGAAACAGTGATAACTTTACAAGGACATTGTTGAGGACATATGAGTGTCATCCTATTTGTGATCTAGTATCCTAGAAGCCTATTTGCTGTATTTTGACATATTTTTGTACATTTAATATTTGATACAAAAATCTATGTTTCTCCACTGCTTTTGTATATTTTATTCTTTTGCAAACTTAAGTTTAGATTGCTGTCGTCTAGAGGTTTTCATGCAATACCATAGTTTAAATATTTTAGCTCTTTACCTATATTATTTTCTTACCAGAGAGATCAAGTTTGTGTACAGTTATTTCCAAATAAACAGGTTTAAGGATAAGGCTGTTTTCTACAATTTTTTTCTGGAAAAATACAGAGAATTGAAGCTTTAAACACTTGAAGCTTCAAATCACATTTGTCTTGCCTGTCTTTGTTCAGTTTCCTCTTGAATGAAAAGAATCAAATTACCAATGGGCACACACTCAGAACTTCACATACACTGATTTTACTGAAAGCAACTGAAAGCCTAGGAATTTAGTTCTCTGGTGTTGCTCATATAAGGTTACCCTAGTGATCCTTAAAATTTTGACAAATTTACATTAATCTCAAATGTATAATTTTAACAAATAAAAATCAATATTGATTTGAGTTGCAGTAGACATTTTACTCGATATATCTGATAAATCTCAGTGGCATTATACAAATTTCCTAAACATCATGCCTGCTTACGTCATGCACCAGCAGACATGAAGTTCAAGAAATTCATATGTTGCCACTGAGGTTTATCAGATATATCGAGTAAAATGTCTACTGCTCAATACCAACTCAAATCGGTATTGATTTTCATAATATATTTACAGAAACATAGAAACACAAATTAATCTTAGGACCATTTTTGTTTATATAGAAAAAATCACATTATGCAGGATTTTAGGACGGGGGCACTATAGGAGTGAAATACTACTTCTAAAGACCAGTTTTGAGATTTCTGATATGGCATTGATCTCTAATTTGTGTTTGGAAATAACAGGTTTGCTATAACAATACTGCACTTGATTCATAATGCACACGTCACTGTTTTCTTTTTAGAAAAGCAGGAACCTGGGGATACCTTACAATAATTTCAAGCAGGAGCATCAACATCTTAACATTTTGCAGGATAATACAGTTTCATCAATCTAATTAAAATGTTAATTTTATTTAATATTAGGTCCTATGGAGGCCATCTGTAGAGTTACATGTGCTACATGGCCTCAAGACACTAACCTGCCAACCCCTGCAATGCATTGTTTCATGTGTTGTTCCTCAGAAGCTTTTAGTGTTGATGAAGTGATCTGCATTAAGGAAAGTATGGGAACCACTGAGCTAGGATTAGATAAGAAAATTAGTTAAGAAAAGTAGACAAACTCAGCTATCGTAATTATTCTAGAAGCGACTTTCAAAGAATTTAAGCAAGTTGCTATGATAGCATATATGGTTGCTAGATAGCCAGATTTGAACTAGAGTTAAGTCACTCCTATCTCCCCTAATTAGAGTAAGGTCCCACTTATTCCCCATCCAGTTAGCTAACCAGTCCACATATTATACGGTTATAGAGAGTGAGCAAAGAGATTTTATGCCTCATTTAAGAGCCATTTGAAGGAAGGGCTGATGAAAGTACAATAATAGGAGATTCAAAAAATGCTCTTTGAAAATACATTGTAATAGAATTTTATGTTTGCCATATTTTGATGGAATTGGCTACTTCATAGCCAATATACTTTGGAAAGTGGTAAATACCAACAAAAAATAGGACATTAAATAACAAGAGGGAATTGTTGGAACACCTAGAGAAAGGTGAATTAACACAGAAAAGTTATGGATATATGCTGAGTAACTGTAGAATGCTGAATATTAGTTTAAAATCTAGTTTTAGTGGCTTCATGATAGCCCCTTCTTCAGGGCTACATGCTCTTGAAACTTAGCCCAGTTTTAAGGTTTCTTCAAGCTAAGGATTGGTAGTTGGCTGGGGTGCCATACAAACTTAACTGGGATTTTTATGAATAATTTGATCCTCCTTGTCAGTTTTACTTTTGTTTACAGATACAAAATTTGTTATTCAGATATGTGTCTTTTTTATTTTTAAAAGCCTGAGGAAGAGCTTGATCCTGAAGAGAGGGACAATTTCCTCCAGCAGCTTTACAAGTTTATGGAAGACAGAGGTAGTATGTTTTAATTTGCTTATATATAGATTGCAGCCTGCCAACTCCTCTAGGAACTGCTTTGGAGCCTAATCTTTATAATAGGCTTGATTCAAGTTTATCAACAAAAGAAATTCCACCCCAAACTCTGTCCTCCCAAACTGAGATATGGTTGTACTCATTTTTTGGTTCTTAATTCCCAAAGTATTAATTGCACCTATTGGCCATCTGAAAGGTTGCCTACTTGTGACAAATGGTTACATAAGTTGTTATAGACAACAAAATATGGAATAATTTCCTAGGACTATATGTTCTTGAGTGGGAAATGATCTTTAGGTAGGTTGTGCTATTCTGAACTTTTCAGTTGGCCTTTTCACTTACCAGTAAATATCAAAATGCTATATTTTCCATTGATAAGATTTAAGTCTTGAAGTTCCAATAAGCGTTATATTCCACCAACTTTCTAGTAATATATATAGCAGTGGTTAATATAATGAAGAAATATTATTTATTCATTTCTTATTACTTTTAGATTGGGGTTATTATTTCTCTGGAATGTGTGGGTCATTGAAGTTTTAGTCTTTTTACTATATATTTTTAAAATATTATTTCACACACAAGAAAGACATCCTGGAGTACTTGACTTATAACCACAATTGGGGCTAGAATTTCAGTCATTAAGCAAGTCATGTGACCAGACCCAATTTTATGACCATTTTTACCAGCGTCATTAGATGAATCGTGCTGTTGTTAAATAAATCTGGCTTCCCCAATTGGCTTTACTTATTTGAAGCCAGCTGTGAAGTTAGCAAATTGCTATCATGTGACCATAAATTGTTGCAACTATCATAAATGAAAATCAGTTACCAATCACTCAAATTGTGATGATGTTGGCCGCTGGAATGGTGCAATGCTCATAACTTCAAAGACATAAATCACGCTTTGCAAAACCACTGTAACTTCAAAATTATGTTAAACAGTTGTAAGTCAAGGACTACCTATATTGGGGATAGCATCTATGTCTATGTTCACTTACATTCATGTTGGAATTTCTAGCATTTGTAATACCATTTAAGAAATATATTGCTATCTCTAAATATACATTTAAAATAATCTGTTTTACCAAAGCAGTTACACATGAATTTTTATGTACAGTACTAATCATGATTCTGCAGACAAGTTGAAATGCATTGTTGTATGTTCTAGTGTAAAATATTTGCATCATAATATTCTGTCCTCATGTTTTCATTAATTAGGAACTTCTATCAACAAACCACCTGTTCTGGGCTATAAGGATCTTAACCTCTTCAAACTTTTCAGACTGGTATATCAGCAGGGTGGGTGTGACAATGTAAGCATAACTTCTCTTAAATTTATTCTGAGTTCATGCTATTTAATTTCAAACTAGCAACATGCTAACATGCTTTATTTTCTCCCATTCTTTCTTCCAAGATTGATAGTGGAGCTGTATGGAAACAAATTTATATGGACCTTGGCATTCCTATTTTGAATTCAGCTGCTTCTTACAATGTGAAAACTGCGTATAGAAAGTAAGTGATCTCTTTTCTTTCTTAATTTGTATTTGGACATGAACTGGCTGAAGAACAAGTATTGAGTACATTTTATCAAGCTTTTATTTGAGCAACTCCTTGTCAAATGATCAAATTAGTCTGGATTCAAAGGAATGTAAGAAGCAGAGGGGACTGGGATAGGCACTAATGATGGCATCTCACTAACAATAACTCCTTTGTGCAGGAACATTTCATTGTTCATAATTTTTCTTTCCTTTTAGCCAAACCCACTGTTTACTTTCTCTAAAGAAATTAAAGTTTCAGAAAAATGCAAAACAGTAACTCAATCAACAAATAGAGTTAATAACAAATGAAGTACCTGCAAGTTCCATGTATCGTACTACAAATTATTCTTGTAACTCAGAAATGAGAAAAGGAGAGGAGGGGAGGGTAACTTGAGATGCTAGTGTTAATAGCCCACTTTTTAATCTATTACTTTTGAAGAAGCTTGTGGGGATGTCAAAATGGGTATACCGTCCCTGTTAAGTAGGTCCCTGTTACCTACTCTTTTAAGTTTGATGGGACTTATTTTTAAGGATATCCTAAAATGAATATGTATTTAAAAATCTGTAGGTATCTTTATGGTTTTGAAGAATACTGCCGTTCTGCAAACATTCAGTTCCGAACCATCCACCACAATGAACCAAAAATAATTGTAGTAGAGAAAAAAGAAGAGCAAATGGAGGAAAAGGTAAAAGAAGAGCCTGAAATGTCTCCTGTAGAGGTTCAGAATGAGATAGAAGAAAACAACTGTAGCAGTGAAAGTGAAAAAGAAGAACTGGAGCAGAGGTCTCAACGGGTAAGCAACTGCACTGTAAAAAGAGTTGTTATAAAATAAGCAATGACTTTCATAATTTAGTTGAGAACACACGTCCTTCCACCGGCTTTTCATTCTCCTCAAATACTGGTTGCATTTTCTGTTCTTGTAACACACTGAACTTGTCCAACCTTTTCAAATGTAGTTTTATTTCCACTATTTATTTCCAGACTTTCCACTTGCCCTATAATAAATCCTCAGGATGGCTGAACAAATTCAACAAATTTGTCTACAGAAAGTTGCCTCTCCTAAAGCCTGCAAGATTCAGTTAACAGCAAACTAGGATTGCTGTCACTAAGTGATGTGCCTGCCCTTTATAACTGCATCTCTTAGCGACAGAAATTCCAATTCCAGTTGTTGTCATAAGTCAACAACTACCTGTACACAGGCCTACACCAGCGTGAGAAAAAGTATTACCCCCTTGTTTTCATGCTGGAGGATTATCCTTTCTAAGATGAAATCTGTCATCTTGAGTTATTGCATTAACTTTATCAGGGTATTATGAAATGTAATATATTCTTAATAAATCACGATTCCAGTCCACAATTTGAGTTTCATAGGGATTGGCATGAGCAAGTACATTTCTCCTTACATCTGTGTTTCCTGCTACTTCAATTAATATGACCCAGTTATTCCTATCACTGCTCTTCCAGCAGTTGTTCAAGTATCAAATTATACAGCATTGAGAAAATGATAAACATTTGGTTCATTTTGAAAAAGATTGACTTGCATACTAACTTTATAGCTTGGTTCGTGTATTGTAGTAAATCAAAGTTTAACAATGCTTTATTTTAAAAAGTAACAATCATAAAACATCCTAAATCATAAATCAAGCATGTCACATTAGAGCTGTGTGTGATTAGCCACTGTAATTTCTTGTGTTCTTTTCTTGTCTGCATTCTCTGCAGCAGCAGAATTTATATGTTACATTTCTAAAGGAAAAGCTAACTCTCTTATGTTGAGAATTATTCTGGTTCTCCTTTAATTCTTCAGTAAGCCATTAATTAAGAAAAAAACCACCGTTATGGAATTGTGCTTCCTGGAAAGCAACAAATGCATCTTAAGCGGGATGATATTTCAGTTCTTTCCTTACACAGGGACGAAGAAGACATATCCGTGATGCATCTCTTGTTAAAAAAGAAGGTGAAGATGATAAAATACAAGATAAGCTAAAAGACAGCAATAAGGAGAACAAAGACATAGAAGAGATTTCCAGTAATGCAGAGAAGATTGAAAATGATATGGCACTTGCAAACAGAAAGACTACACCAAAGCAAAAGGAAAAGAGAGCAAAACAGGAAGAGGAATCTGACAGGGAGTCAGATGAAGAGGAAGAGAGAAGGCAAGGAAATTTCTTCAGGCTTTTGTCTGGGTTGCTGAACATTACATGGCAATGATAATAATAACTTGTCAAGAGAGAGGGGATCATTATTTAATAGGCTCAATTTAACAGCAAGGATAGAGCTATATTGGGGTCAGCAGTCTTTTTACCTAATCACTGCCAGGAGATAGCAATGCGGGTTTCAAAAAAATACAAATGTAACATTTTTTAAACCAGCCAAAGAATCAGTACATTTTGTAAAACTTCAGCAAAGTCCCCAGGCATCTCATGTTAAATCTGGTAGGCTTCGATGGTTTTACAAGACTTTGGCCATTTTTATTGTCTGATAATAGCACATTAAGGGCATCTGTATTGTCAATTCCTGACTTAAATGAAGTGTTAATTTTCTTTTCAAAATTAGTTCATAATTTTAGCCTTTATAATTACTGAGGTCAGTAGCAGAATCTATAGCTGGATTCTGATTCCTATCATCAGTTAATGTTATGTCTTAAGCTTCCTGACATGAAGTGCTTGCTTTCTCTTTACTTAGGTGTAACTCAGGGGTGGGTTCTACTTACCTTTACTACCGGTTCGCAACGGAGCCACACTGCAATCTATATATCACAATTTTATATTATTCTAAAATTTAAAAAATACATTAAAATACAAGGATATACACTTAATATGTATACAGTTTTTAATGTGTCCTCCCCTTTTACCAGAAGAAGGGGAGGGAACCCACATGTATAGCATGGCCCTTTCTACATTACAGATGTAGTCCTGCTTTTTTTAAAAAAGAAACACATCCATTTTCAACCATCAAAAATGGTTTGTTCCTTATCTTAATGTATGATTAAAATTAATCCTGGATTAATAGTGATCCATATTCAGACAGTCTGTAATCAACCTAAAACAAGTGGTTCTGCTTCCAAAACTTTATGACTGTAATAGAGACTGAAGATGCTATGCTTGTTTTCATCATGCTAATTAATGCCTTTACATTATGATAAAATTCCCACAGTGTCATGTCAAAAGACAGGTACAAAGAAAGCCCTGTGTTGGGTTTTCTGTGTTGTGTCAAAATGTCCTTATGACAAAACAAACCTGCTAGTTTTCATCATTCCGTATTACCAGAACCCTAAAATTTGGATTGCTTCTGAGCAAATAGTTGAATTTTATTCTTGTATAAAAGGTTTGCAGAATGCAATTAGGCATTACAATTCTAGCGCAGAGTTATAATTTCATATTGTATATTTAGGGGAAAACAGGGCTATATAAATGATATAGAGAGAGTTGAAGCACATTAAATACACCTTTTCTCATTTTTTTGTTGGGGGAGTACTTCTTTTACAACAGTAATATGGGAGTACTATCTTATTCTACAAAGGCAATTTGAGTAATTGCTTCCTTTTCTCACACTAAAAATGATCATTCGATAACAGCTCTTAAAGGCTGGAACCCAAGTAAAGGCATTCCAAAACCTGAGAAAGTTGCACTTCTCTTCTGTAAAATCTCTGTGTTATCCCCACATTACTAAAGTGGGTATGCTGAAAAATTACTTTTATAACTTCTGTGAGTCTGTGGCTGAGATAAGATGTGAATTATGCTTTTCATATTTTTATCACATTCTAGTTTTTTTACTGTTGGATAACATGCATCCTTCTGCCTAATTTTAAAAAAAAGATTTGACAGCAGACAGTTCAGTATTATGGCAAGAGAGAACAATCCATTTGCTGTTAGTTCAGTGAAAAACATGATAGTTAAAGAACACTCCTGTGGGTTAGTATATGGCTTCAAGCAGATGATTCCTGAGAGAATGTAAACCTAACAAAACAGATGCCCTCCCCCGCCCCCAATAGGTTATAGCCCTCCCTTAGGCATGAAAGCCAGCTGGGCAACTTTGGGCCAGTCACTCTTAGCCCAGCACACCTCACAGGGTAGTTGTGTGGAAAATAGGATGCAGGAGTATTAGATGTTTACTAACTTGAGTTTTTTATATATAGAAGAATTTACTACTTCTTTGAACCCTGTGATGTAGCATGTTTCACTCATCCTTTTAATAAAAACATGTATCTATTTAATAGTTATACACAATCATCCTGAAACCCACTCAGGGGAATGCATAACAAAAAAGTACAGACAAAATTGTGCATCTATTGTAAAATAATATTAAAATACTAAGCTAATCCATGTTGATGGTTTTTTTTTCAAAGCAGATAGCAATAGCACTTAGATTTCTATACCGCTTTACAATGCTTTACAGCCCTCTCTAAGCGTTTACAGAGTCAGCATATTGCTCCCAACCATCTGGGTCCTCATTTTACCAACCTCAGAAGGGTGGGAGGTTGAGACAGCCTTGAACCATTTAAAATCAAACTCCTGGAGTGAGCAGTGAGTTAGCCTGCAGTACTATATTCTAACCACTGCGCCACCATGGCTCTAATGGGGACCTCTCAAAACTCCCAAGAGCTGCTTTCACATATATTAATCTTTTCCATTTAATTGTATTCTTGCGGCTTCTTAACACAGATCATAACAGCTAGGCAAGTTCGTAACAAATGCAGCCTTTTGGCTTTGCAGGCTTTGCAATCCATTTAAAGTTTCCAAAAGTCAAAAATAGAATAAAAACAAACAAACAAACAAAAAACCTGGTGACCAAAGTAGAGTTTTCAGTACTGCATTGATACCATGATGTGTTTAGCAACTGAAATGCATTGATTAAAGTTTCTGGAATCTTTTTTTTAATTCAAAGAGAGAGGAAAATGCAGGCCTGAGAAACAAGATTCCTCAGGATCAGAGAGCAGAACAAAAAAGCAATCTGTATACAGGGCATATATTTGGATTGAGCTGTCAGTAAGTTTATTAAATTTAATTTTAGTGTCAAAATTGTGTATTGTGATAGATGATCCCGTAGCCATTTTACAATATAATCCATCTAGACCTTTACACATGCACAGATATATCTATACATAAATATTCTGTCCTATTCTGTGATATGTTCCTGGCTAAATATTATGCTTTTCATTAAAGTACAAGAAAAAATGTACGTCATTGAGGTTAAACAAATTCATTCAGCATAATTATAGATGTTAATCACAGGGTTCAACGTCATCCAACCTCTAAATTCTCTTTTTTAAATGTAATATTCCAGATATAATATTGTTTGAATGACTTGATATCTACTTGGCATTGTGATATCCTAATGGATTTTGCAACTAGAAAGCTCCATTGCAAAAGTAAATGAACAATTAAAATTTAGGAAAAGATTGTAAACAAAGTATAGGTAGTTCTGATTTAAAACGGGAATTGGGACAGGAATTTTTGTTGCTAAGTGACACGGTGGTCAAGTACGATATCACATCACTGCACCACTTAGTGATGGCAGTTCCAGAACTTTTGGTTGCCATTGTTAAGAAAGCCCATTGCTGCCATGGTTTTTATTTGCAACCTCCCACCAGCTTCTCTATTGATCTTGCTTGTTGGAAGCTGGCCTTGAAATTTACAAAGGGCAATCACATGACCATGGGATGCTGCAAGCCAAGCACCCAGTATGATCATGTGACTGCAGGGATGCACTCATTCAGCACCATTGTACATTTGAATAGTTGCTGAATGAGTGATGTAAGGAGGAACACCTATAGATGTACAGGCACCTATAGATAATAAATAGATTAGGTCCAATATGTTTCTACACATCATTAATTGAAAAGCATTATGAAAATTTGGAGTGGATAGTTACTGAAATTGAAAAAAACAAATGATTGAAAAATGTTAAGTGAATTTTAAGATAGCATATGTGGGAAATTAAATAAAAATGCATCAGTTTGTGTAAAACCTGCAAAATCTCAATAAAATAATTACAGTTCTTTATCTGGGACTTTGTGCTACAGAAAACAATGAAAAGTGCATTACAATACCATGCAGTTTCTGCATGAAATTATTTGCTGTATAAGGGATCACTACTACACATGTTATTATTTTAGTTTTTAACTTTTTATTTCATAACCAATTTAGAAGTACCATTGGGAAGGATGATGCACAAATAAAAGAAGTATCGTAAGTGGTAGGGAACCACTTCAGAAAACTTCAGTGCAGTAACAAAAGTTAGTCATGCAAAGCTGATCATAGTTTTCCTTTGGACTGATCTGGGCGTTGCCTTTTGCTAATCCTTGACATGGGATTGATCAGATGTGTGTAGAAGATTCATTACTTGGAAAGCACAGGTACTGTCAAGATTTCGTTTCCGAGTCATTTTCCTTAAAGGAAACGATGGCAGCACTATAGGTGACTTGAAAAGAGTGGCATGAATGTCTACATTTGGCCTCTTAATTAATTGATACTATGTTGTCTATTCTGCAGCAGGGAAGAACTTGAAAATCGAGAATCGGAAGGGGAGGAATGTGAAGAAGATGCAGAACCTTGTCTTACAGGAACCAAAGTAAAAGTAAAATATGGCCGGGGTAAAACACAGAAAATCTATGAAGCCAGTATTAAAAGTACAGAAAACGATGACGGAGAGATTTTGTATTTGGTGCATTATTATGGCTGGAATGTTAGGTAAGGAGAAGAATGGTTACCTGAACTGAATATTGATTGTTATCCTGTAAAAGTTTAAGGTAGACTGTTCAGGTCTATTTCAGATGTTGTTGTGGCCCGCCAGCGGCCTGCGCGGATCGTGGCTGATCCCGACGATGAGGAGACTGGTGGGTCGCGCCAGCAGCCTGCGTAGCCTGCACTCGTGTCGGACAGCGAGGAGGCTGAAGAGGATGTGGTGCCAGAGGCAGAGACTCAGCCAGGGCTTTCAGAACCTCCAGAGGCTCCTTCAAGTGGAGAGAGCGAAGTGGAGGAGCCTCTCCTCAATGCTCGAGCACGCAGGGCTGCCAAAAGGCAGGAGTGGCTACTCAGGAGGAGGAGGTCTCCTCGAGAGTAAGGTTTGAGGATACTTGGCCACTCCCTTAGCCTATTTAAGTCGCACGCAGTTAGTAATTTCTTGCTGGAAACAATGTGTAATTATTACAGAGCATTTTGGAGAGTGAGTGTCTTATCGTATTTTGTTTTCTGGGCTGGTTGCCAACCTTTGCCGGACTTTGTTTATTCTTGGTACCTTATAACTTTGATAAGGACCGTTGGTGTGTGTCACAATCCTTGGGAATCCGGAGCTGGGGCAGAACAAATGTCTACAGTATTTTAGTCCTGCTCCCACTCCTTTTTTCTTGAATATCAATGTTCTTAAATATGGTCAGCTACAAATATTGTCACATTGGCTCTGTTGAAAGTTGGGAACCTGAGTTACAGTAAGATTTTTTTCCCTTTAAAAAAAAAGGTCATGGAGAATTGCCCTTCCTTTTCGATTTGCTTATGGTAGTGTTCTTGTAGAGGTTGGCTCTACATGTAAAATTTGCTGATGTACATGTTCATGTTCAAAATCAATAATAATTTCATAGTAGATCATGGCAGAATCTGTCCTGTCCTTGCTATCCCAACAATTTTTAATTAAAAGCACATGGCTTTGTTTGTAAAAAAGGAGAAAGAATAAGAGTTCAAAATTGTATCAGATTATGTGGGAAAATTTAAAAGCTCTGCCAATAAGTTATTTATTTGCCAATTGTATTTATCTATTATTTGAAGTAGGATGTGGGATTTATTTATTTGCCTGCTTGCTTATTATGCTAAATTGAAGCAGGATTTTGAGTTGCTAGGATTTTACATTCAGACTTACAATTTAAAGGGATGATTCTTAGAATTCTGGATGTTAACGTGTAATTCCCATCAGCTAAACAATGCCGGCTGGTGGGCCCACGGAGAAGGGCCTTCTCTGTGGCTGCCCCAGCTCTCTGGAACTAGTTACCTCCTGAGGTCCGGACCACCCTCACCCTATTGGCCTTCCGAAAAGCGGTGAAGACCTGGCTATTCCGGCAGGCCTGGGGCCGTTGATCTCGCTGTTGCGATCGTGTGAGATCCGGCCATGAATGGTGTGAATGGGTTTTAATGTTTTAATTTTTAAATGTTTTTATAATGGTTTTTTAAATGTATTGTAAGCCGCCCTGAGTCTTTGGAGAAAGGCGGCATATAAATTGAATTAATTAAATTAAATTAAATTAAATTCCAGATTGCAGTTATTTTTGTAGTTACTTTTGCAAAAGAAGTGAAATTTACCTCTGTGATTTCGCACTGAGGTAAATGGATGCAATATTCCTTTCCTTGTAGATACGATGAATGGGTAAAAGCTGATAGGATTATTTGGCCTGCAGAAAAAGGAGGACCAAAGAAGAAGCAAAAGAAAAAAGCAAAAGTAAGTCATGTTCATAAATTATTTTTCACATCTAAGTAAATATATAAAAATCTTTCCCTTCCCCTATTATTATTTTCAATGTATTTGAAGTACGAGAAAATGTATCGCCGTTAAGACCAGGAAAATACCCATTTGGACAAACCCAGGTTTTTCTAGAAAGTTTGTGAATAATTTGAAGGGATGCTTCACTTTTTTCATGAAATAAAATATTGAGGTGCTGATCTGTCCCCGTCCACACACACACACAAACACAGCCAGCCGAGGGTTAAGGAAGCACTTGGAACACACCCAGGTCTTTATCTCCAACTTGGCAGCGATATACACACCGTCTGCCAAGTGCTTTTATTTCCACAGAAAACAGAAAGATAATATACTCAGAGTACAAGAGTCCAACAGGATTAATATTCCTCTCAGCAGTTTCGGACGAGACTTTAGTGACTATCCAAGGTTTATTTTTGTTCGTCACAGGGATCACTGGCCACCACCCTCTATTATATAGTCTCTGGGGTGTGGTCCAGTGACTCAGTTCTAATCCTTAGCACGCCTCCTGAGCTGCTGCAATAGTTTATCACGCCTTCGGAGGCGTGCGTCCAGGAATGATGTCTCTCCTTCACTCTCATCCGAGACACCTGTCTCCCTGCTAATCTCCTCTCCCTCGGCTGGTACCTGAGACAGTGCCAGAGGGGAGGGGCCTGGAGAGGGAGGCCTGGCTGACTCCTCTTCCTCATGCTCGGAGCTTTCTTCCTCTGACGGGATAGGCTCAGAGGGCGGGATCACAACAGGTGCTTAGAATTATAATATTTATGATTGAGAGCTCTGATTTTCCAAAGGGTTAATTTGATCTTTCAAAGCAGATCTAGGGAACTCCTATTCCACAAATGGAGATCTGTCACTTGACACTGGTTGTATCCTCTGCTGAGCAGAAGCTCTACATTGGATATTTTCATGCATTCTGTGAGGGAAAAGTCTAAACTTCCTGTGACAATGAGATTGTTTATGTTTGTATTCAGAGTAAAGAAGACTCTGAAAAAGATGAAAAGAAAGAGGAGGAGAAACAAAAGGGAAAGCGTGGACGTCCTCCTCTGAAATCAACTCTTCTATCAAATCTCTCTTGTGGTCTGTCTAAAACTCCTAATAGTGACAGCAAATCAGGAGTGCGAAGTGCACGCAGCAACCTGCTGGATTGTTCACCCTTGCTTAATGGGACAGAAGGTACTTCTGCTTACATCTCATGTGGTGTGGCAGTTGGTTTTTTGCTCAGTTGCTCAAGCTGGCAATGAGGCACATTAAGGTAGAAATGGTTTTTTGATTTTAAAATCAACACATTCTTGTGTGTGAAAATATACAAATAATTGCAAAATTATTAAATGTAGTGCTTTTGCTCTCTACCTCTATATTATAGCCTCTTTAATTTTTTTAGGTATGCCTCGCAGGCAAACAAGACGTAGCTCAGGAATGTTGGATTCTGACAGAGGGTCAAATGGTGAGAATTTTTTAAAATAAACTCTAGGGAGAAATTTCACAAATTTGGGGAAAGAAAGGGCAAGTGACAACCCTTAAATGAAGAGATATACAGTGCTATCTTCAATGAAGAAAGAATCGAGTGTATATTACTTGCCACTTACTGACATAATGAACACTTCCATTTACATAAAAGACTTTTATAAAACAGTTGCACAACATTTTTGGAGGCTGAGAGGTGTACTTGGCTTTAAAGTGATGTTTGGGTCTGGACAAAAGTAACTTAAATTTAAACGTAAATATACTTTTCACTAACATAATCCTACAGTACACACACACACATACACACACACACACACACAAAATCCAAAGATAGAAGGTTTACTCGCTTTATGACATAACCCCAATTAATACCCTTTTAAATTATATTTTGTGATATTTTTTAGAAATTAAAGGGGGTATTTTTTGTCCACAGCACCTCATTAGAGGCCAAAGACCCACTGAAACAAAATGATTTTCAATGCTAATGAAAATATCAGAAGAGAAAGACTAAATGTGCCACCGGAAATAGCATGTATCATAATGCAAGGACTACCACAGAGAAATATTGAAATTCTATTCTTTTAATTTTATCTTACATTAGAAATTAAAAATTAGGTGGCAACTTTTGAAAGGATTTCACTAAAAGTTCTAGAATAGCCACATACAGCCCTTCAGTTTGTAAGGCCTGCCATGTAAGTTGAAGTCTTTTCTTTCTTTATTAAATATTAAGCTGGGACATGATTTGAAATATGAAAAAATGAAATTTTCTTTCTGATATTTTATGTATTTTGCAATTACAAATTGGAATTAAAAGGTAAAGGTTCCCCTTGCACATATGTGCTACTCGTTCCTAACTCTAGGGGGCAGTGCTTATCTTCATTTCAAAGCCAAAGAGCCAGCGCTGTCCAAAGACATCTCCGTGGTCATGTGGCCAGCATGACTAAATGCCAGAGGCGCACGGAATGCTGTTACCTTCCCACCAAAGGTGGTCCCTATTTTTCTACTTGCATTTGCAAGTAGATTAATAACAAATTCCTAAATAAAATTGTGTGGCTGTGTTTGTAACTAAAGATTGCTTAAACATTTTATATGTTTTTAGATAGTTCTCATTGGAGTACTAAAAGCAAAAATTGCTTTGAACATTATGTTTTTTCTATGTAGTATATAAATACAATATTTATATAGATTTCAATCTGAATTTCTGCTTTTTTGTCCTTTAATGTTGTTTTTGATAGACTCCGTTTCATCAGATAGTGAAGCAGATGAAGCTTCTGAAAAGAACATTAATGAAGAATTTTCTCCAGCTAGTTTTGAAATGGAAAATGAAAAACAAACAGTTGATAAGCCTGTTGAAGATATTGTAAAGATCTCACAAATGCTGAAAGAGAATGATCAGAATCAAGTTCATCCTTTAGAAAAATTGAAATTAGAAGGTGAAGAGAGTGAACAAGTGGTTCAGAATTGTGGAAGTAAAAATGATCAAATAGAAGATGTGAAAAGAGAGGTGGAGAAATCACCTAAAGGAAAAGGCCGGAAGAACCGAACAAGAGATTCTTCCCTAGAGAATTCAAAGAATACATTACTAAATCAGGAAGAAACAACCAATGAACCTGTTGCAGAATCTGAACGATTAAATACTTCCTTGGAAAATAAAGGTTTGAGTGCTACTTCTGAGAATGAAACAGATCTCTGGGCAAAAGATAAGAAACTTATGAAAAGAAAAGTGATAGAACAGCCATCACCTGACAAAAGGGTACGACAAGAGGGTGAGCTGACTGTGCCAAATATTGTGACTGAAGAGAAGGCGAATGAATGTTATGGGGCAGAAGAATGTAAGGATTTCAGTGGTGATGACTCTCTTCGAAATGAGAATGAAGAAATGCCATCATTGGTGGCAGAATCAGATCAACGGCTCCATGTTCGGGGAAGTGAACCCTTTGATTGTTCTTCAGAGGAAAACCATAGCACACTGTTGAAAGATGAAGATGACTCCATGCCTCAAATTGGTCCTGAAACTCTCCTTTGCCATGAAGTAGACTTGGATGATCTTGACGAAAAGGACAAGAATGGGCCTGAAAGTTTGATTACAGAAAAACAAGATGGTAGTAACCTCACTTCAAATCCTCCTATGTTACCTTCTGTGATCCAGCCAAATTTCTCTGTCGCGTCACCTCTAACGTTCAGTCAGGATGAATCACCAAGCATAAAAAGTGAAAGTGACATGACCATTGAAGTGGACAGTGTGGCTGAAGAGTCTCAAGAAGGCCTCTGCGAGAATGAATCTGCCAATGGGTTTGAACCTTCCAGCACCTGTAGCATAGCTGGTCCAGAAATTGGAGAAAAGGGTAAGGACTACCTATTCTAAGTGCAAAGTTTCCCTGTGGTGATTTAAATTCATTGAAAGTGCATTTTACAATATACCAAAAGATCAGAAACCAGGTCTTCTGACTAATTCCTCATTTAACTTTTTGAAGACCATACCTTGGGTGGGTGGGTGGGGGGAGAATAGAAGGTATTTTTTCTCCTGTTCAATTTGGATTGCCTTCGACTATCTTATCTGATATGTATTAATGTTGCATCCATTAAATAAATGGTTGAAACCTTTGACTTGAAACCTAATTAGGGTGTTTACTGCAGAGTTTTGATAAGTATATTCTCAGGTTTATTTTTTACTGGATGATATCCAGATATTCCTTTTTAGAAGAGGATACAAGTTGTGCATTAGCAGCAACTTGCATCTATTAGCAGGAAGTTGTGATTCTGTTCATCGTGACAGCTGTTTCTTAATCTTTAACAAGTGTAATTGGAAGTACAATATAAAAAAATAAAATCAAACTATAAAAGTAATCCCCACAATTGCATTAACCTTGTAAGGTACTTCTACACCATAACTGCAGCAGCAATTATTGCAGGGGTGGTTTCAGGCACACCCACAAAACCCAGGCAGCCGCATTCTGTCTTGGGGAGAAGATAATATTTAGAAATTTAAGAAAAGACAACTTTCCCTTTTATTCTGTTTTTCTTGTGGTTTCCTGTGTAATTCACATTATCCTCTTGCCTTAAGAATGCATTAGATGTACTTACAGGAATTGCCTCTGCATGTCTTCCGCTGCACATTCCACACTCTACTCCATGTCCTTTACAAGATGACTCTGTTGCCTTTCTTGACACTTTCCCTACCGCCCCTTTGGGGCAATTTTATTATGTCTCTGAAGTTAACCTTCCTTGTACAGTGAGTTTGGACTGCTACAGATTTTTTTCTTTCTGTTGTCATGATGATCTCTTGGGAATGGCAATTTTTCTGGTTCTTTTCATTTCTTATACTTACATTTTAAACAACGAAACATATTATATAGGATGGCAATTTTCATTTTACTTTCAGGACAAAAAAGGCCTGGGGATAACAGTGGTAGTTCACTGGCAAAGCGGCAAAAGCGAACCCCCAAACGAGCAAGTACGATAGTCAAAAGTGAGAAAAATGGGACAGGTATGTAGGTTTTTTTTCAGAAAGGATTTTGTACTTGTTTTACGTACTTCCAAGTGTTATAAGTATACAGAGCTGAATTTCCCTGAAAACTTTTAGAGAAGTGCTCTAAGAAGAAATTTTGTGGGTTCACAATATATAGTATCTTCTTGCTAAGAATAATGGATAGAATTCTGCATCTGTGTCAGTTTGTAAAGTGCTAAAGCTTTGTGATCATCATCATCATCACTGTCTGGGTCAGTGTGAAAGGATGGGGTGGGGGGGGTGGAATTACAAGTAGCAAAATGGCAGTCCTGGACACTGATCTGCATATACATTTAATAGGTTTCATTGACACTAGCTATCTTTTATTTTTCATCCATCTAGCAACCATTACACCCCAAGCCCATTTCTTCATGTGATTTGATTCACCTCTTCCTGTTAAACTTTAATATTTTCTCTTATTCATATGGGGCTATTATTGGCTAGGACAATCTTTTACAAGTGATCTGGTGACTGCTTTACAACCATGTTTATTTAATGCCTGAAAAATTAGGTTGGTGACCAGTCAACCTGTTTTATGAGCATCATGATTTATGACTGTGATGGGAAAGTTCCATTATGACTGCAGGTTGAGAACTACCTATAATATTTTTTGGAAGTATGTACAGTATGTGAGTCTGTGTTCTAGCATTTTAAGCTTAAACTATCATGACTGTATGGATCCTAGTTGGAGTTCTCTCCTTTTCAGAAATAGTTGTGGGACATTTCACGCGGATGTGCCATTTAAATATAAGAGGTTTATAGTCTTCTATTTAGATGAAACTATTTCAGTTGAATTGTAGTACAGCAGGGGTGTCAAACTCATGACCCACGGGTCACGCTGGCCCTGCGCACCCTTGGTTTAGCGAAGGGGGAAAAAGTCATGATACGTCACATGATGACATGAGTTTGACACCCCTGCTGTAGTACAGGGATAGGTAGTCCTGGTGCCTTCTGGACATAATGTTATTCAACTCACACTTATTGTTATATAGGCCTTATTGGTTTGGGCAGATAAAATTTAGAAACTTCTCTTAGTACTACAAATAGTATTCCAGGACAATCTGAAAAATCTCCACATTGTGATTTAGGGAGTATGAAAAATCTAGTTGCTAGCTGTAATTTTATCCATATTCAGTGTCACGTTTTAAATACAATTGGAAATAATTATATAGTTCCCAATAGCTCTTTTTGTAAGTTTGCACAACCAGAACAAGTCTTAGAATTGTGAATTACAACCGAATCAGTTTTGAAGGAGAAATTAGGGAAGCTGATGGAGCCTCATCCCAAATGTTACAGATAATGCCCCCAGTTCTGATTTTGTTTGAACTATTATTTTTTTCATATGATGTGACAGTTTGCAATTAGAACAGCAAAAGCCAAATTCAAATGAATTCATAGTAAAAAAGCTGACCTTAGATATATCATTCTCAATCTAACATACTTCATAATATGGGGAGGATAAAATGGAAATGGTGAAAAGAAACAAAATATATGATCTTGAATCATTTTCTGGTTCTTTCCCCTCAGCATGCAGTATTGTTTGAAACTGCTCTGTCTTGCAGACGTGTTAAGATTACTGAGATTATATTGTCAATATTAAAATGTACTGCTGTTATGTAATATGTATGTATGTAAAACATCTGACACCTCCTAGCATTAAATATAGGCTCTACAGTATAAATCTGTTTCTGTCTTGTTCTAGGGCAAAGCAGTGATAGTGAAGATCTGCCTGCCCTTGACAGCTCAAGTAAATGTACCCCTGTAAAGCATATTGGTGTAACGAAGCCACAGAAACTCAACCGATCGCCTGCCAGAGTGGTATCTCCTAATATCAAAGATGGGGATAAGGAGAAGCAGAGAGAGAAGAACCATCATGTTTCCCCAAGAGTGTACAAATGGACTGTCCAGCTTAGTAAGTTCTTTGTATAAATACACATATGCAGTGGGTTCTTCTTATTCTGTTTCTGTTCTAAATTGATCAGTAGTTAGTAAAATGGCCCCTTCCTTGTGCTAAAGGGTGGAACATGAGCTTTGATCACTATAAGCAAAACACCTGACTTATTGTTCCTATTTGATTTTTTTAATTAGCTGTAATACTAGTATGGTAGTATAGTTTTGGCGATGGCAGTTCCAGTACAGCTGGTTGATTGGTTTTAGAAATCCTGGGCTGTTAAGCAAAGTGTTACATGGTTGCTGTTTGCTACCTCCTGCCAGCTTCCCCATGACTGTTTGTTGAAAGCCGGCAATAAAATTTGCAGTTATGTGGCTATAGGATACTGGGACGATCAGAATTTTGAGGACTGGTTGTAGGTACCACTTGTTCACTGCCATCGTAAGCTCAAACAGTCGCTGAATGGTTGCTAAGCAAGGACCACCTGTATATGTAACAATCGTACTTTAGTGCCGTATTTTAGGCTTATGCTAAAACTCTTTTTGCTGATATTTGATTGTATAAACAGATGAATTGGACAATATGAGCAGCACAGAGAGAATCTCATTTCTACAAGAAAAACTACAGGAAATCAGGAAATATTATATGTCTCTGAAGTCAGAAGTAGCGACAATTGATAGGAGAAGAAAACGGTTGAAAAAGAAGGATCGAGAAGGTCAGCTTTGCTATATTCATTTGCATGAGTGGTCTGGACATAACCCTTCGATACATCTTTTGCTCCTAGATATTGACTTACAGCTTTTCAATTATCATTCAGGGGGGGAAATTAAAATCCATAATTAAGAAAATTATGCTTAGCTATAATTCCAGGAAGAAAAGAATATATCAGGAAAATACAAAATAAATCTTGCACAGTGGGGTCAAAACACAAAATATTTGAAGTGCTGGTCCCTTAATATGTGGTTGATCTTATTTATTATTTAATCTTTACATTGAAATTGGCCTGCACATTGTTTAGAGTTTGTTATAATTGAAGTGGCATGTAAGTTTAAATAATTAGCCTGTTCTGATGTGTGAACATTACTGAATTCTAAACCTCAGTTCTGGGATGCATTACAGCTGGTTGTTTCTAAATGTTTAAGGCTCCAACTTAAGCTAGTAGTTTTTTAGCATCTTTCAGACAATTTACTGGCCTGGTAGCTGATAACTGCAACATGTTGGAGACTTGACACAAAACTTCCCAGTTTGGGTAGATGATTTGGGGTGGGAGTAACATTGCATTATAGTACCAAAGAAAACTGACAGCCATTAACATGGAAGCACATTTTTTTCTTATTTTACAGTGTCCCATACTGGAGCTTCCATGTCCTCTGGCTCTTCAGACACTGGAATGAGCCCGTCCTCACCCTCCCCTCCACAGAGTGTACTTGCTGTTGAATGCAGGTGATACTGGTCATTATCTCTGCTTCATGCAGCAAATTGCTGCCATGGACAGAAATCCGAAAATCTCACAGAAAGCACCCAGTTGGTTTGACATTGCCAAGTATATTGTGTATACTCTTCCACTGCTGGACTTGTCTGTCTCTACTCCTTTGTGCCCCTTCCTCTATTTTGTCCATATAGTTTTTTAAAACAACACATTTTATTGTGGAGAATAATCTAATTGGCAACTAAAGATTTATGGGTGCACTTAAGACACCTCTGTCTTATGCTTTGTTTTTTTACTTTGCTTTAAACAGAAAAAGGGCACTTAATCTGATTTGAAAACACAGGTATCCAATGAAGCATTGGGCATTGTAAAAAAACAGCTTTCTTTAAGTAAAAGAGCAAGTGCACCAAAAATGGCATCAAAATAAGTTAATCAGAAAATAATTACTGCTGCACTTTTTTCACCGAGCTATATCTTAATTCTGAGTGAGAGTCCCACTTTTATTTTTATTTTTTGGAGATGCAGTTGCTTTGTACAGACCTGCCAAAGTAGGTACTCAGCATTGTGCCCAGTTTTAAATTGGACAAAATAAATTGTGAAAGGAAGCGTAGTTGACTGGAAACTACCGTCTTAATGAGTCTTCCACTTTTTATAGGATTTTTCGAGCACATGATTATGCAAATATTTTAATGTTTAATGTTTACAGTGGAATTGTGAATAGGTTTTCAGTGGACTATCTTATCCCTTGGCAAAAGTATTTTGTCTTTTTCTATGTAATTTCAGAGTTTTTATTTTGTTACAAAAGGCAAAAAATAAAATATATAACAATGAAGTTATTTAACAAAATTTCTAAAGCGGAATTTTTTGTGTAAAATAAGGTATCTTGTGACTTGTTAAATATATTTATTCAGACATTGGATGTTGTATTTTTATGTATTTTTTTAAAAAAGAATAAAATTGGGGAGAAAAATTCTAAGTTAGGCTCACTCATTCAATAAAAAATACTTCATTTTAAAAGTTCATATACACATGGCTTTATGTATCAGCCATACTCGTATATGGAGTCTTTTTGTCTGTTCAATCTTTCACAGTGTACAACTATAACCCAGCACCCTTTCTTGAAAACTTTGGCAGCCCTCGTACTTCTGTTGCTTCTGAGGAACAAATTTCTTGGGTTGCCCTTACAATACTTTGTCACAATTTTTCATTTGTTGCGTTGCTGAAGTGAGTTATCTGCCAAAGTTGAGATGTAAAATGACTGTTTTAGCTGTGGATTGTTCCCACAGACTGAAAACAGTTTGTAAATAACTCCAGAAACCATGTATTTAAGACGGTTTGCATAGAATTGTAAATAGTGATTTTTAATCAATTTTTAAAATTCATCTTTGTACAATGAAAAGGGGAGTTCTGCCTTTTTCCTTGTTAATATGCTGTAGAGTTATAACAGATTCTCTAGATTGTCAGATTATTAAACATTCACAGTATCTGAAGGTCTCAAGTGGGAGACATGTAAAGGGGTCATTTACTTAAGGCTCAATGTCGCCTACAGTTCCATTTTACCAATTTGTCAACCTGTGATTCCAATTCCTTCCATTTTCAGAGAACTAAAGAAAAAAGTACTCTTGTAAATGCACTTTTTCTGTCTTTTTCTTAAGCAGAGCTATTTCAATGTATGATACAAATTAAGCTCACTTGTGAGCATTAATAAAAGTTACATTTTTAAACTTAGGCCTTATTTTATTTTTTACAGTAGTGGATTTTGTATATTCGCTGTCAAATCCAATTGTTACAAGAAGTATAGAATCATAATAGGTTGTGAGGATTAATTGATAGCATGGTGCTAATAGTCTCACGGAGAATCATAAAAGGGATAATGCAGGTAGTCCTCGACTTATGACCATTCATTAAACACTTCCATCTATCACATGGGTTAAGGTTACACAATCAGTATTAGGGTGTTTGGCAACTGGCATGTATTTACGATGGCTGCAGCATCTTGGGGCTCATGGCATTGCCATTTGTGACCTCCAAGGAGCTTCTGATAAGCAAAGTCAATGAGGGAAGATGGATTTGGTTAAAACAACCATATGATTTCCTTAACCACCACAGGAAAGAAAAAGTGCTAAAATCAGGCACAACTCACTTTTGCTTGGCTGGTCTCAATTCTAGTGGTAAATCAAGGACTACCCATATTTGTAACACTTCTACCACCATTATTTATAATCAAGACTCAGAGCAAGTAGAAACAAATATAGAATTACCACTTCTATTCATTTACCAGTACTCATTCTTGCTCACAATCACCCATTCATATCTAATTCAAAATTTAGTTAGCCAGGCTAGTTTCAGAAAAAATGAGGCACTTAGCTCTATCATGTTACTCTGTGGTGGGTTTGAAGTATTGCAGTTCCCACCCACTACTGACATGCCAGTCCTAAGGTTAGCTTTTTTTCCGAGCCACTTGATACTTTTCTCACATGAATGATACAGCTTTTTCTAGTTCATTTATATTATAACATTATGTTTGAAAACCATCTCTTGTTTTATCACTTTAGATATCTCATTCTTTTTATTTGCTGCAAAATTGGAAATCTTCCAGAAATAAACCCTTCTGCTTTTTATGGCACACAGTATTCTGAATAGGTCACATGTACTTTCATACTTGCCTATTCATACCTTCAAATAAGTAACATGGCACAAGATCTATTTTTTTAACATGTGCACCAAACAACTACAAATCAATATATATAAAACTTAATTACTGTATCAAAGTGGTAACATTTTAGGATAGTTATTCTATCAAAATTATATACTGGAATGAGGAGGGCAATTTTCAGTGGTCAGGGCCTCCAGTACAAAATTTTTGAGGGTGTCGAGGGCTATAAAATTGGTAGCACTTCATCATAATTGAGCAGGACTGGTGTTTGGGCTTTTCTGCAACATTGGTTTCCTTAATTTAAAAACTATGTTACACTTTGTATCTATTTCCCATCTCAATATGTAGAGATAACAGCTTTCAATTTTTACTAATACTGTAATGGGTTAGAAGGCTTAAGAGGATATAGCTTGCCTTCCTTAAACTGCAACTGCATTAATAGGCAAAATTGTCAGAATGTATTTCCTTTATGGAAAAAGGGGCCTGTTATAATGAACAATTAAGAATTAGATTTTCTAAATAAAGCCTAATAGAATAACTAAATTAGATCATTATTGTTACCCACAAACGTGAGCAACCATGGGCAAATTTTTAAGAATTTTTAAGGTTTAAATTGACTTAACAGAAGTCAATTTTGAAAGGTGAGAGAAAAAATTGATCCCGATTCTGAAAACTCAGCTGCTCTAAGGCAAAAGTGTAAATAGTTTAATTAGTTACTACTTGAAATGGATAGTAAAGCAAAAAATAAACATTCCTATGCTGTCCATTCCTGTCTTCCATAGCATCTATTCTTCCAAGGTTAGCAATCTGAGTTCCTTCAATTAAGCAAAGTCATCTATTGGGATTCTAGATACGTGCCTTTTCTGTAACAGCTCCTGCCTTCTGGAATGAGATTACTCCTGAGATTACTCCTAAGATCCAGAGTATCTATTTCTGCTTAGAAAACAGTGAAAAACTGACTCCTCACATAGGCCTTGGACACCTGCACTGTTGCACTTGTCTTTTTTTTTATGGTAATTTTTTTTTTTTAATTTGATTTATATGCCGCCCTTCTCCGGAGACTCAGGGCAGCTTACAATGCGTTAAGCAATAATTTCTTCTGAGCTGCCCAATATCAATGGAAATTGAGCAGTATACAAATTAAATAATAATAAATTCAAACAGACAAGCACTTGCCATAACATTCTGTAAAATTGTAGCCCAGAAGATCCATCTCGGCTAGAAGGCATCCCACCAATTTACTGATGTATGAATGAATGGAACAGACTGGCACACCAATCTTGGCAGTTGTTTTGTGAATTCATGTTTCCCCTGTGCAGCCTTTTTAGAGCGTGAATAAGCTCTTAAGGTTTTAAATACATAATAACCCCTAAAATGTCTAAAGTTCTATTTACCTTCCTGTTGATAATTAAATTCAGGGAATTATTTCACATGATTTTAGTTTATCATTTTAAAATAAGACACATTATCTTTTGCTATATTCAAGTATCTGTTAGCTATCAACATCTAGTTATGAACTTGCATGCAAAAGTGATAAAAAAATGACCTGCCTTGCAACAATGGGCTGTTAGCAAGTAGAGGCAGTTAACATTTGAATTAGGTTTTTTTTTAAATGAGAATGTTTAAGAGAATGTTGAGCAATCTGATATTCAGTTTTGTTTATAAAATTTCTAGCTGCTCTATCACCATTTTTTAATATGATATTATATTTTCCTAATTCTGTTTATATGTGAAGAAGCTTGTTTTTGTTAAATCAGCTACTACAATAAAATTTCACCAGCATGATAAAAGAACAAGTATCTAGATTTACTTCAGTTAGGTAGCTCTTCTTTCAGGGGCTTTTTTAAAGAATTCCATGCGGTGATAACTGAATTGCTCACATTCCTGATGTATGAAACAACAAAGACTTAGGCTGTAAACACACAAATCGAAAATTTGTTAAGTAGGTACATAGAATCCATTTAGATCAGTCCTGATTTCAATACAGTAAGGTTATTTAATAAATTTCCTATTATTGCTTGCTGCCCTTTTTCTGCCAAGAGTGGCCTTTGTACCACTTCTGACCCTCAATCTTTAAATTAAGCGAGATGAAACATGTTTACAAACTCTACCCTGAAAAAAAAAAATCAGTGAATGAGTACAGGATCAATTAAAAGCTGATTATTCCCTTAAGACTCTGATCAAGCGGTAGAAACAAACATATTTTGTGAGTGGCTGATAACCTTTTCTTTAAAAAAAATTGCCTAGGCTTGACAGAATTCAGGAAAGAAGAGAAAGACGCCGAGAAAGGGAGACGGCAGCCACAAGAATAAGATCCTAAAATGCCTTTGGACAAGCTAAGGATTGTTGCTAAGAGAAATCGAGGGAGAAAACGGGTCGGGCTAACTGTTTGGCAACCGAACATAAGCGTGTGTGTGTGTGTGTGCGTGATTTATTGCTATATTTCTTCTAACCAAGCCCTCCAGTGATCACAGCCCAATGGCTGCTTCGTGGAGGGAGGGAAAGCCAGGCTAGGCAGTTCTGCATTTAGAAGCGCCGCCGAAGCCTCCCTCCCTCCGACCGGCGGTCGGGAGAAGAGGAGGAGGAGGAGAAGGAGGCGGCTGCCCCGCCATGGCATGCTGGTCGCGGAGCGCCCTGCTGTGGCTGCTGGCGGGCGCCTGTGGCCTGGCTTTGCTCGGCTATTGCGTCTACTTCGACCGAAAGCGGCGGAACGCCGCAGATTTCAAACAGAGGCTGAGAGAAAGTAAGTCGCGCGGGAGGGAGAGCGGCCGCCCCTGCGGTCTTTTCCCCGCCTTAGGAAGAAGGCGTGGCCGGGGATGCCCTTGCTAGGAATGGCGGGGCGGGGAGAAAGACACCCGGGTTGTCCGAAAAAGGGACAGGGGAGCCGCGCCCTTTCGCAGGCCCTTTTAAGCGGGCCCCACGCTTCCTATCAGCCTGGCCGTAATTCCCCCAGCCCGGTGCGCGGCAGGGCTGATGATTTGGAGGGCGGTGCAGGCTAGAGACAGTGGAGGCAACTTCCACGCTTCTGGAAGGGGGGAGAGAGATTTGGGGGGGTGGAGGGTGGGGAGCTGAACTGCGGTCGAGCCCCTCCAATGGGTGACTGAAAAAAAGGTGTAATTAGGGCTATAAACGCAACTCTTTTTGTCAATGGAGACTCAGTCATCCAGGTCATGGCTGTCCCAAAGGTGCTTTTTCAACAGGCAAGTGGAGGTTCTTCTTTTTCCTTGAAGACGTTTTGCTTTTCATACAAGAAGCTTCTTCAGTTCTGAAGTCTCTCTTCTTCCTTTGTCTTTCCCATATGGCAGTGATCCATAGCAGCCCCTATCCTGGTTATACACTGTATAAAAAATAACAGACATGCCGCTGGAAAACA